>NC_092459.1:42801413-43541595 GCF_047495875.1 Pithys albifrons albifrons
CATACACTACCTACAGTGTCACACTGCAGATGAGCCCTAACTAATTCCAGAAATTAAGATATCTAGATTTTTCTCTTTCATATTTGAATACAACAAATTCATATTTGTGACAACTCCAAAACAAATGTCTGGAAGATAGGTCATGAAAACAGTGTTTATCACATCTTATTGAATCTTTCTAGTGAAAGGGACCATGACCATGATTATGATCAACAGTGTAATGTGAGCAGGTTCCACAGAGTTTTAACAGTTTAATAACTGTGATTTGGCCTTTGAGTAACTTCTTCTGATAAGTGGAGAAATTTCTTTAAATGATCACTATAGAGAGTTTGAAGAAAAATCCATATAACCTTGCAACTGCAACTTGTTAATGAGGAGAGAGAAGTGAACGTCATTTACTTTCACTGTCTCACATAGTATTCACATAATCATATTAGAACATCACAGTCTGAATGGATGGACAACCAGATGGGTCCTGTTTAATATCATTATCTGTGATCTGGAGGACATAATGGACTGAGGTCTCACCAACTTTGCAGATGAAACTAAATTTGAGGAAACACATTTGACATGACAAAAGGCAGGCTGTTATTTAGAGTGATCCAGACAGGCTGTAGGAGCGGGTCAACAGGAACCTGAAAAAATTCAACAAGGCAAATGCCATGTCCTGCAGCTGGAAAGGGAAGACCCCCTGCAGCAATACAGGCATGGGTCTGATTGGCTGTCATGTGAATGGGTCTGCAGAAATGTACCAGGCGTGGTGGCAAACAGTGCAAGGAAAGCCAACAGCACCCCAGGATTGTATTAACAACCTGTCAGCTGATAGATTGAGGGACTCGGCAGTCATGAGAATACATCTAAATTGTGCACCTAGTTTTCGTCTACCCAATCCCAGACAGACTTTAGTAAAATCGAGTGGGTTCAGCAGGGAGCTGCCAGACAATGAAGAGGCCTGGAACATTTGTCTCATTAACAAAGCCTTGGGAAATGGGCCTTGTTGAGCCTAGAGAAGCGGCTTCAGGGGGGACTTAATGGCAATCGACCAGCTCCTAGGAGGAGGTCATCAGGAAGATCTTGTTGAAGATACACCAGTATCTTGTCAGTTGTGCAAGGTGGACAGACAGGTTACAGGCACAAGTTAAAAATTAGAGGTTCCCAACTGATACAAAATAAAAATGTCTTCTCTATATAGTAGGCAGGGTAGCAAGATATCCTCAGAGAGCTTGTACATTCTCCATCACTGGAGGTTTCCAGCACCTAACTGCATAAATGTGTAAGCAGCTTGATCTGATCCCTTAGCTGGCCCTGCCTTGTGCCAGGAATTGGACTAGAAATCTCTTGAGGTCCTTTCCCACCAGAATTCTCCCATGATTTGCAACTACACAAATTGTTAATCTATGTGGCTATCAGATGTGGAAAATAAAAAGCCTGTTTATTTTAATTACTTTGATAATTTTAAAATATAATCTGAACAAAGGGTTAAATTTTACTAACCTATTCAGTTAATAAATACATATTCACATAATTGAGTTTGAGGGGTTTTTGGAAAATTTGGTGTCTACATTTCCAGATTTCTTTACATCTTATCTATTTTATATTTTTAAGAGCATCTGCATACTAAAAGACTGCTGTCCTTTCCTCTGTTTTTTTACCCAATTCTTATGCCAATGATTCATATCACATGTCAAAAGAATATCATATGCATGCTTAGATGAAAGGAAACACTGAAATTAAATTGTTAGTGTGTAGTACCATAGTACATGTCATGTATTCTCAAATTACCTCAGTCTTCAAAATCATAGATCACATTTAAAGATGAAGGATTAATTAGAGCTTCCATAAACTGCCTAAATATTCTGAAAATAAATTCCTTTCCTGGGTACTTACCACACACATGTTCCAAATACAACCCACTGAGCTCTCTCATCAAGGTTCTTTTATGAGGCTGTAATGAAACCTGTTATTCATGCATTTTATTTTCAGATTTACATTCATTTTCTGTACTAATAAAACACCAACATATAAAGTTGGCCCTGATTTCTCAAGGACCACTCTCTGATGAGAATTCTGGCAATCTTTTGAGGGCAGCAAGCCAGCCTGCAGTTTTCATTCTTAACTTAGATATCAAAGAAGTCAAAGAGTAATATCGGTGAGGACCAGAAGACATTGCCTCTCAGAAACCACAGGTGTCTTATCAGCAAGTGCATCAGCCTTTCTGAGAGGCCCAGATAGCAGGAAATGAGGATCTCAGCAGGAGTAAGCTGTTTCTGCCTTTCACTGCTGCATTGCCAAAGATGCTGTGGCTTTCTTACCCCTTTTATCTGAAATCCTAAACCAGCCTTTATACCAGGCCTTGTTCTTCTTTAATAAATTGCTGATCCTCAAACCAATATTATAAATGATTGCATCTGATGACAAGTTAGAGACACTATAATAGGAGCTGGTAATCTCGGTTTCAATCTTTTCAATAGAATGAATAAACCCTTTCTAACTTTAAAATCTAATGAATAACTCTACCCTCTCCAGAATTTCATATGGATAAGACACATCTTGTATAAATTACAAAAACATAATAAGACAACCAAATCCAGATCACGTATAAGGAAATACAAATACAATGTTCAAATAATAAGGAATTGTTTGCAACAATATGGTTCTTATCCATTGCTATTCAGGAAATGCTGAAACAGTAAAACAGCATGAAAACTTTATCATACTACATTAGCTATTTCCCATTATGTATTATTAGGAACTGTCATATTACCCTAGAGTCCAGCACAATCATGGATCTCCATTAACTTAGCAGAAGGGCTTTCTTCTCTCCCTGATATAACTGCTAAACTACACAATACTACTCTTTCCTTCTGTCAGAATATTACTCCATCAGATTAACCATCTGGCCTGAAATACTTTCCTTTCCTGTTCAAAATCTGTTCCATATTCCACCCAAAAGGATTTTTGACACAAAAGGGCTATTCAGGCCTTGACATTTATCTGGCAGAGCAGACTTCTATCCAACTGCAGATAGACTCACAGCTGTGATGGTGTTCTGCAGAGACTAATTTTCTATCCACAAGAGAAACTGTTTAATAATATGAAGAACCTGTTCTCTGATTCAGATGCAAGGCTTTATCACAAAAACACAAGGGAGTACATAAGTATGATTTCTCTTGCTATTTGTAAATCCGTGCCAGCTAATCTCAAGAAATTTGTTCCAGATTAGCTTAAATAATTGTATATAATAAGTACAGCATATTTCAGGGAAGGAAGTACATTAACTATCATGGAGTCTTTCTGCTCTAAATTACCAATACAGACATTAGCTATAATCGGGCATGCCATAGTAATACCATTTTAAGCAAGGTGAAGATCTGTTCTTACAATGAAAAATACTTAACCCCAAACAGATCATATAATCTTTGAATCAAAATTCCCCAGTTCACAAAGCTCTATGCATTCTCTATACCAGCAAGATAATCTTCTTCTTTCTTTCATTTACCCTAACTTTAATTCAATCATCCAGCAAAAAACCAATAACACAATGTTGCTGAAAGCAACACCAACACAGACATTCTCATTGAAGAAGGTTTAGTCATTGCACATAACATTATTCAAATTTTTCTTTGAAATTGTATTTGAAATCCTAGATGAAAGAAGACAAATTCTTTTAAATTTGCAGGTACAGTAACTACACAGCATGACTATCTCCCTATTCTTTTTCACTGTATTCAAGAAGACTGAACAATTTTTATTTCAAGTCATCTTAACTTTCCAGTATTCTGTAGAACAAATAATTAAGCACCTTTTAATAAATACTATTTTAGCTCAAATGCAAGGGAATCTGGTTCACACAAGGAATCAGTAAATCCCTTAAAAATCATTGCTTGCCTCTTCAAAGCGTGTAGATAACAGAGTGATAGCTAATTGAACATACAATTGCCATTGGACTCTATGAGGAACTAGGGAAGAGACACTATAATGCCAAAGAACCCAAGTAACATGGAGAGTTGGAAAAAATAGATCCATTTTTAGGAAGTAAAACCACAGGCATTGTCTGGAGCTTGCTGAGATCAACAGTGCAGGCAAAATAGTCTGAGTGTTGGGCTGCCTGGCCACATATGTGCCTTCAATAGTTACAGTGGAAGCTGCGAGTGTAAAGTACTCAGAGAGAGAGTGTAAAAGACCTCCAGTAACACTTTAGACCTGGCTTCACACTGCTGAAGTTGTGGAGGTTTTAAAGCATTCAAAGATTACCAGTGACAGGTCATTGAATCTCAGGAGACCAATGTTTTAGCTTTGGCTTCTTCACTGAGACAATCCCCTGTAATAATAAAGCAATTTGATTGTGCAAAAGAACCAGACACAGTCAGAGCCTCTGTAACCTATGCAGTTGTCTGCAGTAGGAATGTTTTGGGGAAGCAGAAAATGGCTTGTCCATTTCTGTTGGCTTAGGGATGCCACACTGTAATACAAATACAAGATGGGATGCAAATGTCTGGTATTGTTCCTCTGTTTAGGGGGTTAGTTCCAACCTATGTAATTCTTGGGTTGGTTGGTGTCTTTGATCTCATCCCCTTCACGGAGAAGATCCTTTCCAGATACACACCAGAAAAAAGTTGTGAAATCCACAAAAATGAAGATTTGGAAGCATATAATAGGTTCAGGATCTACTTTTTTTTTTCTACTACATATCCTTTTACTCAGGCACTATTAACAAGACGGTGTATATATTAAAAAGGCTAGTGACAGTCATAAAATGACTGTTGGAAACCTAGCAAAAAGAGATATCTGTTTTATAGTTGCTAACCTAAGTCTTGAGATATCTTTTAGAGCATATCACAGAATCACAGAATCACAAACTATTCTGAATTGGAAGGGACCCACAAGGATCAGAGTCCAACTCTTAAGTCAATGGCCCATATAGGGGATTGAACCTGTGACCTTGGCATCATTACAACCAAGTTTTAACCAACTGAGCTAATCTCAGCTGTCATGAAACTTTAGAGTTGTTATTCTTTTACTTAGGAATTGCACACCTTTTTGCGCATTTTAATTTCATTGTAGGCTTCTTTCTGTTTCTAAGACAGAAGTGCTCTTCTCTAGCATTATTCATCTTTAGGCAGACTTTGAATTCTTCATATCTTACTGGTTTTATTTCCACTCCATTAATCTGTGGGGTTCTTCTCATACAATACTATGGTGGGTCGACCTTGGCTGGATGCCAGGTGCTTACCAAGCCACTCTATTGCTGCCCTTGTCAGCAGGACAAGGAGTTAAGAAAATAAAATGAAAAAAACTCTCATGGGCCAAGATAAAGGCAGTTTAATAAAGGAAAAGCAAAGGGCACATGCAGAAACAAAGGAAAACAAAAGATTTATTCTCTACTTCCCATTAACAGGTGTTGTTAAACCACTTCCTGGGAAGTAGGAACCATGATGTGGTTGCTCTGGAGGATAAACTCGTAATAAGGAATGATCCCCTCCTCCTCCTTTCTCTTAGCTTCTGTAGTTGAGCAGGTGTCGTGCAGTGTGGAATATCCTTTTGGTCAGTTTGGGTCAGCTATCTTGGCTATGCCCTCTCCCAAGCCCTTGACCACATCGAGCCTGCTGGCTCTGCACTATGCAAAACCCTGCTGTGTTATCAACACCTTGCTAGATACAAAGCACAGCACTATGAGGGCTGCTATGGGCAAAATTGACTTCATCTCAGCCAGATCCAATACAAACACAACACTTTCCTCCTGAGCTTCCAGGTTCTCTTTGTTTTGGCCACTATCCTCTATTGGTATAGTATTTATTTTTACAGCAAAATAAGAATGTGCTTTTCATGTGACCATTTTCATCTCAATATAACAGGTAGGTGCACTAATTGATCTAACTTTTCCCCACTGAAATTTGTGCCTTTGTTCTGAATTTCTTGTGGAATTGCAAGGAGTTTTTCAATTACTCCAGTCTCTAATATTTGGGATCTGAGGATAGGGAGGAGTTTTTTTCCTGAAGAAAGAATTTCTCATGACAGTCACAAATTGTGAGAGATTCTACACGTTGAGATACAATTAAGAGGTGGAGAAAAATAGCATACATAGCATTTATTTATTTATTTATTTATTTATTTATTTATTTATTTATTTATTTATTTATACTTAATAAAATTAATTGGCAGCAATCTCCCTACATTGCCTCAGGCCGTGAATCTCACCTAGTGCTCCTTTTTCAGCTTTAGGCTCAATTACAAAGGTCTTACTCCATATTGTTGTAGAAGTGGTGGCACTGTTGACTTTAGTGAAACTGTTCATGCAAATAATAATTTGCTACCAATGTTATGAAGTTTCTAGGAAGTAAGTGGGTTCAAATACACAGCCTTAGACAAGGAAATCAATAGGGGAAAGAAGAAATGGTCATGTCATTGTTCTGAGAGGTGGTCAGCAAAGTAACCTGAAGCTGGATGTCAGTATGATTCTGATGGCTGCATTTACTATAGAGTACTTCAGCGTCTAGGACTTGTATAATTCTGACAATTCTCCCTGCCTGAGGAATCTCTGACTAGTGTAATGGGATATATTTGGTTTATGTTCTTGCTATTTATTGTCAAAGCAACATAAAGTCTTCGATGTTATTCCAATCCACAAAACAAGACGTGATAAAATTATTGAGTCTCTGGGTCACTTCAAGAAGTGGGATATGTTATACATGAGAACAGGAGCAAAATTCTAAATTTAGAGCTGCTTTAACTCATGCACCAAGAAAGCAGAGGGTTCTGGTTTTATTAGTTCATTTTGGATACATGTCCAAAATAAAGACAAGCAAAGCAGTCATACAGTACTACAAACAACCTTTTTAGCAATGCTAGCTAGCAAAAAAGAATAAAGGATAAAAGGATACAAAAGGATACAAAACAGTTGCAGCTTCAGTGGTTGCTTCCTATCATTGATGCTTACTCAAGCAGACAGGCCAGGACTACCAGGATCAGCAGCAGCTGGTCGGCACCCATGCTTAGTGGGCATCCCAGTAGAGCCAACGCGGTCTTTGTGGAAGGATGAGTGTCGCTCAAGCCGCAACACTGGTTTTCCCCATTTTAGCCGCTCTTTGTTACACTACTTAGGGCCAGTGCATAGCCTAAGGTGATGCCTGGGCAGCGGCCAACCACCTATTCATTACATAAATGGCAACAGTCTGTGCATTCTCTAGTGTAGGGTCAGCCCTGGTAATAGGGAACATTCTGTGTCATGCTAGTGTTACAGGAGACCATACAGATACTTTGTACAATACTCTGACTGGTTTCCCATCATATTATAACCATCTCTCACCCCTCTATGCTCCATTGATCATCTAAATTAAAAGTAAGCCCCTTACACTAGTGCAACAGAAGAAGCTGAAGAAAGCATGTATGATAGAGCAATGTACTCTGTGCAAGTAATGCCATAATAGCTACATGGTACTACAGAAAAGCATTTTTCATACTCTGTATCCTTTCCAAGGGATAGAAATATAACTGTGTCCACAGCCTAAGCATTTTATTAAATATAAAGCTGCTGAAATAAAATAATAATCAATAAAATATTTTCCTTTTTTCAGAAGTCGTATTGAAGAACTTCCTACCATAGGGCATCTTGAAGGTCATTTGCTGAAGGAGAGCTAAAACCTGGCAGCAGTTGTGACTGTCATAAGCGCCTAATCATCTGAGATCAGACCAAATCACCCAGGTTACTATTGATAGCATCCTCTGTGACTGCATACAGGCCAGCACAGCCCCAGCTGCTTCCCACACTCTCTGTTGCACATTTAGCATCTCCTACTTTCCATTAAAAGGCACTATTTTTAGGTAGGCAGTCAAATGCTCTTTGCACTTGTTTTAAGGAAAGGTGTTCAATAGCAATCCAGAAGATCTGAAAACTGAGCTGAATTCTTAATGCAGTCTCAGCCTTTCATCACTTCTACCAGCTTGAATAGTACAGTGATAAGAAAAGACCAGGTATCTCTTGCTTTTCATGCCTTCTCTGTAGACAGACAAAAATTTAGAAAACAAATCACTTAGGAAGGTGACAATATGATTTATAAATTTCAGGGGCAAGGGGAAAGCATTTAGAAAAACAATATACAGCTTTTTCCAGTGGGTACAGAGTTTAAAACATGCATGTGTCATATGGAACATTGATGATTTATAACCAGGGAACTTCAAGCTTCCAAAATGTATAAAACTATTCCCAGAATATTTATTAAAAAGAAGAATAACTCACATGCAGAAAAGCATTTACCATGCTAATTTCTCCTGTTTAGATGGATGAATAAAAGAAATATTCCATAACGTAAAGGGTCAACTTTTTATTTGTTTCTTTGCTCTTAACAGTGAGCTATAACACAGCAAATTATCCTTATTTATTTATTCCTTCTTTCTTTCCATTTCAGGCTAGGCTGCTGGCTACTGTGGCATGAAGCTGACACCCTCAATCAGCTGGGTGCAGTGCGTTGGCTTGCTGACATAAGGAACTCAGTACAGTGTGGTGAACCACTCCCTCAGCATCACTGGTCATCTCTCCACTGCACACAGAGAAATTGTGCTATAAAGACACAGGGGGAAAAAGCACCAGTATACATGAAACAGAAATAGCTGTGTGTATGTTCTCCCAAGGTAAAGTGGTGTGGGTTTAGCCTTAGTAGGCAGCTCACCCCCATGCAGCAGTTCGCTCACTTTAAATACTGAGAATGATGTCATATACTGTGATATATTCCTTTGGTCAGTTGGGGCCAGCTGCCCCAGCTGTGTCCCTTCCCAAATCCTTGTGTGTCCCCAATTCCCTCGCTGGCAGGGTGGGGTGTGAGAAGCAGAAAAGGCCTTGACACCATGCAAGCACTTCTTAGCAGTACCAAAAATCTTCCTGTGTTATCAACACTCTTTCAGCACAAATACAATCCATAGCCCCATACCATGTACTGAGAAGAAAATTATTCCAGCCAAAACCATTACTGAATGGTAGTCCTTTATAACATACATAGTAAGATAATATATATCTATATGCTAAGGGCAGAATAAAAGCAGAAGAACAGCACAAAACAGAGGTCCTTTACAATTCTCCCTGTGACTGAGAAAGCAAACCTTTCTGTTCTAACCATTGCAGTTAACTGGATGGATTTTGTAGCATAAAACAAGTCAAGGGGAATCATTTTTCTGAAACTGAGATATGCTGGCACTGACCTACTTTTCTCTTGTACTAAAACACGTAATTTGAGATTGGCCCCTGCAGACCTGTACAAGGGAAGAACTGATCACTAAGGCAGACAATACAGATCAGGACTGCTCGTCAAACAAAAGATGGCCTTTACCACCTTCTCCTGTGGTCAACCCGGTCATTTTCAGACACTACCAGTACTATAGTTCTGAACCTTATTTTCATTAAATATGGTGGAAAGTTATTGACACAGCAGCTATTAACATTCTTTGCAATGACATGATTGTTATTGTGCCATGTTACCAGGCATTTTGTACTTATTACACCTAGTAATTACTATGTTATGAAACATTCCTTGAATAACTTAAAATCAGGGGGAATAATTGGGGACAATGAGTGAAATTTAGCTCCAGATAAAGAATTACATGAGCACTAGGAACTTTTCAAGAGTGTCTATTGTTCTTGCATTTCAGGAATGGTTAGAGGTGTCAGTGAGCCTTGTTCTTTCTTTGGGCTACCATCAGAAATGGAACTGCAGCTTTGGCTTATTTCAAATACCTAAGAGATTTTAATTGCTACTATTAGGTTCAGTTAAACAGTCAAACTAAATATTTTTTTAAATAAATTAAGGACATTATATATAGCCATCAAACTTCTCAGTTGTTATTTGAAAAAATATCTATTAAATATCACTGTAGCAATCACAGTTCGCAAAGTACTTATCAAATCATTAGTTTCTCTATAGAGCCCCAAAGGTCACAGTGAATCTTTTTAATTCCTCTTTCAGTGACTTCTTTTTAAATTTTGCTACAGAAAAGAAACCTGAGAGATGGATAGAGACTCCATAACGTAGCTTTAAAACTTAAATTTTCTGGTTTACGTTTTGACTAAGTACTTTAATCGATTGCCTTTCCAGAATGATTGATGCACAGGATTTTTTATGCTGTTGAATGCCACCTGTTGTATAATCATTTTCATTATTGAATTGCATTATTGTACCAGCACATAACATCTTCACCTTAGTTTAAAATTACAGATCTATTTATTCCTGTGTATGATGATCTTTCCCTCTATTAGGATCTTAACTGTCATAATACAAATCCAGAGCCCCTTATTGAGGAATTAGAACAGGTCTTCTCTTTTTGTTTATTTACTCTGTGAAGTATGAAGGAGAAAACATACTACTTCAGGGCAATATTGGAGTTTAACATAAGACATCTAAAAGTAGGGAAGAATTAAATTTAGTGTCTTCAGGCTTTTTTTAGTCACTATTACTACTGAAATATGGGGTCAGCTAAAGAAGGAACTGGTTTGGTTTGTTTTCTATAAATGTGGGATCAAAGCAAGCCACAAACCTAGAGGAATAATTTTATACATTTCACTCCACAATATAAATTCATTTCTTATATTGCATCAATAGCTGTGCATTGAATGTACATGCTTACGGCTATGGTTGTGATAAAAGCTTTGAAGAAAATTCCTTCTGTAAGCATATCAGTTTAGGAACACAGAAAATAGAACATATATCCCACAACATTAGTCTTGCTTCTTTAGTATGTTACTGTTTCATGGTCACCTACAAAAGCATTTGTAAATGTATTTTTAAGTCAATTATGGTCAGTCTAATTACTGGAATGTACAAAATAAGTATGCTCAGGACATACAATGAAGCCATTATCACTAAATCACAATATGAGTACTACAGTTTTTAGACAAATTAACAAGTCTTACAAATAATCTTTATCTTTTCAGTGTAGTATCTTGGAGATTAGCAGTTCATCTATCAGAGTGAATCCCTCTTCACACTATCTCGAATATATAGGGTAGATATACATAATATAAAAAAATCTCAATAAGAACGTGAAAAGGTATGAAGAATATTCCTCTGTGGTATTTGTACATTAGTTTAATGAAAGTATTACAGGAATGAATGAATAAATAAATTAATACTCCATTCTCTCAATTCTTACAGTGCCTTTGATTATTTAGTTTAGATTGCAGTCAGACAGAAACAAGGAATGTCTTACATTTCCACAAGTATTGAAATGAAAAAGCTTCCTGGAAATTGAAATGGAAATCCTCAGCTCAACTGTCTGTTTTGTTGTTTTGTGTGACAACAGAACAAGCTGTAACTTCTTCATTTGCTCTTTTACTGTATCATAGATTCACAGCACCAGCCTTCATTTTATCTCTGAACCTAAAATAATATATGCAGCTTTTATGTTTTGACATTAAAATAGGCTTTCCCATGACTGCTACTGTTTTATAGCAAAATTTTATTTCCAGATGTAAAACCCTGGAAGTGACCTAAATCTATAACATAAATCTATGAGTAAGGCACAGGGTAGCTAAGTGGAAACAAAAAGCAATTGAACAATAGAATGAAAGAGGGTATTAGCTTTATGTCCCCATCTTCCTCAAACCTAAACTTAAATCCAGGCTTGGATCATAAAAGAAAATTAGCTTGATCTTCTCATTTTGGCATCCATTTGTGAAAATCACTGTACTTCAAAGGAGTTAACAGTCCCTGGTCAAGGGAAACATGAAACTGAAAGTCCCTGAGTGTTCAAAGCAAGCAGATGGAGGTTGTTCTGGGATAAATTGCCTTCAGCCATTCCATTCCTTGGGATCATATCTGATACAAGCCAGTGCAACTCATCTTTGTTTTAGAGAGAGAGTAATAGACCAGATAAGTCTCAGGATGATAATTGGCAAAAAATTATTAGCAGAATAGAAGTGGCATTGACCATGAAATGACAATAGTGCCTCAAGAATATTTAAGAACGAAATACACCTATTCCTTAATATCACTTTCAGTTTAGCATTTTTAAGGACTGAAAAATGCAGTTTCTTCTTATTTGGAAAAATGCCTTATAACCTTATGGGATGATGCAAATTAAATGATTCACCTTTCATGATTTGTGAGTGGTAGGTTAACTTCATATTATGCAGCTGAGTCCACTTAAAATTAATTAGTAAAATTTTATTCTGTGTAGACTTCCTTTGGGAATCAAGAGAATAGACATTACAAAAAAATTCCCTTCAAAAAGTGAAATGGAAACAAAAAGACCCCAGCCTTATTTAGTCCAGTAAATAATTTTTGCCTTTTGAGCCAGAGTGCATTGGCATTACTGAATCATTTCGCTTGTGTGACAACAGGTAAAGAAATGTGGATTTGTGAAAGAAAAAGGTGTATATTCCCATTAATTAAAAAAACAGTGGTTTAGACATTATGTATGCATACTATCAGGGTTTTTTTTAAAAAATACAATTAATTCTAATTTGAAGAAGTTCGCTTTTTCCATCTTTTTCCTTGCACTTACAAGGCTTGGAGCAGAAAGATCATCACAGAATCAGAGTCATAAAATCATACAGTAGTTTGGGTTGGAAGAGACCTTTAAAGGTCATCTAGTCAAACTAACTAGATGAGCAGGGGCATCCTCGAGTGGATCAGCCTGAGCAGAGCTCTAATTCAATCTGACTTTGAAGGTTTCCAGGGCTTAGGCATACACCACCTCTCTGGGCAACCTGTTCCAGTATTTCACCACCCCTATAAAAAAAAATCTTCTATATATCTAATCTTAACTTATCCTGTTTTCATTTAAAACTATTACATCTTGTCCTATAGAAACAAGCCCTACTAAAAGTCTGTCATCTTCTTTCTTAGAAACTCTTTTAGATAATTGAAGGCTCCATTAAGGTGACCTTGGAGTCTTCTCCTTTTGGTTGAATCCATATTCTCTTAGCCTTTCCTTATAGAAGAGGTGCAACATCCCCTCTAATCTTCTTGATATCCCTCCTCTGGACTCACTCCAACAGGTCAATGTCCTTCCTGTGCTGGACACCCCAGAGCTGGATGCAGCACTTGAGGTGAGGTCTCACCAGAACAGAGCAGAGAGGCAGAATCCTCTCCATCTGCTGGACACACTGCTTTTGATGCAGCCCAGGATATGTTTGGCTTTCTGGGCTGCAAGTGCACACTGACAGCTCATGTCCAGCCTCTCATTCACAAGCATCTTCAAGTCCTTCTCAGCAGGGCTGATCTCAATCTGTTCATCCACCAGCCTGTATTGATGCTTGCCCAAACCAGGTGCAGTACCTTGCATTTGTCCTTATTGAACCTCATGAGTTTCACATGAGCCCTCTTTTCCATCCTGTCTAGGTCCCTCTGAGTGACATCCCATAACTCAGGTGTGTCAATTGCACCATTTAGCTTTGTGTCATCTGCAAACTTGCTGAGGGTGCACTTCATCCCACTGTCTAATGTCATTAATGAAGATATTAAATATACTGGTCGCACTATGAACCGCTAAGGAATTCCCATTTGGACTTTGAGATATTGACCACTACTCTCTGGATATATTTACAACATCTGACTAATTTTGCAGAGCTTAACAGGAAATTACATGGCAAAAAGACTGTGTTTGGAAAGGTCCTGTTGAAGATTTGTCCGTTGCCTCTTACAAGGTCTATAGATACTAATAACTTTATTTTCTTTACCATTGCTGGCAATTCCAAGGTGGCATACACTTTCAACCATAACTGTGTAGGCTATTCATCATTATTTTTCAAGAATTCCTATTCAGCCACTTCCTTTTCCCCCAAGGCATACTATATCAAGAGTTCAGCAAAGTAGCCAAATATTTTCATATTTTAAAGAAAAAACAGTCAAAAACTATGAATTTAATGTTTTCCTTTGCTTATAAAAACAAACATGTTGACTCTACACAAGAAAATATTATCATGAACTGTGATGTCTGTCTAATGTCTCCTATTAATTTGTAACAAATAGGTTTTCTTTTCAAATGCGGTTCTTACTTGTACAGGACAGATAAGAAGAAAAAGCATAGCAATTTTTACTATGATCAACTGTGTCATTTTAGTGTTTCTCTTGAACATGCATAAATGTACCCTGAGTTGAGTAACTTTCACAAGTGTGTTGAGCTAATAGGAGAGATACAGCTTTAAAACAGACATATTATAGGGAAGCAAGTCTCCACACCTCCACTGATCCAAGGCAACTATCCATATATATGCTCTTAGTCCACAGCAATGGTCAGATCACACAGAATCACAGAACACATCAAGTTGGAAGGGACCCTCAAGGATCATAGAGTTCAACCCTTAGCCCTGCACAGGACCACCCAGAAGAGTCACACCAGATGCCTGAGAGTATAGTCCAAACAATTCTTGAACTCTGGCAGGCTTGGTGCTGTGACCACTTCCCTGAGGAGTCTGTTCCAGTACCCAACCAGAGGGTGAAGAACCTCTTTCTAATATCATAACTAAACCTCCCCTGACACATCTTCAGGCCATTTCCTCAGGTCCTGTCACTGGTCACCACACAGAAAAGCTCAGTGCCTGCTCTCCTCTTCCCCTTACAAGAAAGCTGTAGACTGTAATGAGGTCTCTCCTCTGATTTATTTTCTCCAGGCTGGACAGACCAAGTGACCTCATATACTCTTCATATACTCTTCTCATATGGCTTCCCCTCAAGGCCCTTCACCATCCTTGCTCTCAACTGGACTGTAACTGAGATTATAAGTTATTAGGACTCAGTAGGATGGTGTGTGATAATAGTTTGTGCAGATCAGCTCTACCATTGTTCTGTACCATTTTGCTTGTTTCAGTCCTTTATGTGATGGTGCACCAAGGTTTTGTATAGAGCACTACTTTAATACATAAACTTTTCTCTGTGTTTGTATAGTACAAAGCACAGTGCTGCCTAGGCTATGATGGAGTTCCAAAACTAGGTGTGATGAGGTGCAATACAAATTGCAAATATCAGATGTAACTTTAAGCACAGAATTACAATATTTCACCTTGTGGAGGCAGGGCTTTCCTTGTTCCACCACAGTCCAACAGGTTTTCATTAGAGTTAGACTAAGTTGGGCATACACTGACTTTTAACAATGAATTTTCACATATAGGCTCTTAAATATTTCAGTCTGTCTGTGAGGGATATACTTATGACAGGAAGTCTTTATATCATATCATATAATATACATTGGAAAGTCTTTATATCATATATACATTAGGCATCAATAACACTCATCCTTGAGGGAATGTAAGAAACATTCAGCAATATAAAGGGTATTCTGATATCAACAACATTAATCAGAAAGAAATGTGGTGTCATTTTCAGAGGAGAACATGTTTTGAATGCTTCTGAATTCCCTGTCTGATGTGAGGGGGATTTTGAGACATGTGACCCAGAAATCAACTTGTCTTAGGGAAGCTGTCTGTGAAATACATGGCTTCACATTACAGAATTGAATAAAAAGGAGCAAATTCTGTGGTTGTTCAGGCAGACTCTGTTAAACAGGTCATTCAGAATCTGCTGGTTACTTCTTTCCAAGTCCCGCAAGTCCTCTTTGACTTTCAGAAAGGACATTCAACCATGATTTGAAGACTGCAATACAATGAAAACTCAAGTCCTTCTTTTGTTCCAGTGGTTAATCAATCTCACTTTTAAGGGTATTGTACCTCATTTTAATTTTAACTTGTCTGTCTGCAGCTCCCAGTCATTGGTTCAGTGCTCTGTATTTTTCCCCTGAAGATACTTATATACTATAGTCAAATTATCTCTCAGATTGTGCAGTCTCCAAAGAGCATTTTACAATTCTTTTCTGTACCACCATTTCAATGTCCTCTTAGAAAATGTCTATACCAGAGTAGCACATGATAGTTCTGTACCAGGCTCACCACTGCAGTGAGTTAAAATCACTTTGCTGCTCCCATTTGTGGCCCCCCACCCATACACAAAAGAATCTTCCATCTCCTTGCTGGATGACACAAGTACAAGTTTAGTTTCTTGTCCTCTGTAATCCCTAAGTGACTCCCAATACTGCTTTCCAAAATGTAGTACGGCAGTCTGATTATTTTCCTAATTCACTTATTCTCTTTCTAGTTCAAAGATACTTTGTTTGGCAGTGTATGTCTTAGGTCAGAGTAACATTAAAGCAACAGTGTCAGTAAGGACATTATTACCTTTATTTGGAAGTAGATTTAGTAATGGCATTTGCCTTTTCAAGCTAAAACTCTGGACATGCATTGTATTTCTATGGTGACATTACTATTATGGCATAAAAAAATATAGTTGTTACCTAGACAGCAAGGAAAATCAGTGAGATAAAGTATGTAGGCATGTATACATAGATATGCAAACACTCAAAGATTACTATATTGCAATAATCAATATTTACAGATGATACCATTTTAATTTTACTGTTTTGATAAGTTTAAATTAAAAATTTGTCCATTTTTCAAGCATCTCAAATTTTATCACACCATCTGCACTATACAAGAGCCTGCATGCTCCACATTAATTGTGTTTTCTATGCAAAAAAGAAACCATTCCTACTTTAAAATTATATTATCTGAATCGCTGCAGGAAGTTCTAAATCTGCAATCAGCAGCTCTCATTCAGACAGGCCTGTGCATTTCTACAGTTAATCACAGAGCTTTTGGTAGTCCAGCTCCTTCAAAGGTGAAGTATTGTGAAGATGTCAGTGCCCAGAAGAGCTTTCTTGTGCCTTCAGCTTGTAATAAACTGTTCGTGTTAGAAAAACACTGATGTAAAATAACTGGCACTACTGAGGGCGCACAGTATCTTATTGATTTGGGACTGGGGCTTTTTAGGTGGGGGGTTTGTTTTGGGGGGATTTTTTTGTTATATGTATGAATTATTTATTGGACTGAAGTGTTTCTTTACATTCACTGGATTGCCTTTATCTCAGAGTAGGACAACCATATCAGATGATTTAGGATAACATACAAACAGACATAAGTTTAAACTATGATTTTAAGATGTTTTCTGCTGTATTATATACTGGCCTCAGTATGATGTTCACAGTCCACAGAGATTTTGAGATGAACTCAGATTTATTTGATCCATTCATTCTTTTCAAGTTCTCAAAGAAGAAATAGAAGAAAGGAACAGAAGAGACCGAGAGAATAATCACACAATGAGGCATAAGATAAAGTACAGCCTGGACTCAGTCCTTGAAACTGCTGTTTCCCAAGTGCGTGGTTATACACACTGCCAAATGATTCTGCCACACAGATCTCACCACACTACAAGACAAAACCAGAAAACATCCTTACTAATTCGACAGGGAAATTCCTTATCAATTCTGAAGCTGCCAAATCTCATAGAGCCATTTTATTACTCTTTTATCCTGCTTCAGACAAAGAAAGTGAGATTTATTTCATTTATTTCAAGAAAGACAACAGATTATCTCAATCAGATAAATATATTATTGTAATGAATGAATGTGCGAAGTTCTGATTTTTTGGAAGAGCCTGATGAGTAAACATCACTGTAAAAGCTAGGGCTATGCCTCACTGTCATGTTTTTAAGCCCAGCTAGAAATTAGGCACCACACAGCCACATGCTTGATCCCCACCTGTTTCTCCAGAAGTACAAATGGTCTCTGTCTGTACATAGCCTGATAAAAGTCACTACCAGAGACTAAGGACTTACATCTTTTTTTTCCCACAGTTTTGTCAATACCTGGCTCCTTAGTAGGTGATCCCAGATGCCTGGCTCCCTTACCCTCTAACTCCACGCTCACACATCAGGGACACAACTATCTGACATGGCTCTGCTTGTGCTGATCCCAAAGCAGGTCTTTTGTGAACACAGCATATATCCAGCCCTGAAGCTGCTGCTGAGCTTTGAACACTTAATGGTGCACAGTTCTAGCTGCTCAGGGGCCTTTGCAGCTCCTTCTCTCTGTGCTGCACACCCACCCTGAGGTCATCACTGTTCTTTGTCCTAGAACAGGCTGTCAGTTTTTAAAGTTTCCAATCTGAAATACATACTAAAAGTCACAGCATAAAAGTATAAAATACAGAATATGGCTACCTGTACTTAATCTAATTTAACAGGACTTCTGTGTATACAAAAATAACTGATTACACCCTAATTCTTGTCCTTCACATTCTTAGTGACCAGCTGTTTGCTTCTACAGCTAATGCCCAAAAGAACTTTCCCTTCAGGAAAACTGGAACTGTCTGAAAAGCAGAACATATTTGGCAGAAATAACCATAATGAATATAAATGTTAACACAACAAGCTAAACTCATTCCGGGACACAGGCTTTCAAACTGCTATTTCCAGCTTGCTGTTGAAAAACTGTTTCAGACAACATAGAAAGCTGTATCTAACACTTTCTGACAGCGCCATATTGTCTGGGACTAACACAAAAAGGAGGTGTACATGAAAAGGCAAGGATGAGTTCACCTTCATTGCTACTAAAACTTCTAAGCTATCAAAATAATCAAAAAATTAAGAACCGAAACACAGGGAGAAACCAGCCAGCTTGCTTTCCAGCAGCTTGAGTTGGAGGATCAATGGGATCTTGACAGTATTGGTATCATCTGCCTTTTACAGCTATTCAGATATTAGTTTAAAGTGAATTAAAGAAAGGCAAGCTTTAAGAGTGAAAACAGAAATAGTGATAATAGAAAAACTCAATCAGTGGAACAAAACTGTACTATAGTCCACAGAGAGTCCAGAACAGAAAGTGTGCACTTACCATTGATTGGGACAAATAAAACCAAGTGAATAAAGGTTAATAAAGCAATAAGAAAGATACCAGCCACTGAAAATGACAACAGGGAGGACAAGCTGAAAACCAGCACAGACCTTTAAAAGAGGGCTGCCCAAGTTTGGTGTAGCTGATATGTATACTGACAACAAGCAGAGGCCTAATCTGCATGTAACAGAGGGGAATTCAGCATTCCTCCTTGCTTTTCAAAGAAAAAAAATGCATTGATTTAAAGTTGGTGTTACATGACCTGAAAAAACCAGCAAAAATATCTTCCCAGTTTAATGCTTCAAGGACTGAACGCTACTTTTTGCCAGCATCAATTGCCTTCACAGCCACTTCACAAATACATAGTCCTCAGAAGGGGCCAAAACTACCTCCAGAGGCAGGAACCAGGAAACCTGAATTAGGTGTCCATAAGAGCTCGCAGTCAGTCTCCCTCTCTTTCTGTGACCAATTCCTCATAAGCGGACCTAGAGGAGTGTCTTGTTTTCCTTCCTCTCACCAAATATCTATAGTAGAAATTCAACACAATTCAGCCACATCACCAATATTAAAAGCCTTGAAAATTATTTTTAAATGGGAAAATATATTTTTTTAAAAACAGCTTTTGTTTTCTTTAGTCTTATAAAACATGTGAAGTATTATTCACTTGGATTTAATTCATATTCTTTTGTGCAATGTAAGTCCATCCCACTTGCTTTTTAGAAAAATCTTTCATAACATGCACAAGCTTTACACATGACCTGCACTTGCAAAACTAAAAACTATTGTTATAATTTTTATGGGATCCTGTATAGTGATATCTTGGGTAACTAAAATAAATTACAGAGGTGCTAAAATCAGTACATGTGAAGACTTGGTTCTTCCTCAGCCTAAGGAGGCAGCAGGAGCTCATCCATCAGTGCCAGGGTGGCTCAGAAACTTGACAATAGTGCAAAAAACAGAGTCAGCAAGGCAGAAAATAAAGGCATCCCATTGTCAAGTGCTGGAGTTACTGACTGATGACATCTTTGTGCAAACACAGAGCAGTGTAGACATACCCACATCTTTTACTTTGAAAAATCCAATGAGAACAAGCCCAGCATAAGGCAGTGCAAGGAGTTATTGTGGTAGTTTTAATTAGGCCTCAAATTAGCAGGCTCAAGGAGTCTGCATGGATTGGGAGAGACAGGTATCACCTGACTAAGTAACCAGGGAGATATTTCATACCAGATGACGCAAACCTAAGAAATTAGTGCAGCAATGGGAGGTGTTAGTTCAGTTCCATCATGGCTGAAGTACAGGCAGAACATGCTACAGTAGTTCTGCTGTGCTGGGCCCTGCTCCTGCTGCTGCTACATTGTATTTTGTTTTAGTTTCAGGGAAGTAGAAAGATTTTGTTGTTATAATTTTTTTTTTTTGCTGAGTGTCTCTTAGGGTGCTTATAGATCTAGAGTGATAGAATCTGGTTTTGGTGGGAAGTAGAAAATTGTTGTTATATCTAACCTGTGTAAGTGTATGTTATATTGTAGTTTACTCTTAATTTTCTCTTTTCTGTATAAATACATAGTTAAGCATAAATGAGTTTCTAAGTTTTTTTCCTTTCTCCCTTTTCTCAGTGAGAAGGAGGGAAGCTGGCTCTGTACTTGGACAGTTGGCATTTTGCCAGCTCAACCTGAGATAGATAAATGGTGGAGAATGAGGGCAAGACCAAGGACATTGGCAAGTGTCCCAGAAGCTTGGCAGGTTTCTTGGGAGCATGTTACAGAAACATATCTTGCTATCTGTATTGTTTTGAGTACATGAAGAAACCATAATATAAACAATGTTTTCTTGTTGCTAGATGCTTGCTTTAACTGTTTTACTGACTGTGTTTGTCAGTTCAAACAGCTGCAATTGTACCTACTGTGAATGTAACTACTCCAGGGCCAGGGCTCCTTACAGCCCAAGAGATCAGCCTTTCACTCCTGCCCCACCTCGTTGAAGAGCAAACCCCAAGCATGAGTCATGTAGTGAACTGTGGTCACTCCTGTGTGACCAGGGAGAAGACAGGAGCAGATGGGACAGTGCACCTACTTCTGTGCTTGAAGCCCAGATATGGAAATCAAAACATTAAAAAGATGGTAAAAAAGCTGTCCACATGTTGAAGCAGAGATCCCAGAAATGATTCAAGAACAGCAATAAGGCTGCCCTGCCTCCAGCCAGGAGTAGGAGGAAGACAACTGAGACTATTAGACATTGCTGAACCAGAGAGGTGGCCAAGGCTGTACCTCTACACTGACTTGTGGATGATGGCCAGTGCCCTCTGAGGGTGGCTGGACCAATAGAAGAAGACTGAAAGTGTGAAAAGGCGCATGTGGGTTGATGTGTGGTGGGACACTGCTGCTTGAGTAGAATCTGTGGAGATTTGTCATGTGGATGCTCATGTACCCAAAGGCCGAGCTAATGAGGAACATTCCACTCGGACTAGCATAAAGGAGAATTGTTCAGGGTTTGATGGCCCATGATGACTCAGGCCACCTGCTTCGCAAATACCAATTTCTCAAAAAGAAAGACTTTCACAAGAACTGTTTAATGAAAAAGGTATGTGTTAGAACACAACCAGTGTCCCATCAGACACTCTCATCCCCTGCTGCTTACTTAATATGGTGAGTCTTCCTTATGTTTTCAGATACCCAGAAATGAAGTATCTTGGAAGTCAGCAGACAAGAAACTAACTTGTCCCAGTTCCAAGTTCCCGTCCTTTCTGCTTTTCCTTCCTGAAGTATGCAACTTCTTATTCAGAGTTAGTTTCCTCAGAATATAGACTTTGAATTTCTTAACAACATAATCTGTTATTTTTAAAAGAAGTAAGTAGACTCCAGGGGGGAGATTTTTTGCTTTTTTCTTATTTTTATTATTATTTTGGTTTTCTTTTTCCATTCTTTGGAATGTTGCAGAGAGAATATGACATGTATAGTTTCCATCTTAGTGTTACCTTTATTTTACTGCATAGAATGTAGTTATCTGTAATTCTAAGTTGTGCAATTTTACACAGGATGTCATTTAATTATATAATTACATTTATTTAAAACTTCTTTTGGAATATGTTAAATGTTCTGAGCTCACCATATTCATAGCAGCTTTAGTCACAGCTGGCAATATTAATTGTTCTAATTTCTTCTTCCATTTCTCTCTCATGCTTCACTTTGTGCTTTCTCCCCACTGGAGATATAATTTTGCATTCAATGTGATGTAACTCTTCAACCAGAAAATACCATTGAAACCCTGTGGTTAAGATCTTCAGTTTTACCTAGCATTCACCATCATCAGAATCAAGCTGGTCTCCAGGGGTCTTTGGCAAACATATTTGCACCTGCAAATGATGACCTTTTTGCAGTTTGCATTCCCTAGATCAGTAAACAGATGCATTAATGAACATCTAAAGAGGAAAACTCCTTTTGACATAGCTCATCTGTGACTACTTGATAAAACTGTTTTGTCTGGTGCTCCAGTTGTAAGGGATAATTTATGAGCTGTGCCCTAGGAGAAGAGTTGTCACTTCTGTCTCTTTCATTGCCACGAACACATGAATCTGCCGGGACACAAGAACATCATTGAGAGGAGAAGGAAGACAACATCAACAGTGGAAAAACATCATACATAAAAGTGACACACATACAAAAGACCTATAAATAAGATAAAAAATTAGCAACAAAACCAGGCAACTTCCTTGTTGTCAATATCCATCATCAGAGGAGATAGTGAAGCATTAGGAAGGCAATTTGTTGCTCTAATTCAGCAAATCTGCAGATCCCTGACAGCACCAACTTGATGGTCAGCACATGTAGGTACAATGGTTGTCCTCAAACCTGGAAATGAATTTTCAGAAGGCCATTCCTGTGCACAGAGTTAATGCCATGCATATAGATATTTTTTCCCTGTGCAGAAAGGAGGGTAAATCAGCTCATTCTGTCTATCTGATGTAACAAATTCCCCAGAATGTTATTACACAGATTTCCAGGTGATAAAATTTATTGGCCTCTGAAGATAGATAAAAATTCTTATGTGAGTGTATCCATGTACACACATGAATGTATATGAGGAGAGGAAAAGAGACAGAGCAGGATAAAGGGTCAACAGATTTCATACTCTATTTTTTTTCTTCCTTCAAAGAAGGAATTTAATTTATAATTTAAATTGTTTGCATAATTCTTACTTGTTTAAATAGAAGTTAATTCTCTTATTCTTTATAGGAAGTTATAGAGAAGAAATTAAATTAATCATCTTTTATTAGAGATATAATTCACTGATGAACAATAGCAAAAAACATGTACATAGAACAGCAAAATATCAGTCAGTTGGTAAACAAGTGTCTATTTTATTCTAAAACATTAGACCATGAGAAAAGCTGATCTTCAAATCTACAGATAACTTCATGATCTTCACACTATAAAATCTAATAGCAAGAACAACTACCAAAGCATTTTATAAATGTAATAATACAAAGGAACACACTCACTTGAAATGCTAGATATAGGTATGGTCTCATTTTGTCTCAAGCTTTGAAAAAAATGACATTGCTAATGACAGGCCACTAGACTACGAAACTAGAATTTAAAGAATAAAGTTATTAAATGTATTAAAATATTAAAAGGAAACAAAGATGTCTATCAAGGAAAGTGAGGAATCAGTCTGGACTAGGGAAGGGGCTCTCCTAAAAAATCACCACAACCTTTTCAATCAAGAGATTTTAATCAGAAAATGTAGAGAAAATGCTAACAGTTCTTTACTACAAATATATAGGTATAACAAAAAAAAAAAAAACAGAACAGAACAAACACCAACCCCATAACCAAAACTTTGAAACAAATCAAGTCCTATCTCTGTTCCTTTGGTGCAGTTATTTTACAGACAGCAGTAGGCAATGATGTACCTCAGGAGACAGCACTTGCAGTGACTCATGGCCTCTAACAAGACAAAGACAGGGAGTAGGGAGAGAAGCTGGTTCCTAAAACTTAAATGGGAATGATGGTCCCAAGGATGGGCTTTTCACATGGAACAAAATACTGTGGCCCAACACTGGAAATGTCGTGAGGCAATTTACACATTTTTTTAAGACAAAAATCAAAAGATATCTGTTCCAGCCTAATCAAATACTAAATCAGAGTTTGTCAAACAAATCTGGGAAAAGACATATCTTCACATCTAAAATTATTCTAAAATCCTTAGGGTCAAATCTTCTCCAACAAAATTCAATTTGCTAGCGCTGTGCTGTGGTTTTTAACCACTTTAAGTACTTTAAGGAATAAAACAATGCAACATTTGAGGTTTTCCACCTTAGACAAGAGCAAAGGAGAAAAACATAAAGTGCCACTGTGGCACTGTACAAACCCAATGATCACACCATCTCAAAAATTAGCAGAAATGGAAAAGCACAGAGAAGGTGACAAGAAAGAAAAAAGTAACTGAACAGCTGAGGAAGACTGAGAAAACTGCTCAGAACTTCAGCTGGAAAAGAAATAGTTACAGATTCTATGTCATCATGACATAGACATGACCTAGCCTATGACATCATGATTGTCATGAAACTGAGTGATTATTCCATGAAGCAAGCACTCATTAAGTTACAGGCACAAAAGACTTTACTATGAAGTGTGTACCTGAATAGTTAATTGCTATGATGTTGTGAAAACCAGTCCTGTGTGTTTAAAGATGGATTTGTAGACTGTCAGAAGAAGGATGACTCAGTTATTATGGCCACAACATCATGGATACAACAGCTTAATAGAAGCTGGAAAGGCTTATGAAGGTAAACTTCAATAAACACTCAGCCTGTTCAGAAACCTCTTCCCTTCCCTATCTTGTACAAGACTCTTTTTCATGGGAGACAATAAGCTCAGCAGAACTTACGGGAATATAGTACTGCTATGGCTTTAAATGTTATCACATATGGAATTTTGGCAGTTCATTTTAGTTAAACAGTCCTATTTCTTAAACTTTTTTCCTATCAGTGTATGCAAAAATAAGAAAATCTGACTTTCCCACATCAACCCTTTGGGGCCATTCTGTATGGTCTGTGGCTGCATCCTCAGTCTTGATTTGTAGCCAGCAATCACTGGTGAGAACGCTCTCTGAAGCCACCTACTGTTTATTTTAAGATCAAACACAGAACATCTGATCTTGAGTCAGGTTTTCAAATCAGACCTTGTTTTCTGTTAAAAAGTTTCCCACAAGACTTCTACAGCAGACGGTGGAAAAGTTATATATTATTAATGCTATCCAATTCCATTAGAAATTGTGTGTTTGCTATCTGGGACAAAGAGATAATACATAATCTCCATCTGTATAGAATGTTTGATTCTGAAGAATTTTTATGTAAGCAATGAAAACAAGTAAGTCTACTCAACAGTTATTGAAGAATCAGAGTGATATACATCTACTTTTAAACCTAATAAAAGTTTAAACCCCAGAACACAGGCAGGTAGAGGAACTTAATGTATCGGCCTGGACTGAGTCTAAAACCACACCACCATTTACAAAACAGATTTTTTTTTCCCAACAAGTTCAGAAATATCCATAGGAAATCTGCCTGTATTATACCTGCAGAAAATGTCACAACCACAAAATATTGGTCTTTTTCATCCAAGAGATGTTGATATTAATATTAAAACTGTCTGAGGCAATGCACTTTCATCTATATTTCATTTCACATTTAGATTCAGTCTCGTGTTTTACTGAATCCATCTGCATCTCTATCTGTCTTTAAAATGTTCAGTGGGAAGAATTCTCCTCTCTGATTTATACCTTGATCAAGCTGAGTGGAACAAACACATACATTTTGAAGACCGGCTACAGGTACTGAGTCTCTGATAAATGTTGAGAAGCTACCCAGCTCCTGTAAATTGTGTTGTGGTATCCACTTTTCTCTCTACATTTTATCCACTTAAGAAGATGAGCTAAGTGAGGCTTAAAAAAAATTAAGAGCTGTTAGGATCACAGAGTCTGAAGGAAAAAACTTTATAATCCAATGATGCATGAAAGAACCTTTTATTCAATGGAGATGGCAATTAATATTTTTAAAAGGTAGAACATGCTTTTTCCAGCATTTTTGAGCAATAAAAACAAATAAATAGGTTTGAAGTCTACCTTCCCACACATTCTGCTCATCGGGCACAAAAGTCATTATCTCACTCTGGTCCAGTCATATGGATGATTTTGGTTCTTTCTATTTACAGAAAAACTAAAGATAAAATTTTCAAGCTACCTATATATATACACATGCATATTTAAATCTCCACCAAAACACCCGCATAACTTGCCTTTGAACTGCATCAAATTTTCCCCTTGTGATAACATACCTATTTGAATGATTCTTCAAAATCACTGCAGTGACCACTATCCTAAGACCACCACTATCAAAGGAGGACTGCATCATTGCTTCTCAGCCTTCACTGAGGCATCTCAACTTCCCACTTCCTAAATTAACCACGTCAACACACGAGGTGGCAACTGCCCAGCACTCCTGCAAACAGTCCACCTAAGCAGTTGCCTGCATATCCCAGCAGTTTTCAGAAGCAAATAGAAATGGTATCCAGCTACTATGGAACAGTAATGTATACAAAACAGTTTGCATATAGTTTATCAAAACAGGATTTTTCCACCACTGTTTTAAGAGGAGCTGACCCTTCTACTGGAGCAATATGGTAGGGGTATGTTGCAGTTTCCCTGACTAAGGATACAGAGGGCACAGAGCTGACTTGCACTTACACTGTAAAGTCTTTGGAGAACAAGAGTCTTTCTGTTTATGCCTGTATTGTAACCTTCCTGCTCATGAATAGAGCATGTAGGCATATTGATAATAAAAAATAATCACCAACAAAACAATAGTACTGCACTAAAATTTGAAACCATAACTCTGGTCAGAATTTTTATTTTATTGCTGTTGTATTGATATATTGGTGTATTGTACTCCAATATATACAGACAAATATATTTAAATCATGCTTATTATGGCATACCTATTCCGCTAAACCATCCAGGGAAATCTTTTTGGGGGCTTTTCAGTGCTAAATTGATTTCAATGGAAAACAATTTATGTAGTCTTTCCAAAAATAAATGCTTCTGAATGAAATAACAACTCAGTATTTCAGCCTCTGCTCATTTGAAACTCATATCTCCTACAGCATATGATGGTTCCTGCTAGTATGCAGTACATAGATGACTCCTGCTAAACACAAAAATACAAGACGTACAACAGGTGAGACATTCTTTTGAGAGCCAGTGATGGATCTGGTCATCCAAATTTTACGTAGCTGATCAGAAAGAGAGGAAGCTCTTTTCCTTCCCCAAACACTATATTATGACCCTCACATCCATATTACATGGGTGAATGAGGCTTTGAATGGATGGACAGAATCCCTCCAGATAGTGCATGTTGCATTTTCCACAGTGTAATTTTGAATGTAGAAGATGGTAGCGTTAGGATAGTGTTAGACTAAGCAGAGTCCTGCTCTACAAACAACTACTCTCTACTACAGCTTTGTGGGGCATCTTATTTGGGAAGTACTACACAAGGGAAATGAACTCAGCAAATGCTGACTCTTGTTTTCATGAGTAGAAATGAGCATAAGATCATGTTTTTGTTTGTTCTGAGAATATTAATTAAATTCACAGAAACTGCCAAGGAATCAGCTTCACAAAATTGTTATGCAGAATGCTCTGGGGGACTTCAGTTTGACAACAGCTCTGAAACAAAGATCAGTGATTAGGATAAAAAGATGCCATTTCCCTATTCATGTTCCCAAGTTATCTGACATTCCCCTTCCTAATTCACTTTCTTTGCATACTTTTAATAAATTGAAGAAATCATGTAATGAATACACAGAGTTAATTTTTCCACTGATTAAAAAGAAATCATTACTGAGTTGCAATTGAAAAATGAAAAAGAAGACAGGTACCTCCCATGTATTCACATAATGAACTGTGTTTGACAATCAATAAGAGTATTGGCCTGACGCACTGTCTGGCAAGTTCCCAGTGAAAATGAGTTCTGTACCTGAGAAATACAGACTGTTATCTGACTTATTTGTAGCTACCACTGAGCTAAGACTAAGAGATGACAGTGACTGTGGCAGCAAAAAGACCAATCTACAAGAAACCAAATTCGGCAAAAAAAGAACCCTCTGAAGTCCAGTCATGCCAAACAACAGTTTTTCTTCCCCAACTGAGAATGTTTGTCTTTGTTTGAGGGGAAAAACCAAAATGTTTACCCACAAGCAGGGGAGGGGGCCTTCTCCACAATAATCATGCCACTCTTTATCAAATTTAAGAAAAGGAATTTTAATACAAGAAGGATAACTGTTCTTAACTGATATATATATATATATATATATATATATATATATATATATATATGTAAACAGACTAGTGCAAACCGCTTCCCCAACACCACAAGAGAGAGGAAAAAAAACAACAACAAAACCCAGCAGGTTTTCCTCCGGGAGGAAAGTTATACTTAGGCAGTGTCAGTGTCACAGCCCGGCTGGCTGTGGAGTGAGTTTCCAGTCCCTCTCCAGCGGGACAGAGGAATGGTGAGCTCTCAGATGAACTCTGTCTCTTCCCCCTGTGTTCCTTGTCCAAGAAGCAGAAACACAAGCAACCAGAAGCAGTCCCCGGGCAGGCAGTAGCAGCAGCAAGACGGCTTCTCCTCAACCCTGCACACACACAAAACTCCCAGCCGTGTGTAGTCCCCAAGAACAAAAGAGACAAACCTGCCCCCACCCAAGTGATCAGCAGTTAACTACTTTTTTTGTTAACTACTGGCATGGGCAGTTAGTGGCAGGGGAGAGAATTTACATAATAATTCCGAACTACAACAATGTTTAATTCTCGAATACTCAGAAATAAAGAGACTATATTAAATACCATGAGACGCTTCAATTTCATAACAGGTTATATCCAATTTGTATTTTCAAGCTTATTTGCTTAACAGGACACATAAATTTGCAATTTTTTAAATAAAAGTTTAAATTTCACTGTAATCACTGAACTTATGGCGGGCTTTCAAGAAAAGATACTTACTGCATTAAAACCACAAGGGCTGGCAACAATGAGTCTGATTCTGACAGGAGCTTTAGCACTTTCTAACTTTAGCAGTGCTAATTAATGATTAGCAAGCTTCTGTTTCACACAACAATCCTGTCTTTTCCAAACTTATTTTAAAACTTTTGTGTACATATACTAGCAACATATACCCAGAAAAATCCTAGTAAAATATCCAGAACATGGGGAATTGTGAAAAAAATATTTAATCTGTGACCCTGAGCAAGGCTTTTTGTTGCTTATTGTACTTTTACTATTTGTTGTTTTGGGTTTTTTTCAGAGAAAACAGTTTGCATAAACATTATTTCTCTCATCATATGGTAGATGAATAATTTAGGGAGGGGGTTGACAAATCCTTTTATTCAATCAAAACTAGCAATGAAAAAAAATTAAGAAAAAAAATTAAAAAAACAAAATTTGACTGAAGCCCAAATCATTTCATGCTAAACAATACTATTAAAACATCTTTTCTGAATGTGTTGGAAGAAAATTTTCAAAATTACAATTTTTTTTTCTGTAGCAAAGTTGGGTAAGCCAGGAGTTAAATAAGCAGAGAAGGTTTCAAAGAAATATCTGTCATACTTTCCAACATTTAAAAGAATTTACTGGTAAAGCTCTGAGAAGTAATTTAGAGACTCCTTGCTGCCCAGGGGAAGAGGACAGTTGAGGGTAACTTCATATAAGTTTCATATAAGTAAATAATTTTTCAAGACATCAGAAAGGTTAGCATTGTTTCATCTAAGCAGCCAGCAGTCACAAAAACATTGCTCTGCTACAGCTGCCTGCCTGTAGCAGAAACTCTTAGGTGTGTTTGGGCCTCCAATTTCACCTCATTCTGCCTATCCCGTCTTTATTCAGGTTTTTGTACTTTGCCATTGCTAGCAGCAGCAGCCGCAGCAACAGCAGCAGTAGCAGCAGCAGCAGCATCACCATCACCACTTCTTTTAGGCATGTGGTAATCTTTACTTGCCATACTGACCAGCACTTTAAACATCCTGGGCCAGCTGCACTCATCCCAGGTAAAGCATATTCTCTCTCCTTGTTGTTCTGGAAACTTGCAGCAGCTGTAGGAGTGCATGATGGAGGCTCCCAGTGGTGGCAAAAGCAGCAAAACAGGCTATGACAGTCCAGTGTTCCTAATTCCTCAGCTTCTCTTTTAGGTGACTGGGGCCACAAAGTCACTCATATTGACAGTGCACAGACAAGGCTGGGACATCTGTTCCTGAAGTAACTGTGTTCTTGGAAATACGTAAGCATAGTCAAACAGAATGAGTTATATGGTCAAGGAGCACCTTTCAAGGGAAATAGAATTTTTGGGCAAGCTGGAGAAGGCTAGTACAGCTACTGCACTTCAGTAAACCTTTTTATTCTGCTGATTTTCCTTAGTCACCAGAAAAAAAACAGCTCCAGTAACAGAAACCCCTTATAATGGACCCATGAATTGAATGATCTCTTCTCAGTTCATGTTTTTGTACCTATTTTATACGAATTATGGAAATGAAACTTGGAAATGGATCAAACATCATATAGATGCTTTTTACAAAATTTCTAACACAGTGAGACTTTATGGATTCATTGGGTCATGCAAAGTTTGGCACAATAGACAGGCAAGAGACTAACAAAAACATTAATTTTAATATTAAAATATTAATTTTCATAATTTATTATGCTTTCCATTGACCTTATTTGTCCCTTATTTTTTACAGACTTTCTAAAATGCCACAGCACATCAACTTAGCCAGACAAGACAGCAGATATTTTTAATGCATAAGAACATCATGTATTCTTAAAAAAAAAAAAAGTGATCTTTACTAATTGTGGGGCAATGAGAGAAGAAGCTGGAAGAAGCAGAGCATAAAATGTTACAAATTAAATTTTATGAATGTTCTCTCTGTTGCACAGTGAGGCACAGCAATGCATTAGTTAGAATTCATAGTGGTCTTTACCTCAAGCATTAAGTTGTCTCAGTAATTAGAAATTTAATGTTACATCCTAGCCGAACTTATCTGTCACATTTGACATCAGCCAAAAGGGTCATAATGAAGAATTTAATCAACAATCTCCTCTTGACACAAACACAAACTCCTATTAAAACAGAAGAGGGTTTTTTTAATTCTCTTTTAGAGCTTTCTACCAAGTAAAACATCATCCATAGTGGCAGGGTGCAAATGCAGGCATGAAAATCTAGTAGACCTCTGTGGTTCTGCATTTGATTTGTGTTATCTTAGAGTGCAGTACTCAGCCACTTGCACAGCAATGTCCCCCTCATAGTGGGTAAAGAAGAGCACTTTGTGGTGAGTCCTCAGGGACTGGGAAAACCTCTTTTCCCATTCTCACACAATAAATAAGAGTGGATTGAAGTTAAAAGGAGAGGGGTGTAAAAGCCTTATGTAGAAACTTCTGTTTTGTTTGCAATTTCTAGTAGGAACATTTGCAATTGTGAGTTCCCCTGATGTGCCTATTAATGCTTAAAATTTTCCATTGGAAAAAACCATTACAATGTTATACCCAAATGGAAAACAAAACTATTTACAAGGTTATCATTTCACTCTGTGATGTACATAATTAAGTTCATTGTGGCATTTATTTAACAAAATATTTTAGTTAGTTTTACTCTGCCAAAATTTTTAAAATTTTTTCTTTTGAACCAGTGCCTATTTTCATAAACAGAGTGACCTTATTCTTTAAGTGGTAAAATATAATCTACACTATTTAAGTATCATGAATATAAAATTAATTATTTTCAAGTATTCTTCCTGTTCATCAAAGCAGATAAATCCTTACATTAAGAAGACATCAATGAACAAGTAGCAGAAGTCATATTTTTCATATTTTAGATCTGAAGGTGCACAGCCATTATATGCATAAGCAGATGACATGCATTCTTCTGAGCTCTTAAACTTCATAAATGCATTCTCATGTACAATGATATGGATTTAATTATCACATCTTGCATCTACATATTTTCAGTACCCAAGTAGAGTTACCAAAGAAAAGGAAGTACTCTCCATGAAAAATATCTATGTTTCTTTACTGTCAACAAAATTCCCCATTTCAGACAGAGAAATGGGAAAAGGTCACATATCATTTAATCAAGTCTTCCTGTAATATGATCAGTGATGTGTTGAGAATTATTCTCCAAACGACTATCTATGCTACAAAATGATCACAGATACCTTAAAACAAACCTACCAATACAAAAATTCCAGAAGTCATAGTAAAAAGCACTAAAGGAGGAGCAAAATTTGCATTACAAATTTCATAAATTACTACAATAGCAGACTTGAATGGCTTTAAAGTGAAAGAGGGGAGGTTAAGAATAGGTATTAGGAAGAAATTCTTTACTTTGAAGGTGGTGAGGCACTGGTATATGTTGCCCAGAGCAGCTGTGGATGCCCCATCCCTGGAAGCATTCCTGGACAGCTTGGACAGGGCCTTGAGCAAGCTGATCTAGAGCAAGATACTGCTGCCCATGATGCCCATGGCAGAGTGGATAGAAATAGATGATCTTTCAAGTCCCTTCTTACTTAAAAAATTTTTTGCCTTTCTGAGTTTTATAGCAAGTGGATAGAGACTTAGATGATATAAGTTCTTCACACAGTATTTCTAGAACTTAATAAGCTGCATCAAGGGACAATGGAGAGTTGTGATATAATTTCTGTGACTGAATAGAACATCATTAAGCAGTTGGAGCCCTTTTGTATCATAATGTGTTTTCAAACATGAAGATGTTCATGAATATGTTCTATCAATATCCATGTCCTGCTAACAGAAAATATTATTATTGTGTATTCTAAGCCTTTCCTTTTTTTTCCAGGTGTCTTATATTCATGGAAAAAATATAAGAGAAGCTATTAGAAAAATAGATGCAGCTTAGTTGTCAAAGACAACATATTTGATTCCTTGTTCATCTGAAGTGAGTAGTGGTCATCTCCCTTGTGTGGTGGTGCATGCCCCTGCCTCCCCTTCAGGCCACACTATCATCTGAAGAACTTTGTCCTGCTGTCACTTTTATATTAAAGCTGGTTTTGCTGATACCTTTGCCAGTGACTCTTTAAGCGACCTTAAATCATTCATTTATGACACCATGGGATGACCAAGAGAGAACTCCATACCTGAGTACTTTTCCTGAGAAAAATATGCTTGTGATTACCTGTACTAGTATCACTTGTAGCTTGAAAAAGTTCTGAATTGATTAAAACAGATGTATAAACCATTTAGAAGTCTCTGATGTATGTTAGCTTCTGTACAGTGTATTCCTGCATGGATCAACCTACCTGTACTGTTATTTTTTCTGCTGCTGGAAAAAAGCTTCTGTGGAGAGACAAGTTAAATGAGTAAGGTCAGGGTGTTGTTCATATACATTTCATGAAGATTTAACACAGAACAAGTTCCCCTACAAATATGTTTTTCTTACTGAAGAAACACTAAAATACTATAACATACATAAAAGCTCATAACAATGCTTCACTAATGCAAATATTGACAGATATTAGTTCTCTTCTGTTACATTACAAGACCTTGTTTTTATTTTTTTTCTCTCATTTTATGCTTAACCCTGTAAAATGTGATAAGGTCAGTCAGCACTCTCCCCTTGAACTTTAGACACCCTACCAAGGAGCTGCCATTTTTATGTAAGATCAGTAGATATGATGTGCATTTGAAATGAGAAAACTAAATATACTGGGATGTACAAACATCTTGTTAGATTCTACTAAGAGCTTTTTCTGTCAAACAGAATCAATTTTGATGCCAAGGATTTTGAAGTTATAGCAGAGGATTTGATTTCCTTACTCCATTTTCTGGGTTGAAAACCAGGTTCCCTCTGTACATACAGGCACCTTTTTCTTCTTTTCCCAACCATTTTTTTCCTGATTTCCATTAAAGAAAAGTGGCATATTGATTGCACAGGAGATATAAAATACTCAGTATGTCCACATTAGCCTGGCAGACAAAAGACTAAGCAGCTGACATTGACCTACCCTGAGGTGAAGCTAGGTGAACAGGACATGGAAAACTACACACATAACATGAGAAACTGCTGGATATGTCAGAGATGAATCTAAGAAACTGTTGAAAGTTACAGAGGGTGCCAAAAGGGACATCTAGGTTTGGCAGATGGATAAAAATTAATTGTGTGAAAAATGGTTGAACTTCATAGATAGTAGAGTATTACGATATTTTGGGGAGCAGATTCTTGTAAGGCTAGCAATGCCTAGATTATCATATTAGTAATACCTTATGAGGCCCAAATTGACTTGGTTTCAGTAACTGAAATGCCAAATTTGTGCATAAATGGATCACTGGAGCCAAGGTGGAAAAATCTGGTGAGATCATTTATTGTTTCCTGCTGTTTTGGTTCAAGATCCTGAGGAACTAGTTTATACTGGAAGTTATTGGATCGTATTAAGACCAAGGAAGCAAGTGTCCCCATGATGAAATGTCACTTTTAGATGAGATTGAACAGAGATTGACCTGTTCAAAAAGGCATTGGAGAAGAATGATCCACAAAGTCCTTCTCCTCCAATCATCCACTCCATCTCTTGCTGATGGCCTAAACTTTCTCCCCTATACACCATAGTAGGAGCTGAACACTGAAGATGGCAAAGCTACCTCCAATAAGTTTTGTCTTATAGGTTCACCATATGTTCAAGGGCATAAAATTATTTTAGATGATTAAAGAATTTAACCTTCAGGTCGGATAAGGACCACTGTGTTTTAATGATGTCATCTGGATGGCTTGCCACAACTTGATGAGACAATGTTAAATTAGATATTTCTGTCTACATTATGTATTGTCTCATAAAAGCACCATAACAGTAAATGAGATCAGTGATCTTCTCTAAGTATTTACAGACAGCTTTGCAGTTTCAGTTTTTCTCTTTTAACATTTGCCATAATTGATATGCAGTGGTTTCCTATGGGTAGCTCATATTTGCTGCACTTTATGAAGAATGCCAGCCTTTTGAGTTTCCTCAAACCCTTTAAACTAAGGATGCATATGAAAGGCTAGAGCTTGTTAGAGGGCACTTTGAGCAGCAGAAAACTATCAGTCAAAACAGTGGTTTAATAATTCAGCTGAGGCAGTGAGTTATCTCAGAATGAATAGTGCTTCACCCAATTAACCTGATATCACAGTGGCAGTCCATGTGAACAAAAACAAAAGCAACCAAGAAAAAAAAAAAAAAACACAAAGAGAGAGAGCAAGGAGAGAACCTTTTACTCCAGAGGTTTTCTTTTGCTGCAGCCTTTCCTAGCACAAGCCAGTACAGATGATCAGTGCAGCAACCTGTTGCAGAGATCGCCTGTGGTTTGATAAGGTCAAAGCAAAGCCATTTTCCATCCTTTCAAAGTATAAAGGTCTGGTAAGAGAAACTTGTTAGCCAGAATGACACAATCTAATTATAAAGGATGTAGCATCTTTGGCCAGAAACCACAGAAAATCCTGGTTTGCTGTTTTGTTACAGTTCTAAAAATACCAGCAGCTTTTGCTGAAGTTTTGCAGAAGTTTGCTATAACATTTCTTCATATGAAAGTAGTACCTAAATGAATTAAACCCTGTTGTTTCTGAAGACCTTGTACTGAGTGTCATCCCCTTCAATGCATCCACAGAAGGAAAAATTGAGCATAAGTCCTATTAAACAAAATAATATTTGGATGTTAAAATTGGCAACCTGAAGGCATAAAACTGAGCAGCATGACATAATTGAAAATAAACGGTGGGTCCTACTGGTCACAGTGTGACAATCTAAAGCTTGACTCTCTTCAGCTAAGTCAAACTAGTACACACTATCCACTATATTTATATATCCCAGAATTCAACTAAACCTCAAGCAACAGATCCTTTCTGGATAGCATTTTATACTGAAATTTACCTTATGCGATATCAGGCTGCATAAAGTTTTATACTTTCTCAATGAGCAGGAATAAACTGCCAATATTGTTCTCCACACCGAAATTGCAATTCAACTGAATTTATCTGGGGATTGCAGCACTGCTCTTGCTACTATAGACTGTGCCATAATTTCAAGAGGCTTTCTCTGAATCAATTGTGATTTGCAGAGAATAAATGTCCTTTATGACATGCAAACCACTAATTCTACAATGATTTGTCATACAGCAGCATAAGGTGGAGTGGAGAGGGAGGTCTATAGAATAAAAGTACTCTATTCCTCTTCCTGTGTTTCTGAACAGGAATGGGTGTGAGATTTTTACTATCAAATTGTAGATGTACAAGTGTCCAGAACAGAGGCCAAGACATAAAGTGACATTAAGTGAGGACAACTCACTGGAAGACTGAGACAGCTGTTTGCTTACAATTCTTAGAGCCAGTCAGTGAAAAGATGGTCTCTAAATAGACTGTTTACTATCCTAATAGCAATTGTTTCCTAATATTCAGTTTAAGTAATCTTTGATTCATGTGGAGTTAATTCCATCTTGTCCTTGTTTAGCAGAGAACAATTGTTCATTATCTTTTTATATCAGCCTTTAAACACAAGAAGATAATTTAATGACTCAGCCTCCTCTTCCCTAGAATAAACACTTATTTCAAACCTTCCTCATAGATCATGTCCATACTATCTTTGTGATCTCTCTTGGATTCTGATGCCTTTTGTTCACATCTTATTTTAAGACCACTAACCAAGCAATGGGAAAAGTATTCTTAAAGTTTTCTGTAACAAATCCAAGGTGATGTCCATATCCTCATTTTATTTTTAGGATGTTTTTTCAGTAGGATCTGACTAACATATTACAAAGCACATTGTGCAGACTTAATAATCACCACAGGTTGAAAGAGATGGGCTTCGTTCAATAAATAAGGAAGAAGGTCTGAGGCAAAGATATTACTTTGAGTCCATGACACTGGCTCATACATAGTTTGTGAGACCCTTAGCCCATATATTGGTGTAACCAGCCATTCCTCATTTGTGCATTTGATTTATCCTTGATGAAGTGTAGCCCTTTCTACTCTCCTTTTGTCAAGGGGTATTCGAAATCTGAATCAACCCTTGAATGAGATGGTAATCCCAGTCAGACATGACAGTTAATATGACATCCTTTACAGTATCCAAGTCATTAGCAAAAGAAAGTGGAACAAATTTGGCAAAGAACAAGTCCAGTTGAGCATCCACCTGATAATTTCTCCTCAGATGCTTTTCCTTTGGGCTTGGAGTAGTGGGGAACAGAGCAAGTAATGGAAATGGGGTTTTTGACAGGGCAATAATGGTATGTCTCACAAAGCAAAAAGACTATGCAAAGTGTTGCACAAACATGATTTAGTCTCAAATAAGATCATAGCTGTTCATAATATTACAGTAAAAAAATATGAGAAAAAGAGATGGTAGAGGATTGTGTTTTCAAGTGTTCTGAGGTAATTTTGAGTAACTGTATCTTCTCAGACATATGTAAAGTCATATGTCAATACACAAATACCATAAAAATCCACTACCTATTTCCTATTAAAGATTTTGTCTGAGACATAATTTTCTATTGATTTTCCTCAAATACTGACTTACACAGAAATCCAGTGTCTAGCTGCTTAACTACTACCTTGACTTCAATGAGAAGCTGGTAGTTTACGTTATATCTCCATCTCTCCTCTCACATTAACGTTCAGGAAAAATATATAATTTTATTAATTAATATTTAGTGCAGGACATTAAATCCTTCAGTCTTTGTATGGTACAAGCTACAATTAATACCAGTGTAAGTTCACCCTGTAAAAAGACTGATAATTTTTGCCCACAGAAACTGTTTAGACTTCATATGCATAACCAGAGATAGTCAGAGAATTTGGACTTATTGTACTTTAGCACAGATTTGTAAAGACAGTTAAGGACACAGTAATATATATTTGGCAGAAATTCATTTACATCTAGAGAGTCCTTTTTTTCAGGTTTAATGTGATGGGAATTCTAAAACAGAGCCTACAATGAACTCTGAGGGTTTTGAAAATATTACTAACTAGTAACTAGTACCTAGTTTTAGATACTTGCCTTTTGTAATTTGTCACTATGTGAAAGAATTGTCTCCACAACTACTTTAGTGGAATAATTTCCAAGTTTTATATATATATAAAAAGAATAAATGATAAGAAATAATAATAATAGTAACAGTTGTAGTAACAGCGGCAACCATGATAGTAATAATAATACAGAGGAATGCTTTACATTCAAAAATTACAATTACCAAGAGCTAACTGCTGAAATATATAAAAGAAAAAAATGAAAAATGGGGCCTGATTCTCTTGTGATAGATATGTATGAAATAAAATGGACCCAGAGCAACACATAATATAGCTGAGAATACAGAACATTCAATAATATACTATTTCCCACCCTAAAATTTTTTATTCATAGGCTGATTATTATTCTCAGATCTAAGATAATTTAACAATATACCTAATCTTTAAAACCATAATCACAGCTGGCATAGGAATTTTTCAATGAAGATATTATTGTAGATAAATAAATGCAGTGAGGCTTTTTGTTCTGAATTGCTTTTTCTTCATACAGGCACTGTGACTTTCAGTTTGCAAATAACCACTTCTGAAGAGTACTACAAATTCTGCTGTGCCAGAACTGAGTCTACTCAGAATTGAGGCTTATTTTTATCCACTTATTAAGATCAGTATTTCCATTAAAAAAAAAAAAAAAAACCAAACAAAACCAGCCAGAACATTACATCCAGTGAGAACCCCACCTGACAAACTGAAGCACAGACTGTTCCTATGCTTTAGAACTTTAGCAGTCTTCTGAAGTGAAGTACTGAGAGGCCATTTTCCACATTATTTCATGTGTTTTGCAGCAAACAACCAAGTAAGCTTTCCATAAGACAAGGCACTCCCTTTCTACTGGTGACATATTCATGTCTTAAATTTATAAATAAGAGGAAAAAATTTAAAAGGATATATTTAGTCCTTAGAATAACATTACTTTTTTATTTAAGCCTACAGAATGATGTTTTTCTTTTCTCAATTCATCTCTCATGTCTCCTTGATAGATCACATGTTATTTGGGCAGCAGAGTCCCATACCATTTTGTATTATTGTTAAGGTTTTAAAATTACTGATTACTAATAATCAGCCACTATGGCTTTTTGTTGGCTTTATGTTGTTGCTGTTGCTTTGGGTTTTAAGGGGATTTTTTGTTAGCTTTTCAGCTACATCTCCTAAGGTTTTCTGAAATTACTTATTAAAATTATCCTTTATTTGAGTGTTATGAAAAAGAAAATGCTAAAGCAGTGCCTATCAAATTTATAACTTAGAAAATCAGCTGGCATGAAACAATACCTTTAAAATGTAAGATGAAAGTAGCAGGATGTCATGTGTTTTCTTTTTTCTCTAATTAGAAGCATGCTAAGAATATCTTTAAGGAAAGTTCTAAGGATCTCAAGCCATCGTTTTCTTTTGGAGATCCCAGACATGTCTTCTCAATTAATTCACATAATCATAGAATATGCTGGGTTGGATGGGACCCACCATGATGACTGAGTCCAACTCCTGACCCTACAAAAGCAAACATGCTGAGGAAAATCAGGAATGCTTAAGCAACTGACATATTATTTTGGTCACTGTCCTGGTTCAGCAACCAGGACCACTGTGTGGGTGTGACCAAAGCTGTGTATTCTCCACCTGCTGTAATCTCTCACAAACTGTTAACAATGGACCATTTGCAGCACCTGTCCAGGGCACACCTGACCCCTCAGGCTGAAAGTTGGGTGTGAAAGAAGCCTGTAAGATAAGAGCTGTTACAGCTCCCCTGCAGGGAGTCGTTAGCACCTTCACACGCAGCTGGGGGGTTGTGTCTGCTAATGGGCCATCAATGATTCCAAAAATACCCCATGACTCACAGAGTCAGATCACCCACTGTGGAGCTCCCTGCCCTGGGTAAGGTACTGGCTGCTCCCTCCTGAACCTAAGCATATATAATCTTGGGGTTTGGGGATTTCTGGGACCGTTCATTGGATCCAGAAGAGGACCAGAACCTCAACAGTAGGAGACCACAACTCTTGACCAGACAGTGACCGTCATCTGCACCAACAGGTTTTCACTTCTTTTTACTTTGAACTCAGAGGAACCACAGGGGTCTCAGCACAGGGGCTAAATAAACACCATTCTGTTTGTGCCCCAGGGTGCTGGGTTATACTTCTGGGTTTTGTGGTTAAAACCAATTTCTCTTTGTGCCATTGCATGTATTGTAATATTTTTATTAAATTTTAACTCTGACTTATAATCCCTTTTGTGTTGGGTTCATTTCTCCTGCCGGTTTACCTTTAAACCAGCACAATGAGGAAAGTAACCAGCAAGGGCAGATTGACTGTGTGACCTAGCTAAAAAGAAGTAACTTACTCTAAGGAGCTGCTTGTTAAATACAAGGCCAGAAGGAGTGCTTTTAACTTGCAAATATAGCAACTATTGCAATGAATGACTCTGCATTCAATAAACTCTTGTTTTGAATAGTGTTTGAACCATGTCACATTTCTAAGGAATGCATTTATTTGCAACCTACATTGTTCTGAAAATTACCCTCCTTCTTCTACAATAACAGACTTTCAATTTTTTCATAGGTACAAAGGCCAGAATTTTCAAAGAAGCTGCTTACAATATCCTTTCAATTCTAAGACTAGAGGGCCTACAAAAATATTTTGGAAAACCTACTCAAAAAATGTTGTCACAGTAGTTTACAGATTGTTCCCCTCTTCTTCATGAAGCCCTCCTACTTTCCTAATTGACTCCACTCAATTACCTTTTGCGCTCTGCAAAAGGTTACAATCTGTCATATTTATAATGTGTTGCTCTTAAGCGGATTACTTATCCCTGATGTTCTTCAGCTTGCATATATCACAAATGCAATTGCAATGAGCAGAAACTAATATTTGCATAGTAGTTCTGAAAAATTACATAGAGGTGACTCTTAGGGAATTTTATATTTTACTTTTTGAAATGTTTACCACCAGTTCAATAGCAGAGATCAAATAAAAATAAAAGATTGGATTGCCCATACTACTTCAATTTGCATTGTATGTTGTGTCCTGTTTACAAGCAATGTATTCAAAAATGTGTCAGATCTCCAAAGACATTTCCCTTTTTCCCCTGTTTTATTGCAAATTAGTTTTTTTTCATTCCATTTTTGCAAAATCTTAAACATCAGGAAGGCAATCAACTGTGAAAATTGGAAACTTAATTATTTGGTTTTGTTTTAATGTGAAGACAAAAGTTACTGAAGTGGTTTTCTGGATCAGCAAATCCTTCTCCGCAGAGAAGAATTACCTTATCCTTGCTCAGCCATTGTTATTTAACTAACTACTTCTCAGGTTGTTATGGATGCTCTAATATTTGATAACCATCTGTTATCTTTTTTTCTTACTTTTCCTGTGCACATTGCCTAGACTGGCTAAGTAAAACAAGATTCTTGCACTCTTATCCATGTTGAAGGAAAGAGGTCATGTTTCTCCTTTTTCAAGTGAAAACCCTTTTTCGTGCAGTAGATCTTGCACGTATTTCCATTGCATCCAGTGAGTTTATTAAAGTGGGTGAGTGCTGGCACACTAAATAGGAGTCTTCAGATTCTTACTACATGGATATTAACTACATGCAGAAAGTGATTTAGCTTTTTTGGACTAAAATAACCACTTTCTACAACCAGACCGTATGCAGGAAAAAGCTACACAGTTATATGGCTGTTCATGACAGATAACTGCCATTTCTCACTACAGTTTCTATTAAATCAAGAGTTGAGAAAAGTTAAGATCTAAAATAAAGCATCACATTTATAAGCCAAGTCTGTGATTAAATACTATCATTCTACATTGCTATTTTATTTTTGCCAGCTGTGAAATGGTGGGTAGACACAGTTTAAGATTAAATTTGTTTCAGAGTCACAGGTTAAGTTATTACCATTTCAACTGTATTACCCTTTTTATAAGATGGAGTAATCATTAAAATTTAGAAAGCTATATCTTTTTACATACTCATTTCTTGGCAGCAATAGCAGTGAACTTCTAGTAATATTACTGTAGGGCATGTCTTGTACTGCTTAGAATCTGAGCCCATGTTCCTGAACTGTTAGTTCAATTAGCTGAAAAGTAGCTTGGCAGAGAAGGACCTGGTGCTCCTGGTGGACAAATACTTTCTTATTGTGAGGTTGACCAAACACTGGCATGGTTTGCCCAGGGAGGCTGTGGAGTCTTCATCCTTGGAGATATTCAAAAGCAATCTCGACATGGTCCTAGGCAACTGGTTATAGGTGGCTCTTCTGCAGTGAATTTAGACAAGATGACTTCCAGAGGTTCTTTCCAACTTCAAACATTCTGTGACTCTGTGAAGAGACTTGTAAGGAAACACTAAAAAGAATAGTCAGAGATGCATCTTCCAACAACCCTCATCCAAACTCATCCAATATTCACGAATGGAGGGACAGTAAAATGGGAGCATTCTGAGAATGACCAGGCTCACTTGCACCCTAAATGTCAATTCATTGCTGCCACTGCCTGTGATAGCCTGAAATGTTAGTAATGTCTCAAACATTGTCAAATCACAGAAAAACTTTCTAGCAAATTGCAAGAAAGAAACAGACTGTCTGCAACTGTCGAAGCACTCCCCTTCCCCAATATGCTTCCTTATTAGAATTTGGACTGTGAAGGGGAACTTGAGGTAAGACTATTGTCTAATCATCTCAGGGAAGTAAACATGGCTTAGGAAAGAGGAATGTATCTGGGTTAAGAACTCACTCTAGCTGAGCTCTGTGGTGGGGGAGAAGGGTTTTGGGTGTGTGATGGTGAAATCTTTCCACACCAAACCGAATGCCCTATGGGAAGACCACATGCCCATGGAGCATTCATGTGAGAGGCAACCAAGAAGGGGTCATAAACCATCAAAGACCCCCAAAGTGCTTCCCCGACTCATTCCTGAGATGTTCCACCTCCAGAGAACTGCACATGACGCAACTGATACAACAAATCCAGAGCCTGTCAGAAGAGATGACAAAGCTTCCCCCACACCAGGAGAGGTGCCTAGGCATCACCTGAAGCTATATTAATCCATTGGACTCTATGTGTTGAGGTATCCTCACCGTCAAGAAAACCAAAGAAGAGAACCCACAGGACACTACAGGTTCCACAGTGGTGATACATTTTCTTCTTTATCTCTCTCTCTGTCACTCTTTCTTCCCTCCCCCTCCTACTTTTCCTGTTTCTTTCTATCTCTCTTTCTCTGCCTCACATTTCCTGTTAAATGAAATCCATGCTGTTGACTTTGTCAAATGGTCTTGTTTGTACCTTAATTCAGGCAGAGGCATTTCTAATAATTTTAATAACTGGATCACAACACTGCCACAGACTACTGTCTATTAGACCAAGCCAACAGGATAAATCTAAGTCACTCTCCATCATATTTGAAAAGCTGTGGCAGTCAGAGGAAGTTGACAGTGACTGGAAAAATGGAAACACCAAGCTTATTTTCAAAAAGGGTAAAAAGAAAAACACTGTGAACTACCAACCAGTCAGGCTCTCCTCCATGCTCCGTAAGAACATGGAGCAAAACATCCTGGAAAATATGTTGATATATATGAAAGACAGAGAGGTGATTCAAGACAATTAACATGGCTTTACCAAGGGCTAATCATAACTAATATAGTCATCTTTTACAATGGAATAATTGCAGTAGACAAAGGAAGAGCTAGAGATGTCATTTATCTAGACTTCTGTAAGTTTTTGATATGATAACCAAGAACATTCTTGCCAGTAAATTGGAGAGATCTGGGCTTGACAGGTGAACAGGCAGATGGATAAAGAACTGATTGGATAATCGCATCCAAAGAAATAGCAAATGGCTCAGCCTCCAAGTGGAAACCAGTAACAGTTGGTGTCCCTCAAGGATCCAGTACTATTTAATATTTTCTGCAGTGACATAGATAGTGGAATCAAGTGCACCCCCAGCAAGATTTACAACATCAAGCTGAGTAATGCATCATATTAACTAGAAGGAAGGTATGTTACCAAGGGGACCTGGACAGCCTGGAGGAGTGGGCCTGTGAGTACACCATGAAGTTGAACAAGGCCAAGTCATGTACCGGAATCAGGACACACAATACTATGAACACAGGCAGGAAGATGAATGTACTGAGAGCAGCACTGCATAGACTTGGGGATTCTTATGAACAAAATATTGAACATGAGACAACAATGTGAGCTCACAGCCGAGAAAGCAAATTAAATCCTGGTCTGCATCAAAAAAGGCACAGTCAGCAATTTGAGGGAGGTGATTCTCCACCTCTACTGCACTCCCCCTGGAGCACTGCATCCATCTCTGGAGCCCTGAAAATCAGAAACTGTGGATCTGTTAGAGCAGATCCAGAGGAGGGACACAAAAATGATCATAGGGCTGGAGCACCTCTCCTATGAACACAGGCTGAGAACCAGGGTTGTTCCATCTGGAGAAAAGAAAACTCTGAGGATACCCTATAGCAGTCTTCCAGTACGTAAAGTGGGATAAAAGGTTGAGAGGGACTTTCTAGCAAGATCCATACTGACAGTGGAAGGGACAATAGCTTTAAACTGAGAGATTTAGATTGTACATTAGGAAGTAATTTTTTATGGTGAGAGTAGTGAGACACTAGCATAGCTTCCCAGAGCATCTGTGGATGCCCCATCCCTGGCAGTGTTCAAGGCCAGGTTGGACAGGCCATTGAACAATCTGGTCTAGTGCAAGGTAGCCCTGCCCGTGGCAGAGGGGTTGAACTAGATGATCTTTAATGGTTCCTTCCAATTCAAACCATTATTTGATTCTGTGACAACTTGTCTTTATAATGTAAAAAAAAAAATAAATTACTAATAAGTTTCAGATAATGACCCTTGTTCTAGGTCTTTTATAACTGGAGGTTAGGAGAGAGAATGAATGCTAAAATATATATCTCATGTGTATATGTACTCATTTTATACACACATTAATTCGTTTATACATACAGTAGTGTGTATCTATTCCTGTTTGTTTCTCAAGGAATATTCTAGCAGAGGGTTAGGGTTTTAATTTTTTATTACTGATTTCCTGTCATTCATCAAAATTCATTAATATTGCAATATCTAACATCCATGATTCAGGAAAATCATTATAGAATTAGTGCTCTTACTGTAGAACTGATTGTCTCAACCGCACTTGAAGAAATCTGCCCTATTTAAATGAAAAATAACTTTCCATTCCTCACAGCTCTTTTGATTAACCCTTTCATAAAACCCTTTATTGATACACAGAAATCATTGTTGTGTCTCTTTGAGGGGATATGCCACCCTTTTCTTCGATACTGCATTGCCATAGCAATCACTGTCAAGAATGTAAAGCCAATAAAATTTAATTAAACATTTAGAGTTTTTCCTAGGTTTAGTCACTCAACATCCCTTCAATAGATTTTTCAAAGTGTATGCAATAATGACATCTCTAAATTAGAGTTTGAACTGAGAATGGTTTATTAAATCTTCTACATCTACTGGAAGATTATTATGATTATCATTTATAATGTAAAAGCACCTAAGTGGATACATGCCATTGCACTACATGTACTAACAGAGAACAAAAAGAAGGTTCTTGTCCTAAAAAGACTTCCATTCTGTTGTTGAGGAGCATAAGATTGATTCATGTGTCAGTCATTTAGAATTATTTCTCCACGTATATCAATACAATCTCTACCCACTAAAGAATTCAATATGTTCATTAAATGTTGATTTCATCTATTTTATGGTGGGTAACAAGTCATTAGGGTCACATGTGAATACTTTCGCTCTTTAGTTGTGAGGATTTAAATTTCTCTTTCAAAAACCAGAAGAAAATAGAAAATATACCTATTTACAAACAACTTTATTTGTTTACACTAGAATAGCAATTGATATCCTAAAAAAATTGTTGTGCCCCTAGCAGTTGCACAAATAAAAGTGTGTTTGCTCAAACACTCATGAACTGGAATAAATAGGCATATCAACAACATGATCACATATGACAATCATAGTAACTACAACATTTTGTATGTCTGTATCCTTGTCAGCCTCTGAGAGCCTCACGATCAGAAGATACATATTTTTTATCCTGGACTTTTTGTATTCAACATTCTTTTGCAAATAAAATACCTTAAAGAGTTCAATAATACCCATAGCCCATGAAAAGTGTCAGAATTGCAATGGCATTCAATTGACACTCTACACAGAGTGTCATTGTATTTCCTTCTTTAGTTCAGCATGTATAACTTATAAATGTGAAATTACTTTTGTTAGTGTCAAGAACTCCCTAAAAATGTCAGACTCAGATATACTCTGTACAAATAATATTTTTTTAAAGTTGTAATTTGTTGAAATCACAAGAAAATATTGGGGTAACACCATATTAGACCAATATGTGCAACTATCTCATGAGGAGCCTAATGACAGTGGTGTGATAAAAGGAGAGCAGAGACTTTATGACTTTGAATTTTGTGAGTTTGACTGATGCAGTAAGGCTTTCATGTCACTGTTTGATGTGGTAAACCCAAAAGATCTACAAAGAAGAGTTTCAAAAGGCAGGAAATTCAAAAATAATCAGGTATTCTTCTTTTTAACTGACAATAATAAGAGGCCAACAGTTAGACTGGAATTTACAGCCTAACTTCACATTTGTCAGTTTTTGTCAATAAATCTCAATGTCTGCTCTGCCAGAGGCAACAACCCCCTTCCCATAGCACTGGCTATTTCTGTATGTATGAATTGCTTTTCAGAGGTCCAGGAGACTCACTTGGTGTCATACTGCAGGGAGAGAAGGTTTCAGTTTTCAGCTGAGTGTTCAGACTAAAGTTAAACATAGGTTAGGTTGCAGCCTTGGTAAGGACTATAGTCCACAGTCTTGGAGATCAGATGAATAAGCACAAGCACTTAGTGCCATTTGAGAATCTCTGTGGTAGCATCTTCTGTCTGCCATACTAAAAATGCAAAGTCCTGAGGCATATCTGTGAATCTCATGAGAGTGAATGACTTTACATCAGTAGTTTTAAAATTAGAACATTTAATGCTGGATCTTGCAATGTCTTAAAGATCAACAAAGAGCTGCTCCTAGGATCAGGAGTAGGGAAGCAGGGGCTGAAGAACCTGTTTTGTTACTTGCCCATGCAACATCCCTGAGATAGATGTGTTAAATGTCTTTAATGCCAGGATGGATCACTAAGTCTCTCAGTTAAACTGTAAGCTGTTATAAGCAGAAGATTTATAGACAGATAGGCTATAATATGGATTCTTGCACACCCTCTCAATAGAAGATTGGTCCAGATACTACAGAGAGAAATAGCTTACAGTATTTTCTGGTATGTTTTTTTCTTGTAGTTCATGTTTGGCTTATTATTTGGAAGACTTATAACTCCTTCTTTAGAAGAACACTTCTATTTGAGCACCTTTAACAGTGTTAAAGAAGGGGACTTGCACACGTGATTATACAAAACTAATGAGTACAAGACAGTTGTCTTCTATACATGGAAAATAATTGGAAAAAATGGTAAACACACAGTCCTGCAGCAGGCTCCCAATGGTTCTTTGATGACCAGCAGTTATCAGCCAGATGGGAAGTATCAGGTTTAGTTACTGCCTACAGCAGGATGATCCTTGATCTTGCTAAATTGCCATTCTTCTACTCTATATTTTCTCCCAGAATTTTATATCTTTCTTCAGGTCAGTATTTTTCTCCTGTGCTACTGCTATTATTGAGTCAAGTGGCTTTACTTCTGACTTGTTTTTTGCTTTTGGTACCTTGCACAACTGACACATTCTCACAAAGTTCTTTTCCTTTCTTCAATAAAATTGAGACAAGGTCACATAGCTTCATTTCTCAAAACAGAGACCTGGGTCACACACAGCTGAGTTTTGCAAAATAGTTATTAGTTATTATTACTAACTGTTATTATAGTATACACTATTAACCCTTGTGTTGTAGTTTTGGGATGTTAAAGGAAAAATTCTCTCCCTGCCACTAATTCCCCATGGCACTGGGGGAAGGTGTGGCAGGGAACAGGTTTGCACTCTCTTTTGTTTTTGGGGACATCCACAGCTCTGAACGCTGCAGCTGTGTGTGTTGCTGTCGGAGAGAAGCCGTTCTCCTGCTCATCGCTGCTGCTGTTTAGTGAGCTGTTTTTTTCTTGCCACTGCTGTTCTCCTGGTTCGGCATTGCAGCCCCGGGTCGCCATCCCGGCTTCACCGTTGCCCGCAGTGTCACGGCCTGCCCACCCCGCCGCAGTAGCGACCCGACAGAGGAGACAGAGACAGAGACAGAGACAGAGACAGAGACCGGGAGGAGTCACGGCTTTACGCTGCGGACCTTCCCTTCCTAGGAACTATCACCATTCCTTCACTCCCAACTTTTCCTTCTTCGCTTGGGACAAAGGACAAGGAGAGAGAGAGAGAGAGAGTCCATGTGAGTGCTGCTGAGGCTGATCAGGGCATGTAGTGTACTCCGGGCCACAACAGCAGGATTGCATTGTTATTTATTACATCGTGCTGTTTCACACCAAAGATTTTGCTATAGTAAAACATGGCTCAATGCCAGAAGAATTACTTATTTAACTGTACTGTCTAGGATTTTTCCACTATAAAATGAATGCTAGACTAAAATGTCTCCTGTTGCTAAGCCTACCCTTCAGCAAGAACTATTTTGTGAGCTGCAGAAAAATAAAATGTTCCTCTCTTATGTGACTTTCACTTTGCTGAAAGTTGAGTATGAAAGAAAGAATTGGTTTATGTTTTTTTTCCCTGCCCAGAAATTGTTCTCTGGGGTTTTTTTAGGACTGTGGAAGTTGTGAAGGAGAGCAACCAAAAGGCTGCCAACTGCCAAAGCTTCCTGAGTGCTTGTTCTGAAGTAAAATGAATCCTGGTGGCAGAAAAAAGAGTTTTTGTCTGTTCCTTCACTAATGTTAATCTGTATAATAGATCTCCAGCACTAAAAACCAGTGTTGTAGCTACCAGAGGATGGATACTCTTATACAATTCTGTTTTTATAAATGAAGAATAATTTTTAATGTTATGACTCCTGACTGGGATTCTTTCATTAGGCCTAAATTAAGATTTCAGAGAAGGCCTTGAGAAGTTCTGAATCCCACAAAGTTAATCAGTCATTGATGAATGATGATTCTGGAAGGGAGAATTGCTTCTGTGTTTTTTACCTAACCTAAAAGCAACACTGACTAAGCATTACCCTTAAAAACAGAGGGAGGACTGGGTCAGAAATAGAGAAAAACACTGATTTATTACTGAATCCTTCAAAACTCCCTTACATCAGATATTAGGACAGTTATTTTCCAAAAGTGCAGTAGAAGGGCAAGTTTGTGAGCCTTTGGGTCCTAGTTAAATAGAACAGTCTGTTAGAAACTACAGTTACTGCTGACTAAAGCCCTTCAATCAAGAGAGAGAGTGGTAGTTTATTTTGAAGTCTCTAATTTACTGTTAAACCCTGATTTAAGTCTGAGGTAGGCTCAGGGTCGTGGACAGCAGGAACCTGCTGATTCTGCAGGACTTACTCAGAGGTGGTAAAGAATGATTCAGGATGAAGACAGTGACTTCTAGGACTTTTTTTCCCCTAATCTTGGCAGTGATGTAAATTGATTACAGATGTCAGAGCAAGGAAGTAGCTCCTATTTCATTTTCTTTCTTGTATAGACTTCCTGTAAACCTATGGTCAAGGATGATTCACTGTGACTGATTTTCCTAAAATGGCTCCCTTTCCTAAATTTATAGCTGGGGTTAGGATTAGAAAGGGAAGGGAATGAAGTACATACTCTATTACTGGACCTTTCAAGTCTCAGGAACATACAATATGATCTAGTGCTACAATGAAGAAGTAATACCTATTTCATTCACCATCCAAGAGTTGAGTATCTCCATTCTTAAACACAGAGTAACAATTGCAGATGGAATATGGGGAAAAGGAATATAGCTATTGGTGGATGGTTAATGGTAGGGTTATAGAGAAGTGCTACTTCTTCACAGCAGTCTGAAATTCTGCATCCAAGTCAGAGGGAAAGAACACTTCATATTTTTATGAAGTCTCTAGCTTTCTGTTTCATTTAGGTTGGGATCTGAAGCTTCACTTAAGATTACCAAAGTCTATGTGACAGGTTTCTTTACCAGTTCTTCTCCTTGTAATTGTGGCTTGCACCAAAAGAGAAGAAAACAAACCCAGAAGCCTGTGGCATAAGACTAAGTTCAGCAGTGGCCATATCATGAATTACCTTTGCCTTACAACGGTGTCTGAAAATTTTCCTTTGATTCCTGCCTACATTAAAACCTAAGACAATTTAGTTTATGTTTTGTTTCAAAATATATTGGAGGTTATGCAGTATGTTTTTAAGTACAGGAAAGCTGGGGATTGCAGGTTTGTGGCAGAATTCCTGGAAGCTATTCCAGAGAACGGCTAATATTTTCTTCTAGTCCAACAAGCAACTTGTTGGCAAACACAGGGTAATGGTTTTGATGACAAGAGAGTAACCAAGGAGAACAGTTTCACTAATATCCTCTTGTTCTCAGATGCAGACTATTATAAATGCACAATTTACAAGACTTCTTTGAGGTAGGGTGAGGCACTATGCCAGACATAAGAATTGCTCAATTTTTTTGTAGTTCTCATCTTGGGGTTATTTTTATACTATACCACTAGTAGGGTAGAAAAGAGAGTAAATGAGCCTTCTTTGACCTATGATAGAAATCAGTGACAGACAATTACCCTCTAGTCCTAAATATATATATATATGTATATTCTCTAAATGTCCTCACAATTGTTTCCTCTTCAGACTCGGTTGTTTTGGTTGATCCTGAAAGGTTCAGCCTTTTATTTTGAGTAATTATTTCTATTTTCTTTTGATAGAGTAGAGATGAATGCTAGTGTTCTCCATTTTTTGAGTTCTGTTTGAGTTTCTGAGAGCAAAGCATGGATAAGGGAAGTTACTGAATCATTCTTCAATACCTGAATTGTAAATCAGCAGTTTATGTTTTGCCCTTCCATGTGTATGGGTTTGCCACCGTGAAGCACAAACCTAGGAAACTGGCTCTGTAGATGTTTACAGAAGACAGCACAGCCAAACCCCAAGCAAGTTTCTTTCCACATTGAAAGTCTTTTGTTACTGTTTTTTCCTGTTCTTGTAAACATGTCAAACTTTTTAGCATATGAGTAGAACTGTGGTTCATGTTAACTTTCCTGGGAACAGGGCCTGAAGCCATGAATATAAATTCATGGTTTTGTCATCCTTGAGGACTCATTGAGACATTTTGTTTGACTGTGGCCAAGCTATTGCTAAGGTCATGGACTGGACAAGCCAAGGAATCAGATTTAATCAAGATCCTATGAAGCTCATGAGCGCATGGATAGACAATTACTCCTTAGTGAGTTGGGAATTCTCAATACAAACAGCAGATCTTGAAGAGACAGGTTCAGTATATGGTCTGGCAAATTATACCTGAAATTAAGGCTTCGGAGAGGAAAAATAAGCCTTTTAAATTTTCTTGTTCTGGATGCTGATCAGGACTTAGATTTTGGGCAGTGGAAAGGTGAAATGAAAACAGCAGGTTTAAATATTCAAAAAGGCTCCACGTAACAAAGAAAGCAATTTCTGGAAAGGAAACTGTTCACATTTTAACATAATCCAGGACATTCTAGTTAAATTCATAAGGATTTTTGAGTACAGGAACATAACAACTCTGTTTCTGAGGCCTTCTCCTATCAAGTCCACCATTGGAAGGAAGAAGGCTGGTTCCAGAAAAAAAAAAAAAAGACAACAAACCCACACTTTGTTTTCTGTCGTCCAGGGAACTGGTTCTCTGGGCCAATATTCAAGAATAGTTGAGTCTTAAGTAAGAGTTTCATCAAAAAAAAGGAGAAAGTGGAGAACTACATAGTCTGTTGGGTGCAAAGCCCTGCCAATGGAAGTTGAGAGATTGTGATGAAGAGGAGAAAAGCAAATCTGTGGGTTGTGTTTAGCAGCTTTTTAACCTGCAAAGAAGTCACTAGACTAGGTTTGGTATTGCAAGTTTTGTTTGGAGAGACAGCAGCTGAAGATTAAATTAGCACTAGATGATAATGTAAAGTGAGACTTCCATCCTATTATGATACATATAGAACTTTGGAGGGGTATTAGTTTAGAAAAAGAATTTGTTGCAGAAGAAAATAATAATTTTCATGTTATTCTGCTTTTTAGAGGTCTTTAGCTACAGTTAGGATTGCATTAGGGTAGGTATAGGATCAGGAATCTCACAGAAAGTGAATTTAATGTTTGAGGATTCACAGTTCCCTGGACTGCACTGAGAACTGGTTTTAAGGCCAAAGAGGTCTACTCTCAACACAAGTTCCCACTGAGCACAGAAATGAAACTAGAGCTACAAGTGAGAGGGCTTAAAGGCATCCATTTTCTCACAGAGCTTAAAGAACCTAAGAGAGTAAAAGAACCTTATAGCTCTCTGATCCAAATGGTTTCTGTCTTGGTTTTACACTTTAGTTTACCCATTGCATTTAAGATTAGCACTGCACACAGCAGGACAAATATTTAAAGTAACATTTTTTCAGCTTGAAAGAATCCAGAATATTCAATTAAGCATTAGTGCCTATATCATCTTATGATATCATGATTTTTTGAGCCGCTGTTAGATTTTTACAAGCTCAGATACATTTTTGACCACATAAAATAAGGGCTAAAACTTTACTAACCTTTTTTCTGTATTTATTAAATCCAAATCATTTGGTGCTTTTAGTGGTTCCAAATATTTCACTGTTTCCAAGGTAATTAGACTACAAATTCAAGCACTTGAGAAGGTGATTCTTACAAGTTGAATTAGTGGCACTGAAATATAAAATCAGATTAATAGGTTAGAATATTCTAGTAATTTGATTGTATTTGTGCTTTAAAAAAAAAAGAAAAAAGAAAATAAAACAAAGTAAAATGTTATTTTATAGAAAAAGGAAAAAATTAGACGTAATATCTATGGAGTAACACATAATAGAAATTTTGTTTGATCTCTTACTTTTCTATATTTTCATTAACAATACTACATACTGCTTGTTCTCTAAAATAGGCAACATTTTTGTCTTAAAAAAAACAAAACAAAGGAAACTGAAGAAAGCAATTTAAAACCAATTCCAGCTGCAAACAATCCATATTTATTACTGGCGTATTTTCATCCAACTTCTCAAATTGGCTCCTTAATGCTATTGTTCCACATAAAAACTAAGTGTGCAGTACACTTGAGATAATGATGCATCAACATTTGTGACTTTTTTATCTTGGAAAATTAAACCTAATTCTCAAGAGCAATGCTATGAGGAAATTCATCCCAAAACTACAGTGCTATTTTAAATGTGCTTGTTGCAGAATTTGAAGCCTTAAAGTGTATTCGACAGAAAAGGCTGAACATCATCATCATGCTCCTAAGCATTTCTAATGACTAAATTTCTGGCATTTGCTCAGCCTTTTTATATCATCATTCAGGGAGTGATCCATTTAATCAATGGCCCCACTTTTATTAATCCTACATGCATTCTATCTGCTCGAGTACTGTCATTTATAACTTGTCTTTTCTTGTTTTGGATTATGGACATAGAAAGAATGAATCCCTGACTACATTTCACACTGGGTCCTAAGTACATTCAGGACTTTGTTTTGGGTTTTTTTTAGCTTCACCTCTTAATCACTATAATAAAAAGTCTCAAAGTTAAAAAAAAAAAGGCAAAAATATTGAAAAAGCCACAGGGGGGCTGAGATTCAAAAAAATCACTCTTGTGGCTGCAGTCATGTAAATCACTCCAAATGCCAAAGGAATGAAGCACATACATGAAATGGTAAATGCAAATGTCACTATTAAATAGGTACAGATTCAGGCTGATCTCTAAAATTATACATAGGTTTCAAAATGAATTAACTGTTCCTACTTTATATTTCTCCTCTTGTAGTCATCTGCATAGATTCATTGCTGCAGTAAGACATCATTCTAGGTCTCACAGCACTGAAATACAGTATCTTTTAGCATAAGAGAAACATAAATCTTGCAAAGAAAGAAGCATATATCCTATTAACTAGAAAAGCCCAAAAGATTGCAAAGTATCCAGGTAATACCTATTTGCTCGCAACTTAATGGAACCAACATTTTTTCCCCTCTTCACTTTATAGAAATCCAAATGCCAGAATAGCTGTTTCTGTGAACATCACTCTGATTTGCAAAGACTGTCACAAAGGGACTGATTTCTGTGTCACTCCTCCTCCAGACTTCCAGTATCATGCAGTTCTAATGGTGAACAACAGAGGGCTTGCTGTCATGCTTCAACAATAGCATAACTGGCATAAATCAGTATTTCCCAGTATCAATAGAAGCACTCTCAGTAATTATGACAGTATGCCTTATGTTTAACTCTTCACTGGGAATATTAGCAGTAATCAAAGGTCCCGTCAGGCAGACTTCAGCCATACATCACAGTATTGCAATGTCTTCATGCAGAAATTAGCTTAAATCAGAATATGAAGTCAAAGTTGACAGCATGAGCCCTGCCCTTACTAGGCAAATCTGAGTTTGCATTTTGAAAACACGAGTCCTCGCTCTTTGAAGGTGGCTTTTTATTTGGTAAGGCTTCAGAGGTACTATTTTCAACTGATTTGTAAAGTTCACTTCAGCTGGTATTCCTGTATAGTTAAGGGGGGGGGGGGGGGGGGGTGTTCGGGTCAAGTCATTCACTAAATCAACAATCCAAAATGAAAATAAATGTTGTCTTCTATTTGTTACCTGACTTGAGTTTTCAGTCTAAATTTGACACAGTTCTAAATTACTCCTAACTTGTGTCTCTCCAGCAAAGAAACAAGACCTTGGTGATCCTACGCAAAATTCTGTTAAAACAAACAAACAAACAACCTTGTCTTGTGTTTTCTATGTTTTTTTTTTTAGATCTATAGTTTATGCCAACCTGTTAAAATACAGATTTGGTTTGTTTGAGAGTAGTTATGCAGACACATATTTTCGTCCCTACTTCTCTCTCTTTCAAATACATTTAGCACAGAATTCGAAAAGGATTTATCTGGGCATACTCATCCAATATCAGAGAAATACTCAGACTATTCCTCTTGGCCATTCAAAAATTTCAGCTTTAGACTGATGACATACTGCCACAGATTAAAAATCAGGGGACACTTGAACTTCTGTTGGATTGGTCTTCTCACCTGCTATAGATCACCAATTATTTGTTTTCTTTGATGGACATCTACCCCATTTTTTCCTTTTTTAATAAATCTGAAGTGATTTATTAGCATTATCAGAAAAATCATTAACAGTTAATAGTGTCAAGAACAGTGGTCAAGGTGTATTGAAAGTGCAAGACTTGGGTTTTAACCTATTTATTTTCTTCTCATGGTTTTAACTAAGCACACTAAGCAGTACTGAAAGCATAACCTACTGTTGGACCTGTTCAGTACTTACCAGTATACAATCCTGTTTCGAGATGCTCAGAACTTTGACCAAGTCATTCTGTTCTAACATTCTTGTTCAGACTAGCTCTGACTAACCTGTCCTTCTTTTTTCTCTTTGAAAAAGAAAAATTCAAACTTGGGTTTTCTTTGGTGTCAAAGCACAGAAAATAAGTGCAAAATGAGTTGAAAGAATGGAATTCAATTAGTTAGGGGTGTAAGAATTCAACTTTAAGATAAAAAAAAAAAGGTGGTGCCTCTGGACTAAAACACTACTTAATCTGGTGATTAAAAAACATGATGATATATGGACAAAGCAGCTAAATTAAAACTCTTTACGCAACTGACCTGCTGAAATTCTTTCATTTTAATATTCCTTTCAAACTACAATTAATATTCTGTATTTTAAAATACAGAAAACCATTTGCTTTCCACTATACTTGTAGAGTTTCAGCTTGAGAACACTTCCATAAGAACCTTTTTGTATTTAGCTGTTGTCTGATTTCATTTATTGCGTGTCTGGTTTTGGCAATCAGTGGGATCAGTGGACTTTAGTTCTGTCCCTGCACCTGAATCATTTAGAAGTAGGCTGTAATGCAACAGCTCTGCCAGATACATGTACACACTATGGGTTAGAATGCCTTTCCCCCAGGATAGACACAAACAGTTTGGATCCATATATGCTATCTTAAGTAGAGAGAATAAGATGCCAAGTACCCACAGTAGGACGTTTGCCACTCACTCTTCAGATGCTGTCAGCTATAAGGACAAGAACAATCAATGGGAATATCAAGTTGCTTGAAAGGTAACCTATGAGTTAAGTACAGCACTTTCTACTCATTTATCATCATCCATTTCTGTGGGGGAAAAGTCCATTTTGCTGAAATAATTCATCAGTCAGGAGACAAAAGGTGTCCATTTCAAAAGTAATACACTGGACAATGAGAATGTTGTACATATGATGTATTTATCTCTCAAGAAATATATATACCTGTCAAAATATTTTCATTTTTCTCGATTTTGCATTCTTGTGTAGATTAAACATGTAAGTCTGAGTGGTTCACATTTACAGATACACAGAGAGGTGTCCACCTCTCTTCCCATGCATATAGTTTTAGTAAGCATAAGATGTCCATTATGGCAGAAAATACTGAAATACAGTATTGAACGCAGCAGGCAGTAAGTAATATGGTTTCTGCCACAGAATTATAGAAAACACTAGGAGGCACACTGCAGCAATGATACATATTTACAGAGGTCATTGCAGCAAGAGTCATGCTAAACTGCTGGAGGCCTAGATGTTTGCAGTGAAATTGGTTGTCCTTTAAATGGTTTCTTCTAAAACATAATCACTTTGTTCTGGATAAAAAATGGAGTGGCAGGGAAGCATGTATCCTTTATGCAGCTGTATGAGCCAGAAGAGTTACAGCCAAAATTCTAAGTCAAGAAAAATAATAAAGTCGTGCTTTTAACTGAACACCAAACAAATTTTCTTCTACTTTTTAGACAAGATTCATTTACTACAATAATCTCTTTTACACCTAAATACTGCTGTGGTCACCATCTAAAAGCTTTATGAATGATCCTTCAAGTTTGCAGTATAAGACAATGACCTGGGTGCAAATCAAAGCCAAAACTCCAATATAAAGCAGCTTGCTATTTTCTTGTAAAACCTGCATCTGCAGCATATGCATATAAATTGGGCATTCAACAACCAAAATTGCAAATGTAGATATGTATTTTTTCCCTAATACAAACCTACAGAACATTTCAGCTTAAGTATGCAGTTCCATCTTTTTCATATTAAATCTGTGCACCAGTTTTAAATATGTTAGCCTGCCTATCAATAAGCTATGTAAAGTGTGTTCCTAGTCTATATAAATCAAAGTATGGTTTTGAAATATCTAACAGCTATGATTAAGCTAGTGAATAGCTCCATGACGAAGTCACATATAGCAATACTTGTGCCAGTAATCTGCTCAAAGGTAGATACAACTGAGTTATGAATGTATTTCTGTATAGAGAGCTTTAAAGCTCTGAAGGGTAATGCAAAGCCAAGCAGAAGCTGCAGTGCAACTAATGAAATAAGCAACTGGGCTCTCAGAAGAACTGGAGACAGACATAGAGACTAAAGCCCAAAGAGAAATGTGAGTGATACACAGAGTTTTCAAAGGAATAGAGGCGATGAAACAGGGATGAGACTACCTGAGATTCATGAGGAGAGTCAAATCTATGCAACTGGGGACTAATTAGGAAGAGAAATTAATAAGTCTGTCACCAGTGCAGACAGGGAAACTGGAATAGCAAACGAACCACAAGAGTAAGGATATAAGATATGGTTCTGAATTTGATGGAAGGTAGGGGAAATTCTATAATTATCCTTTATCTATAATTATACTTAATTATCCTAATTAATCTTGATTGCCTTCCATGATGAAATGGCTGGCTCTACAGAGAAAGGGAAAGCAGTCTGTGTCATTTACCTTGACTGCAGAAAGGTGTTGGACACCGTCTGTCATGGCATTCTTGTAGATATGCTGAGTGCATACAGACAAGATGGGCAAACTTTGAGGAGAGGGAAAAATTGGTTGGATCATTGCACTCAAAGTACAGCAGTCAACAGTTCAGAGTCTAACAGCATACAAATAAAACTGACTGTCCCAATAACTCAGCACAAAGACTGATACTACTAAATACATTTGGGATAGAATTATCCAGTAACGAACAACTCTAAACAGAGGGGAGCAGCTGATACACTGGAGGTGGGGCAGGGGACTTTGACAGATGAACAAACAGCTGACCCATGAAGGTGGAGGAAAGCAAAGGCAAAGGCAGAGTCCTGCATCTGGGATGACATTAATCCCAGGTAATAGCAAACCTGAAGGTGACTGCTTAGAAATCAACACTGCGGTAGGGGCATGGCAGACAGAAAGTTGAACATGGGGCAGCAGTGCACTCTTATGGCAGTAACAAATAACAGCATTCTGGGCAGGAAAAGTTTCCAGAATGTATGAGAAAGGTTATCTTCTTTATTTTGCCCATGTGAAGCTCCATCCAAAACAGTGTCCAGCTTCTGATACTCCCAGTAGCCACTGATTGCTAGGAAGACTACAGTATATGACATAGAGAGACCAAAGGAAAATTGTTTTTTCAGCCTGAAGAAAAGGCGGCAATGGGGTGGCAGGGTGGTGGTGGCAGATGTGATGTCAGATTGCTGCCTTCAACTACCTAAAAGTGAGCTACAGAGAAGACAGAACCAGACTTCTCCTCAAGTTCACAACCTAAAGCATGAGAGACAATTGTTACCAGGTGTAGCAAAGGAAATTTGGATGGACCAAGGGAAAACTGTGCTCCTAGTGAGAGTAATCAAGGTCTGGAATAAGTCCCCAGAGAGGTTTCAGTGTCTCCATGACTGGCGATTTTCACAATTGATTCAAAATGGTCCTAATCAGACATTGAAAATGAGCTTACTTTGAGCAGGATTAAATAAGTTTCAGATATCCCTTCTGGACAAAATAATTAAATTATAATAAGTTTGGAGGGGATATTAAAAGCAGTGATCTCTGAATTAATTTTAGAGGAATCATTACTTTCTTGAAAAGGACAGGAATAAGCAAAAAGAGTAAAGAAAATTATGGGTTTCATCAGAAATAAAATCTCAGGACTTGATCCTGATGACTGATGATCCTGATGATCCTGATGATGATGACGATGATAACTTGCCTGTTTATTCCCTCTTACCTGAGGGAAAGGAGAACCTTCCTAGTGATTTGTGTATCTGTGATTAGTTATGAACTAGGAACCCTGAAACCTAGATAATTAGTGGCTTTTAAAAATATACCCAAATAGCATAAATCTTTATGAAAATGAGTTAGCTCAGTAAATTATTTTCAGCAGTTTGTTCAGACAAGGATCCGAGTCAAGTTATAGTTCACAAGAATTTTTCAGATATATATTTGAAGATCTGAATTTGAAGAGAAGCCCAGAGAGAACTGATGGCACATTAAGTAATATGTATCTTCAAAATAAGGACTCTCTTTAGTATATGTAATACTGTTGGAGAAGGATCTTATGTAATAAATCCTTGTGTGTGCAAGTTCATCTAACCATCTTGACAACTTGTTTGATCAAAGAAAGAAACAAACCATTTAGATATGATCTAACCTAGAGATATTCTTTTATATGTGTTCTCTCTTCTCTAAACATAGTGAGTTATTAATATTTGGATTTCATACATACTTATTTTATTCTATCTTAACATTTCTTGGCTATAGGAATAAATATAGGGAACTGGCAAGCCAGACATTTCTCACATCTGATGATTATTAAAACCAGATTACTGCCTATTCCATCTAGGTAATGCTAAAGATACTTAAGTGGTAGGGAAGGTTTTATCCACAGGACCAGCTTAGTAAGTAGCAAAACATCGAACATCCTTGCCAGATGGCACATTAGACCCTAAAGTGTCTGAGCCCTAAAAGGCCTATGAGGGACTTTGCAACAGAAAATGTGTCTCTGCACCTTCTCATCAGACTGACTTCTACTAAATCCTTGGAGTACTGAGATTCTTCAACCAGTGTAGACATGTGTCAAGAGAAAACATGGAAAATAAGAATATCATTGAGACATAATTCACACCTGTTTGCAGTACGCAGAGAAAAGAAAAACCAGGTAAACAAGACCGCAATAATGGATAAGAAGCCATGGAAGACAGGAGGATTAAAAAAAATCCTCCACAAAATGAAACACACATGAAACAAAGAGAGCAAAAAAAAAAAATAAATGAGAGTATAAGTCAATACAGCTAATGAAAGTTACTGCAATTACTTTGGAAAAAAAATAGGATGAGGTCTGAAAGAAACAATTTAACTGTTGCTAGATTAATGCAATAAGCCTGGGCAACAAAGGGGAGAATGGTACACAATATTAAGCTGTTGTAACAGCTATAAAGAAAAATGGAAAAATAACATTCCTGATGGGAAGTAGGTACAGGCTTTTTTCGGAAAACCATAAATAAATGTTAAGGTAATGCAGTTGCACTGTATATTAGCCGTGTGATAGAGAGCAAAGAAAAAATTATACAACAATAGCACAGATAAAGTGGAACTAGTTGTCAAAAATTATTTTTAGAAAAGACTGGTATCATGCCAGCTTTTTCTAAGACCCCTGAATCAGATTTGCATTCAGATAGAGAGTTCATTTTATTACTATAGAGAATAAAAGATACCTGAAATTACATCAAGGAAACAAAAAAAAAAGGCCCAGATTTTTCTGCATACTCTGTGTGAAAAATTTCTTTAGCAACAAATTTTGAAGGCAAAAATGTTGGGTCATCTTCAGATCAGCAGTGGAGAGCTAATCATACAAAGTTATTGAAAGAAATTATTACATCTGCCTTAAATGATGTCAAAAATATAGACAAGAATTACATTTTCAATGAAGTTTCCAACTTAAAAAAACTTGGAAAGGAAGAATTTCTAGGAATTAATATATTGTCTGGTTGTCTGGAAGGCTAAAGGGAGTTTCCTCTATGTCTGTATCCTCTGAAACCTGTAGTATAAAACTATCTTTAACTTGTACACCAAGTGCTGTGAAACTCTTATGTGGAAAGTTCCTATTCTGATGGAATAAATTGGTGTCTCAGAAAGGTCATTAGAAGTCAATGGAGAGCTAAAAAACAAAGGGAAAAACTGACGGTTCACCAAAGAATGATGTAAAGACCTTGCTATCCTTCAGAGCTCTCAGAACCTTCATTTCTGTAACTGCTAAGAAAATCAATCAAGGGAGGTGAAATGGTCACTGGTGTCTGTTCTGCCTCAATATCCTCAGTCCTGAGAAGGCTGCCTTATATGTAGAAGAAGCTTCCGCTAAAGAAAGACTAGGGCATTTGGTCCTGCTAAATGAAGTCTGATGAGGGGAGTGAGACCACTTGGAACATCTCCCCAGGTGGAGACTGTGGAAGTGCAGGGCAGGAGAGGGTTGTGTTTTGCCTCCTACCCAGGTGCAAGCCATCTCTGTGTGTGTCACATGGTGAATAACTTCCCAGCCTACCAGGAAGGCAAAAATATATATTTGGTGTGCACATAGAAAAGGTGCAGTTAGGTCTGATAACATTTATGTTTCCATACCTATAGTATTTGCCTTGCAGAAAAGATAATGCCTGGAGTATCAAAAGACATCATGAAACATCAAAAAAACCTTGATCCCAAATGTCCTTGTATAGGTATCTAAATTTTTGTAGATAATTAATTTTATTACTCCTTTACCTAAATTAATTAGGGCTGCTTAAATGATACTAGATAGTATGCTTTCTGTAGGGAAAGTGCTAATGTTGCTTCTGATCAAAACAGTGCTTTTCCCCAGTAATTTAGAATTGATAGCTCAATATATTCAGCAGGATTAAAAATGCTTGAACTTTCCAAATGCATTTTCACTTCTGCCAATTCAGCTGTGTTACAGCGGAAGATTAAGTACTAGGAGCTCAGGAATCTGACTGCGTCAATTTTGTATATTCATCTGCATTGGTACTTATTTGTTTGTTTGCTATAACTTCTGTACCTCAGGTTATGCCTTAGAAAACCTGTATTCCCATCATGGAAAAATAGCAAGAGACTAAAGCAGTAAAACTGTCCTCTTTTAATCCCGTCATCAATTTGGTTTATACTTTAAGAACCTGCAGCCAATACTTTTACAATTGGCGTCAGTAGGAACTTCTTCCCATGTTTCTTCTCTTGCTTCACAGCAGGTTTTTTTTCTTATTCCCTCCTCTTATGGTGATGACTTTATGTGCAAGTGGACAAAATTGATAAGTCGTGCTGAGCAAGTACACTGCCCTCAGCATCATGGTCCTTACTCAATGCTTGTCAGACTCAAGTGTCCTTCTGTGTTCGGGCTCTCTGTCTTTTGGTCCAATTTGAAATGGGTCACTTTCCCTGGTGGACCTTAAGAACACAAACCAAAAGCCTAAGACGCCTAAACTTTTGATTTATGGCATTTACAACTGTTCTGCAAGAGTTTGTAAGGAAGTGACCTACAACAATCTGAAAGTATTCTGGGAAAGAGAGCTGTAAGGGCAAATGCATTTTCAAATAGAGAGGCAAGAATTGCCTTTAGTGACAATTGTCTTGTTTCACCATCTGCATAACAGTAATGGAAAAGGTGCATGCTGACATACCACTTCCAAGTGCTTCTCTTACCAGTTATGTATTCACAATAAGCAGTTTTGCATACTGTAAAATAACAAGCAAGAATACATGGGTTTTTAACACCTACTTTAAAACCATGCTCTTTGTGACAAAAACAACTCTGACAGTTCTTTGGGCCATCAAAATCAACAAGCGGGTTACATAACCTTATTCTCTGTGATATGCAAATTTCTTGGCTTGGGGAACAAGGATCACAAAAGAAGCTGTGCTGGTATTAGCCTGGTCTGAATAGAAGACTGGATAATAGCATAGAGATCAGCTCTGCTTTCTGTATTCAAGTTTGAGGATCAGAGAAAATGGATGCAAGTCATTAATCATATTGTAGGGTTCTCTCATTGTTTCACGAGGAAACATCAACCTGCATGGCTGGCAGACTTGCCCTCTGTGTCAGTTAGAAAACGATAAAAGTGTTTCTTAAAATAATCTTAGTCTAATACTGTTACTTTCATGCACAATATAAAATTGCCAGGTCTCTACTATACTTCAAAGAATATGATTAGCGAAAAATGCACTCTTTTTCTTTTGCTCTCATTTTGCAGAGACACTTGAAAATGGCAAATCTACTGAGTGCTAGTAGTACTTGGCTGCTGCTTTTTTTCCCTTTGTGAGATGTCAGAGTGTTTAATCATCTAGTTAAAGGCAGTAATCATTTGCCTAAACCAGAAAATAATTCAAGTAATGAGTTATGCAAAACAGGCACAAACGCACATGAAAAAAACTTCATTCCCATACGTCTCACTTTCTGAATTGGCAAAAAATAATGAATCTTTATGTCTGCAGTGATAAAGCAGGACTACTCACTCTCAGTATCTCCATCTTCAGTTAGATTGCTTGCAGATCCACTGAAATTAGATGTCAGTGTAAATTATGGTGTAGGCCGAGTTACTAGCCAAGGCTATGAAGGGTAGACACATAAAAACAAGGTGCTATTGAAGGTAATTGCTTCTGATCTTAAAGTTCTTAAGTGACAAAATTGGTGCTGATGTGGCATTTGCATCAGAGGCTCCCTTTTAATTGACACTGACTGAATTGTAGGCTAGCTTTTTTTTCCTAGGGGTTTTATTGTTTCTGCTTAATTCTTAAAATTCACCTTGTAAAACAGTAGCAGACTGTGGGACACAATTCAGCTTAGCAGGAAAAGAATATTTGCCTGTTTCAATGACTCAGGGGAAAAGCGAATATGTGTGTGCACACATACTCATCACATGTAACATCTGTATGCATGTGTGTGTGTGTGTGTGTGTGTATGTGTTTTATATAGAAAGTAGAAAAGAATCATTTTAAATTCATAAAAAAACACTAGTGTATAAAAGGTTAAATCTGAGAAAATGGTGGCTAGACTTACTGTTGCAGTACCTACCTCTCAGACAAGCCGTTGTCTAGTGTAGTGCTCAGTTGGATTTGGTTTCACAGGCCCCTCATGTCACCTGTAAATAACAATTCTAACAATACATCAAAGCCATTATATCAAAGAAGGCAACACCTCATCTAGCCAGGAAGAAAATATAGGAAAATAGCAAAAGTTAAGACACATATTTAATGCTTTCAGCACATTAAGTCAGAAAGATGGAGACACCAGGTATTTCAGTTTTCCAGCCAAAGCTTTTTCAGAAGAGTCCTTTTAACGGAGGGATGCTTTGCCACAGAGTTTCTGCTGATTACTCATCACATCCATTCAAAGGAGGTAACACCAAGGAGGGTTTCATCACAGTTTATTTTACCCATCTAAAGGACATCTGGACTATGCTGCCAAAGAGTTATTGGAATTCAGTGGAAGGAGAAAGCACTTCACAATGGTCACTGATTTCTAGAGGTGACAGCTATCTCAGATTGAAAGCAAAAGTTTTTGGTACTAATAGCTATTGGAAATAAGAAGGCCATGCTCAGACATGTTTCCTCCAAAGGAGAATGAATTGCTCAACCCTATTCCTGTTCATTACCCAAAGGAAAAAGCTACTTACAAACATTGGTTTATTGTAACAATGTTATTATTAGTTATTTATACTAATGTCTTGTAAAATTTTATACTAACTATGCAGACAAAGCAAGACATCAAAGTAATGGAGTTCTCTTTCAGTGAGACCATTCCTCAGAGACAGAGTTGAATAACTTTATCCTACCTACACAGAATTTAGATACAGAGAAACTTAATGAGTCTCCTCTCCATGTCCATCTGGAGAAGTCCACCTCCAGCCTAGTTAGGATATTAACTGTTGAAATTCAACCAATGTTCCCCTGAAAGTGGTTCAGCCCATGGTTGGCCATTAAAAACTGGACCCATGAACCTTACTCCCTCCCACCACAGCCAAGTCCCCTTGGGAGCCACACTGTCTCCTCAACGCTGTAGTCACTTTAGCATCTTCAGTCTTCTCATGTTCAAGCCAGCTCCCAGGAGCATCCTGTTCTCCTTGGAGCAACTGCAGCCACAGCCGCTGGCCTGGTGTTCCTACCCCACAGCCAACAGATACTCAGCACAGTTCAGCATTAGGCACCTGAGATAACTCTGACAGTATATGTTGGCACCCCCAGTATTTCTACAATCACTCTACTGTTTCATGTGGCATGAAGTCTCTTGGCAGCATCATTCACAGGGCAACTGATAACAAAATGCACATGTGGAATAGGCAGTGCTGTTTGGGCAAAAGATACAACTACAGCAAAATTTAGGTAGCTTTCAGAACCTTCATGAACATGAACAACTTGTAAAGCATCACAAACTGCTCTAGTGAGCACAGTTCCTCCTGGCCCAGCCAGGACTTTATAACCTTATACTGATCTGTATATACATCTATACACGTCACCTATTTTTGGCATATTAATTTGTTTTCTTTACTACATCTTTTTTTACCACTTCTTTTTCCCTTTAAAGAAGCAAATAATAATACTTCTGAAACATCACATTTAGTAGCTTCAACTGAGGAAATGCCAACAGTTACAATTTCACTTCAGGCTTTGCTGAGACAAAAAAAAATCAGCTATCTTTATTTCTACTTCCACATTTTCTGTGGTCATACTTCTCAGTGATATGCTCATATAATAATTGACTTGCAGAAAATTTACAGGATGATAGCACCCATGTGTATTATAGAAAACCCATATAAACTCTGTTCTGGGAAGGGATGTTAGGATCATGTAATTCAAGAATAGGAAGAGAAAATTGAGATCCCTGTATTGCAGCCAAGGAAGCTATTTCAAGCCCCTTTTACTCAAATTGTGATGTTCACAATTGAAAAACTTAAAGAATCAAAAAAGAATAAAAGATACTTCACCCACAAACTACACATGCATGAATTGTATTCTCATATTTGCAACAGATGTATGGCAAAGGTATTAACAAAAAAACTGATCCCATTTGCCTTTAGACTTTCTTAAGATTAGAGTAGTAGTGCATTTTCTTTAACATACTTGGGTACAGGTATCAGGTGTAGTTGGCACTAACCTCACCTAATGTTATGTCTTCCTTAGAGATCATACATAATTTCCATCTTTCAGCTTTCCTTCCCCCATTTCCCCACAGCAGTTTATTCAAGAGGTGTAGCAACCACATTTGCATTTTAAAAACTGAAAACTAAGTGATATAGAAGGCACAATGAAAAACTATTTCTACAGATTATACAAAGCCCTTGACAATAGCTAATCAGCTAGTGTTCTGACACTGGTACTTAGCTCACCCTGTGTATTGGCTTTCTTGATATCTTCTCTTCCACCCATCCCCTGCAACTGTTTGTTCTCTTTTACTCTTGTGCCTTGTCATATATCAAGATCGTAAGCCCTTTACAGCAGAGATGGTTTTATTATGCACAGAGACAGTGCCTATAATAATGGGGTCTTGAACCCTATTTGGAATCCATACATTTTACTGCAATAAAGAACAATTATTATTATAATAAAATGGATTGAGTTGAGAATGGTCGGCATGGTATACATGCATGGAAGCAGTTAGAAAGATAGACCCTTTTCGACTGTCAGAAGCAGTAGGTTTGTTCAGCCATTTTTAAAACCTTGCTTTTTTCCTTTCATAATGTATAGATATAAACTGCTTCTTGTTTATATTCTGAAAACAAAGCTGGTGCTAGCTAAAGGCAGAAGGACCACATCTGGATGTGGCCAGCAGATAAGCCAAGAGAGTATGCAGTTTCCCTCATTAATTTTTTTTATGTCTTCTGAGTTGTTCTATTATGTCTCTGAATGACAAAGAAAAATGCACCCTAGTCTTACATTTTCTCTCCTTCCATTTCACATTTAAATAATGTATTTCCTTTAAGTGCTTTAGCTGTAATAGAAGCATATCCTGATAAAACTATTAGGAAAGAAAATACAAAAAAACTACAAAGTAACCTTCAAAGCCAGCATAAAAACCACAACAAAGGAATTAGAATTTAAAACATCAAAGTATCCAAAGTACTTTAATCGCTGAAATGGAAGGTATAGGGAAAGGAGGAGTTGCATTTCATGTGTTGTTATATTTCTGTGACTTAAAATCCATGTACCTCAGCAATAACATAAGAATAAAGCAACTGTATTTTCAAATACACAAACAAATGTAAATAGGACATGTCATTTTTATTTCTTTCTGTCTTTTAGCCACTCTTTCTATTAGCATGGCATTCAGTGTTCATCTACAGTCAGAAGAGCCTGTGCACGCTTCCATTCTTTCTCAGCTATTGTGATTTGCTTCTATTTTCTTGTTTAAAGTGGAGCATGCAATTTGCTACTGAAGGTGATTCAAGTGCAATGTGGAAGACTGAACACTCAGTGACCTTAGCTCAGTGCCCTCTCACTGCAACGAATAAAGCAGTTCCTTCTAATTGTCACAAGACAGCCATCACATTAGAACCTTAATCTTGCTCAAAAAATCTCCCTGGATAAAAGCATATAATTTGTACACTCCAATGTATCTGGCTGTCAAACATGGATTTATTAGCTTCACCTAGGACCACTTTCCTATTCTGCTGTTTCTGTATCTTGCTTTAATGATTAGAATTATTTTCATCATCTGCTTCTATTTTCAGCATCAAACTCCTGTCTGACATTTATCTAAAAAGCAGGATTCTGGCAAGAAAATGTGGCTGGAGCCAGAACTCAGTTTCCTTTGGGAACTCCACCTCCAAAACAAAATTTTTTTCTGCTGCCTACAGCACCTCAATTATATTAAACACTCTAAAGCACTGCTATAATGACTATAAAAGTATTTTCCTAGTGGAAAAGGGATAGATAAATATGCATAGAAAACAGCCTCCATGTTTCTCTGGCAGTGGGAAGCATTAAAAATCCCAGCCTCTAGCAAAATTTAATTCTTACTGGAATGCAAGATTCACGACAATATGTAATGCTCATAAGTGAGAAGTTCCCCTACTCTATATTTTGGACCTTTCTAGTTTTATCACTACAAAGTATTCACAAACCACAGGCTTGGTTTGAAATCTCTCTGTCTCTCCATTTGGACTTATTTTATCTCTCTTTGATTGACCACACTTTGGAATTCGTCTTCAGAATCACAGCACTTAGAAACTTGTAAAGTGACAGCTACAGTCCTTGTTTCCAGAATGCAGTACTACAAGCAAAGCATAAAATGTCAAGTGCCATGCAATAAAAAACACAATTTAAGACAAAAATAGTCTAAAGGAAATTCAGGGGAACATCTAGCCTGTCCTTTGTTAATTCAGTATCAGCCTCAGTGATGTCCTATCTCATGCATTTTTGACTCATCATTTCTTAAAGATTTCCAGTTCTACAGATCCATATCAGCCCCAGAAAATCTATTGCAGTGTTTCACCACTTCTACCATTTAAAAGGTTTTTCTAAAATCCAGACTGATTTTTCCATAATACAAGCTCATTTCTCTTCTATCATCTACCAAGATTATTCTTCCTCACTGCGTAACAGCCTTGAACTTACTTCACCATGGTAGAGTCACTTTTTTTTTTAATGGACTACCCATGAATCATTGCATGCAAGATTAAACCTCATAGATTGAGGCTACTTTTGTGATGTCAAACTGTAGCATTTTCTGGTGGTTACCTTACCTTCCAGTGATCTACTAAATCCCAGATTTCCACAGCAATGCTTCTTTGCTTGCAAGACTTTGTACTAACATTTAGACCAGCAGCAGCATAAAACACATTCTCATCCCTCTTGCTTAATAAATCATTGTTGGGAGTGGAGAGTGGATTTCTACAGAAGGAATCCAATGAAACAAATCTACCAGTAACATCCCATTTATAGCCTAAAGGGCACTGATGTCTTTCAAGGACTGTTAAATTTAGAGGAAAATATGTCATCAAAAATGTGCTCCCTGATCAATGAAGAATGAATTTTTAAAAAAAGCACTGAACAACGTTGGTGACAACAGAAAAATGTCTCCCTGAACCTGAGAGAGGTCTGTGCCTCCTTGCTGCCTCCCCAAATAAATGAGAGGAATTACATAAACTATGCCAGTACCTAAAACCCAGTAAGAGTATGGGAGAGCAGAAGAGTATGATCACATAGTTTTAGGAAAACTTTCTTCACTGAAAGGGTTGCCGGGGATTGGAAGAGGCTATCCAGGGAAGTGGTTGAGTCATCATGCCCAGAGGTATTTAAAATATGTGTAGACGTTAGGGACATGATTTAGTGGTGGACTTGGCAGTGCTGGGCTAGCAGTTGGACTCAGCGATCTTTGAGGTCTTTTCCGATTCAAGACCAGGACAGAGGAGCTTGAAAAGTTAGTTTTCCCCCCAAAAGAACATTGATTTTCAAGGAGCAGGTCACAGACACTTGCAACTTGCTTTTACTGGAATACAGAATATATTATCTAGGGAAAGGGTCAGAGATCATAAGAACCTTTCTGTTCTCTGCAATACTTACTTGGGGTGAGAATTTACTATTCAGGTTCAATATGAGGTTCAGTGACAAGACCCTGATATGACAGATCAGGACACAGAAGCAGACTGTTGCCATGACAAGAGCCTACTTATTTTAAAATGCAGTAAAGCTCTTTGCCAGCCCAAATCTCCCTCTGCCCAAGCTCTACATATAACATGCTTACAACTACATTTGTGTTTAGCTGGAAGGTTGACAGGGTGTTTTTTTTCCAGAGCCATTCAACACTCTTCAGAAGAGTAAGTATAGCTGAATTTTACTCCAAGACTATGGATAAAGAAAGTAACCTCCTTACTTTCATGGTGTGTGGAGGAAGAAGGGCAGCAAAATTTGATTTTTCAATGGAGATGGCTGTAGCACTGTGGGAGAAAGAGACAACTGGAGAGATGGTTGAACAGCAGCCCTAGGACCAACGGATGGGAACCAGAAGGGACCAGAGGTGACAGGTTTTGGGTACCATGCTCGTAGACAGACATCTATCTCTTCCCCATTGCTAGCCTTGTATCTCACTAACCAAGCTTATTTTATGCTCTTACTTTAGCTGGGATGCTCTTTCCCAGCTTACAAGTCTCTTGGGAACTCCAGCACAGGGGCTGGCACCTTCAATCCCTTCTTCAGGAGTTAAAGTTCACTTTGCTCCCTTCAGCAGCTACCCTCCTTTGGTTCAACACAGTGTCCCCACTACCCGGGCTACCTCGCACACCAGCTACTCTTAAAAAATCATATAAGCCAATCTAGAAACATAATATTCTGTGGGTACCAAAATGAAGTGTGTGCTGGCACTTTTTCACTTGTGCACCAATAGGTCATTTGCTCTGGTTTTGCCACTACTCAGTGAATGCAACATGCACACTCACTTCCCTGGGGTGAAGACACAGATGCCTTCAGGTATTTAGCACATTTTGATCTGAAAAAAAGTCAACCAAAAAAATACACAAGTGCACACAAATAAAAATTTTGTTTTGGGGCCACACAGGGTACCATATGCAATCAGAGGAGACCTAGGACTGAATTCTGGGTGAGATGGACACAACTCCTTTATGGCACCTGGCTTAAACACTTCCTTTTGCCCAGTGTGGATCTGGTTTTGGACACTGAGGTGTGGGGAATAGTCAGTTGTGTGAGTAGAAAGATGTGTGACAGGTCTAAACGGTGTATGCCTTATCTTCAGTCTGGTCTTTGCCTCCCATGATGTTGGCACACACCATGAGGCTTCTCATTAGTTCCAATCACTTTTAATCAGGCCATAGCAGTCTTGAGTTATGTAATGTAACTTTTAACTGCTTTAAGACTTGTCTTATAGTGCTGGTAATAATCAGCAGCATTAGTTGCCACAATTTCTTAGGATTTATGTATTTCTCTTTGCAGGTTTTGGTTTTGTTTTTTTTAATTGTAGCATTTGGTTGTTGAATTTTCTTTAACTGTCTGTTTTCAATATGGGAGACACCTTCTAAACTGGTGAGAAAATGTGCCACTTCTCTAGAACTCCTCTCAAATGAGTGAAAACTGAAAAGCTGGTAAGCCTGGGGATTGTCAAGTCAGACAAAATTTTTACTGCCTTACCTTAAATGGCAGACAGAGAAGCTGTGCTATGCTGACAAAATGTCTTTGAAGTTGACATAAGGTTACAAGCCATACTCTTCAGATAAGAAGAAAAACCATATCCTAGACCCATTGGTTTACCTGTGAAAAAATCTCAGTCCAAGCAGTCTTATGGAGCACCTATATGACAGTGGCCTTGGGTCAGCACAGAGACTGGTCCACCTAAGTTGAGCTTAACCTCTATTTTACCTGCTTAAGAGCAACTGACATGGCACACAGTCCTCATTTCAGTACTTGTAAAAAGCCACAATTCCAAATAGGCTTATATTAGTGTTGTCTCACAGTCTCACTGAATATAACCTTTTAATGGAAATTTGATTGCTCTCTGACCTCTGTTTTTTTGTTTGATTGGTTTGGTTTGGTTTCAAGTTCATTCATTTAATGCTATTTCTTGTCTTGAATGCAACTTTGCATTTCACACATTAAATTCACTTAAGCAGTTATCATTCATCAATACCATTTCAAAAAGTCTTCCTTTTCCTCACAGAAAACCCACATTTGTAACAAACTTTTGGTGCTCCTTCAGCAGCAAGGAAACTGGTACAAACAGACAGTACTCTGCGCTTCTACATTGCTTAGGCAAAAATGAGTAAAGAAAGCAGTAAGTGCATGGTACTACTGAGAAGTTCAGGCCTGACAAGACCATTAATTTACTTTTCTTTTTTATTTTATTACATTAAAATCTCTACATAAAACTCCCAGGATAAGATATTATAAATTGGTTTGTGAAAGTAGTTATATCTGAAGGCTAAAGGTATCAAAGCTTATATTCCTTACTTACCAGTGATAAGGATTATAAATAATACTGATGTTGTTTGTACCCTTCCACACTTCTCTATATACACAGAAATAGTAATGTGTAAGTACTTTCCTCTCAGAACTGAGGAACAGATTATTCACTGAAAAAGGTACAAAACCCGAGAGCTGTGTGAAGGATTTGAATTAAAAGTAAAGATTTAGCTTAATCATTAATTGGGCTCCTGCAGTTCCTCATAGTGATATGGTACACTGGAAAGTAAAACAACTGACTGAAAAAAGAAAATATGGAGAATTTGTGGTTGGAAATTAAGATAAATTTCAGTTGCAATTTTGTTTCTAATAGACAATGCACTACTCTGGATGCACTTACTCATCTTTTTTTAAAAGTACTTTATGCTGAAATTTAAGGAAGTTAACAAGCTTAGGTTTAATGGCTTATTCTGTCCTCCTTGACAGTGGAAAATGTATTCCTAGGTCTAACTGCACCAGGTTAACAAAAAAAGCACAAGCTTACATCTCATAGAGGCATTTAAACTTGCATATGCCATAGCTGTATAAATAAGAATATGGTACATATTTTTGACATTCTTTTAGTTCAATAAATATTCTTTTTAAATGAAGTTGAATGGAGTTACATTATCATTTGAATACACAATTGTATTGAATGCAAGTACTCATCCTGCTTTCAGAAAAAGCACTGAGCTCTTGAGCAGAGGTAGATACTCCTTGCAGTTGAAATAGGGAGCTGCATCAAAAAGAATCATGGGTCTAAAATCATTGTTAGTGGTTTGGTATTTTGCATATTGACTATGTAATATTTTTTTCCTCATGTACATGTATTCTACCAGAAATCAACTTTTTCAGACACATCTGAAAAAATATTTTTGAGCTACGATTGCTTCAGGTCTTGTATTCTTTGGTACCTTTGAAAATTCTAACATTTCCATTTTGTATCTGTGTAATAAACTACCAAGGGATAGAGCAGGGCAAAGCCATATCTGACAATTCATTGAAGTCTAGGGAATCTCAGTAAAAATAGTAGCTTCTGTAGGACACACCGTTCACTGTGTTGTGTTTCATTTTTTGTTTTTCTGTCCTTTCTATAAATCCTAAGTACAAAATACGGAAGGTGCCACTAAGGAGTCCTCATACCATCACAGGACTCAGAATAGCACTCGTAACATTTGGAGACTTTACAAGTGCTAAAATAATAAAAACACACAAATATATAATAGTAGGTTGTATGGAAGTAACTCTTGTTGCTTGATATAAGAATACCACATTCATGAAATGAGACTAAACCACAGTCACTGGTGAGAGCTGATGCCGAAAGGGTTTTTGTTCTGATTTTCACATTTTGTAGATTTTAGGAACACAGTAGTTGTAGATTTTTAGAGGGTTAATATTTCTAACAGTTTAATGCCTTTCTATCACTACCCCTGTCCCAGAACAGGGAGCTCAAATTCCTTTAGTTAATTAATCTTGTTTAGACTCCTTTCCAAGGTAAAGAGCTGAAGGATATCAGAAGGCCTACAAAATGAAACATAAACATAGGTCAGAGTAACCCAAAAGCCAGAATTGGATGAACTCCAAGAGACCTTTGTGTGCCTGAGGAAGAAGAGCTGATGAAGACAGAGGGTCCTGACGACCCCAGACCCAATTTCAGGGGGTTGGACCAGGGGTGGGACTGGGGCTGGACTGAGAAATGTGTAAAGCAATGATTGGAGGGATCTTATTATAAAAGCCATGGAAACAAGAACTAAGACACATGCATGTCATCCTGTATTCCTGTGGGCTGTAGGCCCTGTGTTATTAAAGGACCTTTACTTTTTATCTTACCCTACACTAACGTGGCTCGAAGTCCTGTTTTTGGGGGGAAGGGTCATTCACGGCATCAAGCACAGGCATTAGTTAACACTACTACCTGCTAAGGGCAAACAGCCAAATTATTGGGAAGATTCTGAAGACTTCACAGATCTGCACAGATATATATACACCTGGGCGAGTTATTTTATAGCTAGTTTGGGTGTATTTATATATTTCATTATTGGCTATAGTAATCTCCTCACATGTGTTTTGGAGACTTTACTGGATTTCTAGGTCTTGAAAGAGGACATAAGAAAATATTGAATATCTATGCATTAAAGAGCCAAAATAGATTAATATCAACATCTTATTGCTTCCTTCATCTCTCCTGCCCTCCCCCTTACATGTTTTTCTGAAAGTTTTCTCATGAGGGTCTTAAACCAATCTGGCATCTCTGCTGCAGAGTAACTCATAGAAAAACCTTTATGCAAAACCCTTGCGGTCCTTTTCCTTGGCCTGGGACCATTTTGGCAATAGATGATGGCTGGTATCTCACCTGCTGCAAAACAGAAAGAGCTTAGCGATGTCAAAATCCTTACTGCGGGCACTGCCCACCTCTGTACAAATTCTGCATTTAGGATTTTTTCATGCATCTTGCTAGGCTTTTCCAAAGCCCTTTCCAGACCTTTTCTATATGGACACTTTCCAAGCATGCCAAAGAAACAGATTTTATTTTCTTGAGGGCTTCAGCTCCTGCTTCTTTCAGGAACATTTTATAAATAGAGATACCTCCAATTATGCAAATACTGGTTAGATGAGAAAATGCCAGCAGATGGTGCTCAAGAATATGCAGGAATGCTCTTGTACACATAAAATGGCTTCTGTCCTGTTGCTTTATGTACAAACTTCAGTCTCAAAAACCATACCATGATGCTATTCTCACTTTGGGCTGACCTAGAAACAGACATATGCAGCGTATGTTCTCTGAAAAAGCTACATCAGTCTCCAAATAGCCCATATTCAGGAGTAACACAGGAATTCAGATTCCATTGGAGTAACCTCTCTGGTAATTTTCTTTAAAATTATTAATTCAAAAAGTCTTTGGGTTTGAATATTACGGTACTCTTTGTGGAGAGAGGGACACGGAGGCATGGAGGTTCAGAAAGTATGAATGAACTCAATATCAGCTATTCCTATCTCTATGTCAGGGAGGCACTTTTACCTTCCTAGAGTTTCACTATTACTTTAAGTATCGTACCCAGCAGATGTAAATATTCTGAAAGGCAAAAATCTGACAAAAAGCAGAAGAATTCACATTTTTCTTCCTGGTCCCCACATAAAGACCTGTTTGTGGGTATATGGACTGCTATGTTTTGAAACTAATAAAAGGCAACCACTAAGAAAATGTACTCACATCCATTAAAAGCAAAGCTGTTCAAGATCTGTGAAGCTCACTATAAGCTACAGTACACAGTGAAGGAAAACTCACCCAGTGGAACTCATGAACCATATAATCCAGCATGTGAAAGCTTCAAGTGACAAATTTTGAACAAAATGGCACTTCATGGGGCAAGTCTGAGTCTGAAAACTTCTTAAAAACATTTTAAAAAGTCACAGAAACCAATAACATCAGTCAGGCTAAAAACCTGGGAAGGACAAATGTCGTGCCATAAATTATCTGACTTCTCTTGTCTATGCAGTGGCATATAGAGGCAACACAGTCTGCAGGTCTGGACTACCTTAGACATTAAAAAAAACATATAACAGGAACAAAGTGAAACAAAAAACCCATGATGATTGGCTGGCATTAATAATTTATCACATTTGTTTACTGGATATTCCCTTTGTACTATGCCTTAGGCATGAGCTAATGTCATATTTCCAAGATGCTGGAAATTATGGAAAACAAGGACCAACACTAAGTGACTCTGTGGTAGTCTAAAGCAGCTTGTCATTATCCTGGAAAAGAGCAGAAAAGACAAGTCTACTGCATATTAACTTACAGAATTTATAAGAAATTATTCCTTTGGACATCAATTATAAGCCACAGCTGCTCTACAGTAATCTTGAGAAACCAAACAGATGGACAGGTCCCTGCTGATGCCTGCCCCCCTATAGAGTACTGCAGACTCATTTAACCCCTGTCAGTACCAATGCTACAGGAACTTTCATGTCTCTAGTTCAGTCCTTTTTCCAATCCTGACCATAGCAGTAAAGTTGCATGAAGATCTTGAACAGTATTTACTTTTGATTAGATTTCCAATTGGACAGCTGGTGGGGTCAGCAAGCAACAAGAAGTTTCTGATGCTCCTAGACTCTACCTAATGTAAAACCAATTTGCAGAGGACTTACGCTGGTGTTGTGTTTTATACAGTTACTTCTCACAATCTGAGCCAGAATAGTGAACTAGATCAATCCACAAAAACAAGACTTTTGACTTGTGCATGCCAAATGGTATAAATGATAGCCACACTCTCAAGTGCAAGCTTGAACAGTTATATAGTTGTTCTCCTTTGCATTAGCTGTTAACAGGCACAGAGATAATGCCAGCAAATTCTCATAGTACCTGAAATCTGCAAAATGTATCTTAACAAGTCTTTCCATACAACCACCTGGGGAGCCAAAGAACAAGTTTTTTATCCCTTCTCTGTCATGGTTTTCTATACTCAGAATGTGATAAAGTGCTTCATACTATGACAAAACACAGTTCCATTTACAAAATGTAACTGTTGGTGGCCTTAACAGAAGAGCTTTCTGTTTTAGCCATCCTTGCACCATAGAAAGGAAGCTATCTGGGCCACCACTCTTTGTACAATTATAATAAATTACAAACTGCTGCTGATATGGCAGCAACAATATATTGTTCTCCGGCTACAAAGCTATGATATAACACAGTTATCAGTTGTGTCATAAACTGATGTCTACCAAGAGTAGGTCCTGTCTCATAAACACCTTGCATTTTGCAGAGCTTAGATACTTTGAGTCTAAACAGGGAAGTTAAAATTCCACAGTGCCTTGTACGCTCATGAAAAAAACTTCAACCTTAATTGCCTTCTATTTCTTTATACACTGAAGCTGGACTCTAAATGTCTAAGAAGTACTGCAGAAGCAAACAATCTTCAAATTCTTCCCCCTCCCAAGGGTAAGCTTTCCTTAGCTTCTTGTGTGTTGATTAAGCATCAAGAAGATACAGTGAGCAGAAAGTGGCTGTAAATTAAACCATTCTGTGCCATTTTAGCCACTTAGCACTCTCTGGGCCATGTTCTTCTGACTGTCTACATGGTTGTCACCACCATCTACAGAATCTGAGTGAAGTTCATCTTTACGTCCACCATGTGCTACAAATGCTAAGCACAGACAACAAAGAAAAAAGTAAGTAAAAAGAGATTAGTAAAGATGCTTTTTTGTATGTCTCCTATTGTCTTTGGGTGACAAGCAAGCCAAATCTCATTAAATGGATAAACCCCTCTGAAAGAGCAAGAGTTACTTGTGGGAGTGGATAGTCACCACATCAGTAATTAAGCAGTTTCTTCAAAATTTACTGATTTTAAAATCCAGGAAATTATTCTTACAATTGTAAAAATAAAACTCTTAATTTAAATAAAATCTACCCTCCTACTAAAGAGGAAATGAAGCAGAAGCAAAGATAAAAGATTTGTAGAAAATTTGAGAGTGAAGCATAAAACCTGATGGACAGAAAAAACACATACACATTCATACAATGCTGAAGAGGTCAGGCAGAGTGTATGACTCCATTAACATCAAAGTCATTAGAGAAAGAGATAACAGTTTGGTACGTTATCATAGAGAACAGCAGACAATGAGTTATTGTAGTCCCATGTACTTCATTCCATACTTTTCTGATAAATTCAAATTAAATATACTCTAAATGCATTACTGAGCAGAAATTAGTCTATTTAAAATTTAAAATTATAGACACTCCTATCTAAGATGATTTGTAATTCCTTGTGCTTTTTATTCTGAAAAACTGTGTGCAGAATGTCTTCTGCCAACTGAGATACTCTCCTTGAGAAGGCAATTTGAGGTATGTGACTTTCTGTTCTCTGATGTTGTGCCACCTCTTTTTAATTTTTGACTATCATATTAGGCTCCTGCAAAACTATTGCTAAAATGGTGGTTTAGTTTACAAAACTGAGAAAGCTTTACAGTAGCCTAGGAAATATTCTCATTTGCAGTTGAAACTAGAACTGATAATGCTCTTTAGCATTCTGAACTCCTTGCTCCATCCTCTAGCACAAAAGTACATGTTTTTCTCTTACATTAATAAATTTTTATAGCAGCAGTATGGTAGCTCCAGGTGGTGTGGTTATCGTGAGATAATCACTCCCCTTGAGGATGCCTGTTAACACCCTAGAGGTGATGAGAACCAGGCCGTCTCCTGTGCCTTACTGCTTATATATAAATGCTGATGACAGCAACTAGAATGAATTGTTAAACATGAAGACTATGCAGAATTAATCTGCACTGTCCATTTGTTAATTATAAAGGCTACGAACACTGCCAGTGAACACCATCTACACTTTTACATTGTCATCATAATTAAAAAGTTTTAGTATGTGGTTTTGTGTTGCAACAACATCGATCAAAGTCCGTTTCCTGACATGTTCAGCAGAGGCAATATGTTCCGCATAGGTTATTTCTGGAATTGTATTGCTTACTGTAATAGAGCCCTGTCATGCTACCTCTACTGCACCAAATATACCTGCCATGGCTGCAGCAGCTTATTCCATTTCCTGGCTCACACTCTCTCAAGCATGCACCAAATGGAACAGCTGCGGAAAAAAATTTGAATTCTTATAATATTCTGCAGAAGGATTTTATGCATGCTAAGACTGATTTTTTTTTCTGCCCTCTCCTCTGAATACCATGAATATGCTGTTAGGAATAGGGAAACACTTCCTATAGAAGCGGATCAGAGAAATAACAGTAACAAGGAAAGTCTGGAAAATAATACTCCAAGTGCAAAGTTAGAGAGTAGAAGGTGTAGATGCTGGTTTGGGTTACTCATGGTAGCAATGAAAAGCATATGTCACAAGGTAGGGCCACTGTAAAACAGTCTATATAGCTTAGAGTTACACCTCACTTGAGCTCCAGACACAGGGAATATTAAGGCTACATTAAAAGTCTACATTAAAAGCAGTCAGATTTCTTCCCAAGAAAGACAGCTCAGAAGCTTTTCCATAAAAGTAGAAGGAAATTGTAAAAATTCAGACTCCCAAAGAGGTGACTGTTTATAAAATAAATATCAGTAATGCAGAGGAAATAAACAAAAAAAAAAAACAACAACAAAGGGGGGAGGGTGAACCAAAAAAAGAACACAAAAGAAAAAAAAGCACCCAGCCTTTCTTCCCATACAAAACTGCAGCGGTAAAGAATGCATGTGCAGGGATGAAAAGGAGTAGGAAGTTTCATACCCACTTTACATCAATGTCCCACTTGTTTACTCTTCATAAAAATGTAGATGAGATGTCTGCTCTTCATGTTTTAGTGTCTATCAAATGATGCTTTTTGGCCCCTTGCTGTTTGCAGAAGAAAAACAAGAGAAAAGTTGAAAAACAGCAGTGCCTTGATAATAACACCTTTCTTGCGTTTGATTTTCTATTCAGCTTCTATAAGTGTCATGAAGTAGGAAACAGAAACAGGTCATCTTTAAGGTTAGCTAAAAGACAGCCCAATCAGGGAACCTGACAGAAAGCGGATGGTATCCCTAAATGACATTAAGTGTGTATTGCAGATGGAGCAGTGATTTTTGGTGTTTGTGAGAGAAGATAACATTTGCAGAATTTGATTTCCTTCCTGGAATTTAGCTAACTGTACTGAATTAACACACTGCCCTGGTGCATTGCAGAAATCATTCACAGTTACAGCCTAGTGCACAATGTTCTATTACAAAAGCAGGTAAGTGAGGCTGTGGGGTGATGAGCTGATAAGCCCTGATGGGTTGAGGGAGATGCCTCAGCCCCCTGGAGGGGTGCTCCAGCAGAGAACAAAAGCTTTCAAACTGATGAGATTAACAAAGGATGGAGTGTTAAAAAACGACAGGGCCTCCCTTTGCGATATCTTCTACGACCAGTCAAGGAACTACCTCCCTCAAGCATCTGTATCACCCCACCAAAAGATTGACTTTTAGTCACACAAAACCAAATGAAGGAAAAAAATGGTATAAAAAATGTGGAGTTTAAACTCCAGCAGAGAGGGGAAAATGCCATGTCTTTGTTGAGGTAGCTGCTGCAGCTTGTCCTGCCTTCTTCTACCTCCTGGAACAACGTAGGCGTAAGAAGACCATGTGCTTTCCATTTGTCTATACTTTACCTTCATAACTTTACTTTCATACAAAGGTTATTCCTTCATACATTTTATCTTACATCTTATGCTAACAGCTACTTTGATTCTTACTTTATAAGCATCTCCATTACTAATTGTGTTTTGCTACCTTAATACTAATAACAGTAGCTTGCTTCACACTTTGCTACTTTATATTGGTTATTGCTTTTTGCTATTCCTACTTTATAAGACCAGCTCTGTTTTGCAACTACAGTAACTTGCTTTACTTTCAATGTGCGGTTTCATGTGTGTTGATAAAAAGGAGCTCTGCTCTTTCCTTTTGTTTTGTGTTGAAGAGAGAGTGGTGTGCAAGATATTTTATTGTCCTGTGTTACTGAGAGAGTGTCTAGATAAGTGGTTTAGGTGGCTGTGTTTTTAGTTAGTAGTTCTTTGTTGCTATTTTCTGTCCATGAAAATGGGATACATTGCTGTATTGTAACTTGAGTTTAGTGTGTTTGTAAAACGTGTTTTGTGCTGGTTTCTTTTGGAGTCTTTTATTATCAATTAAAATACAGTCTTGCAGCTAAACGTTATCACCAGCAAAGCAGAACCCACAATAACTGTCATATATTTGTATTATTAAATGTTATTTCAGGAGCTGTTGTGGGGAAAGTTCTTTTCTAACTTAAGTGTGGCTTCACAAGCAGAGGTCAGAAACTCTTCCAACCTGTGTGCTGTCAGTTAGTTGACAGACAGTGTTGGGGACATAAGGATCTGATTGTTGGAAGCGCTTATAGCTAATAATTTCTTATTAATACAGTTAAGACTAGAAATCTTTGCATTTCTGTCCCCCTCCTCCCTTTAACGTGACAGAGGCCAATTTCAAAATATATAGCAGAATCTCATTTTGGCCTTATTTGTGCCATGGGATACCTGTCAGAAATTATTATCCTCTTTTTATATGGTTCCACTTCTCTTTGTATAGCTTTACATGTGCTGTCTTTTAGTTGTACAGTAGTGCTTTTGAATAGCAGGGCTTGCAATACATATTTACAATACAGAAGCATATGGCAATCTTTTATGAACCAATCTGCTGGTTACCAATGGACAAAGATGCTATTATGCTCATTAAAGGATATTACAAAAGTGGAATGGCAGATGAAGACTTCAGTATAGTGAAGAGGAACGGAGAGGATGTACTTCTTTGGGGTGTTGACAGTCAGGCCAGACAGTTCAGAAACCAAAGCTCACCTGGAAAACTTGTCTTGAGAAAAAACACCTGTGCTTAAAAAAAAAAATCTATTTCAAAAATATAGTTAAAATGCATAAATCCTTAGTCCCAGTGATTGAGAAATACACTGAGTTTAAACACATGTGGACTAGAAATAGGATTAGAATACATGGGATTCGTCTGGTTTCTGAGGGTAGTGAGATAATTAACATGACCAAAATCAAAAGGCAAGTCAATATGAGAGTTACTGAAACTCCAGGCCAAGCCAGTTAACTAGAGTCATGGCTGTTTCCCAGAACCTGAGCCCAGTTAACACAGAAGCTAAAACAACCTCTAGAGTGCTCAAATTCACTGGCTTGCTATACATCTGAACATTGAAAATTTTACACTTTTCTCCAAGACTTTTAGAAGTTTTGACCAAACTTGGATGTTCTTTGAAAACTCATCTTGCTAGAAATTATACAAAAAAGGACACTTTAAGTCCATGTAAAGGTTTTTACTGAGACTGCCCTCATGTTAACATTGCTTGAAACTTGCTTAAAATTGCTTTAACAGTATTCTCAAACCCCTCCCTACGTCTACTTTAAATCTTTTTATTTTTTCCTAATCAATCCTTTTTCTGTTAAAGTAGTTCATTAGCTCGATGTTCAAGTGGTTAAAGGCTAAGGATTTGAACAAGAGTTCTGTTGTCTGCACATGTCAATAATGACCTTTTCCTTTCACCTAACCTACAGACTCAATCCTGTTTGTACTTCAACAATACTGAATTTCAGATTCAACTATTCATCTTAAACTCAAAACACTACTTTTTTTCTATGGGATATTTTTTAAGTTTTTTAACAGTATTTCAGAGACTTTTTGATTCACACAAAAGGAAAAATGCAGATCTGAATTTTGACAAATTTAATTTATAAACAGCATAACCTGATATGCTTTAACATCTTCTTAGTTTTTTATTTTTCACAGCCATTTATCTTTTCGTTAGGTGCATTCTGCTCTCAGGGCAGACAGCCCACCAGGGAAGTTAGATTTCTAAACACATCTTAGAAGATGAGATATTTTAGGAGGCAAGTACACTCATTAGTATAATGTATAATGTGTTTCTAACAGTAATAGCAGGAAAGTTCTATATTAAACTACAGTCTACTGTCAGCAATGCCATGGGAGTGTATCAAAAGAGTCTAAAATTTCTAAGATTGAGAAGGAAGGAAGGAAGGAAGGAAGGAAGGAAGGAAGGAAGGAAGGAAGGAAGGAAGGAAGGAAGGAAGGAAGGAAGGAAGGAAGGAAGGAAGGAAGGAAGGAAGGAAGGAAGGAAGGAAGGAAGGAAGGAAGGAAGGAAGGAAGGAAGGAAGGAAGGAAGGAAGGAAGGAAGGAAGGAAGGAAGGAAGGAAGGAAGGAAGGAAGGAAGGAAGGAAGGAAGGAAGGAAGGAAGGAAGGAAGGAAGGAAGGAAGGAAGGAAGGAAGGAAGGAAGGAAGGAAGGAAGGAAGGAAGGAAGGAAGGAAGGAAGGAAGGAAGGAAGGAAGGAAGGAAGGAAGGAAGGAAGGAAGGAAGGAAGGAAGGAAGGAAGGAAGGAAGGAAGGAAGGAAGGAAGGAAGGAAGGAAGGAAGGAAGGAAGGAAGGAAGGAAGGAAGGAAGGAAGGAAGGAAGGAAGGAAGGAAGGAAGGAAGGAAGGAAGGAAGGAAGGAAGGAAGGAAGGAAGGAAGGAAGGAAGGAAGGAAGGAAGGAAGGAAGGAAGGAAGGAAGGAAGGAAGGAAGGAAGGAAGGAAGGAAGGAAGGAAGGAAGGAAGGAAGGAAGGAAGGAAGGAAGGAAGGAAGGAAGGAAGGAAGGAAGGAAGGAAGGAAGGAAGGAAGGAAGGAAGGAAGGAAGGAAGGAAGGAAGGAAGGAAGGAAGGAAGGAAGGAAGGAAGGAAGGAAGGAAGGAAGGAAGATTCTGGAGCACAATAGAAATCCAACCTGGGAACATTACTATATTCCAGTGGTACTGGAAAGTACTTTTAGAGAACAAATGCCTTAAAGAGGCAATGAAATACGACAGAGTTTATATCTGGACACTCAGTTATACTGGAGTGGTTGCTGACCATAATTCAGTTTGACAACATTTCAGAGACGTGTATGAAATTTCCCTTTGTAGTTCAGTGTGTCCAACCTCATCAGAGCTAAATCCCTAGTCAGTGACATCTGTATACAGAAGCAGTAAATTCATGTTACACAGCTGTTGCCCCTTCTCATTAGTTATACTAGGGCTGATGCTGGGACCTAGAGCTGCTAATTTTACCTTCCAAATAGAATCTATAATCAATTGGGGCTTGAGGGAGAGAGAAGGGGAAGCAAAGAAATTCATTATCTTCACTACATGAGGTTTTCAGCCCCTCAGCTGGAGCAGAGCTGTGCAAATATTTTATTTTATTTTGGGGACTACAGAGGTCCACAAATCACAGGCCGCCTCCAGTGGAGATCTCTTGCTTAAGGCAAAATTATTTCTTCTGTCAGTGACAGTTTTGCTTTTGGGAAATCCTTCCCCACTTCCCGCTGATCTTTCTTTCCATTTCTTCACTTTCTTTCCCTCTTCTTCATCCCAACAGAGGGCCTGACCCTTCAAAGTGTTTGGAAGACTGAATTGGTTTTTAATCTGACTGTGCTGTGTTAGTACAAAAGAAATAAATCATCAATCATGAAAATGATAGATAAACTGGTCAACTTTTACCAGTCCTACTGAGAACACACATGGATGCTTAGCACAGATATCAGCTCTCCACTTCCTTTCTCCCACTGTCTTTCTCTCACAGTGCAAAGGATTTTGTTCAGGTGAAAAAAGTGGTGTCTAATTGTCTGTGCTTGGAATCTTATCACCCTTACAAATTCTCACAGCATAGAAAAGCCCACTGTTCACATATTTGGTGAACTGGTTTGCCCAAGAAAAAGCCTATCTCTTGACTGATATTAGAGACGACTTCATAAGGGAGTTCTCCAAGCTAGACATCTTAAACAGGGTTCAACTGCACAAACAGAGCTGCCAAGAATCATTTTAGGCATTGTAGGGAATCCTGCTTATCCTCCAGCCAGGGCAATGTGGTTCACCCTTAACATCATGTTGTAGATATGGGGAGGTCTTAGAGACCCTGTAGTGTCTGATATTTATGTGTATATGTCAGAGGAACCTATTCATTACGTAAGTGTAGGGGCAAGCATGTATAAATATGCTTAATTTCAGTGCCAAATCTTGAGTCATCATGGGCTATATCTAATGAGAAAAACCTTTTAGTCTTGGTTCTCTTGTAGAAATGTGACTGAATTTTCTGTGTCTTTCCTCTGGCTCACATATTCAGTGGCTCACATATTCAGGCTTTCCTTCTGTGAAAAAGAGCTAATATGTGTTACTGGTCTTGTCCTTATGTGACTTTGGGAGGTAAACCCAGAGCAGATGGAATTGTCACACCAGCTAGAAGTCTGATACATATTCCCATTCTGCATTTGGTACAACCAGCACAGCTTATGTTCATTCAGTTACCACAGTGGAAAACTTCACGAGAGTCAGATCTTCATCACTTTGCAATGATTCAAATTGAAATCACTCAGTATTTTGTAGCTGCCTAAAAGCACTGTCATTGTTATCTTCCTCATTTCACATAGGGAAAAAAATCCCCTACAACACTATAGAGTTATCCCTATAACAGTACAGAGTTATACTCTATAAATTAAAATGACATTCATGATAGAAGTAAATGAAGTACTGATATTTTAATTAACTTTAGAATTATATGCTAGAAAAACATGGCTTCTAAACTTTTTAGATTAAATATGGGGTAATTTTTTGCTCTGCTTTCATTGCAATATTTTTTAAAATCCTACTATACAAATGTTATTTATGCCTGCCAACAGGACATGATTTCACAGAGACACTATATTTCATTTCTTAATTATAAAACATACACTTATAAAATAACATATTTTCACATTTATTATGGTTCTGAACCGTAACATGCCAAAGCTCTTTCAATCCTGTGTGAGTAGAGAATTAAAATAAGCTTCCTTGTGTTTTGAAAAGACAATATGTAAATTCTGTCTCTATTGAAATAAGTTGCATTTTGTCAAGGGCTTCAAAAGGTTAGGGTCTGGTTCTAGGATAGTATGATCTATTCCATGAAAAAAAATTTCAGTACATGTCAGTTATCAATAAGCTACATGAGGAATGACTGACTAAAGACTTGAAGCCTGGATGCAACCTGCAAGGCACTTTTACCTGTCCCTCATTTTGTTTAGTTAGCCAAACAGCACATCTTGTCCAGCTTGTTGAGCACTGCTCAGAGCACTGGTGCCACTTGGTGAGCTGCAAGGGAAACATATTGCAGTACAGGTAAAGGGTACTGGCCCAGCTCATATCCATCAAATTTCACTAATGCAGGTACAGCACCAAACAAACACAATTTATTATGAATTGTGTTCAGAATCATTCTTATATTCTTTATCACTGGGCCCAAGGTCACAACCCCTGGGTCAGCTCTGTGACAAAGAAAGACTCATGACTACTCAGGAAAGGAATATTACTCTGGACCAATGTACCACATCCAACCCAGGTAGATTCTTCTTGCGGTCCTCCATCTCCCACGCTACAGCAAGCAGTACAGCCCTGATTCTGCTGGACCATGCTGGCTCCTGTTCAGAGCTTGGGCAGTCTCTGCTATGCTCTATAGTGCACAGGTTATTTACTTAAGCTGTGTATAGAATGAAATTGTCTTGAGTTTGCTGTTTCCCCTAAAGAACCCCCACAGAATATGAATCATAATTCAAAGGCATTTTCTGCATTACCTTCCCAGTGATTACAGGACCATGTGGCAAGAGCATTTGACTGGCTCCAGTCCATAGGGCTTATGAGATCTGATTCCGTGCCTTGCTGTAGTGCTTAACAGTACTTAACCTAAACTCAGTCTGGAAACATGCCACTTCATTTGCATTAATCAGCTTTGGCAGCCCAAACCTGTATCAACATTTTCTTCCTTCCTTCTCTTTATATTGTGTGTCTTCACCTTTACTTGCCTATCTCACTTCCGCCACGCCCATGCCCAACACCTTACCTCCCAATTTTTCAATGACATTATCCCTAATCGGTCTTGGAAGCAAAAGGACAGTCAGGCACTCTTACCCTCTCTGTCTTGTAGACACCTGAGTAATTGTCACAGTGTCACAGAAAATAAGCCCCAAGGTCAGGCATTTGGCTCTGTTCTTCCCAGAAACAGAGTGCAAGGGCCATTTGCATGATTTGCAGTGCTATCCATTTCTTTCCACTCTCCTCCCTTTTCCGCACTTTCCCTTTGATCCTGCAAGAAAGCAGACAATGTAATCACCCCAGTGTACTGGCCTGGCCCCTGAACAAGTGATGGATGAAAACCATAGCCATGGAAAAGTAAATAAGACCATTTTGGATGGTGCAAGTGTCAGCTCCATCACAGAGCAATTGGCTAGTAGACCCTCTTCTTGCTTTTCTTCTTCCCTTCTTAGTATGCTAGTGCTGTTCCAAATATTTCAGGTGGCAATCAGTTTCCACAGCCTTAAATATGGTGAATCTTATTCTATCCTTGCTCTGAAGAGTTGTGCACTACCATAAATCCAAGTACAGTTGGATTTTCATTAGAAGAACTCTAAAAGTAGACTCCAGAGAGAACAGGTTACAGCATTTCACAACTTCTAAGGATTTTTCTAAATACATAGTGTAAGGTTATATCACACCATTGATTTTTAAAGGAAGGGACATAATGTGGCTTAAACTGGTTAGTTCAAGGTTCAGAATTCTTGGCAATATTGCAGTAGATCTTAAAGGTAACTTTTCAAGACCTATGCATTTCATTATATTGTATGAGATGTACCAGCTGTGTACCTGTAATTGAGATGGTGTGGTGGTTGGATATGGAAACAAACAGTTCAAAAGAACTGTAGTTTCACAGCATAGAATCTTGTATAGTGATGTTTCTCTTCAGAAACTCATCTTAGTATCTGTCTCAGCACAAGGATTTCTGACTTCCAAACCTTAATGGAACCCAGAGAATCCTGATATTAGCACCAATTTTCTAAAAGTATCTCCTGTAATTACATCTTGCCACAGAACCTGCTCAGAAGCGCGAAACAGGTCAGAAGTTCCAAATTACTGTGCAACACTTTCCACCTGTAGGCCAGCAGGTCACATAACAGAAGGTCATGGCAATTTAAACTTGTGTTGTTACCGCTTGTTGAGATGCTGGCACTTTGTTCAGCTACATGCTGGTGAGCATCAGTGATGTCCTCTTTACTTAGTGGTGCTTTAAATCCAGTGTGTATTTACTATTCAAATGTGTAAGCTGTGATGCAAAACACAAAATTGTAGCAGTTCAGAGTTGCTGCCACAAATTCATGTTGGCTAATTTCTTCTTAAAAAATAGTCGGCAACCATATCCCCAAACTGTTTTATATAAAATGAACACATAATCCATACTGTGATGAAAGATTACTTTTCCAGTGGATTTTTTTTTTAAATTCTCTGGAGATATTTCATGTGCCACTCGGGAGGATAAAACTACATGAACTCCATTTTTCTGAGCTTGCTTTACCCCACCTCATCAATAAAAAAATCCTTTATGTAAACTGTTTCAGTACTGTTTTATGTTTCAGAAACCAATGCAATTTTGAAACTAATTATGACATTTGCTCTTTCAGGACTGTCTCTTTTCTCTTTAAGCTGAAGTTACAAATCACTTGGCCATTAGTCAAAAAAAATCAGCAGGGTTATGATTATGTAGGTGTTTCACAAGCCTATAAGTACATTTTTGAGGTTTGTTGTTAAGCTAATCTCTGAGTAAGATGCTGTGGAATATTAATGGAAGCATTTTGGAATTGTAAATAAACATGTTTGGAGCAATCTAGATGAACAGTAGAATGATAAAAATGGTCATAAAAATCTAATTAACATTTTAACTGCATAAAGCTTGCTGATACAAAAGAATAGTCTCAGACAATAGATAAAGTTAAATATTCCCATGTGGGTTTCCAGCAGATGAAACACTGCTATCAATATTTAATGGAATGTCTCAGAATTTACCATCATTTGAAAGAATGCAAATAGAGGTTACCATAGAAATCACCTTGGCAGATTACTGCACAAAATGCAACACATACTACCCCTGAAGTATCCTCAAAGGACTTAGCAAAATCTTTGTCTGCTACCCTTTCATGTAGTCTCTTGAAAGGATGGAGAAAAGGCCTGCATGTGTGACTATGTGTAAATATATATTATGAAAAGTCATTAACTAATAATGTTAAAAAGAGAAATAAGAAACAAAATCCATTTCAAACATTTTCATACTGCAGATACCTGAACTCAGTTCATGCAGCAGAATAAATAAAAGCTGTGAATGGGTCAGTAAAATGTCACAATATAGTTAAAAACCACTTAATTCTGTAAGCCACGTACTACAATTTTCACATCAATTTTTATATCAAACTTTAAAAAAATTTTTCACTCAAGAAGCCCCATTATCAACTTTCAGTTTATCTTTACACTGCCTAAATACATATAAGCCTGTAGAATAAAAAATTAGATAGTTCAAAGGATAAATTTTGTTGGTTTCATGATTTTCCTTCACAAGAATATGTACGTTCTTAAATGACTATCTCCATACAAAGATATCTATAATCAATGAAATCTGCCAGTTCAAAAAGCAGCTATATACCATGTCTGTTATCTAGATGATGGAATCCTCCCCAAACTAGCACTTTTTTTTTTTTGAGACCTTTTCCTTGTACCTCCTGCCAGGAAGCCTGAACTGAAACTACTGAGCATCTTTAGAATGCTACATTTCTGCTCAGTTTATAAGAAAAAGCGACATGTCAAAAGCAGCTCAATGCTCAATAATAAAATTTAAAATTTGATCAAAACTTCTTCTTGGTGAGAAAAAACACATACATATAATTTATCGTTTTTCAAAACTGAGTAAGAGAGCTTGAAGATAATTTCTGATGAGAAAAAAACTGCCTTTTATGTAGTTTAGAAAACATTAGCATCAAATGCTGAAATCTTATCTGCTATCACACCTCAGAACCTCATCATCTTGTACTTGCTATTCAGGTTTGAAGTAAGCAGTGTATATGCATCTTAGTAAAGATAGACACACATATTTTAGCAATGTCCAATATTCTCATACTAAAATATGTCTGAATTCTGATGTTTTCTGCTTGCCTTTTGGAGGTTACATGTGCATTCAGGTAATACAGTAAAGCACATTGCATTACAGTTTGTTGTTTTTTGTTTGTGGGTTTTTTTTAATTAGTCAAGATATAACAGTAAACCAAAGGCAACATTACATACTTTCTCCTCTATAAAAATATCTGTAGCAATATATTGTTCATGTTTTTGTGATACCTCAGCCAAAGGAGAAAATTGTTCAAAATTTCATATTGATGCCTTGAAGGTTGTGCTCACCACCAGGCTACACACATTTGGCCAAAACAAAGACCATTCTCCTACTGCAATTGGATCTTGTGCAGCAAGGTCTGGAACTTCATGAGGCTGAGAAAAAAGGCAAGAAAGACTCTGATCTGAGGAGGCAGAAGTCACTGAGAAGAGTCCCGCTGTTTGAATCTCTGGTGTTTTAAAAAGTGCTTTATGGGACGGATTATAGAACCTTCAATTTCTACCATGACAAGCATGATGCAAGAATTTGGCAGATGATTCTTCCATTAGACTCTTCTGAAAATGTTCATGGTGTGTTTCTTCAAGACAGTGGATCTTAATAAAGCCTAGTTAGGCTTTCTGTCTGAATATACTTCAGTGCTTTCTCCCTGTATTTTGCTTCAGTGCATGTCATACACTGCCACAGGAGCTAAATACTTGCTCCTTACTTTCCTTCTGGAGGACCATGAATGCTGTGAACTCTACCACAGTATATGGCAAGAATAACAGCAAATCCTGGATTGTCACACATGTAAGTTGTTCACGACTCTGTAGTATTTTGAGGGCAAAAAGAATGTCTTCTCTGACTCAACTGACATAAACTACCTTTCCCTAACATTTTGCTATATAAACCCTTACAAAACCCTTGTGACTGGTTAAGGAGCACCCTTTGACTACTACTGCAGACCACTGAGCTACTGGGTGATCCTGCTGACATAGTGCTATCTGAAAATACTGATGTTCTTCCAGTCTCAGAAATAAGAGTCTTTTATAAAGTACCTGACCAATGCTACAATTTTGTGTTGCTCAGTTAAATGTAATTACATGAATCTTTATGTAGTCATGAAACAAAAATTCTTTCACATGCTGCTCCTCTAGTCACACTTGTTACTCAGTCTGGCTCAAAGTGCAGAAGTGACATGTAGAGCAAAACACTTTCTTTCAGTGTCATTGCCCTAAGAAATAAGAACTTGAAAATTCATAGGAAAGGCTAGTCACAGGAAATCTGACTACTTTTGTACAATTACGATCAATTCAAAGATATTTCTGAACCTATTTGTTTTTTATTTGGGTGGTACCTTTGACCTCAGATTGCTACAAATTATTTTATGCCAACACACAGTGGACTGAATGCTTGGTACTCATTCTAAGATGCCAAATGGATGAAAATGCATAGATGGAAAATCATATCTTCTTTGAACTGGTATGCAGAATATATTGTCATATCATCCTCTCTATACATTATGAAAATAAAACATTTTCTTACATATTCTGAAACACTTTACACATGGTTGTCTTTGTCTTGCTTAAGTAGATATCACCATTTAGTAGTATTGCTGCTTTTTTCTAGCTGGAAGGAAGGACAAAAGGCTTCAGACTAGTTCTGAAATCAGTGCTAATGATCAGTGCTCTTTAAACAATTTGAAATAAGATCAGCCTGCTCCTCTGGAGTCAAAGATCCTGAAGTTATAACACATCTCCTAGTACATGTCCCTCTGTTTTCTTAGCTAAATTTTTAGACTTGTAGGAAAAAAACCTTGTGTGTTTTTGGACAACTATACTTCCAGGTGCAATTACTTTCAAAGAAACACAATTTAGTTATAGCATGCTACCTCACAGGTTATATGTGCAAGATGTCAAGAAATTTATCTTGTGATTTAAGGAAGAAAATGTTTGATTTTATTTTTTATCAAAATAAAAAGCTCCAATAAGCCTAGATTTTTCCCAGGCGTCTGCTGCAGCAGAAGCAAAAGTGCAAACTCATCTGAACAGGGCCCATCTGAAAGACATCTGGGGAGGTGAGAATGAATTAATTCTCTCCTCCTGTTGTAAACCCCACCAGCATATGGAACTAATGCAGACTAACGTCTAAATGCAAAGAATAAGGAAGTCAGAGTGCTCTTCAGCTCTCTTCTCAGGAATATGTCTATGTTCCAGCACAGACTATACATCTACAGACCAAAGAAAAGCTTTCCTAGACAAATATATATATCAAATGCACGGCAAATGTAGTCACAGTAACTATTCATTATGTAATAATTTCATATTAATATTGCATTAAAACAAGGTTGACAGATGTGACACAGGTTGAACCTGTAGGTGACCTGCCTGGACTGAACGTAGACTCCAGCAGAGGTTCTCAGAAGGGGATGTACACCTAGCTTTAGGTGAATAAGTCAACTGGCTAGGACAGGTGATCAAACCCTGACCTTAAATGAGTAAACTTACATTCTAAATAACTAAGTTCAGGTATCTCACCATAGCTGGCACCAACCCTCATGTCTATTGTTATACTCCAGATCAGTTGTTATGGGGTCAGAACCACCTTATGAGAGATACGTGTTTGTGTGTGGAGGAAGAAGGAATAGGTTGAGCCTCACCAAGGTGGAGTGGCATCATGTCCCTCATGCCAGTTCCTGGAGCCCACATCAGGAAGACCCAGAGCAGCTGTCAGTCAGAAACAGCCTGGGAAATCTATAACACCCCACAACTCTTGGAGCCCCTGACCCAGCTTGAATTGGCAGGGACAGTGAGAACATGGCCCCTTACCCTGGCCTGGAGCCCCAGAGTGGCCAGTGGGTCAGAGGCCTCGCCTGGGGGGTTTGGCCATAGAGACCTGAGCAGATAAAACCAGAGGCATAGGGGTGCCATGTGTCATGGCTCTGCCACCTGGACATGTGAGAAGCCAGCCTTCCACAAAGTCTCAGGGATAGCTATCACTCCCTCTTTCTCCTTCTCTCTTTTCTTGTTTCCCCTGTTTCCTTTTCTTGACTCATTTTCTTGATGCTTCATGTGGCTCAGAGCTGGAGTGATTGGATTTGACTTCAGTGTAGTGATTTGGTTAAATATTGCCTTGGGTGTTGTTGATTAATATGTGTTAAGCTGGTATTGTGGTGGAGTGTTTTGTTTTGCTTCTGTATTGCCCTTTTAAACCATTGCCAAGTTTCCTTATTTTCTCCCATAAATTAATAAAGGAACTCCTTAGAAACAAGGTTGTGGCTTATTTTCTGGATGTTTTCTTAAGATATTAAATAATCCTACATATATATATATATTTAAGTATTAAAGTAATATTCTTAGCAAAGCCTGTGAGGAAACAGCCTGGGGCTGGAGTGTTACATCTACGTAGCATTTTTTCAAATGGAAGCTTCCTTCCATCAGCAGGGAACAGGTGTCAGGTGCTAGACATCCTGCCAGTTCTTAAAGAGGCAGAGCTCAGAGCAGGGCTGGTCCTTTCCTACTAGTACCGTATGGTGAAAGACTGCAAGCTTGTGGGGCAGATGAGGTTTCTGTCCTCCTTGCTCTACCTCTGTCATTTCAAATTTGTACAGTAATTTGGTTTGGAAAGAACTGCTACTTCCAACAGCAGTCCCAACACCATCTATTCCCCACCTTAGGGTCAAAACTATTATCATGAGAACAAGAACTATTATCATGAGAACTATTATCATGAGAACAAGATCCAGTCAAGCTCTGAACACTTCCAAGAAATTCTCAAAATCCCTCTGGGCAACCCATTCCAGTGCTTGACCTTTATTTTTCTTCCAGATATCTACTTGGAATTTCCCTTGCTGCAGCTTGTCACTGTTCCCTCTTGCCTTTTGTTGTAGGAAAGAATCCTGGTTCTGTACTCTGAACCCTTTAGGTAGCTGAAGACAATAACTAGATTTTCACTTAGCCTTCTCTTCTCTGTTTCAAACAAACTGATTTGTGTCAACCTCTCCTTAAACAACAAGAACTTTTATATCATAAGATATTTTTACTAAAACCTCCTCCCCTTTCTGAGTACCTACTCTACTCAGTGCTGCTGAATCTAAACAGAAATCACACATAAACTACACATGAAAATGAGTGTGCAGTGACACATGAAGGAAGTAAAAGAGTGGAATATATGACATTCTTTCCTCAAGTAACAATGATCAGGATTTTCTGAGAGTCTTCATTTTTCATGTTGCAAAGACAAAACTGTTCACTTTCATTTTACTAGAATCTGTAAAATTAAAGCCTCTTCAAACTTCATAATGCTTTGTATTATAACAGTAAAACTTATCTTTGCAAAAACATTGTTAAATGCATGTGTAGCAAAACAGCACCGCTATTTGTATGGAGTCCAACCCAATAACAGTACTTCCCATATCTGCTGAAATATTTATTTTCAAACTCATTTACCCTTGGACTGATGTAAAAGCTTCACAGAATTCTCTGCCTAAAACAGCTTTGGAATATAAATGTAGACTCAAAGGAGTGAAGAAACAAGAACAAAACCAGGGCTGAACTGAACCTTTACTTGAGTAGGAGCAGACATCTGAATTAATCTCCTGCTGCTAAACAAGAACATAAACTAAACTAATCAAGGAAGGATAAAAGGGTTGGGTTTGAAGTTGAACTTTGAATTCAGATGTAATCCAAACAATCTAAAGCCAAAGCAAAACTGATAACTTGGAATTAAACATAGTGTTCTATGTGCACGAATTATGAATTGCAGCTGGAAACAGTGGAAATTGACCCCAAAAACGCATGAGAGAGGAGGAAAGAAGAGAAAAATATATGTGGGTATAAAAAGCAGCAAAAAGTGGTATGAGTCACCTTATAATAAATGTCCCATGCCTAACTAATGTAATGATGCAAGGTATTATATTTTCATAAAAGTCTGGTCTAGTGCTGGATTTAATCTTCAAGCTTCTCAAATAACATTACATTTATGCAATTTTGGAGAAAATCCTAGTCATTTTAGTCATGATCAGAACTGCATGCCATTCTGCCTTGAGATCTGAGAAGCTTCTGCTTTATCAGTCACACAAATTGAGCACAAAACACAACTAGATAAAAGAAAGTCTGAAACCTAGACTATGTGGCAAGTTGCATCCATGTCTGTTTAAGGATGTCAAGAGACAGAAAGCAGCCCAGATGCTTTAACTTTTGCAGTGCAACTGACTTCTGGATCACTGGCCTACTACTCTTGCTGGAAGAACAAGTATTTGATTTTATCCCTATGGATACAGCTACTGGCTAACTCAGTTTTTAAAAGAATGTATTAGTAACTTTCTGCAAAAACAAGTTCACGTTTGACACAAATAATGGAAGTGGATGCATAAGATCATTGCTTTGATCTCCCTCTCTGTCTACTATATAGGCTCCATGTGCCTGTTTTTCATAATCTCTACTAAAACTCTCTTCTCCTTGGCAAGAACTGAGGAACATTGCAGTAAAAAAAGACATGGCTTACATAAAAAGAAGCGGCTCCTTGACCCTACTACAATGGCTTTCCTTCTCATTGCCAAACTTAGAAGCAGGGTGAGAAGTCCCAGCATCTGTGAATGGCTTTGGCAGCATGCATGCCATCACAGCCCCCTTTAACATGAGGAGCAGGGCCTGACCTCAACTCCAGGCTATTGAGAGTCCAGCTTGCTTCATCAGCTCCTTTGAACCCATATATATTGGGTCTGATTGAGACAGAATAGTTGTAAAACTACTCTGTAGGGCACAACTGAAGATTTCTTTCTTCCCCATAGCAGCATTCAGTGCTGCACTTCGTAGGCTTGGCTAGAAAGGTGTTGATAATACCCCAGGGTTTTGGCTACTGTTGAGGAGTGCTGGCACAGCACTAACACTGTCCCTCCCACATTCCCCATTCTCCCATAGACTGAGAGTGGGGAAAATCTTGGGAGGAGCGCAGCCAGCACAGTTGAACCACATTGATAGACATTGCTGACAGACAGTAAAGAATAAAATCTCTATGGGTTTTTCTTTCTTTGTGCACATGCAACCTTTCACTTTTGCTTTATTAAACTGCCTTATCTCAACCTACAAGGGTTTTATTTCCATCTTATATTCTTCCCCCCTTCTTTCTGAGGAGGACAGAAGTGATAGAATGGCTTGGAGAGCACCTGGCATTCAGCCAATGACAACCCATCACACCGTGATTACAGCACTCCCAAAGCTTCTGAGTCTTCAGATAAGTCACCTTATTGTAAATGCAAAATAGAGCCTTTTGCTCCCTTAGAGCAAAAGAGAAATCCCACAGCGATTTTTCTCTCCTGTGTCCTCTCCTCTTGCTTCTCTTTTTCTTATGCATTTTCTGATTGATGAGATTAGTTTGTTGCACTTTATAGGAAAGAGCCAGGCATGCCCTATCAGAAATATTATTGCTAGAACAGTAGGAAATCTACTTTCCCAAAATTATCATGATGAAAAATGAGTTTGATTGTTTGTTTTCCCAGGCGTTCATCATGAGTGGAAACAAAATTTTATTTTCTAATGCTAGAAGAAAATTATATTGAGTGTCATATGAGAAGACTGTCTTTGTGACACTAAAACAAAAGGGAAGTATGAATCAGAAGAGAAATACTCCTTTACTGAGCATGGCCCATGCTAAATGCAAGTCCTCATACCAGGTAGGGAGTACAGAAGCTGGTTTTGCCAGACGATGTTTGAAAGCTTGGCTTTGTCTCTTCTAGGCATAATCCAGTACTGCTGGTGCAAGGGCAGAAACAACAACAACAAAAAAGTAACATGAAAAAATATTAGAAAGTTGTCATATATATAGTCATAACTCAGTGTCTGGCTCATCTTGTGATTTAACAGATATGCCACACTTCTTCCTAAGAGTTGTCAAATAACCAAAAAGAGAGAAAGCTGCCTGGGCTTCAGAGGGATTGGGTTTGATATGCAAATTAGAAAAGTTCTCCAAAAAATTCAAATTATTAGATCAGAAACTCTGAGGCAACAGGCCTGCATTCAAGTCCAGCTAAAAAGGAACTCTTTCCTATAATTCTATCTTTATGAAGTACCATTGAATGCTTATAAAAAATCTTTTGTAGAACTACAGTCTACATGTCTGTCAGACTACACCCTGGGAGCTGTACTTTTCAACAGTAGCTTCATGTGTTTTGGCTGTTCTTTGTGTTCAAATATTTTGTAATGAGAACATTCACAGAATTTCTATATAGCAATTTTTATTCTGAAGTAAACTAGAGGCCACTGATTTGCATCACAGTAAACAAATGTGGGCTATAGAAACCACAATTCTGCTCCCATCTCCTCTCAGAATCTGTGGAAACATCCCTCACCACAAACAGTGCATGGAGGGAACTGGTCAACAACACTACAGGATACTACTTCATTTTAGGAGTTTGTGTGTTATACATTTTTTTAATGATTAACTGCATAATGACTTACACATTTCAGCAGATAAGAGAGTAAACAAGCTCCAGCTTGTAGAACAAGTGTCCTTCTGAGAAAGTACCAGTAGTGGTGATCTGTGTGATTTAATGAAGTTCAGGCAAAACTTCTGAAAAGCTTGAGATCTAATTAATAAAAATAATTAAATAAATAGCTGCATGAAGCGAGTAGAAAGCCTCTATTTCACTAGGTTAAGTTTTATTTAGAGTGTTATCACACAATAAAACCTAATCAACAAAAGCTATTATAAAAATCCCATTCTCAGGGATTTGCCAAAATGAAACAAGTTTTCAGGATTCAGTTCTTACAATGTAACATATTAGATGAATACAATAAAAAAATGCATGAGTTTATTTAAACACTGAGTAATCTATGAAGAGGTCTGCTTTTTGTGTTCAAGCCAGTACAGGAAGCTTTTAAACCCATTTTTCCTCCATCCACAGACCACATAATAGCATTTTTTTTATTAATATATGCATTGGAAAGAGAGAAGGGGTTTTTTCCTCCTCATCTGCCTAGGAAGGAATAAGAAAGTGGTTTGGTGTGAAAAGTGCAATTTTTCTCTCCAAATATGAAGTGCTTGCCTTAAGAAAGTTTTGAACTTTTCAAATTAACTGTCTTGATGTGAGATGCCCACAAATTATATACTCAAAACACCATGATAACAAGCCCATCCTGTGTTAGCTGCTCCCTGTTATGAACTTTTACCCATTTGAAGATAAGTGTTTGATAGTTTTCTGTTCCTGGATGGAATTGCTACAGAAATCCTTTTAACACTAGTAGAGTTGAATGGAAAACTATGCACAGCAGCTGGCAATGGTGAGAACAAAACAATTTCTTTAATTATTTACCATGAAAAAAAATTATCTTTTAATGAAAAATATTTTCAGTTATGTACTAACTAGAAACCCAAACCACTTCCTGTCTTTTGGAAAAAACTTCTAACAATATTCATTTTTCATGATTCTTTTTTCTACTCATTTATGGAAGGAGAAGAAGAAAAAAAATCCAGTGAGTTGTGAGGATATATATTTATTCTCTGTCTAGTTTGCCATAAAATTTCTACATTCATTATGATGAGTCCTTTAAAAAAATTATTTAAGCCCACATGGAAAATGGGCGTTATAGCAAATTTACACCCGGAAAGAGAGGCAGGGAACTAGATATGGTACTAAATAAAAAGGAAGCATTGTGGGGGAGAGAGTCAACATTTGTGAAATCTTCTTCATTTTTCTAGAATTAATTATTGTTTGTATGTAAAATTTTATATGTTCCTAGTCTGTTCCAACCCCAGCATAAAAACTAACCTAAGAGTAGATAATTTGACAATTGCTGAAACACAGTTCAAACAAAATGAACATTTTTCCCCTTCAATATTTAAGATATTATTTTCTTGCTTTTGCAGACAGTAGCTAAGTGTACAAAGCTCCTGACTGAAATAGCTTGGCTCCATCACCGGGTCCATATGAGAGGTTACAGCAGAGAGGTCAGTCTGTACAGCTGGAAGCAGCAGTGCTGGAAGGAGAGCTGTAATAGTAGTTCAGCCAACTGACTGGAACTACGATTTTGGAGGACAGCAGATTCCAGTGTGGTGTGATTCTCAATGTCTTATTGCTGAGACCTCTATCACTCAAGAGCACAGACTCAATTTCAGTGAGAATTAGTAGAATAACATTGTCTGAGAATATTTGGAAAAAAATCTCTAAAATACAAGGAAATGAAAGCATCTTCACTCTTGGGAATTAACTGCAATTAAAAAACACTAATGGAAAAAAAAGTCTAAGAACATTTACAATATTTCTTCAGAAGTAAAGGCCAATGTGGCTCTAGAATACAGGTCTCAAGCTTCTACATGCATAAATCATTAGAAATGGAATTGTAGCTGTGAATGTGCATCTGGTCTGCCAGTGAAGTATTAAGATAATTCTAATTTTGCTGATTTTCTTCTATGCAAGAGAATACATCTTTGAACTCTGAGTTCAATAAAAGATCAAAGTACTTTCAAAAAATGTTACACATTTCTGAAACAGTTATGATTAGACAGATTTAAAATAAAATAATAAAAGAAAAACCCTAACATAACTTCTTTTCCCTGCCTGAAGAATTACTTTAATACTTCCAGAAGCCAATAAAAGAAAGTCAGCTGAAGTCAGTGGGTGTTTTTCTGGGTGACTACAATGGGCTTTGTATCCTGCATTTTTGTTCAAATATTCATATGCAGAAAATTAGGATTGGAGACTGACATGTGTTTTCAATGAATGTTATTTGCCAGCAAATTGGCTGTATAACTCTTCATAGAAACTGAAGTCATGTAGGAGTCACCAATATATTTATTGAAAAGTTCGAATGTGTATCAAAATTATTTGACCTTCTGATCAGCTGCTGAAGAATAGAAAAGCTTAGTTCTACAGTTTTAAAGAAGAAAGCAACTTTCCTTACTCACCACAGAGGATACTGTATCTTTGCACTAATATTTCCTTACACTGAGATTAAATTAGATGAGCTCCAGAAATTCTTTTCAATCTAAGCTCCTTTTATTATTTTTAGGAATCCTTAGAATTTTCATCTCTGATTAATATATATAGATTTTTTATTTACACAGACAGAGTTGTAGGTCTGGAAGCAGCCTTTCAAATTATAATATTGAAGAACCTAAAATTCACATCAGTAAGATATATGAGCAAGATAACATACAGATAACTGAGGATATATGAAATTATTTTAAAATAAGTCTTAATTATAATTCAACAGATAAGAGAATGTTGCAATTCTCAAATCAGTTATTATTAGAGACAAGCATAATGTAATCCAGTATTTATATAAACTACTTAGAGATTATGTACAGATATATTGCACAATGGACAATAGTGAGTACTTTCCATCAATACTATGAGTATGCCCCCTGAAGGAATTATAAACAGCATGTGGAGAGATTTCTGTCCCAGCAGTTCTACTAGATATAGAGGTATATATTTTAAATTGTAGCATTTCTGTAGGTCTGTACAGTGTTAAGACTTTAGCTCTAATTCCTTATCTCAGAGTTGTGGAATTGCTCCAGTGACAGAGGTACAACACTTTGGTGTCCTGAAAGGAGAAATTCTTGAAACCTTGGCCAATAGAGTGGGTGCAGTGGTTTAGGATGCATCCTTCCAGATGCATTCTCTTTCAGAGCTTTTAACTAGTCATTGAATCTCAAAGGACGGGTGGTATTATGAGCACACCCTCCCAAGTGGAGAAGTCTATTCAATAGTGACTACATTGTTTTTCATAAAGGGACAGGAAAATACATCTGGCCTTTGGAGAGCTGTAAAATCAAACACATTTTGTCTATTAAGCCATTATAGAGAAGACAGCTAGCAGAAATTACTCTTGCATGAAGTTATTGTTTTGGTGGAAAAATCAATAACTTTTTGAACAACACTTGTAACTATCTTGGTGGCCTGATATACTCAATTTAGAAGATCCTAGCTGTTAGTTGTTTAAGTGCAGGAATCATTCCAACTCTGATGTCAATTTCTGTGTAACAGAGACAGCTATTGAGCAAGGCTGATTAACAAAATAAGGCAGCAAAGCTCAGGAAAGGGTTTAATAATATTTGATATGGTAACTTGTTGCCACAAATTATAGACAGAAAAATTAATTTTAGATATATTTAGGTTTTAAAAACATAGCATAATGTAAGCTTTTTTTCAAATAAAATGTCACTTGGGCTGCTTTATTATCAAACATTTACTAGATACATCTGGGACTGAAAAGTCCATAATTCATCAGAAAAAAAGTGAGAATAAAATACTATTGGGACTTCAGATAGGACAACCAATGCACTGTGACATAGACATCTTATTGGTTACCATTTGCAGATTAAAAATCTTTCCATTTTGAAGAGCCACGAAAGAATTTACAGCAAAGATGTTAGAAGCTGTCTTACTGACACACTATTCTCTTTTGAATACTTTACTACTATAACATTTTAGAAAACATATAAAATTATTTTTAATTAAACTTCATATAATCTTTTTTTTCTCTAAAGATGTATCATAAATGTGTGGCAGAAAAAAACCCATAGATCTCTCTATCTTTAAGCTTTAGCTACTGGACCAGACTTCCCACAGTGAGTCGAGTTTCAGCATTGTAATATCCCCAACAACCAGTCACAAAGTGTCCCCTATTATTTTCTAGTCTGCTAAAAGTCTTTGTGAAGCCAAATGAGTATCATGTGCAAACCACCCCAGCCAAGACAGAAAGAGTCAATATAAAGTACATACTCTTAATGTATATGAAATTTCTGGGAATTATGTCAGCATTCAGATTCATGTATCTAGTGCAGCAAGACTAGTCAAGGGTGGGCTGTCAGATATACTCTCCTCTGGAGCAGGCCTGCAGTGATAACTTAGAGGATCAAACTGTTGTCCTTATGACTGCAAAAACAGTTTCCACACAACCTGATGGCTATGAATTTCTAAATAATTTTCCCAGCTTTGGAGTAGATTTTTTTCAGTTTGCTCATGCCTGAAAGCAGATATACCTTGAGTTTTAATACTTCAACTGTTGTTAAGGGAGATGGAAAAAAGAATTTTTTCCAACACGCAAAGAAAATTTTGCAGCATTTTTTTGTACAGGACTTCCAAGGAACACAGATATCACAGCAATTTACCCACTTTTTGTTCCATTTATATTTCAATAATATCTCTAAAGTGGAGATCATTTTTACTACCTATCCTTTTTGATGGTATTTATAATTTTTGTACACAGAATAAAATAAATTAAAAGCAAAGCACACCTTTGAAGGCCATATATTTCTTTGCTATTTATTATGGGTTTACCTGGCAATGTTTCGGTAGCAAAGAGACTGCAGGCATGTATTCTGTTAAGAAGATACCAGGATCTGGTCCCTTGCTGGGCAAAGCCTGATTTAGGCAGCTCCAAAATGGAAGTGCCACTGGTAAAAGCATTTCAGAAAGGGTAAAAAATGCTATGCAGCAGCTGTGAGAGAGGCAAGACCATGCTGGAGCAAGGAGAAGTTTGTGCAGGACTGTCTTCTGTGTGAGAGACTATGCTGAAGCAGAGGAAGAACATGAGGAGGAAGGAGCAAGAAAGACAAATCATTATGGATGGATTGTAATTCCCATTCCTCCTCCCCCTGAGCTGCTCAGGAGGAGAAAGTAGAAAAGTTGAGAGTGAAGTTGGGCCCAGGAAGAAGGAAAAGGTAGTAAGGTGGTTTTAGTTTAATTTCCCACTGTCCTACTCTGTTATTAATTGCCAATAAATAAAATTATTTCCCCAAGTCAAACGTCTTTTGCCTCTAATAGTAATTAGTGAATGATCTCCCTGTCCTAACATCAGCCCATGAGCTTTTTTCATTTATATTTTCTATTCTTGTCCTGCTAAGGAAGGAGAGTAAGAGAGCAGCTTGAGGGGCACCTGATCCTAGTCAGGGTTAACACCCCACACCATGGTGCAATCATATGGAATTTTTTTCACTCCTTTGACAATATATTTGCCTATACATTTGTGCCTTCCTTCAGAAGGATATGTGATTGTTACCTTGTACCACTTTCAAGCCGCGCTAAGTCACGGAAGTACAAGTAACAAGCTGAGAACTCCAGCTGCTATTTTGGGCTTTACTACCAAGTTCTCATGAGACACATTATTGCTCTGTTCTTTCAATTTTATGTCTTCAAAAAGCAGCTAGTGGCACACACTGTAGTAGTGTCCTGATGAGAAACCATGTAAAGGTGACAAATATTTATTAAATATATGGCATCAATACTGAAGAAACTAGTAATGTAAAGCAGCTTTACATTTTTTAATAATGTCATATTGGCAAGGACATTGAGATAATGGCAACTGAATAGGCACAAAGGATTGTCAGATCAAAGTTGATAATCTTTAAATCTTCTTACAATGGAGTTCAGAGAGAGAAACAGTAATCATAAAATTTAGATTGGCTGAAGACACCACTTACTGTGGTATGTCATTATATTCTGACATTTATTATTTTGAAGAACTATATAAACACAGTAGTAAAGGTAACTTCATTTCTGATCTTTTCTCTCAGGCTTTATGTTTCATCTGTCATTTCCACCTCTGTGGGGTGACATGACTGTCACGTGGTAAAAGGCAGTCAGTCCAAAGGTACATTTACCTGGATAATAGCCACAATCACATATGTTGATACAGTTTAGGTCTCCACTGCCATCTCTTTTCTTGCAAAATCAAAGCCAGCGGTTAATGTAAGAAACAAGCAACCTCAACTGCTCATTATAATTAACTTTTTTCATACTTATTTTTTAAGTACTTCAGAAATGAGAAGTTGCCCAGACTTTTATCTACCTATTTGCCAGGTAATTTGGAGAACTTAAGCTTCTTCTCCACCCAGTTCCTGAAGAATTGGATGGCATAACTTCCCTCTTTGTTTCCCATCAACACCCATACCATTTAAAAAACACTTAGACTTTTTGACTGATTAAAGCTAAATCAAGTTAAAGCACAACAAACTCTGTGGCTCACACACTTTTCATTCATCTCATGGGCCCAGTTGTAGTTATGGTCCAAAGCATTGATTAAGTGCTTTAAACACCTACTAGTGGCTCAAGATACAGGACAGCCACCTCAGCCAGGTCTGCTGTGCCCAGACAGAGCAAGAGCTGACAGCTGAGCACACTTGGCTGCCCCATGCCTTAATGGCGAGGTGGCTGTAATCTGCTTGTGGGTGAGTCTTTGCACCTGATTGCTGTGGCAGGCAGACATGTTTGGGTTTGGGGGTGAACTTGGCTCTTCACAAATATAAGAGTGTACATATGTTTGTTGACACCATCCCTGGTTCACAAGACAATGTCACTTTTTAGTGTACGCAGTCATGTTTTACTCTGGTAGTAAAACAAGGCTTGCTGTATATTGAAGATTGGGACTAAGATGCTTAATTTTTTTCCCCCTTCTGTGTTAAATGAGTGCATTGGGATTTTCTCAGTTGGAAGCTATTTTTTTTCTAGTGATGATCTCCACTGAATGACTACAAGGTTACCTTTGAACAACTATTTCATTATCTGTTGCATAGTTACAATTATCTGTCTCAATAGATAACAAGTGACATAAAAACTTAACAAAATTATCACTTAGCTGATAAGGTTGTCCAAACTATCTTTGCCTAAATGTCAGGGAAAGACAGTTGTTCTGAGCACAAATGTACCTTTAGAAGTTTCATATTTCCTAAATCAAACTATACAAGACTTTCTCATATTTTACAGAAGTCTAAATATATTTTAAGCAAATCAAGACATTTTCAGAAAACTGAGCTCCTTTTTTTCTTCTGTGGGAAAGAAATTTAGGACAGCATTTGTCTTGGAATAATTTATATAGATATAGTTGCCCTATGTGTCTATAAATAATTGTTACACACTCTCGGAATCCAGATCTCTCTTTGTTTAAGATTGGTGTAGGCAAGACATAGAAAACTGTGGAGAGCATTTGCTCTTCAACATAACCAAGCCTAGGTGTATCCAAATTCAGCTGGAGTCTGTGCTCTGAACATAGAAGAGTTTGGAGTAAAGTGGACTTGGTACCAATGTCTGAAGCAAGTCATGGGTATTAAGACTGAAACTGAACCTATCTGCATTCCTCCTTCAAGTTAGGCCACTGTGCAATAAAAATTTAGGCAATAAAAAGTGGACAATGGAGGTAGAAAAACAACCTCACTCTTGATGGTTAGAGACTGCATTTAAAAATGGAGACACATGGACTCTGACATGGCTCTCAAATTTTGGTCAACAAATACCTTCAGTTCAGATGTCCTTTACAGTGCTGGAGAAAAATTCTCTTACTGTCAAAGTTGTGGTTTTAAAGAAAATAAAAACATGGCAACAATTTATTAAAAAAATAGTAAGGAACTGAATAAAATGAACCCATTTTTAGAAGAAAAAAACCCCATAAAAATACCTCATAGAATACTGTTTACAAGATAATGTGTGATTAGATCAGAAAAATTAAGTACTAACTGCATATAGTAACACCAATATTTTGGCAATTACTGAAGAAACAAATAAGTAAAGAAACAAGACAGATTAATTATATGATTGATCTAATGAAACCTTCCAAGGAATAATTGATAAGCTCTCATTAGCATAACAAGTAATTCACATAAAAACTGATACATGACACCTTCTTAGAAGCCAGTTAAAAATCATTACTAATCATGTCATTCTGCATTATGGCAAATTGGATGAGTAAAAACCTATTTGTAAAGTGTTTACTATCATCATTTTTCATAGTTCCCTGGATGAAATATTAATGGTCATCACAGTTAAGAGTGAAATGTCTCCAAAAAGAAGAAAGAACTGTACACTCATAACATAATACACAATTTCATAACTGGGGGGGGGGGGGGAGGGAAGGGGTCTACAGATATATCAACATTATATTTTTTTTTCAAAACTGTAAATTCATAATACCTATTAAAATAAGATGGCAACAGGACTACCATGCCATGGACAGACATTAGCCAGTTTTGAATGGAAATTTGAATAATTCTATTTTCAGGATTTTTTTTTTCATATTTTGAGGTGATTAAAAGTACTAAATTAATTACATTACAATGACTTTAAGTGGGACAAAATTATCATTAACTTCCCAGGAGGGAAGCTGTTTGTACAATACCTTTTTTCCTTTTCACAATCATCCTGAGAAGTTTCTACAGCCATGGTAAAAGCAGTAGCTTTTAAGAAGTCAAGAGAGGGGAAAATGTATTAGTTAGTTATCCTTAAGAGGGGGCAAAGAATGACATTTTGAAAGGTTAAACTGGTCAAAGTAATTGGCAGCACCAAATGGGAAAATCCGTCCAGTTGAACAAATAGCAACTTTTTCATGCAGTTCCAATGCATTTTACAACACTTTTCAGTTGGCCCTGGTAGCTGGTTCCAGACATAGGCCTCTGTTCCATCAGGTGAGGAAAACAAACATTTGTTCAAATGAAATGTGTCAAAATTATATCAGGTTCTTAGTGCATAGAAATGTCTGGAGCAAGGATGAGGACAGCCAACTTTTTTTGAAGAGAAGTTATAAAAGCTTTAGGATATTCAGAACAAAGTGTTGTGGGGTTTTGTAACAATGCATTCTCAGCACACAGCATAACTAGGCTACAAGAAACCAACCCTCATAGGTTTTCATAAGATGACAAAAACAATTATAAAATCTAATTTTGGCACAGCGTCACTCAGTTATATGCCTTCCAGGGTTTTACATCTTCATCTCCACTAAGCCCATTTTCTCTGCTTCTTATGTCATACTTTTTCAAGCAATTTCCCAGCCCTCTTTTTCCCTGGATGAAAGGTAACAAAGGGTAAAAGTCTTATCCTGATATGCCAGAATATACATATGTAATAGATTTAGTTTCTAAATAATCATATTTGAGCCTAAGATTGTGAAGATGCAACTCATTTTATGGGAAAAGTTCCTACACTCATACTGAATGTCATTTATGCAACTAGAACTCTCCCAACTTCAAAGAAATTTCTTTAGAATAAGAATGCAAAGTGTACCCTTAGTGCTGAGAAGAAAGCATTCTCTTGTTTTTGAACAGCTTTACATGACAGATACAGAAAAAATATTACCGCGTACTCATATTCAGTATTGTGTTGTTTAGTTCAACAGTTCTCCGGAGAAAAAAAAATGTTCTTACAAAATTCAACACTCAAGATAGTAATTAAATCTGCCATCACTGGAATCATCCAGAAAAAATGCAATTTGGGGGGAAACCTAGATAGCTGCAGAAAACCTCTTTAGTAAGCCAGTCTTTCTCTGGGAGCCAATACTCATCCATTCCATGATCTGGTGCTTCTCATAATTAGAGCCTTCCTGTCATGAGAATGATATCCACAAAGAATTGTTCTGCTGGAATATTACATGAGTAAAACAGGACAGTATCCACTCACATGTGACTGCCACTTCTTACTTGTACATAAATGGCTGAAAGTTTTCTCTGATGGTTTTGGATAAGAAAAGTCTATCAATCATTATGAGATCTGTAGAGATTACAGCCAGGCAAGATGCTGATATCCACCCTCAGCAGACTTCACTGCACTGAGTCCAGGCTCCTGCACCTGACTGATAGCAAACACCCCCACCATGCTGCAGTCAAACAGGGCCAGTTGCAGTCCAGCAAGTTTGATTCAAACACAGACAAAAAAAAAATTTTGTTCATATTTTTAAATTATCAAAGACCTAAGGGATGAAAAGTCAGCTTCACTGTCTGAAGCTTTTATACTGCCAAGTTTCATACTCTAGCAGAAAAGTTCAGCCAAGAGAGAAAAGGGAAAAAAATCCAGAGAAAATAAAATTAGTAGCTTTTAGAAAGAGGGTCCACATACATGCTATTGTATTCAGTGTTAAACAATTTTGATTTATAATGCTAGACAGAGATATCACCCTGAAGTCTAATTATCCCCCCTCCTTGCACTTCGTCTGCACTCCAGAAATCTGTAATAAAACATGTGTGGCTTTCATTTATTTGGAATAAGCAGAAGACACAGACAAAGTACAGCTACACAGAGGCAGAAGTGCTGCTTTGGTCACCTCACAGAAGCTGGCAGAAAGGTAAGTCTGCCAACAACCCTGAGTCCTCAGGAGAGCAACCTGGAATCCAGTTGGCTTCTTTTCCATGATCCATTTCCAAAAGAAAAAATGCCTTCCCAACCATCTTTTACATGGCTGAGTGAGCCATGGAGAACTAATCAGAATTTTTACTTCAGTTGCAGCTGGATGACAATGTAGTTCAGCTTCCACAAGTAACTCTTTTTGAATGCTCTAGTGAAGTTAACCTCGGATTCATCAGCAGTAAACTGAGGATGAGACTAAAGATAGGTGTAATCAGTGACATGCTAGAACAGCAAATTTCACAGTTCCATGCCTACCTGAGAGACAATATGGGGCATCTACAGGCAAATGGAGTCTGTAGCAGGATGTTTGAAGTTACCCCAGGACTTTCAAACAGTGTCAGTATTTGCTCAAAGTGCTTTGTCCGTGACTCAGTCTTTATTGGTATGACTTGACAGATTTGTATTTCTAGATCAAGTAGATTTTTGTTTGTCTTTTAAGATAAGAATTAGCAAAACCAAGCAGTGCCCGAATTTAGAGTCATGCATACCATAAAGGGACTTTTCTAGCTTTCAGCTTTTACCTAAAAATATAGAAAGTGGCTAACACTGAGCTACCAGGAGATTTCCAAACCTTCTTAAACTAAAATAGTCTTTGTGACTATATCACTACACTTTTCTATATCTTGATGTTGTAAGTGTAATTAGGATATGACTATACAGAATCACAGATTTGTCCCTTACAATACAAACAAGGGACCCAAAGATTGCATAACCAAACAATTAATTGGCAGTAATCTTGACTATGCTCTCCTCTTAGAACATAACTAATAGAATCCTGTGATAGCATTTCCACTTAAGCTATTGTATTCCTTTTAATATATACATTGTCTTGGGATTAGCCTCAAGCTGTGAATACTTTCCAAAGGAAATAATCAGAGAAGAACAACAGCAGTGTTAAAATGAGCCTAGCCAAAGAAGCAGCTGGGCAAAATCAAGGATAGTAAATTAAATGACCTCTCTGTCTTTGACCTTGGGCCCAGCTGTGAGACAGACAAGACCTAAGAAAAAAGAAAAAAATCACTATATTGCAAAATGAAATCATATTTGTCAAAATTAAGCAAAAATTATTTGGTTTTGTGACCCCGCAGTTACTGTTATTCTCAGGAATTTATTCAGTTTCCCTCTCATGAGTGGCGCGACAAACTTGCAATTTCCTGTCATGAGATTAAAAGAAGAGGTGTACCTTGGAAGCAGAGTTTACAAAAATCCTTCAAATGTCTTTGAGACACTCAGTAACCATCCACACACTGCAAGGGAGCCAAATGGTCAGAGGTGTAGGTTCATACACCGTAGGTAAGAGATGAGAAACTCTGGAAGCTATTGAGCAGTGATTTTTCACAGCAGACCAGCACAAACATATTTAGCACAGGGCTTTCTGTCACCGTGAAGTGTCAAAAGAAATTTAAGAACATTCAACAAACTGCTCTGTGGTTTGTTTTTGCTCCTTTCTTCCCCTTAGTTTCTCTTTACTGAAATCTGATGTGCCACACTGCAGGAAAAGTCTCCTTACATTATAGTACAAAGCATCATCTAAAAGTACTTGACCGAACAAAATTTTGCCAACCTTAGTCTTTTGTAGCCTTATATAAAAAGTTATTCGGAATAGCAACACAAAAGATGTAATGAATAAAATTTCCATTTAGGTAGCTAATTCCCTGTAGATCAATGTGTCAGACTATAATATATAGAGGGGTCATTGACCTATATCTTCAGCTGTGTTCCTCGGGATGATAAACAATACAGGAGAGTCAAAACAACAAAGCATAATTAAACAAAATGCCTCACAACAAGCTGTTTTCTGAAGAGTCAGAACATATACACCATTGAAAGTTCAGTGTCATCCAAAAATTAAATTACACCCCAGTAGTACATAGCATACGGATGCAATTTATTTTGTGGGTTAAGGGAAAAGCTTAAAAACACTTATGATAACAGGTAGTAAGTGGTGGCTTTACTATGACATCCACTAAAGTTCCCATCATTTCTTTCTCAGGGTTCAGTAATAGTTGCTTTGGATTCATTCCTAGAAATAGGAATCAGCTATTGGGGAGGTCAATAAAATATCCCAAATGCTGCTTTCATGTAACTTTTTCTTCTTATATAAAAGGAAATAAACACTGAGACACCCGTCTGGCAAACACACATCTGCGTAAATCCCAGTCACAAAAAAAAAAAAAAAGTGTTTTTCTCTACAGGTTTTATATATACTCATGTCCTTTAAACATCAAGTAATAGGGTTTGGTCTTGCATCATTGAAGTCAGTGGGAATACTAACAGGCAAATAGAAGGAATGTTACGAAGAATATTCATAAAAATGCAGACTGTTCCTAATTAAGGAAGAATGAAAAATGCTTGTTTGAAAATTGAAAAGAAACAAACATAATTTTTAAAAAAATCCACTCAAGTTTTTGAAACTGTATTACAAATATTTGACTGTGATTCTTTTTTCTTTTTTTAAGTGTCCTAGGGAGATGTCTGTGATAGAGGTACACAAAGGTAGTAGTCATGTTTTTATTCATGCCAATATGAAAGACCAGCAGAAATGAAAGACAAGTGTTTCTTGCCTAGCACTGGATCTGGCATTTTGGAAGCTTTGGTTCTATTTTTGTTTTGTTTGCCCCATTTTGAAATTCATTGTGTTATTCCTTGTGTGCTTTAAGAATGTCTGGACCATTCCCAAACTAGCATTTAATGAAAGCAGCCTATTCTGATTGAAGGATGGTAGTTGCTTCATACCATGGTTGGGGTTTGCCTCTCTGACAGCCGTATTAAGGCATCTCGTTTTGCCCTTTCATGAGGCCTTCAACACTATCCAGTAAGGACTGAGAATCAAACAGGCCCTCCCTTCCCCAGGGTAAGGAGCAGCAAAGGGGCAATATCAGAAAAGCTTGAGCAGTTGTGGGAGGCATGATTTATTCTGCCTTAGCGTGAGACTACTACAAAAGAATGTATTTTTTATAATGTGTCACAACTAGGTTTGTAACAACATAAACAACACACACAGCAGCCGTGCCAGCAATGATCATAAATACATGTTTAGCATAGCAGCTATAATAACTTCCATATCATCATACAAGAGCAAATTCTTGTCACACTCTTGTAGGTGGAAAAAATATGCTCTCTAAAATGTTTCACATGAAAATTCAATGCTCCCATTACCAGAGAGTGCAGTTCTCACAGGACAAATAAGACTGCAGTCTGAAAACTATTTTAATAAATCAAAACTAAATACACTGCTGTCTATATTCTCTTTAAAGGCTTATTTTGATTCTGGCTCAGGGTTTTGTAGAGCAGATGTGGCAGTGAACATGTGCACACGTTCTTTTTTCTTCCTCTGCTTCTTTTTAAACACTATAGAGAGAAAACAAGTAGCGCTTGCTCACAGCAATTCCCAGTCCCAGAGGATCCTCAAAGCACTTTTTAACCCCTACTTTTGCTAATAAATGTAATATGAAGAACTATCAAGTGGAAAATCTAACCAATAAAACAAGAAGTGGATATAATACAAGTTGGGGGTCTATTCCCATTTCTGTCTCCATGTCTTCTGGGACTACAAGCATAAAAGTACTTTTGACTCTCTCAGCCTCCTTTTCCTTGTGTGTCTTCTGTCTTACCCTCTTATTTTAAACCATAAGGTCTACAGCACTGTGAGTTTCGCACTAGTAAGGTAACTTTAGGAAAGTCAAACTGACGGAATCATACCTGTTCCAAATATTTGCCCTTTTACTTCATTATAAATCAGATAGATGTGCTTTCACCCTCAGGTTTAATTTTTGCATAACTACATCTCTTATGCTTTAGACCATCCCTTTTCACTCCTCACCTGCCAGGAAATAATGAGTAAGAACAGTTATTTTAAGTGAAGCCTTTGAATTTGGGATGCTTAAAAATATATACCACTCCAAGCTAACAAAACGTGATCCAAAAATGGCTGTTCTAATAGCCCACATGCTTTATCATTTGATATTTCAGTGTATTCATAGCAGAGCCCTTCCAGCTCCCCATTGCTGCTCTTAAGGCTGGGGCCTTGAACTCAGGCCTGCTAGGGTGTATGCAACTCCCATTTTCCACAGTTTCTCCCTAGTATTCTTAATCTGGAATTACTGGCCATGAAAAGGTAAATTTAAGATCTTCCCAGCTGCATGTCTTTACTATGGCTATATTACTTTCACATCTCACTTTTGTTGAATATGTATCTTACTTTTACAAAACTCTCTTAAAGAATTTTACTTTCCTAACGTGGTTCTAATCAAGCAGGGAAATATACTTCTCTTCTGTTCTTTTCTACAGCCAACACTTCAAATATTAAGCATTTATTCAACCTTGTATTTCTGATTGTTCACTCCATCTATTTAGTCCTTCCCTTTTCTCTTGGTATCCAGGGAGTCAGGGCTACTGGCTTCTGAAGTCAGTTCAGATGGTTATCTGCAACTTTTCTTTACAGTGCTCTTCGAGGTCAAATCCATTACAGCATGTGCTCAGACTGACTTTCCACACTTAACTCTGCTGGTCTTACTGTGACACACTCAGCAGTTCACCTCAGAACCTGTTATCCATAGATACAGTAGATGTTAAATTTGATATAGAAAAAGAACCTGTTTCCTATCTCGTCCTCATCTTAAAATGTCTTGTGAATAGAGTGATATTTTTGATGAAAAAAACCCCAAAACCAACATGATACCAGATACTAATTAGTACCACCACATCCAAAATTAAACACACCCACAAAAAATACCTAACATACAGCATCGTTGCAGTGAGGAAGTTTAATCACACTGGCCATCCCAAAGACCTTAGAGTTTGTATTTCCTTTCTGTCATATCATATCAACTGGGAAAGAAGTGAACATCAGCAAATAAAGCTCCTTACATTTCTGCAGCTGATTTGTAATGGAAATTACACAGCCAAGATAACATTATTTTCTTATGCCTCAAAGTCTTGGATAAACTGGTGTATATAAGGCTTTTTTTAAAAATATATAGGCATAGATTTAAAATCCATTACAGACATACTACTTATGAAACAGTAAATATTAGGTACCTGCAATTCACAGTCCACTTGTAGACTAAGACATCAGGCTTTTGCATCTAGAGGAAGGCAATTCTTCCTCCTTAATTTTCAGAAGGCTTTTTTCCCTAACCTAATTAAGATGGATAAGATCATAGGTGTTTGGGAAAATACACCAATATGAAAGGAGTGAAGGAATTTCAGTCTTTCAAATGATGTCAATATTCCGAATTTGGTTGGGATTTCCAGAGTCTTCATCCTAACAGTGACCAGGATGGCAAGACAGCCTTTAAATGCACACCGAAAATGGCTCATTCTCAATTAAAGTATTTCAATGCTTGTGTGTCCCCTCTCTCCATAACAAACAAACAAAGTTTACAAAATTAAAAAAATGAAAGTAGGGTGAGGGAGAGAGGCAGAGAGGCTGATAAATCTAATACTCTTTATACTAAGCAAGGTTATCTTACCTTGACTGTGACATCTATATTTTGGAAACAGAACTGGCTACCTATGCCTTCCAAGGACAGTCATAGAACCACTTATCCCAAAGACGTTCTGTCTCTCCCTATATTTCATCACCCACAAGTGGTACAATTTTTGACACCCTCTGAGCATTCATCAGCTTTTTCCAGAGCCTGGTGATCCTTTTCCTCTTAAAATGGAAGTTCACTATCATTAATCCAACAGACACACTGCTAACATTAGGAATGGATGGGTGAAAAAAGGAGAGTTATGGTTTAAGGATAAGCTCATTTCTATCTTTTTCATTCATTTCACATTGCAAGCTTATTGTTCAGAGCTGAGATGCTCCAATGTGCCTTAGCTGGGCATGCTAAAAGTTTCTATGTTAAGTCTGCAACTCCTTTGTCAAAAGCCAGCAAAAACACCTGAGAATGCTTCATGAAAATAAAAAGACTAAAAAAAAAACAGCTCTAAATTTTAGAAAAGCAAAAAAAGTATATGGCCATATCATCAAAGAAGCATAAAGTTCTTCTCTCAACTATTCAGAAAAATGCTTTGATTTACAGTAAAAGGAGCTTTATATCTCAGAGGTACAGTACATTCGCTTGATTACTATCATGTAATGTGACATTTGCAAAGATAACTAGCTTTTAGTAAATGGTTGAGTCAATAAGCACATAAAATCCCTGCATTTTGTCAATATCTGTGTTACTGCTGTCATTTGGCCAAAGTAATTGTGTCTTTTTTTCTTTTATGAAAACTTATCTAGTGTTTTTTTCCCTTTATTATGTCTGCTCTACTTATGTTTAATTACTCAAGGTTTGGCAGTCTTCTTATTGTTTGCACTCTTGTGCTATGAAATGAGCTGCACTAGGCTGGTTAATGTGTTTGGTTAGAAGTACTGTATTGGGTAAAATTATCTGGGTGAATAAGCAAAAAAATTTCCCTTTTCCTTTGAAATTCAAATATCATTATATTATATAATTATTGTATTATTATAATTATATATTATACAAACTATAATATTATATATGTATTTTACAAATATATCATGCTTCAGTTTCTAAATAAATGTTAGGAAGGAAGAAGGTATATTTCTTGATCCCCAGTAAGTGAAGTACTAACTAATTACCTGTGCTGCTCCTTCCACTTACTAAGATGTTAGCAGAAGGTCTAAAGGAGAAGGTATGAATTTCTATAAGATATACACCAGAGGATTAAAATATAGAAAGCAGGACCTGGAAGACTTTTTTCTGTTTCCTGGCTTTGCCATATACTGCTTGTGTGGACCTAAGTAAACCATTGGGTCCTTACGCCTCACACTGATAAATTGAAGTAGTATTTTGCACACCAAAAAACATGTTTTACACTTTTCTAAGCACTCTGTTTGCAAATTGCATTGAGGTCACAATTCCAGACTCTAAAACTGAATTAAAAAAAAAACCAACCAAATTTATTTCATCTAAGAGAAAGTCCCAAGTGAACAAACTACTGATACAAATACAACTGAAGTCAAGGGAGTCAAAGTTAAGGATATTCTTAAAGAGTTTACTGATTCAGGGCCTTAACCTCTCAGGAACACATTGATTCATGGCTAGAGGTAGTGGTTATTTTGCTTTTTCTTTCAGTGCATATTTATTTATAAAGATTTTCCTGTCCGAGGAGACCTTATGGCTCTCACTCTGATGGGCTTCTGCTCAGTAATTCCAACAGTTTCTAAAGATTTCTAAATATGTAATTAAAAACTTTTACATCTAGCAATTGGACCTGTCAAGGGATTGCAATGGGAGGAACACAAAACTTTTTGCTAAGAACTTAATTGCCAGAAGTACAGCTGCACTATTTGGAAAAATCTGTTTGAAAGTAATTTATGGATCCCATACTGAATGTGAGCAATGATTGTTTTTTTCCTATCTTTTGCTTCCACTCTCAGATAAGAACACTAAGAAAGGGGAGAAGAAAAGGTTTCAGGTGGCACTGAAGGAAGAGGAGCAGAAGGAACAGAACCTCCTTAAATGGAGCATCATGGGCAAGGACGCAGCTCAAGTAAACCAGGTTTATAGCTCTGCTGCTGAAAACACTGAGAAACCAATTATTTGCTGCAATATTCTAACATTTCATCTGGCCTGATTAGACACTTAATTAATAAAGGGCAGTGACACTTATAAGGATAGGAATATCTCCCTGGCTGTACTACAGCGAGAAGAGAGAAGGCCAGAAGCAGAATCAAGAAACATACTACACTGTATGAAAGGAGAAGACTTCTCATTTGGGAGTGAAGCTCAGAAGCAGACCTCTGCCAGAACCTACACTGTGCAAATTCCACAGGTAAATAAAGGACTTAACTTTCCATTAGTCTCAAGATGGCATTTTTACAAGCATAAAAATCCTGATTTAAAACTATGTTAATTCACCTGTTTTCAGTGTCAGATGGACACACTGCAAAGAGAGACACTGTATCCAAATGAACCTCCTGCCATCTGGGAGCAGAGTAGTGATTTTCAGCTTAGCCAGCCAGAAGGTTCATAAAGCAGCCCAGGAATATAACAGGACATTTCTGTCTTCAAGAGCAACAGAATTTTGCCACAGCTTTGAATAATTTTCTGCTGCATCGTAACACACCTGTCAAGAAGTTTAACTAATATTATCTTTTCTGTTCATACTTGTATTGAGTTCTTGATAACCTTTACCTACAAAATCATGCACAAAAATTCCCCAAACATATGCTAAACTTTTTTTCATATAGCCATTTTGCTCCCTTTTCTATATCATACACACTGACATTTGTTGCATATTTAGCAAAAAATCTATATTGCTGCACAGCAGATTTTGATAAATGCCCAGTGTCAGCATGAAACCTGAGTAAGAAAAGACCTAGTGAGAGAGCTGTCTATGGGCTGAAGCACAGTGATAACAGTGGCTTAACAAGTTATTGTGCATCAATGTGAGGCATCCATTTGTGTGCACACCATCCACATGAGCATATATGAGATGGTGAGAAGAAGATCAGCATAGGGATATTAAGAGCTACTCAGTAGACCTGCAGAAGCTTGTTAAGCTGCCAAAGCATGATTTCGTGTCTGAGGCTGCCTACATAGCCTGTGCTAAGTTAATATGCAAAAGTTTTTCATTACCTTTCTGTTTATATGGGTAGAAGGTGATGTCTTCAGGTATTAAAAATCATTCAGCAGCTCTAAGAGTCTTTATATCTATTCTTCATATTACAGCTGCGTGTAAGAGCTAGATCTGCAATAATGACTTTGCCATGTCAGACATACAGCCAAGTCCATGGTGGCAAATGACGGTTCCTGGCTTAAGGACCAAAAATTTTAACAAAAGGTGTAAATGCAGCAGGTGGAATTGCCTCACCTAACTTCACCCTTTTAAAAACCAGCCTGGAGCCTGAGTTACTTACACAGGCTCCCTTCAAAGAGAAAAAGTCATGTGCATAGAGGAGGCATTTTTCTCAGATGTCTTAGGCACTGCTTTTACCCAAGATGAATGTCTCTTCCCCCTGCTTCTGTAAATATAGAAAGATCTCAGATGATCAGATTGACACCCAGCCCTTACAGGACTGAGACCTCTCCCAGCCAGAACATGGAACAGGGACATTACATCCATGCAGCTGATGGAGAGCTGGGGCACAGAAACACCATCAGCTGCCCAGGAGCTGTGTGTTAACCCCAGACCTGAGCCCAAGTCCTTTCAGCAACAAAGCTACAGGTCCTTCTTCTAGCCCTTAGGGGATGGGAAGAGGCAGGTCCACACAGCTGCAAGGGCCAGGACTCCCTCTCAAAGTGGTATTTCATCTGCTCAATCCCAAAGTGGAGACGTGAGAGTCCCCACTGTGCCTGCAGTCCTCCGTGAAGGATGTTCTATTTCACACACTAAATGTGAGGTTGGTTCCCCATGAAGCAGAATAATTCATCATGTTTAGTAAACCAGAAGCTCAGATGCATAATGCTAACCATTATTAATCACGGATCAGTTGCTAAAAAAACAAGACAGTTGATTTCAAGGAAAGGGAAGAATAATGAGTCAATGTAACATTACCTACAATTAATTATTGTGGTTGTCTGTTACAAAAAATTATAAGCCATTTTTTTGTTTTAATGCCACTGTTGATGCCCACTTTCTGGCTAGCTTTGCTGGAATCTCCCTAAGCAGTGTACTGCCTCATTCATTGCTTTTTGGTCTCACATTCAGAGTCATTTGTCCTGTAAACTCGCTAGATTGTCTGTAAACACAGTGGAAGGAGACAGTTATTGCATGAAACCAGAAAGTGCACTACATTTTAACGAGTTAAATGTCATGGCAGAAATGCAAGACCAACACTCCATGCTGCCCTTTAGGAAAGAAAAGGTATTTACTTCTGTAACATTTCAAACAGAAAAATACAGTGTTACTTCTTGTGCCAGTAATTTATTTTGTAAGAAATAACTAAATGCATATTACTTGCACTTATATTTTAATCCACTGTTTTGCTTTTCACAGGTTCTCTCTGCCCTGGAATTACTGTGCTGTTCAGATTGGTTACAATATTTGCTGTCTGAGCCTGCTGTACGCTTACAGCTCTATAACAATAAAAGTGTTTGGAGCAAGAAACAGCTTTCATTCCCTTCCAAATGCCCCCAAGTTATTTATTTTGCTATTTCAGTTTTATTTTACCTCAAACTGAAGGGATTTCTAGTACCAATATAGAACAAACTGAAGACAGCATGGATTATAATGTGTTTAGCTTTTTCCCCCCTTTTTTAATCTTCATTGCACCTATGATAAAAATCAACAATGCCATTAAAGTCAGAGCTAAGGCTGCAGTCAAGCTTTGATGCACCCACTGTAGTTAGGAATTACAGCAGCACAGAGCACACAGAACACACATCAGTATAAATGGAGCTGTGGAATACAGCTGTGACAATGCAGCATATTTGCAACCTGATTTCAGATTTCTGGAATGCAGACCCTAAGAATCAGAAGAGAAACTTCTTTTACTCCTATAATATGTTTGAGGATGATTCACTTTGGCAGCGATTGAGAGTTATCATAAGATGGCTGTTTGATCATCCATGTAAAATGAGATGGATTTACTTTATTTACGTGGTGGGCCTATCTTTCTTCATATCTGATAAATGCATGCAGCACAGAATAACTTCTCACAGATAATAAAAACTGGTAGTGATGGGTGAATTTCCAAGTTCTAATTTTAAGATTTTATAATACTGTAGATGAAAGTACTGATCTCCTCCAGCTCCATTGATGCATAGCCTCAGAGAACTTCAGTTATGTCTCACCAGCAAATGATGTGGAAGCATTACTGTGCCTGTGAGATTAGCCTGTCCCACCAAGGCCACACACAGAATAAAGAGGGCAGAGCAGTGAAGAGGAACTACCTAAACTCCCATCCAGGTTTATGCTTGAGCCACCAAGCCATTCTTCAAACACAACAATTAATGTAAATTCTTACTACACATTATGCAGTTAAATTTCAAGCATTGGTGATGGGAAACCACCTCCAGAATTAGGTGTTGCTAAAGGGAGAATTCCACTTTAAATTAAATATTACTTGTGCCACACCCCTACATGGCAACTGTCTCCTAATGCAGGTTTCAAAAGGACACATCCAAGCCAGACCTGATGGAGGCAGCAGAATCTGGGTACCTGAGTCAGGTATTTTTGTCTGCCCTTCAATTATCTTATGTCCTTACCAGCTCACCATTTGTCCTTCAGGACTACATGGAGCTCTGGATCTCACACAGAAGGGCAGATTCTCTAGACAGCTAAAGCTATCCCAGCCCATCTCCTTGTTTCACAGGGAACAAGACAAGGCACGCAGTAAGACTCCTTGCAGCCCCAAAGAGGCAGTGATTCTGAAGAGCAGTCTAGGCAGAGCCAGAGCAGAGTATTGACCAGCTCCATATGGGCACCATGACAGAGGGCTGTGCAGGGTTCCTGCAGGTCCTGTGGGCTGCCTTGCTCTCAAGAGTCGTCATGTGGGAAAAGGAGGCTTACAACCACTGGTCTCATGCTGGCTTTTCCACGAGAGGTAGAGCCGCCAGGACAAGTCACTGTGCCTTTGCTGTGCAGACACAACTATGCTACTTCCATTTCCCTCCTGGCACAACAGGGGAAAGAATTGTGGGACTTGTAAATCTGGAAGTATTTTTCCGAAGTCCTTTCACAGTACCATCCATATGACTAATCTATGGCAACCCCATCCATCCTATACTTCCACTGTTTCCTGGAAGGAGGAAAAAAGGGGTAAAGTTCTGCAGTATTTCTGAGGTGCAGTGACAACTTGTGGCAGCACGTGCTCTTTCCGCTGCATTCAGACTTCAGGGGAGAGAGTATTTTCAACAAACAGGGTCCCACTTTTGCTCCCGTTACTGTGAGGGAGAAACTGTTGAAGGAAGAAAAATTTCATCCGTGCTCCTGAGAGGGCACTGACCTCCTCTCCATGTGAGGTGCACAATTATTTACAGGTTCTTTACAATGCATACTCTGGTAGGCAAACACACACTGAAGGATTTTGAGTGAGCATTATTGAACCACTGGGCTGACAACAGCAGCGATAGTCTGTTGCGTAAATACATGCATGGGGACCATTCCAGGTCCTCCTTCAGCAGTCTCAGCATGCAAACAGAGTGCTGCAACACCCAGTGTGAGATGATCATTTCCGATTTCTCTGTTTAGAGAATTCCCCAAAGGTGGCCCTTAGCCATCTATTTTTTGGAACAATGTCAGTAATATGCACGTTATGTCTGTAAAGAATGACGCTGTTACTGAATCACAGAAACAAGAAAGCCACCTAATACACTCAACCCAGAAGGAGGCAAAACTATTTTTACCAGCCAGAAATAAATCTCAAACATTGTAGCTTTATAGATCCACTGAAAATACAGAGATTGTCTCTGATATGTAATAGATGTGCAGATGGAGAAATCTCCTTAGTGGTTTTTACTGCCTCTATGGAAAATGGGACATGACTGTCCCTCGGCTCGGTTTGCTCACAGGCAGTCCCTGCCTTCCTCCTCTCCCTCCCCTTGTATGCTGTAGTGGCTGGCAGTGGTCCCAGGAGGCACGGGTCCTGCCGCTTCACTGCATCACCTAAACAAATCCTGGGACAAAAGCCCCATAAGCAGCTGAGAACCTCGATATTTTTTCTCTTTGCCTCAGTCTATCCCCAGACCTGCTGATTTGGCTTTGGGAATAATGCAAGCTGTACAAGATTGTGGCCCTAGACAGCTCCTCCACTCCTGCCTCCTTGCTGACTAAAAGGGCAGCCTAACTAATTGGCTTTATTGCATCTCTTTCTGGGTGCAGGATGTTGATGCATCAGCTAATAAAAACAGAAGAGAAGCTAGCACTTACAGAAAATGACAATATCAGGAGCAGGCAGGCTGCTTTGTGTTATGTGTCACAGCTCATAACAGAGAGCAGTGGTTGACATCTTTATTAGCTTCTGACTTGGTATACGGTCCTGTGTGTGCACATGTGTGTGCAACAGCCTGTGCCCTGAGGAAAAGAAATAGCAGATGTATAGAAGGTAACTTGAACACCTTAATATAGAGTAATTCTGTATCCTATTGATTGGAAAACTATTGTAAAATAGATACTGAGAGTTTTAAAACATATTATTATAATTGGACAGCAGTGTGTAAACAGCCTTGAAAAGAATTATATTTTAATGCTGTTTCACTGAAATTCTTTTTAAAATTACATATTAGTGTTTGGCTTAAAAAAGCTTTTGCAGTATAATGAAGTCAAGCTGCAATCTTGCAGGTGAGTACAGTATAAATGAATTAATGAAAACTAATTTCAACCATTTTGTGGAGAACATAACTGGTAGAACATATCATGTCCAAATGCAAAAAGAAAATGATCAGGAAAGACTTTACTCATTTAAGACCCACTACAGAGCTAAAGAAAAGGTACATGCAGCTTTTTTAAAATGTCAGAAATCCATTTCACACTGTTAATGATCTCTCAATGCCCACTTCATATTTAAGCAGTGAGCTACTAACATTTTCTCAAAAAAACTAACCTGTCTTTGATTTATATCATATCCGTACATTGTTCAGTTGGATGAATAAATTATAAATGAGAAAATTTTGAAAATTTAACAATGTGACTACTGAAAGCTAAGCATAAACAGAACTGTTCAGTGGGGTCAAAGAAAGACTGAATATTCATGCCAGGGAGTATCTAGCTGTGTCATCTGCTCTGCTGCCATTTTAGCCTGTTATACTGCAAAAATCTTCCAAACACATAACTCCTCCCTTTCTGAATTAGCTTACCAAAGACCTTGGTCCCAACCTTCACTGATTCTCATAGGAGCAAATTCTCTACTTTTCAAAGGTTTTTCCTTCACTTTTATTAATCTTCTTGTTTCTGCAAGTGAATTACTGCAAGCCTAGACTAAAACCACACCTGCTTCAGTAGACACTGTGTAAGCAGCTTCTTAAAGCTCTGCAATTTATTTCCATATTGACCTAATTAACATTTCTTCTATTTAACTTTTAAATGCCTGTGCAGTGAGATGAAGTTAGCTGAATACCATGAAGCATCCATGGTATTTAAGTCAAGACCACCACACTCACTTAGCCACTGACCTCAAGTAGGCACAAATCTCATATTTTGAAATGGAAAGACTTAAGGAATTTATGCTCTGCTTTTTTAAAGTATGTGAACATACTGGACAGAAAGCACTTCAAGAATTAGATAAGCCGGTCTTATAAAACCAAAGGTTTTAATAAAATAGCACTCCTCATACTCTGTTCCTCATACTCTGTTCCCAGAAATGCAGTAGCTCTGATACTTTAATAGCAGTTCATGATGTGCTTTTTTTCCCTCTTCTTTAAAAAAAAAAAATTGGAACCTGTTTTAAAAACTTAAGGTTTAATTCACAAATTATTTTAAAGAGAACTGTAGTGATTGATGCAATATAGAGACTGCATGTTTTTAGGGTTCTTTTTTTGTTAGATGCTGTCTTAGAGCAGCACCTAGTGGCACTCTAGCTCTGCACCCTCCCTCAGCTTGTGATGCAAGAGGAGTTACTATGATAACTACCTATGTCAGGTTTACACACACACACACACACACACACACACACACACACACACACACACAAACACACACGCACACAGACATGCACACACACTCTGTCACTCTATAGGAGGCAACTCTAGCCAGTCTGGGGTACCACTTACAGGCCTTTACAGCATTTTCATTATATTCAGAATGCAATCATTAAAAAATCTGAAGTTAGACCCTCAAAGTGACAAGAACTATTGAGTACCTTACCTTGTTTTTCTCAGGTGCACCTGTGTCAAAACTCTACTTCTTTTGTCTTAGTTCATCCAAAATTAGTGTAGTTTCTGTAGAAATTCCTGCATTCAAAAGCAAAAATACACTTTAGCATTCTTTCCTTATGCAGCACTCAGTTTCTGTATTTGTATGGCTAGAAACTAAAGATTTTTCACTCTTACTCAGGCAGTTAATTTTTACTATTTTCTGTGGTCTCCTTGACTTCAATAGGAATTAATTCTATTCAATAGATTTCAAATTAAATCAATTTCAATTATGTACTTAGGGAGATGTAGTTACACCTGAGACTGTTGTGGTAAAATTGCTTTGGTCTCTTTGAGTAGATTTTCAAACGTCCTAATAACAAAAACCACCCTGTAAGTTATTCAGGTTTAGTCTATACTCTCTGAAGAAGAAGAAACTTATAATTTTAGACACATTGAAGTACCAGTTGAGAACTCAAATCTAAGAGAATTTTATTTAAACAAAAGGACTGAAATAACTCAAAAAATAAATGAAGATTTCCAAAGTTAAATTCACAATAATGGCTAAGGTTAGTTCTCTTACAGTGATGTAAAACATTTTTAAATCAGCAGTCAAAATCAGCATGCAAGTAGCACATTTTTATAATTAAGTGTTTACAATAGGTAAAACCAGGAAGCTGACGGGTAATGTCAAGTGAGATCACATGTAATACTGACCGGAGTGCTTAGCTAGTTTAGCCGCAATTTTTCAAGAGCTGAAAGATTTTTTTTTCCACCTTTATTCTGGTTTAGCAGTTTTGTACAATATTTAGTTCACTGAAAGTATAAAACTCAGTGAGATTAAAAAGTAATACTTTGTTTTCCACATCCAATTTATAAACAAAAGCAAGCCATGAAAGAGTAAAACTTGGGGAAAATGTAACCGTAAGCAACTTGTTTAATTCACTGGTTACAATTAATAGTTTCTCATTAATAAACTAATTAGCTCAAACCACAAAGTGTTTTAATTTAAAAATATGCCACCAGTCTATTAAAAGTCATTTTATTTCATTAATAAATAAAAAAGGAGATGTATTTTCCAAAATTAAATAGAACTTCAATTTAATAATCTTTCCATTTCCATTTACAGTAGCTTGACACACCGAATAAGTAAAAGTACATGACAATAAACAAGAAATATCACTTAACATTTTAATAATAAAATTTTAAAGAGTAACAGTGTGTAGACTTAATGTGTCATTTACATTTAGTTGCAAATCAACATCTCTATAATTAACAAATAATAATGATCAAGTACCTCTGAAGAAAATAATTGGAAGGGAAAATCAACAACAAAAGACTAAAACCTGTAATTAGTTCAATTGAGATTTTTTCCTCCTGATGGAAATCATGACTGAAAACACTTGATGTATAAATTCTTGCCTACATGTGCTATATAGACTACTTTTGAGCAACAGTATTACTTCTTTTCTTGCTTTTCAAGTTTCTTCAACTCAAATGGAGCTCAACAGACAAATTTTTAACTGCATGTCTATGTGTTTGATGAAAACTAAATAACTCATGACAAATGCCACACTAACTCAATGGCTGAGAAACACTGGACAGCGTCTAAAGGAAAAAAACAGCTGGGGGGAAAGGTACCAAAGCCACAGAAACCCTTAAAACAAAGAGAAGGCTGCAGAACTACTCCTTCACCACAGGATGTTAAGTGAGCAATGCAACCATAGGCAATATGCTGAGGGAAGGAGAAATGAGCTCACTTGCTCCCTGGTAAGCCCATCTTTGATGGGCACTCCTCAGGACTAAACAAGACATGTTCTCCTTGTAAAGGTATCAGAATAACTAGCTAAATACGATTTTTAGACCACAATATATTGTTGAATCCAAAGTGGTCTAAATGATAGGCTCTGAGTTCTCCACATCATTCTGCCATGCTACATGATTTCTGTGAAATCTTGGAAAAGGATGACCAGCTCCACTTCATGTATATATTTAGGAGACCTTTTTAAAGAATGATAATAACTCTGTCCATGATGAAGAAGTTATTCATATCACACATCTTTAGCCATATTATTTAAACAAGTATTCTCTCTAGGTTTTAGCCAATAGCCAGTGGAGAGAGAAACAGGTTTTTCCGTGGAGGTGATTCAGACTATATAAATCAGAGCTCTCTGACAAGCTTGACAATAGGAAGACTTTGGATAACAGGTTGATCATATCCACTGCCTAAGACTGGATGAAGTGAACACTTCCTTAATTTTTTTTTCATACTGATTCAGCTGCTCATTATGAGCTATTTTACTTGTTTGATTTGAAGTGCAAAACTTGGTTTGGTTTGAAACACTTCCTTTTCTTCATATCTGGACAAAAATGTTGGATTTACTTCATATATTTAAATAGGATACTTTTATAACCCAGAGACAGCTGAAAGGATTCTGCTGAATCCAAATAGTCTCTCAAGCGTGGAAAGCCATGTCATAAAGGTCAATGTTACAGGATTTATTGAAAGTACAATAACAGAATTTTTGTAACAGAAATTGATCCGAAGCCTCCTGATGACTTTTCCATAAAGCATTAGGTTGAAGACCTTTTCAGATATACCTTTATTGACATACATACTGAGTGTAAGCATCTTTGGAAGTTGAATCATTGGGTCTGACAATTTTGTAGATTATAAGCACATGCATAAAGACAACTTAAGAATATGCAACTACTACGACTAAGTATGTTCAGAAGTCTTTGCGCCAAGCATTATATTACAATCCCTTCACCTTTTCAATAACTTATTGTAAGAGGAAAGAGTATTTAATCATTTGTAGTCTTCATTTGTGGCAGTGAAGACACAGATTCACATCTCCATGGGAGACATATGTGTGAATCATTTATTGATCATTAAACCCACGCTTATGAACCCCAGGGAAGGGGTGGCTACAAGAGGGTGGAGATTTGAATAGAAACCAATAGATTTGAAGTCCATCTCCTGGGCATGTGCAGTTGGCCGTTCTTTTCCCAGGCTTGGCATGGATTTTGACTCCCATCATGCCAAGTGGTAACTATCTTGTAGATGACAAACCCCCTCTGATACTCAGCGTCTGAAAGAATTCACTAAATAGCAACCTTAACATTATATATTTAGTATTGCAACATTCTTCTTAAGGTCAATGTCATTAGCTTAGTTAGACAAGAAATAATCCAAAAATATCAAAAACAAATAAAAATTCTCAAGTGGTTGTTATGATAAACAAGACAGATGAAGATTACTGATGGTATAGGGAGTGGGAAAGAGGTGAGGGGATATGCATGTATGTGTAGATAATTTGTGCTGAAATTTAGTTGCCTCTAATGCAAAATGACAAAAATTTCTCAAACCCCACCATGTTTCAATCCAGATTCATTTAAAATAAAGTTCAAGAGATTTAGAATAGTTTTTCCAGACACACAGAGCTTCTCAAAGAAGGAATCCCAGAGCTGAGAGGCTTATTTCTGCTGCATGTCATCCCTTCAGAAGCATCACAGTCCACAGCTGATGGTAATGTTTGGCCAACTGTGTACAGAAAGAGAATTGTGTCTTCCCTCAGACTTCAGTCTTGGAAATAACTGACACACAGGGCAATTTTAGGGTACAACTTGAAATGTCTTAAAAACATTTCATTTTAAGAAAGTAGTATTTTTCTGCTTTGTTCGATGTCTCACAACTACACACCTAAAATTACAAAGTACATTTGATATCTTGTTCTACATAGTCGCACTCAAACAGGCTATCATGAGCTTGAATCACATCTTACATCTTCACAAAAAATTATGGAGTCCTCCTAAACAAAAACTTCACTCATCACTTTATCAGGAAATTCTCAGGGATGAGTACTGAAAGAAAAACCCTGTTACCATCTTTTCAAGACATGATCATAAGTGTCTTTCCTAAGCATGAAGGTTCTACTATTCATGACAGACAGGTGATGAAATTTTCATGCACTAAGATAAAGTTATAAATTCATGTGACCATCTAGTGCTATTATTTGGAAAAATCTACTAGAATAATATGGGTCAGTTAACTGTAAACAATTATTTTTCCCATGTGATCTCATTTAAAACTGCACACTACATCAAATCTACCATTTATGCCCAGTAGAGTACACATATATAGTCAGCTGGTAGCTTTTAAATGCAGAGTTTGTTTGCATGCATATAAATATATATAAAGAACTGAGAGAGAAGCTAGAAAAAGTATATCACAGAGTCATTTTATTATAAAATGGACCTTTTATTATTTGGCTTCATTGGGTTATTTGTGTTGAACCGATTCAGACAGGCTAGTATTCTGCATTTGGAGAAATCCTAGCAGTGTAAAGTGACATTGAATAGGTCTGAAAGCCATCTACTCAGTTCCTACTCTCATGGCAACGCTTTATAAAATGTTGAGTTTCATCAACTCCCGAATTGAAAAGATTGATTTGCCTGTCATGTTGAACAGAGTCTAAAAGAAGTTTAAGGAGCAATTAACCCTGAGCAGAGCTGCAGAAAAGTCTTCTGGGCATCAAGCAGAAGGCAGCTCAAGATTTCCAAGATAACTCAAATTGTCTCAGTTATGAAAAACAGCAACATAACTCACTGTGGACTGACTCAAGAGGATTTTTCATAATTAAGACTTAGAGAAAAGCTTCTTGAAATGTTGCATTTGCATAAATACAGTAAAATCACCATTTGCATATGCTTGGCAGGGAAAAAAAAGTCAATACAGATTTGAGGTTGTATTATTTTCCTTCTTATTTTCACTTTTAAATACAGTTGTTCTCATTTAATTCACACCAGGATTCATGGTGAATGAATGAAGAGAAAAAAATGAATTGGAGCGGGCATCCCAGGGCAGATGTGCATGATAGCTGTGCATCCCTGCCATCACTTAATGATGCACAGCTACACGTATCAAGTTGCAACACTGGCAGGAGTGGGAGCAAGGGGTCTCTAAAGGATGCAGTTAGAGCCTACAACACTCAGAGGAATTAAGCTTCTGCTGTCTGCTTGCACCTCTCTGCCCATGAACATCTATAAATCACAAGTCTAGAACAACTCCCTCCCCGCCCCACCCCCCTCTCCCCCCCAAAAAAAAACAAACAACCAAAAACTCAGTTAAGTCAGTACCTGAACACGACAAGAAGGTTAAAAGTTTTTTTCTGATCACCCACTTTTCAGTCAGTTTCAACTTTTTGATTCCTGGACAGACAGAGACCTCATCCTATGATCTGTGCTGAATATACTCAGGTGTTCTTCCAGACACTTCCAAAGTTTTTAAAAGCAATTAAGGCTAGAAAGAAAACTCTCAGTGCACAGATGGTCCTCACTCTTCTGTGATGTATTACTTTCAGGGGTCCTGGCTAGGGATCCCTGAAAGAATTACAATTGGATTCTGGGGTGAACAGAAAAAAATCTTTTCAGATAAAAATACATAGATAAACTGAAATTTGAAGACGTGTATCTCTGACATTTTCATGAGCAGTAAGGTCAAATGAAACTTATATCAATGAAGTTGAAACTGGTGCACTTAGGTTTGCTCCTTATATGACACTTGTTACATATTATGTGTATATATATGTAAACAGTCATGTCATATGTATGGTTTATTTTTATATAGGTTATATATTTATGTAAGTCATGGCTTTTTTATTTTAATCATTTCATAATGTGCTAACATATCAATATATCTCATTTTACACAAAAAAGCATCCTGACAGTCCCAATCCAATGTTTTCTTTTTCACATGAAGGGCAAAATATTCTTGAAGCCAGCTGAATTGCCTATGGACTTGAAATTCCAGCTTCTGGTGATTTTAGGCCAAGGAGAAGCTCAATAGGTAATGAAATGCCATTTGGTTACTACTGTATTTATTGCATCTCAAAAGGGAGTGGGTTGTTTAGATGTGATGCCTCAGTAAAATAGAGCAAGCTGAAGAACACTGCCTGAGCTATAAAAGGCAGTAGCTCCTGCAGGCCAGGGTCTGCTACACATGGATCAGTATGAAGTGCACATTGCCAGCTGCAGCTGTTCACTGACATGGCAGATGCCCATCGCAGACTGCCTAAAACACTTTCGCTGCTCATTAAGTCCATTACACTCTGGAAGTAAGGTGGCAGTTCTACATGTACAGCAACAGAGTAAATTCAACATGCAAGTCACATGCTTCTATTTTCAGGCCATTATTTCAAATTTGGCTAATGAAGAACGAGTGTTTTTACATCAACAGATTCCAAGGTTGAGCTGCTTTATAGCATGCAAATCCAATCACCTCTACTGGATATGTTCCCACTGGCAAGGCAAAAAGCTGGCCATTAAATTGCTATATAAAGTGATAGTGTGACTATTGGCAATGTTCAAGTTAAGGTTGTGTCAGCAATAGCCTTTCCATTACAAACCCACATTTTTCAGGAGTTTTATGCCTTGAGGTAAAATCCAATTGTAATTCTTCATTCAGTGCCTCAACTCGACTGTGAGGTTTTTGCATCCATCATGTTGCACCCATGGTACTTTTTTCTCATTGATTCATTTTCAGTACTAAACACAAAATATTACAAAATAGGCACATGTAAAGAATTATAGCAAAGGGGAATGAGCAGACCTTCTGCCATTTTTATTAAAAAAGGAACAGGAAAGAGGCCCCAACTCCCTGCCCACAAAACTTGCCTTTTCACCTCAGGGTATCATCTAACATGCATCAGGTATTCCAAGCTAAAATCACATTGGAGGTAACATCTGCACCCTTGTGCACAGTTACCTTGTGCATTGCTTCACTTGTATTTTTACCTCAGGCTACCTGAAATACATAGTACCCTGAGGTAAAACACAGATATTGTGGTAAAAAAGACAAGCTCTAGCAAGGATCCGAATCCTGCCAACAGTTAAAGATAGGTTTATTCTCAAAGAGGCATTAATAGCCTGACATCAGGAGCCGCCCATGCAGAAAATATCCCACTCCCTAGGATGAATGGATACACTATGGCATTTTTCCTTACACTCAATGTTAGAGATGCCAGACGCCTCTTTGAATGCAGAGCAGCCACCTGTGAAAATCTGGTTGGTGCGAAGGACACCTGGAACAGTGCCCTTTTGGTTTTCTTGTTTCAATTTAGATTATCCTTTATCTGGTCTGAGCAGCCATTCTTAGATGATGGTTAATGAGACATCAGTTTTGGAGTTGAATAAATAAGGTGTCTTTTATATAAGAACAAGTAAAACTGAAAAAAAAAAAAAAACTTGGTTGAAAAGGACTGATGAGAGGAGAGAAAAATCTCTGTCTTCTCTCCCTTCACTTGCCATTTCCCATCTGTCTAACCAGCTTCACTTCAGCACCCGTGGTGCTTCCGTGGCTGTCACACTTCAGCACAAAGCCAACAGGGACAGATACAGGTTAAAAAAACCCACATGGACTGTCTTTGTCACCTTGTACAAGCTTGAGGTAATCAGTCTGCTGTGCCCCTAAAGAGAGTCATCCAAACACATATTGGTTGTGTGGTGTTGTGAGGGCATGGTGTACACAGCATGCTTCCCTCCCCATGGACGCAAACATAAATGGCTATGTAGGCACGACAGCAACAAAATCAAAAGGGTTGCTTTAAGTTTGAAGTTCTAGTCCTTTCAAGAGTTTATGATTTACCTATGCAAACAACTTTTTCAAAGTTATAGAAAGAACTACTGAAGAAATTTATTCTCCGCATTTTTTACTGATGAATAGTGGTCAATGAACTTCTCCTATAAGTGATATTTTATATTTTACAAATGCCCATTTAAAAAAAAGGAAAAAAATACCAAAAAAACCCCAACAACAACATCATCATCATATTTTACTTTGGGTTGAAATTACTTCAATAAAAACACTTCATTTCTCCTTTGAAGCTGAGGCTTGGCATGTATATACAACTTCATACAACCAAGTTCTACCATGGTGTATATGCTGGTGCAAGTCTCCATTTCTCTTGTTAAAATCTTTTCATTTTCTACAAATAAATGTTTCTGGAGCAAAGACTTGAAAGTCTGGCCCAGTGAGTGTAAAAAATGTATTCAGAGAGAAACAAGTCCAACAGACAAGAAAGAGACTGAATCTGTAGCTGAGAGGTTTGTGCTGAGAAGGAATTGAAAAGAATAAAGCAGACCCCGAGCAGATCAGTTCAACATATTTCTTTGCAGACTGTTGCTGAACTTTGACAGCATGGTTAGCATTGCTCACTGTGAGAAGAAGGACACCCTGAAGTCACTTATGAATTAAAGACTTGACCCTTCCAGCATATATTCTTGTATTTTCTATGTACCCATTGCCTCAAGTCTTTAAGAGTTACAGTGGCATTCTCTGCTGTTCTGAAAGATGTTATGCAGTGCTGCTTCCTGCTTTAATTACTTCAATTATTTAAGGGTAGCATCAGCAACATTCAAGACATGTTTAAATAAGAATTCTCATTGTGAACAGGACTAAGTGTTCAATGGCAACACCATCAGCACAGAAAACAAATAGCCTGACCTTGAAAATTTTCAAAGCTGATGGATACAAGACTGAATACAAATATTTATTTAAATGAAAATTTGTCACACTTGGCTTTATCATTCTGAGTTACCCACATTTCAATTTTCCTAAATATGCTCAGAAACCGTGGTTTGTGACAGAAAGGAGATGAGTGGATATTGTCGCCATGGAAACAAAAACATTTTTCTTCTGCTCTTAAAATGTTGCCTATTAGGGACCAGAGAGGGAAAAAATAATATGTGTATATAATTAACTTTACTCTCTGTCATGTTTTTCAGACTGCCAAAGATTGTTTCTACTATGGTTTTCAGAAACAGAGATGCTTAACCACACTAGGAATGTTAGGAAACAATGGGGTGTTCCCTTGCTGATGTAGTAAAGCAAAGGTGCATGCTATCCCCATACTTCAGTAGGAATTTTATTTCCCCACTTGCTGTTCTACTGGATAGGACATTCAGACAGAAGTTAAATCTGCATTTTATGCTTGGAACTTGCAGCTATTGCCTCTTGATGTATTGCTGTTAACAGGCCAAATAAAAATTGGAGATATTTTTTATGAGCTGACAGTTTGTTAAATGCGAATGATCATTGTTTATTCCATAAAAGCTTTTGCCAGCTTATACTTTCTCAGACTGAACTCTTTTCTTTGTTCTCTATGCAGATGGAACCTGGACTTTAATCCCAGTGGTAAAGCTCTAATTTTCTTTGAAACTGCTGTGAGTGTTGGCATTCAATAAGATTAGTGTTTTGCCCTCAGTCTGGTCACAGCTACAATCCATCATACATTCCTACATGCAAAAAGCACTTAAACACCATCTCCACTTATATGTCATTCTGGTCAGCTTGATTTTTGTGCAAGAGAAGAATTAAAATTATTTTCAGTTTTAATTAACAAATACACATGCTCTTATGAAACTTATGACTTTGTCCTCACATCCATGTAAAAGATGCACTTCTTTAAGTGGTGAAGCACACTGGAATACTCAAAAAACTTCCAGTTTCAGTTCCCTCTGTTTTGGAAGTAGTTAATACTTTGTACTCCTCTTGTCTTTCAAGAGTACCTTCAAGGGATTTATGTGATTACTTATTAGCTTTTTGTTGATTTGAGCTTATTTGGTGCAGTCACTTGTGATTCTGCAACATACACTCCATTATCTCTTTGATTTTTTTCTTAATTAATTGAAGGGTCTGATCACCCACTTCCAACTAGTTTTTAAGTACCCTCAATTATTTGTTGTTTGGGAATTGATTTAGAGTTGAAACCTGTCTCAACCTAATTGCAAGACATAATACCACAAAACTGTATGAATTAACAAATATTAATGTGTACTTAGCATCTGTCTTAGATACCAATATTTATACACACACTCAGAGGATGCTGCTAGAGGCTGAAATGAGAAGACAACAACAATGTAGCTTATTCAAAGTCTGAATTTCTCTAGTAAAATCTAAATCAGCATGAGGAATATGTCCCATTCAGACTAATTTTTCAGCATCTTCTGTTATAACAGAACTTTCTAGATGATCCTTATGCCAGCAGAGGTTGTGCTTCTAGCCAGTATTACTCAATTAGCATTCAGTGTGAGGTATTTCTCCAAATGTTTTGATTATTGTTTCTCTTAAAAAAACAAAATGGATCACATACTCTTAATTTCTCCTGTTTTTCACTAAAGTGATGTATTAAAACTTTCTAAGTCATGTGAACCAGCACCATTTCATATTTTGGAAAGACCATAAATTTTCACAGGAAAAAAGTGCTTAAAAACACTGTGTTTGTTTGAAGATTAAGTGGTGTTATTTTCAAAGTACCTTCTATGCATGAAGTTTAGCCACCTCACAATATCAAAAACCAGCTCTACAGGCATCAGAAAACAAACAAAAAAAAATAAAATAGGGAAAGTTGCTAGTGGAGAACGGGAGGGAAGAAATCCATGTGTCACCTTTGATGGTTTTAAGACCTACTCAGAATATTGTACCTTCACCAATGATTAAAAGTCTCTCCCTTTTAAAATGTATTGAACTCTCAGTTTTATGCGGATGGTTATTACCATACTAGAAATTCAATCTCTCACTGAGAAAAAGGTTGATCATAAGGATGGGAAAGACATTCAAACAAGTAAAACCAATACACATGCAAACCTTTTGCCAAGTCCTTGAAAGACATTGACGATCTGATGAAGTGTAAACACATGGGGCCTACATTTCCCAAAATAACAAGTATTGGCAGATGCTCCACTGGCACTGACACATCAGGTAACCATCACTCTGGGAGGACAGGTGTTTTCTGAACACTGGGCACTTTTTTTAAAAAGATTGCAAAGAAAGCGCTCAAACATTGAGATGCCCAAAAAGTTTAATTAGGTTTGCAAATAAAGAATTTATCTCTTTCTCAAGTCTTTCCTTCTTTCTTCTTTGTGTGTCTTTTCTTTCCTGCTCTGTCTGAAAACAGAGAAAGAGGTATGAAACAACATGGGACTAAAATAATGAGATATATATATATATATATATATATACACATATAAACTCTATACATACATGTCAGTCAACAGGTTAATTTTTAGATTCTATTTTGAATACATCTTTCCCTCTTTTTATTTTTTTGGTTAAGGATCTTCAGGAGGTTTTCAGTATATACATTTACCTATAGCAGAGATACTGCAAGTGGAAAATATAACTTTGATTCTGCCATATTTAGATGAGGCTTAATTTTGATCTGATGAGGAGAGGCAGGAGTGAAATGAAGAGCAAACATGCTTCCAAGTGGAGAAACCATAACTCTATTTCTGGTCCACATCTTTAAACATCAGTCTCTAAGAAGTCTGAAAGATGAGTGTAGGCAGCCTCAGTGCTTTGGGTTACTGGATGAGCATTAACAATGGCCAGAACATCTTGGATGAGGGAAAGAGAGGATTTTGTACCATAGCTTTTGCAAATATTGCCTTGTTCTGTGCTTTCTGGCAGCAGAGAGGGAGTCATGCAGACAGTGCATTGAAGAGCCCATTATGATTTGCCTTAACTGTCATAGCCTCCAACAACTCAAATTGTAAATGAGAAAGTAGAATGCAACTAAGGTGTAAGAGCTTCTGTGGGCCTGTGTTGAAAGGCACATTAAAGCAGCTAGGTCTTCCATTCCAGGAAGGGGTATTTGACAACATGTTTGTACTTTATGAAGCTGCATCAGTGAGTCATTTAGAGCAGTTTAAAGCCATTTTGAGCCTGCTCACACTGGGTGGGTTGCTGGGCACCCAGGGCTGTACTGATTCATCAGTTTGGTGCCTGACACAGGGAAGGCACTTAGCCCAAGCAGTAACACTGTCAGCAGGATTGCTGTTACCAGAGCCTAGCTCTGTTGCACTGAAATTCAAATTTCAAAGCATTATTTACTTTATGCAGAAACATTTTGCATAGAAACATATAAGATCTCAGGTTGACAGTCATGACCACACTGGCTGCAGGGAAGCTGTGAAAATAGGGAACATGGTGATGTCAACCATGTGCATGCTTTGCTTCTTGTGTACAGTTTAAGCAGCTTCAAATCTTACTGTAATGAAGCGCAGGGATTGCATGTGGTTTTATTCACAGGGACAATATTGTCAATCTATAGGAAAGCACTGAAGATTTAAAACTGCATTAACTGTAGAAATTTCTGATCTAACTTGAAACAAGCATATCAGAAGCAGCTGGTGTGGCTGCCCAGAGCTAAGTGCAACCTAATGTAATCTGTTTAATTGTGTGTAGCTGGCAAAAAAAAGCAAAGCTAGACTTTATCAGATATATCTAAATGCTTTTTAATAACCTGTGCTTTCATCAGTGTTTTCTCTCTATGCCTTGTTCTTTTTGAGAAGTGCTTAGCAGTTTTATAGTTCTTCAGAGAGAAGGCTGACAGCAGCTGAGAAGTAATCCTAGAGAGCAGTGACACAGATATCTTTCACTTTAGATATTCAGGGCTAAAGACCACACATTCTTGAAAGAATATAGTTATACTAAGGTACAACATGATAGGAAAAATCAGTCTAATTTTTGTACTTTAAAAAATAAAAGGAAAATTGTCCAGCTTGTCAACAACTGCATCTATGTTTCACCATGCTCTGCACAGGAAAGGTGAGACTGCTTGGCTTACTTGGCTTGTCAGACAGAAGTGACACAGCAGCACTCCAACACCTCTCCAGAGGCAGACCCAATCCTAGGGAAGAGGGAGACTCAGATGGTGCAGGGCCACTGGCAACAAGCTGCTGGGTGCTCCTTCTTTTCTGTGCTCACAACTCAAAGATAAAGCAAGGTCCTGCGGGAGATCCAACTCATCCCTGTCCAGCACTGCAACAGGAACCACTGACACATGGGGGCCATCCACAACCACAACTTGTGTGCTGGCTTCCCAGAGGGAGGCATCGACATTTGCCAGGTAGGAGCATACTGCAAGTCAGTCAGCTCTCAGCAGTGCAGGCAGCCCTGTCACCACCACCCAAACACAGCCCAGCATGTGCTTTGCCTGGCCAGTCACCCTCCCAGCTGTGAGTTCCCACTGTTGTTGGTTCTTCCCTTTCAGATCCACAAGTCTTTGTCCAGTGCTCCTCTTGTCCTAGAGGCCTGGTATTCTGCCCAGAAAGCCCATTTAGTGCTCTTGGCAGCCCACAGGGCCAGATACCAACCCTGGAACATCCATATTCCTCCAGGATCCCTGTGAACAGACCAGAGAGAGACTCCCCTCACAGGTCCCTGACATACACCCAACCAAGGTTCTGTTCTGTGCCTGAACAGAGCCTTTCTGTGCCGGGAATTCAGCTCTGATAGTGGCAGTGAGAGAGAGGGAGACAGCACTGGTGCTGACAGTGGCCATCCAACATCATCTTAATCTTCTCTCCTCCACTGCAAGGTGACAGCAATGGTCCTTTCATGCACAAAACCAACACTTACTACTTTTGGCTCCTTGGAGTGACCAACTGGGCAAAAGGCTGTTCGAGAGCCAAACAGCCCAGAATCTACACTTCCACTCAGCACTTCTGTGACTGGATCCTGATCCAGATGGGGTCTGTACCAGATGTGAGAACTTCTCCAACATCATAGGCATTGGAGTCATTTTATGACTGCCTCAATTCTGTCTCGGAAGCCACAGCCAGTAAAACACCATCAGAAAATCTTTGCTTCCGCCCATATCCACTCCAGAAGCTGAGGGAATTTTTTATTTGGGTGCAGAAGCTACTGCAGGTCCTATGGGGGAAAACAGCTTGAGCAGCCAGATGGACTGGATCCAGGGGAGACTGCAGTGGACCACAGCCATTTCCTGCTGGGGCAATGCCTGATGGTTGAAAGACAGCCCCAGTTCCAAAAGCCTGCTCTGTCTTGCCCACACTGCTCCTCTATTTGCACTCAAATGCTGACGCTGACATCGTGTTTCAAATAAAGTTGCCTGTGTTCACAGTTAACTATGTTTTAAGTCTCATTCACATCTCTAAGGCAAGGCAAGGACTTCCACATTCAGCATCTGCAAAATGAGGCTGGAGGCAGACCAGTCAGGCACAAAGGGAAAGAATCTCTCCACAGGGCCAGAACTTTGCTTGGTCGGAGAGGAAGTTGCTCAGAGTCACCATGAGAGGGAGAAGGCTGGTACATCAAGGTTTCAAAGAGGATAGGAAGAAATGATACCACATGCAGAAACCTTGAAGGGTATGCATTAAGGCACTTAAGCTGGTGATTAGGGCCTGACATAGACCTTGGGTAAGAGAACAGACCTGGAAAACTCCTGAGCATGACAATTGTGAACTGAATGAGAAGGTGATAGAGTCACAGTGCCCTGAGGAAGAGACAGATTTCATAGATAGCAAAGGTGGATTGATGTGTAAGATAGTCACACTTCACAGATACTCAAAGGAAGAGCTGGGGTCGGTTTAGAGAGAGGAACTTTGCAGGAGTCTGCATCATTAATGCTATGAAAGGCCAAGGTAAGCTAGCTAGGAACACTGTAATACCAGGGGTTTTCACAGGTGGGGCAAATCTGGGAGCCAGGCAACATGAATAACCAGTCTGACCTCTAGTTTGTGGGGAGACAAGGATGGAGAAAGGGAGGAGTCAAGGAAGATCAGGGGGATGTATAGCATGGCAGATGGAGTGATGGGGAGATCAAGGAACCAGTTAAACGGGCACACACTGCTGTCTGGCTTGTCTGAATGAGCCCTGCACCTAATCACCACAGGATGCAAAAGAAACTTCTATGCCCCGCTTTTCATGCAACAGAGTCAGAGACACTTGATTTCCATTCCTAGAGAAGAATATGGAGAATGGCAGGAGCAGGAGCATCCTTTGCTGTCTAGAGCTTTCGATTGCTGCACATCCCTGGCCATGTATACCGAGTGACACAACTGCCCTTGTCAGAGTGGGCCCAGAACAGCAACACAGCTGGCAGAAAGGACATGAAGCCTGACAGAGACTGTATCTGACATCACCAGAGTGGACTGTGCTGCATCTGTGTTTCACTGTGCTTTGTGCAGGAAGGATGACCCTGCCTAGGTGTGTTTGGCTTACTTGGCTTGCATCTCACTGCTTGCCCACTGTGGCTGTAACCAGATTGGCCCCTCCACAACCACACACACATTGACTGCCTGCAGTATCCTTGTTCTCAGGTGAATGTTTTTTTGTAAGGAGATGGTGGGAAAAGCTATATTGCTAACAGTCACAAAGGGAGTGAGAAGCTGTGAGAATTGTGGGTAGGACTACCTTCATCTTATCAAGATGCCAAAGGCATGAAAGGTTGAGTGGCTTGAGATAATAATCAGATCTGTAACTTTACTACAGGAACTGTGCTTCTGGGTTCTTACAGCCAGCCTGCCTGTCAACCAGCCTGCCATGTGTCTAGCAGCATCATTACCTGTTAGGAAGACAGTATGCTGCACCTTTCCAAGCATTCATTTGAGGCTATGCAAGTAGGTTCCCTGCAAGCACCAGGGAGGAACTGAGGTCAGAGGGAACCTGCATGCACACTGGGAACAAACAGAGAAAGCAGAAGGCTCATTGTGTTTTCTGCATGAATATTTCTGGTGTCAAAAAAAATTTTATACCTTTCCCTGCTCCGTATCCAACATCAATTAAAAGTTAATAGAGCTTTGTCCATCATTTACATCTGCCAGCCTCCTTCCTCTGTGTAGAAGCTCCCCTTTATACTGGAGACATAGGGGCATATAGCTGGAACCAGCCTGCCCAGAAATGAAAGAGTATTTAAAATATATCAAAGAAAAAATGGAGCAGGAAAGTCTATCTGCAGCCATGTCCTGGTCAGCCCTCTCTGGAAAGAAAAATCAGATATTTTTCAGGAGATAGAACAAATCTGGAATAAATCAGTCAGCTAATTTTTAAGGTGTAGCTCCAAACACAGAAAAGAAAATGGTATTTATAAGCAAATAGGTGATAAAAATATAGAAAAATCTTAAATATATGTATTAGCCAAACATAATAGAACTATGCACCACGGACAAAAAGCCCCATGGACATCCATAACAAATACCCAGTTTTCATGGGACCTGTTGCAGGTGAGGCTGTAATGGCAATAGCTGTGTTATATGCCTGGCAGGTACAACTGTAAACAAATCTAGGGAAACACTGAAACACTCACAAAACAGCATAAAGCCTTCCTAACTTCCTTCCTAGTCCCTGCATTTGATTATGTTATTACAACCCCTCTTTTCTGCTAATACTCAACTTGATCTAGACACAGAAATCCTTCAAATTACAGAGTACTAATGGTTGAAGAGACCATGTTATTCCATCTGTAATTACTATATAATTTGTAGCATTACAAGAAGATTGTAGTGTAAAAGACAGAAAAGAGTGTCTCATGATAATTTTGTTGTAACATAGAAGCTATGATGTAGAGTCTCGGTCAAATTTTAGCTTATAATTATGCAGCACTTTACATAGCAGGTTGCACTCAGAAACAGCACGTACTCAGAAACATAAAAAAAGAAACCGATAGCAAGGGCTGATACAGGTATTTTTGAAGAATAAGCTTCTTGAAATCTCTTGCTTTCTGGTAAATTTCTAACACTTTTGAAACTGTTACATTTCACATATTTTAAAAATAATCACATAATGTCTGAAGATTTAGAGGGAATTGACCTAGATGGACCCCAGCCTCTCTCTGTTCTAAACTTTCTTAAAAGGATAATAGTGCTATTCTGAGAGCCAGAAAATGTATCAGTCTCATAGCCTGTGAAGAAAATGCCTGAACTAAGTATCTTGTCTACTTTTATTTCCTTGTTTTCTCAATACATCTTATCAGGAAGACTGCTTCAAAACAGGCATTGTAAATTCTGTGGATGCCAGAATAAAGTACTCAGGGTCCATAGTTCACTCTCAGAAGATGAAAGAGCCCAAAGAACGGAGAGTCCATGCTGCGTTTTCAATAGGCACATCAGGAACAAAAGCAGCTCCATTCTGAAAAGTGGCAACCCTGCCCACAGACTGTGGATTTATGGTTTTGTTTGCACAGTGAAATTTACTGATCACGAGTATCTGAAACCCTCACCTCACCTTAGGCACTCGATGGACCCGAGTGCCACAAGGGCAGCAAGAATAATTGCCAGGGAGGGGACACCCATTCAGAGGGAATGGAGGAGAAGTGATGCAATGAGAGAAAACCTTTCAGTAGGGAGCAGCTGTGGGTGGTAAACAACAAGAGTTCATTCTTCATACTGCACTGAATTTAAAGCATAACTCCACTGATTTCATTCCCCAATATGGGTGGGACCTTGGGCTCAGAAGCGATATCCAAACCTCACAGAGGACTGATGACACCTCAATACATCTCAAACTGCGGATAAGACAACATGCTGCATTTGCAGAAACAACCTCTACCATTACTTTAGAAGTGGAGGGGGAAGAGTTGGGTATCAATAATAATCAGGGACTTGTGGTAGAAATCTTATAATGGGAATGAGTACCACTGTTTTGACATAAAGAAACACTCTAGTATTTCCCCCCATAAGAATGAGAGAGAAGTAGAGAAAAGTCCTGCCAAATTGTAGTTTTCCATTTTACTCAAAGATATTAAAGTCAGTTAAAATGATACAAGGTTTTGCACTCTATTTTCTCTGACTCAAAAAAAAAAAAAAAAAAGAGAGAGAGACAGAGCCCAGCACTAAATTAGTCTTCCGACATACTGGTTGTCAGAAGCTAGACTAATACAATAAGTAAGGATTATCAGATGTGTTTCAGTCTCATGCTGTCCCTCAATTGCCTGTTAGTGGTTTCTATGCAACCAGCAGACTGGATTCAGATACTCATGGGTTTTATGGCATACTGCTTCCCTGTTTGTGAGCTTAGAGATGAGGTGGTACCTCCCAGAGAGCTAGGTACAGAGCCTTACAGGGTTGTACACAGAGGTTTTACCACATCAAGCCATAAAGGGTAGTTAGAAGTCAGTGATCCAGCTGCCATCTTTCATTCCAGATTCTTTGCAAGTGAGAGAAATGAGATGTTTCTTTGCTGTTCCCAGATAGATAACCTGCTGTAAGAAATGCTCTGTGCTATCTGTCTATTTGCAGATCTTGCCATGGTTAGCGGAAAAGTACGTTATCCCAGCTCCTGGGTACCTGCAGCTATGCCAAAATTTCAGTACAACTATATCCTTTTCTAATATGCATCTGTAAAGAGCCAAATTTACCTTCCCAAAGTGAAGGTGGAAGAGGTGTAACATAACTGAATCTTTGGTCAAGATTTTTATCTTCATAGAGCAGTAGGGATTTTTCATCTCTAATGTTGTTCCAGCTACTCAAACAAGATACTAAATGCCAAGTGTTCAGTTCCATGGTTCCCACAAAATTATCTAGAAATTTTACATTATTTTCCTCATGAAGAGGATTTAGCTCTGATGAGTTACCAGAGTCAACTTAGAAATTTAGTGCCTAATCATGCAGGAAATCTATGTAAAAAGCATGAAAACAACATGATCTGTAAAGTTTTCAGTTGCTTGTAAGTTTAATGTGTGTTTCAGGTATGCATATGAGTGTTTTATTGATAAATGAATGAGGAAGTTCTTTGCATAAGTGGGGGTATGACACCACTGAAGCAGAGAGCAAGAATATCATCTGTGTTCATGCAAGGAGGTGATCCATCCTAGTGCTGAACCTGGCATCACATCCATCCCAGAACCTATGTACAAGGCAAGCCACTTGTACCAGCTCAGGAAGACAGGTCCTGCACATTCACATCATGCATGTGCTACCTCACCCTTGAGCTCTAACTCTCTTTGTAAAGAAAGCCAGATGAGGCTCAGGAGCCAGTTCTTTCTGAGAACTAGTTTCTATACAGTATGCACACAACTGCACCTCATGCTGCCTCCCAGCTCTCTCTGATCCTAGTCACAAACTTCCCCACTCTCCTATACCACAGCCGAGGGTGCACAACACATCTGGAAAATCACACTACAGAAAAATGCCCTCTTTTCTAGTTGCTTACAAATGAAGACAACAAAAACCTGCTAATCATTATTATTAGTTATTAACTAGTAATTAATTTTATTAATTAAAATTAACAATTACTACTGCCACATCTCAAAGCCCAAAGATCTGTATGACCAGAGTCCAAATAGTAGGCAGCATTGAGATGACCATTCATTGGAGAGAAGAATAGTTTTGGCCAATGTGAACATGAGCCTTTCAGTATCTCTTGGCATGAGAGTGTTTTTTAGAATGGATGCCATCAGCACAACCATACTTACAACATAGATATGACCATAGTCTTCACTTTGTGTTCATCTAATCCTTTCCATGAACAAGCCCTGCCTCAGAGAGATGGACTAGCCTGACAGCAGATGTAATCTCAACCCCAATGTTGTTCAGCTGAGCAGGAGATGAAATGATAATGTATTACTACTTACTCATCTCCATAGAGACTTTCTGACATAATTTCCCAGAGGAAATCCAGCCATGCAGCCATTACAGATTGGACCTGGTTACAGTTTGGTTTTGGTATGAAAAGTAGCTAGCAACAGACCATTTCCTCAAGGTAAATTTATAGAAACACCATAAAGTGAAGGACTGGGGAAAAGAAGGGAAACTGTCTCTTCAGGGACAACCAGACAACCAACAGCCTGGTTTTCACACTGTCTAACCATCGCAGTGAATCTCTGTAGCCACAAGGTTTGATGGGGAGAGCTGAAAGAAGTTCTCAGGATAGAGCAAATATATGAAAATACATGCCATGTGTGCAAATAAATGTAAAACTGGCTGAAGGTTCAAAGGGATGACTGGAGGTCAAATTAGTAAAATTCTGAAGGTCATTTAATTTCATTAACTCATATGCAGAAGCTTCAAGTAATTTTTAAGTGTGTTTTGCCTATAAAAATGTATGTTTTCATTAAATGCATCATTACTTTTATGGCCTCTGCAATCAATCTCCTTTTTCCTCCTTTTTAAACATGAGAAACCAATCAGACATAGACACAAACATTTATATTGATGAGTTTCTTTCTAAGTGTGTGTGATAGCTTAAAGGCAAGAGAATGAGCTATCATTTCATGACATATGATAAAAGAGATGGTTTTGACTACCAGAGGAGAAACACACTTCAGAAAACAAAGCCTGACACCAGAGATGAGGAACATATCCAGAGAAGACAGAAGAATAAAAAACTATTCTTTTTACTCATATATATATTTTTAGTACATATTATTTATATTAGTTACTTATTTATATTACAGCCTTCTATACAATGCACAGGCTTGACATTCCAATTCCTCTGTCTGTTTCTACCCAAAGTCTTGAAATACACCATCATTTTATCTCTAACCCTGTCATCATAATTTCATCAAACTTCAGTCGCTGCCAACATTCTAAGGACTTCTTGCGAAGAAATGTAATCAGGAAAGTTCTTGGTATCAATGTAAGATGTTATTTAACTATGGCAATGCCACCCTGACATCCTGTCTTGTCTGATCTTGGAAGATAAGCAGGGTCAGGCCTGGTTACTACTTGGATGGGAGATGTCCTGGGAATACTGGGTGCTGCAGGCCTCAGTCACGAGGACTTCGTTATCACTGTCCAAGCTTGCTAGACCATGGCAGATGAACCTTAGGAGCAAAGAGTGGGGCCAGTTTCATCCACGCTATGCCTCACCTAAAAGAAATCTACAGTGCAGGCTTGAAGAATACACCCACATGGGTAGAGCCCTTCCCAAAATTCTCATTCATTAAGCCTAGCCATGATGATGATGATGACAATGACAATGTCATTTACCGCTGACCTTACTCTGTGAAACAGAGAAGCAATTTTTGGTCAACTTATAAAAAAATTAAATTTATGATACAGAAGCAGTAGGGAACTTTTCCACACAATAGCAAAACTATTTCTTATTCAAACCTGTAGCATATCCTACATTATAAGAGAGGACAGATGGTTGGAATATTCTGGGAAATGGAGGAAAAAGCAGAAGTTGTAGGTTCAAGGGAAGCTCGGAAGAATACAGTGCAGCAACAGCTCAGGGTCTCACATCCAGCAGAATTTATTAGCAGCAGTCAGTCCTGGCTGATTTCTTCATATGATGATGACAGTCTCTGTAGTTTATCTGCATAAAGTGTTCCCAGGGTTGTGAGGTATGGGAATGATTCCGCAGTGTGTATGCTATCCAGGTGAGCTTGCTCGGCATAGACAGTCACTGTCTTGGCAGGTGAGCTGGGAAAGGGCTTCTGTTAGAGCCCAGCACAGCAGGGAGCCCATGCTCACACCAGGAGCCCATCAGTCACTGGTGCCTATGGCCCTGGCACAATGACCTCAGCCAGCCCTGCACCCAGCATGGCCACATTTGTTCAGTGTTGCATCCCACTTTAAAAACAGGAACATCTTGGCTACAGCTGGCTCTACACACAGCTAGTCAGCATGTTGCCCCATGTGATACAGTAAATCCGCCAATAAAATAAATCTTATATGGATAATTGTGTTGACTCTATTTGTAATGAAAAGGGGAAATAAGCAGCTTGCAATGTATACTTTTAATAAAAAACGTAGCAAATAAAAAAAACCTGTGTCAAGTATGATATTGCATTCATGTATGATTTTTCCCAAAGAATAAATTTTAACTTTGCCATTACTGACCTGTGCAAAAGCTGAACTGCGTAAAAGCTGAACTGCAGCAATCGTCTGTCTCTTATTATATGCTAGCAGTACCTGAGACAGTGGGGCTCTGTTCTCAGCATTCTAAATAACAATAATTAAATGAATGACTGAAATCACTGCCCTTATCACTGTCCTTTTTCCTCACTTTCTCATTCCTGTGATAAAATCTGTATACCTCACATCAAGCTTAGAAATAAATTATTCAGAACCAGCTTATCACAAACAAACACAATCTCCTTGCTTACACTGGAAATATTTGCTTGTGCATTTTTGTGTAGACGCCCTATATTTCAGGAATTCAGTGTTTCTTCTGGCCTCTGTGTGACTCATTAAACAGCAGATCCATACAGCATAAGCAACCAAGGGGAGACAACCCAAATAATTAGCCAGTCCTGTGGTTCTAGAAAGCTCAAAGAGTAATTAAATTAGATGGCTCTGCAGAATTAATCATTTTTTGAAGAGTGAATTAGCAAGTGCATTCCTGCTGGTTTGGAAAGTAAATTCATTAGTTAGTGCAGTGGTAGATGCTTGGACTGGATTTTTCACTCCCCGAAGAGGTGAAGAAGAAGAGACAGGAGACCAAGACCATTCAAGAACCATCATAGTTGTACACCGGGCCTACAAAATGCTTTTAGGGTATTTGCTCTAAGGGTTAAGGTGAGGGTCTGAAAGTGTTTCATAACTCAAACAGAGATTAAACCACCTGAATTCAAGCCTCTCCCTTATGTCATCTTTCTCAGTCTTTGAATTTGTGTTCTTTTCAATGAAATAGGGAAAACTATATTCAACTATATTGCATTTATTTACAAAGGACATTGTTCTGCTTCCACAACCTGTAAAATCTCAAAATGCATTTTCTTTAGTAATATATTCAGATTAGAGCACTTGAGTCTTTGAAATTCTAGCTCCTAGCATTTTCTCAGTGCAAGTCACTCCCTTCTGTTTTAAAAGAAATCAGGAAGATGGAGACAATTGTTGAATATAGAGGGCAGGAGGGAGAACCTACAAACTTATTCATTTTACAATAACATCTTGCAAACCACATTTGGAAGTCAAAAGATGATTCAAAATACCAAAATCATGTCTGTGGCCATCTCCAGCCCATCAGAACATCACAACCAATCAAGGATTTAAACTGACATTTTAGTAGTAAATAAAAAATGTGAGAGACATGAGAAAAAGTCTTGAAAATAAAGATAAGTGAGTCATGTTTGAGAGAGAAGGGATAGCAGCTGAGGAACTGAAAGAGATTGCTGATTTCAAATTAGAGGAGAAATTACCTTTGCAGCAACATTGTGAGTGGACGTGATCAAGGCAAGACAGCAGATGTCAAAGGAAGAAATTCCAGGAATAAAGATGTGAAGAGAATCTGCACTAGCAATGTATATGCATGGATGGATAAGAGGGCCTGTGTCAGGGGCCTTGTATGGAACAAATCCCTAAAATGCAAACATAACTGGAAAGGGATGACTTAAAGAAAAATCTCAACAGGACATAGGAAAAATGAATAACAGCTGCTGGTCTGCAATAGCACACAAAGGGAGAGACAGTGGGTAAGAAAAAATTTTGCTCACACACAGAGACCATGTATTTTCCTTTGCACAGTCACTGCCACTGACAAGAACTCGGTTTTTCTCCTCTGCTGCTGGAACTCACCAGGTACTTGTGCCCAGACAGCATTGTGTGATGTTTGGTCCAATCTGAATCAGGTTAAGCATGGACATCTTTAATAAATGAAGAAGACCTGAGATGGGATTTACTAATGTGAATACGCATAAGTAATGTTTAAATAAGTTACCAATAAGCTATGAATTTAAACATCATTCCATCCATGTGATGAAAGCTTGAATCTTTCAGATTACTTTCATATATAACCAAATTAAGAACATCTTAGGGCAGAATTGTCTTTGTTAATGAGCCCTAATTGATGCAAATATCCTCAAATGGTCAGTAAATGGTCTCTCTGCAAAGCCAAATGCAATACCAGAGTTTGTGTTTATGCTAACACAGCTGCCCTGTGAGGTAGGTGAGTGTGAAAGTCAGCTTAGGAACCAAAAACAGCTGAGAGATTTCATTAACACTGCTCCTTACGAAAAAGGAAAAAAAATCTTTGTGACAAATAATTTGTTTTGTTTAATTGAATTGATCTTTTTTTTCTGCTGTCGACAAGCTTCAAGTCTTTGTGACAATCTGCTTAAGAAATAAATAATAAGTTTTCTGTGGCAAATTTTAGCTTTTAACTTTCTGTCACATCATCTCAAGGGTGTGTAGGAGATGTGAAAATATTACTTTTAATTAAAGAAAAGTGGTTATTTTTATTCTCTTGCAGAACCCTATGCGGCATTCGGGGGGGTAAGGGAGACAGTTCCTGCAGGTCCCTCAGAGCCAGGGAGCATGAGATAGATGTGCGCACTCAGAGGAACTGGAGGTGAAAACCCATTTATTGCACAACCACGAGGCTTTTAGAGGCTTCTGAGGGGAAGGTGCTGGAATTTGGACAGGATCGGGTAAGGGCTCTGAAAGGGGAAGTGATGGGCACTCAGCTAGTCAGTAGGGGAAATGGAAGGATCAAACACAATAGGAATGCAGGAACTGGCGATAGACGAGTGAGATAACCAATGGGGTTAGGACAGAGGCGGAAACCGATAGCAGAGGGAGGTGTGCTGCCGGCAGCTATCTCAGCACCTCGAGGCAAAGTGATCCCGAAGATGGGGCTGCCCTGGCCTGTACTGGTGGTATCACTCTGGTACATCCCCGCTGCTGCCACTTGGCGGCAGTGGCAACCACAGCAGCAGCTGCATTGGCAATGTGGGAGCAGGGGATGCCCCCTGACAGGGCAGTCCCGATGCGTGAGACAATCCTGCACCTAATTGGCACAATGACCCATTGGGAGCAAAGTCTCAGAGGGAACACATAGGAGGGGTGGCAACCCTGCAGGAAGGTGACAATAAAACCTTTTGAACTAAAACCCACACAAGTAAAATGCATAACTTTTAAACTCCAACAAGTCTCTCATGTTATGTGGCTGGTCAGGTCCAGGCTGCTTGCCGGCACCATTCTCCATGTGGGTCTATATCAGAACTTGTTCTTTCCATATTTTATAGTCCTGTATGTTTCCTAAAGAACTCTTTTTCTTTAAACTGGAGACCAAAGCACAAATATTTTTACAGTTGTGTTCCTGTTCACTTGAAAATAGGAACCACAGCAGAAACCAGTATATAGTCTAAGTTACAGCAGTAACCAAACAGGAATGCTAGAATACTCAACCAAAAATTTCATAATAATCTTTCACTATTGTTAATACAGTGAAACATCAACTCCAAGAAGATTTTATAATATGATTTTATCCAGAGCTTTTCTCCTTAAAATATCTGTATGGTAAGAATTTTAGGAGTTTCTCTGCTATTCTATTTTAATGCCATGGAAGTATGTGCTATAAAGACTAGTGCAAAAATTTGTCTTAAGGCAATCCATACCATGTTTTTAGGGCAACCAAAGAAATTAAAAGAGCATGTATGCACACACTTTTAAGTTAGTATAAAATACTAAATGGAGAAATTGAATTCTACCAGGACCAGCTCAAAACCATATTTCAAAATCTGTGAATTTTGGTCTAACTCTAGGATTTCTCATTAGGGAAAGAACTCTTAATTTTGGCACATCAGTTCTGTCTGCAGAACCTGTGATAAAGCCTCTGCCAAAAGCAGCCTTCCAGCTTCCCTGTGAAAAGAACACATCCTGGTCCCCAGCAGCACTCAGCAGCATCACCATCAGTTGCATCAGCTTTCCATGGCACAAACCAGGCAACCTACACTAAGCAATCCCAAAGAACAGTTTTTCTACCCTTAAAATAGTTCAGTGGCAAAGGACAGAGTGAACAATCTGAAAACTCACCCTGGCAGCAAACAACTTCATCTTTGGTACATAAGAAAAAAGGTCAAAGATCTTAGGCTGGCCCTGACAGCAAAGTAGTGTCCAAGTGAGGGGGACCAGTCAAATACTAATGTGAAGTTATGTTCCTACCTGGCCTCTGAAATGTGAAAGATTGCATTTGCCTGGTCTTAAGATTATCTGCTGCAAGTTGATGTCCACTGGTATTTAAAAAACAATGGAAATTAATTCACAAGGAGTAATTACAGGGACCGTTTCTAGGTCTTTGCTATGTCCTTTGGGTGACCCGACCTTAGTAGCCAAGGGCAATTATAATCTCTTGATGAATCACTGTCTCCGAGGCAGATGAAGCTACTAACAGGACAAAAACTGATGGAGAAACAGCATCTCCAGTCTTATTCCTCTTTACACCATTCAATTGTATGTGTGAGCTCAAAAAGAGTTACTCAGTTTTCTGGGAAGCATTTGCTATTCATATAGCCCCTGGTGGTAGTTTAAGAGATGAGATGAAAACATCTCATGACCTTTAAGAAACAATCAATACAGTCATGGTACAAGCCAGCAAAGTCCCTGGCTTCCTTGACTCTACTTCAAGTACTAAATGGTACAGTTCTAATAGACTTTACTAAAACTGTTACAAGCAGAAGAGCCCAGAAGAGTAGGGCAGATCAGCATCTTCCAAGTAGATTCTTCTACAGCCCCTCCATGGCCTATAAATGCTCTAAAAGTGCATTCAGACCTGGCAAAAAAAATATCTTAGTCACCTCCTGAGAAATTACATTGTTTTTGTGCCCTCTAAAATCTCTGCAGACATTTGTGCAAGGAAAAGCTTGACACAAAGCAATTGTTGCTTGAACAAATCTAAACCTAATTGAAGCAAACTGCTCAGTATTGCTGTGACACCAGAAATTTCCTATAAATGAGCCACAAACACCCTCAGTGTCTGACACAGAGGACTGCACTCTACAATTTACAATCAGTTATAACAAAATTTATCCAAGAGCTCCTCTACCTGCATCAGCTGTTGATGATCAAAAAAGAGAATTTTGGAGATCAGTTTAGAATAAGAAAAATACTATATGAACCCTCCTTTTTATTTTCCACTCTCCAGAGAGAAGCTGGTGAGGCACTGGAAAGCAGCACTAAGCAAGAGGAACCAAAAAAAACCCCTGTAGTTTCTAGGCATTTTTTCTGGAGCATTGTTTCAATTTTAAGTGGTTTTGGCAAAGTGCAAAAATTCATGAGCAAGCTAGCCAAACATTTCATTGTTCACAGTAAATGCAGAACTCCCACTAAGATTTGCAAAGGTGTAAATGGAGTTTACAAAACACATTAGTAGAGCTATCCAAGCCCTAACAACTATTTTTAAAAGTGTGAATATTAACCTACAATCAAATTAACTTCTAAAAAACTGCTAAAAGCCAAGCACAGAGGCAGAGCTGCTCCTCCTGCTGAGATCCAAGGCTCCTGCTCCAGGTTCTGATCCAGCAAATTGCCTACATGCAGGCAAAAAGCCCAGTGCACTCAGCTGGAGTCATCAGCTGACTTCCCAGCCTGTGATTCACTGCCCTCTTTGTGTGACCCTCTATATGTTTGATCACAGGCTAGAGAAGAAAATTCAATTAGCCAGCTGAAGACTTCACTCACTGTTACACTTCTTAACTGAAGCTGTTAGCAAAACAAAAGAAAAATAGTGAAGACTTAAGAAAACCTATTTTCATTTGCAATGTGCCACCACAGAGAATTGTTAAATGACCTTCCTTCAAAAAAAATCCCACTACATATTGTCATCCCAGACCCTTGAAGTCTTCCTAGAGAAACTATATTGCAGGCATGGCTAGCCATTCCATGATCTCCTTATAGAATATGACAAACTTCTTATTCCAGTGGTGATGTGGGAAGCAGTGGATTTTGCATGCTATGGACTTTTAAAACATCCACTTCATAATCCCTTAAGTGCAGCACCAAAGGCAGAACAATTCTGAACGTGTCAGGGTGTAAGGAGAACAGCCATGAGTGCTGTAGAAGTAAGGATAGTACTGCTCTGTGATGATGATTAACAGAAGCTGCATTACCTGGCTTAAACTGCGTCAACCTAGGACTGGCTGATGCAAAGAAAAAGCCTAACTTGTACCTTAATGTTAAGACAAAGATAACATGCCCCTCATATGTCAACTTAAAAAAGGAATTGCTCAAGAATGTAGGCAGAGATAAAACTGAAATGCATATGCAACATAAATGTAGTTAACAGTGATGGAGAAAAGCCACTTCTGTTCACATTCATGCTACTACTGCAAAAATGAGGACTTGCTTTCTCTTCAGCTCCTCTTTGAAGAAAGAGAATATATGGGCACAGTAGTTCATGAGCCTGGTAAAACCATTTTAGAAAGAGCATCAAGATAAAACAAAGTTTCTCCACACATAAGAATCAACAAAAGATAAACATTTTGTCAGCATTCTCATAAGTATTTGTAGGAATAGCAATGTAGAAGGCATTCCAATTAGAGTAACTCTGTAAATGTTAAGGAAACTTTCCTGTCTGATCATTCAGGAGCCACTCTGTCAGTCACACACTACCAGCCCCTGAACTGGAACCAAAACTCCTTCAAAGAAGGCAGCTCCAGTGAGCTGATGGGTGCCCTTTCTGGCTCCCCACACACCTCACACTCACACAGACCAGATTTCCATACTGAGCTGACCCTCAGTTTCCCACAGAAGAGTCCCAGACATCTGAATCCTTGAAAGAACCTTAATCATGGTGCAACAGGATAACAGCTTAAGCTAGCCCCTCTGAGGAGGACCTCCAAACCAAGGAATTCCTGGGCTTTTATACCCTCACAGTCCATGTCCACCACAGTATGGGGTCTTGGTTCCTGCTGTGTCTCTGAGTGTCCAGTCACCTGACCAACCATGCCATTTTTTGTGCAAAGGGTCAGCACCGGTGCCCAGCCTCTTGCCTGGAGCTCCCATCTCCCACCCAGAGCCCAACCTGCAGTTGGCAATGCAGCTGCACACTGAGCTACCAGCACTAATTGTGTTCCTCAACATAATCTTATATTGACTTCAAAACTATTCAAAAATCTGCAAGGGATCCAACTGATCATTCAATGAGCCTGTTAAATGCTTAGAAAGGTGCAAATGAAGTATGTCCATAGCAACAAAAACTTCATTAAAAAAACCAACAATAAACTAAAGTAACCAAGATAATAAGTGCTTCAGTCCAGGAAACTGTAGTAAAACATTCAGAAAGACTGGAATAAAAAGAAGGAATAGGCTTACCTCATGGACAGATTTCAACTGGATCCCCTCAGTTCTGGAATCTGCAAGAATGCTTCCTCCATGAACTACATACAAGTTTTTTCAATTACCATCTCCATTCATCTCAAATTTCATCTGATCTTCTGGTATCTTCTGATATTACTTTTTCTGTATCCTTGCCAATTTTTCCCCAAACCCATGCCCTGTTTGTTTCCATTCTCTCTCCTAAAGTCTGCATTACATCTGCACTTCTTTTCCTTTCCCTCTTCTTCCTCTGAGGGCAGCAGTAGGAGCACCTACAAGCAAGAGCCTATTCTTGGCTTCACTGACTAGCGAGTGTACCTGATGCTAAAGTATTTCAGTGTTTCTAAGAGGAACAACTTCAGGGAAGATCTTTCTCACTTCTTTCCAACAAATGCTGGCCCTGCCACAGTTCACAGTAGGATAGGATAGGCTCTGCTCCATTTTTGAAATATTTCAATGTATAAGATTAAAAACTTTCACTTTTTTTCTTTTTTTTTTTTTTTAATGGGGGGGGATGGGGGTTGGGGGGGTGGTGTTTGTGTGACTGTTCAGATTCAGAATTTTGTTACCAAGGGATTATCAAAAAAATATTTCAGGTTGTTTCTCCTCCTCATTACCTAATGTCACATTCCTAAAGGCTGAAGTACACAGAATTTTCAAATTCTATAAAACAGACAGATTAGCATGTTTTCCTAATTTCATATTCTGAAAGTGGAAAATTGGTGACATGAATAGCCCTCATGAAAAGATTGAGACCAAGTGCCTGTGATGAGGTCTAAGCTATTCAGATCAGTATCTTCTAGTAGTATCTGTTGAACAAAGTACAGGACTCACCACCTGCTCTGTCTGTAATTAATAGGAAAAGATATGAAAACCAGCAGGAGATAAGCTAAAAGTCTATTTGCAAATAATAAGGCTCATTGGCCAATTCATTTTATAAAGAGTTCAGGAATTTCAATCTTGAAAGCAGCCACCTTGGCCAGATAGGAAAATGCTCAAGGTGTTTTTGTATTTGAAGAAAACTAAAGGAAGTTTGAGGAGACTAAGATGTACTTTCTATAATTAATACACATTTTACAAGCTTATGCTCAGCCTTTCACAAGACCTTTCAGCACTGGGGTTTTTATCTGGCACTGTTCAGAGAATGGCAGGAAGCTGATAAAACGCTCAGTGGAATTTGCCATTCATTTATCTGTCCTTCTGTGGCCTTCAGAATTTACAATTTTCATTTTTGGGGAGCTTTCAACAATATAATTATATATGAAAAGAGTTCTCATACCACACAATCTTCCATTATGGCATATTAGAATTAAATGAGAGGAAAAAACTTTTCATTATATGGTTTTCATTGTTATTCATTCATGCATTCATGAAACAATACTGACTCAGACTTCTGTGGTGTACTCTTAAGCTTCAACAAACAGTTTATCTTTTAGTGCTTCATCCACCAGCCAATGCTAATTAAAATGAAAGAATAGTCCTTATTCCTGTTATTTTAAATAGCAATTGATGCACTTCAAAGGTTCTGATTTTTATCAGAACCTTTGCCAAACTTTCACATGCACTCTTAAAAGCTTTTGCTCTCTGTACAAGTCTGGAAAAGCAGCTTAGTCTTAATGCAAGGACTGTTACATTCAGAAAGGAATAATCTCAGTTGCTTGTGTAAGATCATACATATTCTGTAAGTGGACTACAGGACAACAGATTCTGCACAGGTTTTAAGAACTGACAATTACACTTTGAAATGTGAAAGTAAAACCCATACATGGTATAGAGTCATATGTAGTTATCATCAGGATGATATGCAGAATCCATGTTTGACAAGCTTACTTGTGGTCACCAGTGAACTAGAACAATCTCATCCTGATTTCCCATATCTGACTTGAGGACTAGAAACCCAATCTGAAGACCTATGCAAAAAATGGGACTTGTTTCTTATTTTGAACCAAAATAGAAAAGACTTGAAATTAAAGATTGAAAGTAATGAACACTGTAGCTGTTTAAAATGATGGTAAAACTTTGGGGATCTATTTTTATTTCAACCACACACACACACATATATATATGTATGTATGTATGTGTGCATGTATTTAAACCCGTGTTGCTATTTAGGCATATAACTGTCTTTACTCATTTGAAAGTTATGGTTTTGAGAAGACAGAATTCACATCTCAATTTCTGTAATGCACACGCAGGTCCAGGCTTCTCAGCTAATGCTGGTCTAAAAAAATGGGCACAGAAAAAAAATAGGCCAAAAAATGCTTGTTTCTAAAAATATTTTGGAATGGGTTGGAATAGAATTTTAGAGGACAGGACATTTTTCAGTGAAACAATCCAGTCTCCAATGGGTAGCCTTGCATTGTAAAGACTTGTGACCATTGTTGTAAAAAGCTTCATTACCTTTCTAATTTCCTATTTCTTTTACAGATATTTTGTATCACATCACGTTTTTCCAAAAAGCATACTGAGTAATGACTGCATTACAAAAATACATTTTGCCAGATTTAAGCGAGGCTTGGTTACACACTGTGCTAGTTTAAAGGTAAACAGGCAGGAGAAATGAACCCAACACAAAAGAGATTGTAAGTCAGAGTTACAATTTAATCACAATATTACAATAAATGCAATGGCACAAAGAGAAAATGGTTTTCACCCACAAAACCCAGAAGTATGACCCAGCACCCTGGGGCACAAACACAAAGGGGTTTGTTAACTTCTGTGCTGAACCCCACGTGGTTCCCCCAAGTCCAAAGTAAAAGGAAGTGAAAAACCTGTTGGTGCAGCTGATGGTTGCAATCTGGTGAAGAGCGGTGGTCGCAGTCTGGTGAAGAGTGGTGGTTGCAGTCTGGTTGAAAGTGGTGGTCTCCTCCTGTCAAGGTTCTGGTCCTCCTCTGGATCCAATGAATGGTCCCTCAAGTCTCAAAACCCCCAAAATTATGTCCCCTCAGGTCCAGGTGGGACCGCCCAGTACCTCCCTCAGGGCGGGGAGTTACATAAAGTGTAATCTCACTCTGTGAGTCATAGGGTAGTTGGAATCATTGATGGCCCATTAGTAGACATGACACCTCAGGCTGGATGTGGAGGTGCTAATGACTTCCTGGAAGTGAGTTATGACAGCTCTTATCTCACAGGTGTCTTTCACACCCAGCTCACACCCTGAGGGGTTGGGTGTGCCCTGGGCAGCTGCTGCAAACGGTCCATTGTTAACAGTTCATGAGAAATAAGTAGAGGGTGTAGAATACACAGCTGTGGTCACACCCACATAGTGATAAACTGGTCCCACCTGCTGAACTAGGACACATACTTATTAGTGGGAGGAGACCTACCTCAGCACCATGGTCCAGTAGCCCTCTCAAGATACAAAAATAATAGGAATCAGGATAGAAACCTTATTTGTCAATAAACAAAGTAATCAGGGAAATGTTGGAAAAAATAAACTTTGGTCCAAACTTTGGAGACTGGCATTGCTACCTGACCTGTGTTTTCTGAACCCATGGAATGGGGAGAGAACAAGAAGCTTTTACCTCTTTTTTCATAATTCAGTGGCTTGCCGTCCATGTTAAACCCTTATGGAACATTTTGATCTTAAAATTTGGTAACATTATTTGCAAGGACATGATCTTATAAATCTTTGTTTTGGATTATGTCAAGATCCCTTTTTACAGGAGACAAGGTTGATGCCTGTTCTGACATTTTACTTTTTTAGATTTATCTACTGACCTTACATTATCTGAAAGTACAGCACAAAATACCCTAGAAATTATAGATCTAACTTGATTATTCTGTGAGCTATGTCCTTTCTCCAGGATATATATTACCCAGAGAAAGCAGAGGCCAGCACAGGTCTCCACTTACTGCAGTTTTTGGCAGTCTCTTTATGAAGGGGTCATTTGTACATCATGCTGTGTTGGAATCCAATTTAAGGGTAAGATAGTAGTTCAGATATGCTGATGAGATTTTGTCAGAGTTTCTTTGCTTTCTCCCATTCTTCCAGCATTTCAGTATTCGATGTTGGACATTAAATTTATTGACATGATCAGAATTTGAAGAAAGGAGAGCAGTTGTGGGTATTCTTGCTGCTGCTCTAAGCTTTATTTCTTTTACTTTTTTAGCAGCTTGGTTTTGATCCTTTGGATTTTATTTAGTGCTTCCCTTCAGAATTGTAATCAGAACTCTGTCTGGGCCCACTGTATCTTCTTAAGAAAAATATTGTTTATAATTCTTGTTAGTCTGAACAACTTGCTTCACATGTGAAATTGCCCCTTTTTTATTGATTTGCCATGACAGCAGATGAGAGGTCCTCTTGTGCATCCTCTCCCATCATGTGAGTTACCATTCAAGTATGCACAAAGTCCCTCTCTTAGAGTTTAAGGGCTACAGATGAAGAAGATAGCATCCTCTGAGGATAACTTTCATATCATTTACCTTATACAGCTAGTCTTATAGAATTTCTTTAAAACAAGCATAGAGGGATGGACTCCTCCATGAGGCAATTCAGACCAAAAGCTAATTTAGGGTCTTTGAGTCAATCTCCTCTCTCAGTATCAAAGGCCTAGAAATATGAGCCAACTATGTCTGTTACTCAAACTTGGATTATATGAATAAAGCCTTGGTTATTTACCACTGCACCATTTTTCGCTTTTCTTACCATCCATCTCTCCCTTCTCAGAACCCAATTGTTTTTCCATACTAATTTTTCAAAGAACAAAAGGAATTCAGTAGGACTAGGAAAACTAGCTTGCCTCATAAAAACAAAGGAAGAGCCACACACCATGAAAGTTGGAGGAACCTCCACAAGCCACCTACTTCAACATTCTGCCCAGAACAGACAAATTCAGTACTCTTTTCTAAAAGAGTTGCTCTTCACTTGGATTGTCCAACAAAGAAAGGAAGAGGTGAGCTAAAAACAACTAGTTCAGACTGTTGGCCTCATTCAGGCCTAACTGACTTTCCTGTGGTTACTAGAAAAAAAGCCAGCAGGAAGGGTTGGAGAAGGTCTATAATAAAGATTTTCTTGGCTAGAAAATATGTTAAAGTGATAAAATGTTTTCTAAGGGGCCACCAAAACAACAAAAAATAAAGGAAATATTAAATAATTGTTAGTTTTCAAATAATTAATTTCAAAACATTGATATATCAAACAAAATTTTATTTCATGCTTTTATAAAGCCCAAGGCACTCATGCAGTATATGACAACAACATTTCTTATTAAAACTCTGTGAAGTTATGGTAAATATAATGTTTGAAAGGAAATAAAGGGACAGTCAAAAATATTGTGTGATTCAAAACCTGGGTCAGCAATAGAGTTACCCACAAACTTGACGTGAGCTTCATGCAGAAGTCACTCACATGCTTACGGGACTACTTTACCTTAGATCTCCAAGTTTAAGGTAAGGATAATAATCCTGTTTTCCTCTCTATCATCTATTCAGTGACAGAATCATTTATTTATATAGTCACACCGTGTTTTACCAGGGAAAACACTAATTTTAGGAGCATCTGACTCCCTTCTTGAGCCCCCAGCTGGCCCTTTCTAGGCACCCAAACTACAGTTGGATTCAAAATACAGTTCACTGCTTTACAGAGCAGCTATTCCTCTGGATCCTTTGCAAACAATGTTATTTCCTGAGCCAGATAAAAACAGCTATTAAAAGACCTCAAGAAGTCTTTTTAGTTTAATTTCTGCTCAGAACATGGCAGTGAATGAATTTGGAAATGGTTGTCCTGGCAAAACTGAAGAGGTTTTAGGTTGAAGGCAGGAGCACAGAGCAACAGCTGACAAAGTTATGTCTACTTCAACACTGAAAACATGAAATACAACCAGAATTTATGATCATAAATCAGTTTCTAGTGGAAGAAAAAGGGAGATTTGGTGACCTAAATGTTTATATTATTCATAGAAAGTAATTTAAATTTAAATATTTTTTTATTTCAATAGGTAATTTTTTTCAAGATGTTCATTCTTCAAAGTCTCATTTCTGAAACATTGTTTATCTTCATAAATTGATTGAGTCCTAAAGGAAATGGCTATTTTCAGATAAGACAGACCTCACTCCAGGGATTTTTTTTCAGCTTTTGAAATAACCTTGTTTTGGTTTTGTTTGATTTAATTATTTGTTTATTTTCTATTGGTTTGAAATCAGATTCTTGAATTCTGAGAGTCAATCCAAAATTTTAACATTTTTTTTTTACCAAATTCTGGATGCTATAGTAGTAAAAGTAGAAAAGCATCCTCCTAGCACATTATGATTTTTTTCTACTGATATTCTTTCCCTGTTATCAGAAAATATGAATAGTAATATGATATGGAGACATTAAAAGTGAACTGGCGGGGAAATGATAACTAAGAAAGTCATTATCCTAAAAGTTAGCATGTGTAGAATTTAGAGGAATTAAGCACAATTTAAATTTCCGTGTAATTTATTTTATAAATCTCCTGTAATTTCAGGTATCATCAAAAAAAAAATGAAGAGGAATATAAAAACAGAAATTACATTATAAATATACTACATTGTTATCTTAAGACAATCATTCATCTTTCAATGCTGAAGTGAATTTTCCAGGGTAAATGTGCCTAGTACAAACTCTTTTCCTGAAGATTGGGGGGGGGGGGGGGGGGAGAAAGGCCACAAAACTATTTTTCTTCTTTAAAAAACTGTGCCTTTGTAAGATAAGCAAAGCATAACAGCCTCTGCTCAACAGATAAAAAGGTATCTCCAACCTTACAGCATTCCTTCTTTGTTCAAGATGCTGAAGAGTTCCTTTTATATTTCTGAAACTTTTCACTCCATCTTAGCAGATCGTGCCATGTCAAGAGCTCCAAAGAGGGAATATATCCACTTGCTCTGGAGAATGTGTTAAAATCAAAACCAACCCTAAAAAAAGGATAGAGAAAAACATGAATAAACAGCACTAAGCACCCAATCTTCTTAAACAAATGGGTAAACAAGCTCAGGGAATTAGCAAGCTTGCCAACGGTGTTTGTTGTGCTGTTACAACTAACCTGTTATGAATAACAATTATTAGTATCACCAAAATGGTTCGGTTTCACATAAAGTTTTCCAGCCTCCTGTCATTAATCTTACCTGGGTTTATTACTACCTCTGTCACTTGCAGCTTGAGTAGCTAAACTCCTTAATACACAATCTGTATGGGCAGCTTAGGGTTTGTTTCCCACAGCAGAATGCACAGACGAACATGCCATACCTCATGTTGGTTTGTTTAAAGAGAAAGGAGAGATTGTGATCTGTGTCCTAGAATGTAACCTCAGATTTAATATTCCCCAAGGAAAGTGTTTTCTAACCATTGCACATGTAACAGGGCTGCACTGTCAATACTTGTCTAGAAATGTAAATATTCTCAGGTGCCAGGATAAACAATTGCTTTGAAGAATTATACTACTATAATAACTGTTTACAATCACATATTTTATTTCTATGTACCTGAATAATTCTATAAAGACCTCTGTATATTATTCTGAAATTATTTCCATATTGTCTTTCACACACTTCATAACCACTAAATATCCTGTAAGACAAAGCAGAAAACATATTTTGTCTCTAACGTGAAAAAGCTTTTCCTCTCTCTTTGCAGGCACCACTCACTAGCTCAAAGGAAAAAGGATATTTCTCTCTGCAACCTCACAGGAAGAGAGCAACATGCCTGATCAATAGTGATAAGTAAGAAAATAAATTATCTGTTTCATAATATTAGGCCCCAGGAAGAACAGAGATGAACACTGGGAGGGTCTTCAGTGGTGAGAAGCAGATATGAGGTGCACAGCGTCAAGGTCTGCCCATGGGGTTCTTCATCCTACTTCCCTTTTGAGCTCAGTGAATGGTCCTGAATCACCCCACTCTATCACAGATAGTTAAAATACACCTAATTAATTGCATCTTAAAGTGACAATGATTTAAAAGTGTGTATAATAATACTGGGACATGTAACAATAAAAACAACTTCGAGATTTGCATTTGGTAAAGTGAGTCCTTTGTCTTCATCTCCCTGCCCCAGTTGTAGGTACTGAGGGTTCTCATACCCACCCGTGAGATGTAGTTGTCTCTCAAATGAATACCAGTATGCACAATACATTCAAAAGGGCTATATATTCATCTCAGTGTGTCTCCCTGCCCTTGCATAAACATACACACACCAACACAAGCAGATGAATCATGGTACTAAAGAGGAAACAGAAAATAAACAAACAAAAAACTCCCACAAGGTACCTGCCGTAAATACATAGACAGATAGGCATGATTTTACCACAAATATATCTACCTATTTTCTTGACTGGCAAATAATCCTTTTTGTTGTCTTTAAAGGCAGAGAAATCAAAGTCTAAGAGACCACTGTGAAAATAGTAAAGTGATCTCTCAGTCTGAAGAGTGAGCAATAGGCCAGCAACTTTGACATACCAACATGTGCTAAAGAAATATAGTCACTTTGGTAAAAAAGTATAACAGACAGGAACATGGACTTTTTATTTGAGACATTACAAGACCTAAAATATTCAAATTATTTCAGTTAATTTATGTTCGATTATCAACTATAAAGTTTTTTATTTAGGTAATCATTTGTTATAGGAAATTATAAATTGAACTTTCAAACACACTGAAATTGATTGGGGCTTGTTGTATATTAAAATTCAGGCAAACAACTCTATGATGAGATAGTTAAGAAGTTTTCATGATTAAGGCACATTTGCCAGCCACCTGGAGGAACAAGTCCCCACAGTGCTGGAAAGGCAAAGCTAACCTCCTTCTTTTCTCTGCCTGAGAGGTCAGCTACAGAGGGTTTGTATGGAGTTCTGCACTCACGACTTCTGTGTTAAGGAAACTTTCCTTACTATCCAAGAGCCATTCTGGTAGTCATGAAATCACAACACTTGATCTGTGACTGAGGCCCCTTCACAGCAGGCAGCTCCAGCTTATGGGTGCTCCCTTGACTCATCCCACTATATATGCACTGTGTCATAAAACGGCAGGTGAAATTCAACAGAAATAAACACAAAGCTATGAATCTATGAAAAAATATACCATAATTTCACATATACAATGAAGGACTCTAGGGTGTCTTCAGGAGTGAGATGTCCAGGCTGGGAAAGACAGTTCCATTAAACCACTGCTAAAAAAAATTGAGTCAAATATTAGAAAAAATTTAGAAAGACGAAAAAATAGAGAGAGAGAAGCTAGACCACTAGCTTATGTATCCATAGCTTGCTGATACTTTGAATATTATAGTTGTTCTGATCGCCTAATGTCAAAGAAAGTCTAGATGAATTGGAGAAATCTCTGAAGGTAGTAAGAGCAACAAAAGAGAGCTTTGCAGAAAAGAATGAAGAACTTCTACTTAGTATAGGATTCTTAATTCTGGAACAGAAACAACCTGGTTCATGGCAGAGGTTTGTAGAGGCAGAATTGGCATGGAGAGAGCAGGAGGGACTGGCTGCTCAGTGTCTCTCCTTGTACAAGAACCAGGGGCCATATCAGAAGCTTGCTGGACCCAGGGTAAAAAATAAAAAGAAAGGGTTCCTTCTGCAGTGGATAGAATTGTCTCACAGTATGGTGGGTATGTGAGAAGATATTTTACCAAACAGACAAAAATCAGCAGAATCAAAAATCTTCCTAAACAGAAAATAGTTGAAATATAGGAAAATATCAAGGGCCGGTATCACATGTACATATACGCTGCTTTTACTTTGTCCAGAGGGTATGCCTGGAGACCAGATTCTGGGGAAAATATACCTTTGGCCCAAACTGGTACAGTAACTCTTATGTTCTGCACACATTTTTATTTACTTAGTAAAGGATGTTACACAACTATACTGCCAGCCCACAGAACAACACAATTAGGCATTAGATAGACCAGGTCCACCAAATCCAGAATGCTGTCTCCAGCCTGTATAAGACAATATTGATTGCTGTGACTGCTTCCCTCCAAAGAGAACACCATAAGAACTGGGCAGGCACAGCACCATTTTTACCCAAAATAGTGTCCAGCAAAATTGTAATTCAGTGTCTTTCCAAACTATGTTGATATTTTTGTTACTATTGGTTCGTTGGGTTGTTCTTTCATTGACCTGCTCAGCCATTAAAATAAACAACCAGGAATACTCTTAGCAGCTATTATTTCATCTGACTTTGAACATTGAAGACTTCTTAGGGAATAAAAAGACAGTTATCACTCAGTCAATTTAAAACCAGTGTCACTATGTCTAGATGGTCATCTACTATTGATATATACATATAAATAACACTCTTTCATAAATGTCTGGCTCCTGTTCTTATAACCCTGTGGCAGCAACTGCAAGAAGTATAGGACATATAATAATTACTTTAAAAATATTGATCTGCTTTCCTATTAAATTCCAAGGACCGTTGGATATAAAAATAGCCACAGTAAGAAATAAACTCAGTTTCTGAGATCAAAGCTTTTAAAATCTGAAATAACTTAAAATCAGAAGACTTTAGTCAAAAGTTGTACTGAGTCATACGTAAGTAAAAACAAAAACAAACCAGAAACAACTTGTACAAATCACTACCCTTAATGATTAGGCAAAAAAAGACATTAACAAGTTCCTTAATTTAAAAATATTAAAAAGGAGCAAATTTATTGTTTGGATGCCTCACATGGTGGAGGAATAAAAATTATACTCTTCTCCAAATATTTGTAGTGAAAAGAGAAACCTGACAAAGTATATATGTAGAAGTTACGAGTGGGCACAGTTATAGGGATAACATGGAGATAAAAATCACTGTGAACATTTTACATTGCACAGGGGGGGGAAAAAGAATTCCTGTGTTCATTTAACATTTGCTTTAGTTCAAGACTGGAATGATTGTGTTTTATTTGCAAAGATGCAGGCAGAAAGCACATTTTAAACTTGCTTTTGCAAATGTTCACACTGGCATACTGCAGGCTTCCTACTGCTTATTCTTTCAAGTTCTCTGCATCCAGACAAGCAGGAAACAGAAATATTTCCTCTAAATGCATGACCAGTGACAAACACAGGAGAAGCATTTAGGGAACTTTGCTTTCAATGGCCACTGCAAAACATTTCCCAATCATAATATAACAGAAACTGGTGCTCACAATGCTGCACCCCCCAGCTCTGCCTGTACACTGTATCCATTGTTGGTGGCTGGTTTTGCCATATGCATTATTCTTTGTGAGCTACTACCAATTTATTTGGTAATGTCAACAGCAATTAAGTTCTGCCACCAGGCAGACTTTAAACGAGGTTTTCTTAGAACCAGTTCCCTTTGCAATTGGATTGTGAAGAATACCTGATAGATAGAAGCTGTCACAGTCGTTTAAGGCAGAGTGGCCTGTCTGGGTCAGGGTCCTGATGGTAACTATTCCCCAGGGCAGAGATTTATATCCATCATCATAAATAAGTTTTGCTTAAGTTACACAGTTTAAATGTCTAAGGCACCAAGACTTCAGGTTGCCTTAAGAACATGAATCAGATTCTCTGCAGAGGTAAGCTTGTCAGTCAGCCTACATCACATCACTAACATGAAGTCCCTGGGGACTTTAAGCTTTAACAGTGCTTTTCCACAGTATTGTTATTAGCAATATTGTAACTCCAGGAGATCTCAAATAGGGCTGAAATCTTATTGCCCTAACACAGAACAAAATTTTTTAAAAGGCACTCTACACTCAGAAGCTCTTATGCCATAAATTGGTTAGAAAGACAATGGAGAGGAGGAATGTGGCAGCATTCCAGATCCTTGTCTGAAAGCACTTACATTTTCACTAAAAAAAAATAAATCAAAATAAACCAAAATTCACTTGGTGCAGTGCCTGAGATTGAGCATTTTTATGCACATTTTTTTTGCACTCCAGATCAAAGGGCAATATTTCACACTACCCATTTTTATTCATTTTTTTAAACTTTTTCCCCACGATCCTATTGTAACAAAACTACAATAATTCTTTAATATTCACAGATCAAATAGTCTTGAAGAATATTATTGCTTTAACAGAATGAACTGGATTAGTAAACATGGGTCATCTTTAAATTTGCTGAGCAATTCCTCCATGGAGGGAAGAACTTTTTCCAGTGCATCACACCAGAATAATTTATTCAGTTCTAATGAATCATTTCTACAAGCATACAGGATTCAAAACCAGTAGGCACTTTTGCCTTAACACAAGTTGAATGACGATACAGCATGGCAACAGAAAAGGAGCAATTTACCCTAACACTCTCCTTAATGCAAATTGAAGGAGTTGAAGGGAGAATAGTAAGACCTTATGTCCGCCATAGATGACCAATGCCAGCCTACCGAGATATTGAAGATATAAATATACATCAGAGAGAGCATTAAATAGCATTCTATTGCATTTAGAGTGCAGATTTGAGCTTCAAAGAAGTGATGATAAAAGCCAGGATTCTCCAATGCAGTTTCAAGTGGAAAAAAAAAATTGGATACATATTGTTGTACCCATTAAGGTTTTGAATGGCAATTGGCAAGGATCTCAATTTGATTGCAATGGTCAACAGTTAAAAAAAACACAGAAACTTTGTTTACTATGTACAAAAGAAGGCTAATATGAGAGATAAGATTTTCCTCCAGTGGTAAAAAATGGTGAATTGGTTCAGACTATTTTGTGCTAAAGTCACACCAATGTGACTTCCCTCTGTGATGTTCCTATACTTGAATGTTCCCATAACAAATGTTTTACAAAAGCAATTTCCCTTCAGTCTGGGGTATCTCACTAAGATGCCTGCTATGTTTCCTATTATGCCACCAAACAGAGTGGCAAGTGCTCCTATAGAACAGTTATTTTCATCTATGTCATGCAGACTAACTTGGGATACAACAAATCATCCTCTGGAAGTGCCTGTCTCTACTGCTGTGAAGGGAGACTGGATGACCTAAGACTAAATAGGATCATAGAATGATTTGGGTTGAAACGGATCTCCAAAGATCATCTAATCCACTCTCCCTTCCATAGTCAGGGACACCTTTCACTCAACCAGTACCAAGAATGTGAGAGTGGCTGAATATAAAATTATTGTTTATAAAAAAACAGACTTTGAAAATGCATTCTCCCCATGATATTTCTTTGTGGCAGTCCAAAGCACTAAACTGACTATTAAACATTCCCTACTGTTTGTTTGACTTTGGCAAGAATTGTGATATCTATACATCCATCCACTTTTTAACCAAGTTTTTCAAGGAATGGGTAGCAACATGGAAATCAGGTGATGTGCAAAATAATCCAGAATGTGCCCTATGTCTCAGAAGAGAATGCTGCATGAGATTACAAATTCTATCACAGTTATCTGTGAAGGAGCTTATGTTCATTTCTAAATTTCTAAATTTTTAAAATCCTGAAAAGAAGAAACAGAGGCTAAAAAAAGGTGCATGCCAATGCGGGGGGGGGGGGGGGGGGAGGGCGGCTAAAAAATGAAGTACAAAGAAAATATGTGAAAAACAAGTGTAGCAGCACAACACTAAGGAAAATTATAAAGGTACTACCTATAGAAGTGCTTCTGAGAAATCTGTTATACTCAGTGTTGTACACAGACAGTCTTACATATTCTTGATTCAGGCTACAAAACCACTAAGCAGCCAAATTTGTGGAATAAAGTTCATACCCTACTTGCCAATTTCTCTCTTCCACCTGATCAAGGCAGGGTTTTTTGAAACATTCAGATGGTCACTCTTGGTCCAACTTTGATTTGTTCAAATATGTCTGAAGTTATGGCCGATACATAAACAAATAAGCTGTACTTGTTCAAAAAATGCCATTGAAGACAGCAGTCAGTTTTATTTATAATCTGAGTTATGCAGTGATGAAAAGAGCTTAACCAGATCAAAATGCTGGAGATAAAATGCTCAAAAATAAAGATTCAGCTCACACAGAAAAGCTACAATACTTTCAGATTTGCCATTTCAAGAGAAAGAGTAAGATTTCCTTTCTTGTTTTGCCACAGCAAGACATTAGTGACATTTAGAAAAAATGATCATTCCTGAACAGGGCAGTTATGTTACAATAGAGTTTACAACACTGAGATTTATTTTGGCTTGAGGCAAAGTTAAGATTAAAGAGATGGTGCCGCTCAGACTACAAAGGCTCATAAAACACTAAGCCATTATCTTGACCTTAATATAGAATTTAGGATTAAAGACATCAGTAGTCATAATAGTCTTACACTCATTTAAAATTCAGCTACAGTTTGTCACAGTCCCCTTTTAGTTTTGATCTAAACTACCTTGAACTTAAGCTGCACAAAGTATTTATTATTTCTTTATTAGCCATAAAATTCACAAGGTCCAAAGGTGGAAAGGACCAAGTCCCTAAGAAATCCAAGAAGCAACTGCAGCATTATCCAGGCTCTCCTCTTGTGCTGCCTTTCTATTGCAGAAGGTCAATTTACTACATAATAGAAAACAGTATTACTACAATTTCAGGCTTGCCATGCAGGAATACATTTGCAGTGTGTTGAAGACTGAGACAAATTTTCACACTACAACCTTATAGTCATTAATAAAGAAGATTGTGGTCTCTGTCAATATGTGTTTCTCTCACAAAATATCAAATCTCCTTTTCCTTGAGGATAGAGGGAGCAAAATTAGTTTATTTGTTGATGCTCTTGGTTTCAAGGCTGTAAAAGACTTGCTAGAAAACTGAAACTTTCACACCTTCTGTTTGAAGGTCACCTTCAGTCTGGCAATTTATAAATTGCAGTGATTTGAATGTTCCAGTCAGAACCCTCAATTCACCTGTATTCCCACAAAAGTAAGGTGTCTTGGTTTGAGATAAGCAACTGCCAACCCCCCCAAGCACAGAGAGAAAAGCCTCCCTCCTAACACCAGGGAAAGGGAGGAAAAGAGAGGGGAAAGAAAAAAAAAACACTTCAAACCGCGTTTATACTAAAACTACATATATTTTCACAGAAAGAAAGAGACAATTAGAAGAGAGTACAAATATACACTCACACAAATCTGGAACAACAGTTCCCCACCTCAACTTCTTAACGAACACACAAATTTTACTGTCCTAACTACACATTACTTAAGAAAAACCTTATTCCCCAGGGAGACAAACCCAAGCAGAAAGGAGAGACCCAGAAGAACACATTTTACTTTCCTGAGATACCCTGTGAGCCAGTGGTGGGCCTGGTCCTCTCCATCCCCCCTGGGACAGCATCATGCATCCTCCCAAGAGGAAGGCTGAGAAGTGACTGCCTTAACCACTCCCACACTGGTTCCTACTTCCCTGGAGATGATGTCATAATGTGGTATGGAATACAAAATTACTGGCTAGAAGAGGTCAGCTGTTAGCTCAGCCCAGCTCAAGTCAGCTGACAGCTTTGGCCTAGCCCACACTTCAGAGCCCAAATCTAGGCCCACCTAGGTGAACCCATAACATAAGGATTCATTCCTGTGGGTCAAAACTGTACAAGGAAAAGATAGTCCAGCCTTCTGAAAGAAGGAAAGATTAGAAACAGAAAAAAGTATGCAACATTTCAGTAATGCAAATATAATCAACAACAAAAGCTTGGTGAAAAACCAAATGCTTACTGGCCTCCAGTCAATAGCTGTTGAGGGAAGAGACTGAGATATATCAACCTGGAAAACCCGAGGCATCAGGACCAATAAATATTTATTCTTTTCGCTTTTCTTCTGGCAGGCAAACAATGGAAGCATTAGTACATATGTGAAAGGCAGACCATAGCTGGCAAGTAAAAAAGTTTATGAGATAACCCTCATGTCTTGAGATTTGGGTTTCTAACCATAGTTACAAGTAATATAAATTTTGTAAGAAGGTTTTTGCTTCTTCAAGAGAAATTATGAAATATAATGCCAGCCATTAATGAAAGACATCCATATTTCTACCCTTAATCTAATACATACCAATCAGGTGTTTCCAATACATCATAGCAAAGGTTTCCCAGAAGAATGCTGTTGAGAAAAAGAGGGCTGCTGAATCCAGGATCACCCAACAGCTGGTCCCTCTGGCTAGGACTTCATGATAACAATACTAATTTCTCTGACTTTCTTCCTCATCTAATTTCTAGAATGGCTCTTCTTTGGAGTTGCCTCATAATGTGCTCCCCCCTCACAAATACAATCTTTGCAGGTTAATGCAGTGGATCTTCAGCTTGAGAGTAACTTCCTTATCCTAAACCAAACCTTCTCAAAATATAGCCAGTGCATGTCCACGGAGTCCAGCAGCCAGAGACCACTCCACAGCCACATCGTCCACCTAGGGGATAACAAGTCAAGTCTCCCACAGGAGAGAGCACCCATGAGAAAGAGATCTGGACCATACTTTTTATTCAGCTTTAAGAAACAGCAAGTTTTCAAATGTAGGAGGATATAGTTCAGCCTGTTATTCAGCAGATGCATTTGCCAAATATGAGTTAGAGCAAAAGGTGTTTCTTCACTTGAGTGGTCAAATCCAATTCTACTTTTTTCTGGTTTTCCCTTTTTATTTATGCCAATTTTTATTCCACTCACTCCCTCTCTTACTCTATTTGTTGCAGTGCATACTTACACACAGGAGTGAAAAATTGAAGTAATCAAAGGGTCATCCAAGGATCAAAATCCCTAAGCTGTTGTTTTCAAGTTTTATTTATGTTTATTAAACTTTCTCAACTCATTTCATTATTCTTGTGCTTACTCACCCTGCCAAACATTTCTTTGGGGAATAATGAAATAATTCAAATAGAAGAAAAACAGACATCTGATCCAATTTCTCTTGGCAGGCAAGCAGGAGAGGGAAATACCAGTTAATTGTGAAAAAAAATAAGATAGACTATTGCAGATGCATAGGTATTTTGTAAACGTAAAGAAAGACGTCACTATCTAATGACCTCTATTTCCTTCTAGGTGTTCCAAGTCTTCAGAAAACTGCATGACGTATATGTATCAGCGCATAAAATCTTATTCTCCATGTGTTTTTGAGTACCTGTCCATGTAAGTCACTACAACTGATCAAATTTTAAATACTTTCTTTTTAAATGGCCCATAAAGAATAAAGATGGAAAGTGTCAAAACTGGTATCAGTAAATATTCTTCACAAAGGAAGGGAGGGAGAGTCATTATGCCTGGTTATGATGCTATTAATAAGAGATGAATGCATGAATTTCAATATCTTTTCAGAGTTTATTAGCAGACTGATATCTGGGACACTGTTCACTCATGTTTGCTTCACTGTTTCATCCAAATAAGCATCAATTTTAATAAAAATAAGTCTGGTCTTCTCTAGTCTCCTTGCCATATTTATAGTGCATAATTTCCACACTCATCTCACAGTGCTGTGTCTGTTTCCTGGAAGAAAAAGGGTGTTGTCTTAGCACGGAGAGTAATAACATGTTTGAAGAGCTGGACTTCTGTCACTGAAAGGAGACAAATATTTGGCAAATCCTCTGTCTCCTCTCAGATTAGAGTTGTATCTCTTATCCTAGGCTATGCTTATTGACCTAGGCTGTCATCTGTAAATCATAATTAGGCCAATGAGATTGCACACACAATTTTTATTCTATGACAACTGGATAGCTCATGGGAGGGAATATCGGGCTGTGTAGCTGCATTCAGGTTACTTTAGACAGGTTACTTTACCTGTATTCAAAGGTACCTGGAAAAAGGGACCATCACAGATATGTTTTTTCTATTTTCCCCCCTGAGACCCCATTAGAGCACAGCCCTTAGGGACCATACAGATGCTTGCACAGAGGCTCCAAGCCATGGCCCCTTGCAGAGTAAATTCTTTACACCCTGCTGAAGGAGCAGTGCTGTTGGAATCTTTCAGGCACATCTGCTAATTCTGTTGACCTCTAATTAACATCTCCATCATCATTTACCCAAATCGCTGTTACAAGCAAACTGAGAAACATACTGGAGGGAAATGTGTACTCTTGCTTGGATAGATAAAAGTCACAGAATCACAGACTTGGTAAGGCTAGAAGGGACCACAGTGGGTCATATGGTCCAAGCTCCCTGCTCAGGCAGTGTCATTCTAGAGTACACTGCACAGGATTGTGTCCAAATGGAGTCAGCGGATTATGCAAAAAACTCTCCCTCTTTATCTGCCTGTTTGAGTAGTGAAGTTACTGTAGAGCTTGTGAGACAAAAACAATTCTTTCTGCTCTCAGCAGCTCTTCTAGACCTGTTTTTTTATCAGTGCCCAAGCATGCTACAACCCCTGAGTTGACTGTACCATGTTTATATTTAAGAAGGGTTGTGTTCACTGCATTATATTAAGATCGGTGAGAAAAGACGACCATGAAACATACACAATCACGTTAAATTAATTAATTCCTTCATGGCTTGGCGAATGCAGATTTGGGAAGGGCTCTCCCCATGTAAGTGTGTCCTTCGAACCTGCGCAGTGGATTTTTTAGGTGAGGCAAAGCATGCGCAGAACTGGCTCGATCCTCTGCTCCTAGGGTTTGTCTGCCACAGCCAAGTGAGTTTGGATGGTGATAGTGAAGTCCTCAGGACTAGAACCTACAGCCCCCCGTATTCACAGGAGGTCTCCCATCCAAGTACTAACCAGAGCTGACCTTGCTTAGCTTCTGAGATCTGACGGGATCAGGTGTCAGGGTGGCATTTAACTGCATTATTTACACTATCATAATCTGCAAAGCATATTTTTGGCATTTTCATGCATTTCACTTATAGAAAGACTGGGCTTTGGCTATTTGTATATCTCTCATCTCCAGTCTTTTAACCATCATTAAAATTACCTGTCCAAAAACTTTGGGCTATCACATAGCACTTTCAAAATCCTTATAGTCATTGTGTAGACTGAAATTTGAGTAAACAGATTGATTTGAATTTTAGAGCATCCCAGCTGCACAAGACAAACATGACTTTTGCTTCAGCTGAAACAATGATAAAACTGCGTGTGGGTTAGTTCACAAGCAAACCTTGACCATGCAGAGTTTGTAACAAATGCAAGGGCAGGAGACTCAAGCAAGGGCAGCTCTTCACTTGCTGTTAAAAGAGAATGGGTTTTTACCTCCAATTGGCCAGACCTAGGCTGATACAAGCAGCAGTCTTCAAGCTGCTTACTCAAGTCTTATAGTTTGTCAGTCTAGTATTACAGACTATACGATCTTTAGGCTTACACACTTCTCCTGGAGACAAAGAGCACACAGGTGGCTGGACTATAAGCAAAAAAAGGAAAAGTCTTCTGCCATGTCTAAACAGAAGCTGAACTTTCACCAAGAGGGTCTGTAACTAAATGGGTTTGTGTCTGAGTACTGATTGTCATCACCACTGGTTTTTCAACTCCTGAGAGTCAACCTTCAAATCTCTGACTATAATACCAATGATACAATACTATTCAGAGTTTTTTATTACAAGGAACTGAGCAAGATTTTAATGATCTTGCAAAATCTCCTATTTTCACTGTCCCCATGTAGATAGACATGGAGGATGGGGTTTACACCATCAGGTTTCTGCCTCTTCCACCTCTCCAAGCACTGACAGTTGGGAAGGAAAAGAAAGAAGATATTTATTTTATGAAGAGTTCTTAACCAGAGCATATCACCAAGTTTATATTTTCCCATTCAGAAATTCTCTATTGCAAGATAATTTTTGTCAGTATCTCAGAAACTATTGTATGGCTACTCTGTGATTACTGAGAGAACAGAATAAAGCAATGCAGTTATGTGTCAGCTATGAAATGGAAAATGTTAAACAAAGCATTTGGGACTTTGGAATTATCCCAGAAAAAGTGTTGCATGCCCTGAGAATCAATTGCTTTTTTAAAAAGTACAAAAAATGGAGGCCAGCCAAACTAATCATTGCCAAATCCTCTGGAAATTTAGCCATCTAACATATTCTTAAAAATAAAAAATTTATGTGACAGAGAGAAGACAAATTTTGGCAAATGTTTTTCATAGAAAGGATCATGGAGTATTTTCTGACATAATCTTGGTCTTTCATTCAAAAGCAATATCAAAATATCTTCAAAAACACTGTAATTGTGCTAATTAGCTAACATTTTAGACTTTTAAAGAATAAACCTTGGGCTTGTAATGTGACTTTTTCCATTCTAATGAGCAGGTTAGGGTGCTCATTCACTATATTTAGCCACTTTGCAAAACTCCAGGACAGCATCATTCCTCTGAAGCGAGAGTGTGTAAGTTGTGCACAGCTGTGTAATTACAAGTAATGATTATTCTGAAAGCAATCAATTAACTGTTCAAGTGTTCTGACTTCTAACTACACATCAGCAACTAGGCATTGGGAGTGATCCTTGAGTATCCAGGGAACTCAAGGAAAACACTACCTGAGAACAAGGCTACAATGCAGACCTTCACAGCTCTTAGTGTCATGATTTGAACCTAAATGGGTGAGCAGTGAAAGTCCTGATTATATATATATACTTACATCTGCAATGAGGTAACTTTAGCCAGGCAAGGCAGAAAGAGGTTTTTGAAAATCTGCTTAGTCTCAAAATTCACTATCATCTGGATTTCAAGCTCAATATTTTTTATGTATTCATATATCTCAGAAATATTGAGAAGCTTCACAGCTCTCTAATCATGTGCATTCAGTATATAAATAGGTCACAATAAGAGTCTTATGCAATCCTCAATATGTAAAATTTCTCAAGGGATATGAATAACAGAAGTAAATAACATATTGACAAATGTAGTTCTAAACATACTAATACTTTGTGGTCCAGCTATAAGACTTTCTGGCATTTTACATTGATACCAAACATTCAAGAAACATTATTGAAAAGGAATTGCAGCTCTACAAGCATGGTTGGCAAAGTAATCAGGCCAGTGAAGCTGCCACTGAAACAGACAGTTTGACCTCTGACAGAGGCACTTTATTTAAAATGCATATAGTTGTGCAAAAATAAGAAGCTTTGTAGTCTGCATTAACAAGATCTCATCAGTCTTTTGGCACATATCTGGGGAGTCATGGGAACCTGGACACCCTTTATGTAAGAAATCCCCATGCATATTCAGTTTCTTTATATTCAGAATGATCATCAGGTCGTTGTTGCTGTCACCTTTTACAGTATCCAGATTTTTGAGTCTGGTAACACTTGTGCTTACTTCAGAAGTTGCTTTTTCTACCTCAGCTACAACAGTCTTGCTGTTATCTTTCGAAAGACACTTTTCTTGGCTTCCTTTATCTCCTTCTGTTCTGCTTAGGGAGTTTTAAATCACATAGTGGCAGCTACTCTTTGCATTACGTTTTATGGTTCAGTCACTGGCTCCTGATGCAAATGTGCTGCCAGTGACAGACTACTTGGCTTAAAATCCTCTCTCTGATGGCCTTCTTAGAATAAAAGTTATTTGCAGACCATCCAAGTCAAGGTCTGGCACGGAAAGTGCCTCCACCACTCCAAATCTCCAGGGATTTAGCCAATAACAGAGCTAAAAGTTCTTTCTGGTATGAGCCCTTGGTCAGCACAAGAAACACCCTCCCAGTCTTAGTTCTTTGGACAGGGCATCAGGTTGGCCCTTTTCATCTTTCAGTCAGAAATGATGTCATGAGTCACTGACATGATATTCCCCACATTCACACTAGCAATGTCACTACTCAGCTGGACATTTCAAAAGCAAGATTATTACCTGGGAATTGCTGCTTGGCTAGTACAGCCTGGTGGAAATCCACAGACTAAGAGATCCACATTTAGAGATTTCAGCTAACTGTATCATCTTAGAGAAAAGCCCGGACCATTTTGCAGCTTTGATGACTTAATGATTTAGGTGTGGTTTGGGGTTTTTTTGGGGTTTTTTTAAGAACAAAAGTTTTTTGAATGAGCCCTTGGAATAATAAGTTCTGACAACACTCATCCCACTTCAGCCTATTCACTCAGTTACTCAAATTATAATCAATGCTTAAGCTTTCTCATTCATTCTCTTGAGGAACAAAATAGGAAAATATTAGTAAGCATCACTCACGAAAATATGGCACTACTGGAAGAGGTCTGAGAGCAAGTGCTGTTATATAAACACTACAATAATTTTAATGTCCCCTAAACAATAGCTGACATGAATAAAAACAAATGTTCCTATTGATTTCCTGGTATTATTTTTCACTCCCAAAGTATATAATTCAAAATATATCAGCCCAGAGACTCTGTGAAGAAAGAGACAATGATTCACATCAAAATATTAGTCACTAATTTAACCTTATGAAATCATGTTAACATGATTTTCTTCATTCATTGCTTCAATATTTATAACTCAGTTCTCTCCCAAAAACGAATATATTTATTTTTGGCATATTTTGTCAGGTAGTAAGCCTTTCTTAGGCAGTTTAGACATCCATAAGGCCCTGCATGAAATAAGTTAAAACCACTGTTCAGTAACTTAAATGTCCTCCTATACGTCAGAGAATATTTTTTCCTTAAATACCCACTGAAAACTGGCATTCCACTAAGCAAACAGCATGTTACCAGCTTTTGCCATGCAACTCATACTGTGTGAATTCAGTTCCTGCTGTATCTTAACTTTTTGCTGTCTTCTGTTGCTCAGGGGGAGCAGCAGTGAAGCCCCATAAGGGCAGACAGGAGCAAGGAGCTCACAAGGGGCTGTGGTCAGCACAGAAATGGAACAGGACAACTGACACCATCCTGAGTGACAACTAAAAAGTGGAAGGAGACCAATACATGACAAAATTTTAACTAATCTCTCTGCAGAGTGAAGGAATAAATGAATCAAATGTTAAAAGGCAGCAAAGACAGCTGTCTAGAATTCTGTAGAAAGATCCATTTTTAAAAGTATCAAAATGAAGGGCCCGAGTATCACAGATGAAGTAGAATACATTAATGATTTACCATCTTCCTCTACATCTTGAAATATATCATGTAACTCAGGAGGTTTCCCATTTCCTTTGGAAGCATACTGGTTACTTTCCAGATCTGTAAGATTTTATGCTCCAAAATTAGAACAGCTGCTTCTCAGCTACAGCAACCCAGCACTGCATTATTCCATCTGTGCCATCTTTCATTTCCTTTACAATTACCTTGGTACCAAACTAAATGGTGCATCATAACCCCACAGTTCCCCTGTGCCTTTGGACAAGACTGATAAAACAGGCAAAGTAAGGAACTTAATGTTTCACATTTGAGTGCTTTGCTACAATTGAAATTATTCTTGTACACGAAATCTAACTACTGGTCATGACTTTTCCTCTGAATCAGTGGCGAATAGAATCATAGAATGGTTTGGGTTGGCAAGGACTTTTAAAGTTTGTTTAGTCCAACCACCTGCAATGAGCAGGAACATTTTCAACGAGGTCAGGTTTCTCAAAGCCATCCCACATTTGACTTTGAATATTCACAGGGATGGAACATCTGCAACTTCTCTGGGCAACCTGACCCAGTGTTCCACCCCCCTCACTTAAAAAACTTCCTTTCTCATATTTAGTCTGAATTTACCCTCTTTTTGTATAAAGCCATTTACTGTACGGTTGTACTATAACTACAGGTCCTGCTAAGAGGTGTGTTCCCATCTTTCTTACAGGTCCCCTTTAGGTACTGGAGGTCTGCCCTAAGGTCTCCCCAGTGCCTTCTCTTCAGGGCAAACAACCCCAGGTCTCTCAGCCTGTTTTCATAGTAGAGGTATTCCAGCCCTCTGTTCATCTTCTGGACTTCCTTCCTGTATTGAGGGCTCCAGAGCTGGATGCAGCACTCTACACTCCAATTCTCAATGCAGTGAAAGAAATAGCCTTTAACTTTAGCCATCTAAGAATTAGAAATACCATTTAAAAATACTTCAATCACATTATAATTTTAAGACATTCTACATGCAAATCTAATTTTATTTTACAACTATAACCAATATAAAATACTAAAATTAATATATTTAATATCTGACTACAAAATTTTTATTACTATAATTTTTTCTGATTTAATAACTTTAAAAAACTGTCAAAATTTGTCATTGATTAAGTTTAAATTAACATGTCACTCTTGCCATTAACATGTAAATTTCTCATCCAGAGAGGACAAAACTTGGACTCCTTTACCAACAAATCCACCCTTTTCCACCAAGTCTTGACACCAAGGATGGACAATTATATTAGCTGACACCTGGGAAACCCCTTTAAGACTCTGTCTAGTTTAGCTAGCCCCAAAGCTAATGATTAATTTCTGAGCCGTCCATTTTCTGAAACTCTGATTTACATTAGAATAAAGGAGTTTCCTTTCTCTGCTTACTTTTCACTAGTATCAGTTAGTTAAACAAAAGGTATTATCTCTTCCTATAAACTCTGGGGTTTTTCCTCCCTTAAACTATAACAGCTACACCATTATCACAATCCATTACCTCTCCCACAACACTCCAGACCCTCAGCCATGCAGCAGAGACAACCAGATTTCAGTCTAGCTGTACCCAGCATCTCAAGATCCCCAAATGATGCATTAGGTATCAAGACAAGGAGGCCTCTCTCACTGCCTAATAATAATTACATTGATATGTGCTCATACTCCAACCAACATCAGGCCCCAGAACTGTTTTTGTAAGGACATGGTTTCAGCTCCAGCTAAAGTAATGAGCTTGCATACAAAACTAACAAAACTTTTAGAAGAATTTTCGTTTCCAGTGTATACATCTGGCATTCCTCTTCACTGACTGATTTTTTTTAAAGCCCAATTTCTGACAAATGGAGGTCTTAAGCAGCTACATTCTTCTTTTTTATGTGCAAAGATCCTCTGTGGATAAAGACAAAGATTCATTTGTTCTCCTGGAAAAAAAAAAGTCTTCTAAACAAGGAGTAGAAAAGCATTGCATACATTCAACCTTTTCCAATTTTAATTCATCTACTCATTATCTTGAAGATCTTCTTTTGATAAAGACATAGTACTTTTTTTTACCAGCACTTCATTTCCAGGAAGCATTATATGGCTAAACGTGCAATAAACAGCTTCATTTTGCAGTTTGGCTTGAATTCACAAAAACATCTAAGTGATTTAAGGTGCCTTGACTTTAAATTTCCAAAAGCAAGTAACTGCAGGTGATTAGGGATCCTTAATCTTAACAGCACTCATCTGCTGTTTTCTCATGTGTAACAGAAGCCTGTCCATGTCTACTGCTCCCATGGGTTTTCATCGTTTTGAGTTTCTCTCCCAGACTCTAGGTAAAGTACACAAAACCAGAGGATCTTATTTGTGAGTTGCTTTGTAAATGTGAATTTAGAGACTCGTTCAGGCATGGGCAGTGGGGCTCAAAGCAGGATGAACTATACAATTGAAAGAGTCCTTGTTTAGATCCATAAGCCACACAGCTACATACAGTTGAATGAAGCTCAACTGAGGTTATGTTAACTCAGCATGTGTTAAGAACTCATATATAAAAATAATTACTATGCATAAATAACAGTAGATACTAATAGTGTCACAAAAACATGATAGTTTGCCTGGAGGTAAAGCTGAAATGTTAATGAGTTGTAAAAATGCCTGTTTAAGTGAGGGAAGATATTCTTTTACTTATTAGAACTTTTTTTTACTTGAGTTAGCTTAGCAATAACATTCCCATTCATTTTTGTCATATAGGTTTTCATGAGCCATATTGTCTGCTTTCAAGTTTTATTGTTAAACTTATGTTGATGGTAATATAAAAACTCTTAAGTTTCAGTTTTTCCAGCCATAGTAGCTATGGTTACCTATATGCCAATATACACCTCAGTAAAAGGAGAAAAAATGTCTGACTGCTTGCCTTGTAAAAGGAGAGCATTATGTTCCACAGATAAAAGCACAACTGAAGATAATTTCACCTGCTCTGCTTCAAGTGACTGGAAGCAGACCTGAGCTCCATGCCACCTTCTCTGCATCTCCCATGGACCTCTGATTGACTTCCCTGCCTGCAAAAGCATCACTGTTACGTAAGCATGAGCCATCATCCCCAGGAGGGAGGCAGGATGTCTCCACCAGGCTCGTGGGGTGGATGCCATGCCTCAGAGTGGAGCTCTGCTCCCTCACACAAAGAACCTGAAACATCATTCCCCTTTGGCTCCCTATCACACTTTCACTGGGTAGTCTTCTGATCTAAGGTGTATTTACTCTGTGTGACTTTTGGTTTTGCTTTATTTTTGCAAATAAAGAAGAGGTTATTTACCCTCCTTTCCTCATGCTTCATTACCATCGTAATTGAGATTTCTCTTTTGGTTATTGACTCAGATAGGCTTCAGTTTTCAAAAACACCCAAGCCAGGCCAAGCAAGCTATTATTCTGTCCTGAGTTCACCAGTGAATAGCCAGGACCACTCAGGTGCAAGTAAGAAAAAAAAATTCCAAAGGGATTTTCTGGCATTGTTTCTTTACAGCTGTTGTAGTTTAACCCCAGTAGGCATCTAAGCCACTTGTTCACTCCCCCACAGTGAGATGGGAGAGAGAATCAAAAGTGCAAAAGGTAGAAAACTCATGGGCTGAGATAGTTTAATAAGAAAAAGGAAGAAAAGGGGGGAAACAAAGTGATGGGAAAGAAAACTATCTTGCTTACACCAGCCAAGCCCAGCCAGTCCCTGAGCATCAGCAGCCCTGACTAACTTCTCCTGGAGATTTCACAGCTGAACACAGTGCTGTATGGTATGGAATGTCCCTCTGGTCAGTGGGATCAGCTATCTCAGCGGTGTTCCCTCCCAATATCTTGTGTACTCTCAGCTCCCTCACGGGTAGGGTGAGAAGCAGAAAAGGCCTTGACTGTGCAAGCACTGCTCAGCAGTAGTGAAGACATCCTTTTTGTTATACAACACTGTTTTCAGTACAAAACCAGAACACACCCCCATTTCCATGTTCCCGAATATCACAACAACTCAAGTCGGCAGTCATTATTTGAAGATTAATATTTTTGTTAGTGTAGAAGAAAAGTAGTTATCTCTCAATTACATCTACATTGCAAGATCAAATTCTGTAGCATTAGTACAAGACATTGATCCTGGCACAAAGAGCTTAAGTGCATGTGAATTGGCTTCCAATCTCCCAAGAGAGAATGTGATTCCTCTGCTTGTCTTGCAAAATTATAGGATTTTTTTCATAAATGAGCATAGTTCTTACCAGAGCACAAATCAATTGTGAGTAGACTCTAACCTGAGTGGTTGCAGAGAAAAACATTACAGTAATTTGTCCATCAAAATTATTGATGCTGCTCCCTGTTGCATACACAGATGTAGCCCTGGACAAGCCTCGGAGCAGAGAAGCTCCACAAATAAACTACTTCTCCCCATGAGCCAGAATCCACGGCAAGCATACAACAGAGCTTCACAAGCTGATCTGACCAGACAGAGAAAGAAAAATTGAGTCTTACTAACAATTACAGTGATCAGGTAAATTATGAATATTCATATGCCACCTCTTTCTTATCATCAGCTGCAGTGAAGCAGTAAGAGAAACCAAATTTTGAAAATCCCTCTCCCTTGGGAAATCTCCACTCTACTTGTGTTTATGCTCTATTGCAATTTCATGAAAATTAGTATTAAGATTACACTGTATTAACACATTTGCACAAAGCCTGAACAAGAAGGAGATAGTCATTACTGATATTAAACTGCTGATATTTAAGTAATTGCTTTACTTTATCAGCCTTATTATCAAATGATCTTGTTACAGCTATAGAATTACCTATAATCACTTCCACAGAGAGGATTTTAAGCCTGATCAGAAAAGAGTCATTAAACAATAATTAAAATACTGCATGTGCACTCTGTATTTGGCTTGACAGCTTGCAGGAGCAGCCTGTTAAACAATCCCTCCTAAGTGCAGAGATAAAGCAAGGTGTGTCTGCACTGAGAGCACCACTGGGAGCTGGAAACATGACTTTAGTCCATTTATAAAGTTTTCTCATTAGGTTTCAATTCAGGAGTAATGCCACAATGGTATTTAAAGGATATTCAATCACTCACGACAGAAAAGCTAGACTGACAGTGCACAAATGGTGTTTGATTATTACCAATCTATCATGTCAGTTAGCAGGAGGAAAAGATACATTTCAATTGATTTCAAAAGACTGCTGTGACAAATGTGTTCCGGGAAGCTGGGCAGCAACAGATTTCAGGTCCTGATTAATCTGGTATACACAAAACTGTATACCCTAGTCTTTTTAAAGCACACAATACACTCTTCAACAGAAAATTTGAGCAGCTACATGACCAAACACTGGATTATTTCTTTCCAGTTTTTTTATTTGATTAGTCTGTTCAGCTCTCCAAGAGGTAGTGGTTGCAACACTCATGAAAAAATCTGGACTTCTACTCATTTGTTATATTGTCACCACAAACAGTGTCTTTGAGAAAATGAACCAAAATATCTGGGGATCGTAAGTGTCCTTTGGACTATATAGGAGAAAGAAATTACATCAGCCAGGCTATGCTCCAAACATGGTGGAAAGGGAATGTTACCCATCTCCAGTGCATGGCACAGTCTGCTACCTCCAACTACTCTGAGTAGTGCCAGGGTCTATGGAGGGATCTCCCTTTAATAAGCAGACTTGTTTGTCAGAGAAATATCTCCAGTGAGTTATTTTTTTATCTTGCTGTGGACACAGGTGGTGGCACCTGGTGTGTAGTGCTTTCCAGAAATAATATACAGGTTTTCCCATTCTCTGTGTTCCCAGATTTGTTTGTCAAGTAAACACAGAAGAGCTATTGACCTTTCAAACATAAAGGAAACATGAAGTAAAAATAGGGTATTCAAATTCAACACTTCCCAAACACGGAGTACTTATACCAGCATATGTGATTCCTTATAAATGGTTCCACTACAACAGGGAAACCCATGGAAATATGTTTACTTGTTTGTTGGATTATCTGATGATTAAGACAAAGAATAGTCCTTGAAGGAATTCCCTTTTCTTTCCATATGGGTAGGATATCCAGGCATTTTTCCAGGTCTTCCTCACTCTGGATATCACAGAGACGGAGAATGTAATTTATTTTTTTTAAAGGTCCTTTAAAGATACATTCTTAAGGGTAGGGAAAGGACAAGGGAGAAATACTTCCATGCCTGTCTAGTTAGAACCATGTGATTGGGGAATATTGCTATATGTCATGGAAGACTAAGCACAAGAACTTGTGAAATACACAAACTCTTTCATCACGCTATTTCACATTAACTTCAACAGTATGAGCAATCAACAGAAAGAAAAGTGTTGCCCCTTTCCTAATGTGACTAATGATTAACTAAGTCTGCTTAGCACTGAGGGAAATATTCCAAAAATTAATGGGAAAAGTGTGAAATGTAATTTGCTGGCTTCTTCGTTAGCTGAGGAACTTGAGAGAAGAATTAAGTCTAACAGTAATTGATGTGGGCTGATGTAGCAAAAATATAGGAGAATTAATCCTAAGGTTCAAAGTCTCTGATATACCAGTGCAATTGTAGAAAAACATTTCTTGCCTTCATGCTAGGAAAATAAACCTGAATGTGAATCAATGCAAGGCTGTCTTTCATTGGAATGACTGTACATAGAGACCTTTCTGGCACTTCTACCACATTTCCTCCTTCTGGTGACTGGCAAGAAGCATAACACTGTTGGATGTCTGTCCAGGACAGAATGAAAAGGGTTCCTCTTCCCCCCAACCAGCTAAGGGAAGGAGAAGAGGGAGAGGGGAAAAAAAAACCTTCAAACCAGGTTTATGCTGAAACTAACTACATGTATTTATACAGAAAAGAGAAAATTAAGAGAAAACTACAATATAACACACAATTACACAAGTTATGTATAACAAGAAATAACTTCCCACTCCTCACTTAATACAAAGCCCATTACTCCAGATTCATAAGCACTCTAAAAGACACCTAGCAAGAAAGAGAAACTATAACAACAAAATATTTTTACTTCCCTGAATGCAAACAAAATGCAAGCAGAGGCAGCAGGGGCAGCAGCAAGGCCTACTCCAAGACAAAAGCTGGATCACATCCGGCTTGTACCTCAGCCATGGCAAAACTGACAAAGCCACTCCCACACACTGGATTTTGCACCCTTTGAGATGGTGTAGTATGGTATGGAATACAATATTATTGGCTAGAAGAAGTCAGCTGTTAGCTAGCTCAGCCCAGCTCAAGTTAGCTGACAATCCCAGGCCTAGCTGAACTTTAAAACCTAAATTTAGGCCCATCTGGCCAAACCCATAACACACACTGATCCATCATAAACGTTTTGGGAGACTCCCTGAATTCCAGGTAGGGCTTCTGAATTTTCTGTTGTAAAGCAAAAAGGAAGGCAGGCAAACAGCTTCCTTCTGTATACATCTATGGTTGCTGCTTTCTCACTGAGATTACAACTGTGTCTGAATGTTTGGAAGTCTGATTTCAGACTTTTCTTAAGGTCAGCTTCTTGGTGCACACATCTTTATTTCCAGCTGTAATGGCAACAACTTCTAAAAAAAGAAATCACAAGTTTGTCTCACAGCGACACTGAGCTACAAGGTCTAATCATGATTAGCTAGCAGCATGCTGAACAGAGTTTCTTCTGGTGTAGTAAGGCTGTAAAATCACAATCAGAAGCACAGCAGCCATTTATTCTTCAGAACAAATTTTGCACTTCAATAAGCTTTTACAGATGTTTTCAGTTATACTGTTCATAAAGTGATGGGCTGCTCAGTGAGAGTAAAGGAAGCAGAAATGAGATTTTTGATTGGCACTGTCCTTGTAGTCATATCAATCACAGAAAGGCTTCTCTCTCTGGTCAGGTCCTATGTGGTGTTCTGAGTACATGTAAAAACAAAAGTGCTGAACTAATTATTTCACACTTCTCATAAGAACAAAAATCAAATCTGCTCTTGGGTGTGAAGTCTTGTGTGACAAGTTCCAGTCCATTTACTAAAAACCCTGGTCATATGGAATTCATAACCACTGTGACAGCTTTAGTTAAAAGTGTGCCATTATAATCTGTCACAGAACATAACTATTACCCAAAAATTATGTTCCTGCATATTCATTTTGCGAAACACAGGCAGATCGGGATAGAGGGAGGGAACAGGCATAGGGCAGCACAGCACCTGAAGTGGGCTTTGCTGTCTCAGACCATTTGTTGAAAAATGCACTTTGAAGTTAATCACATTGCTTTCACCTCAATAACCAACGTAGACCCTGAGTGTTTAATTATGCCACTGGTTTTATACTTAATCAATCTTTTTCATTAAAATCCAGTGAAGCAGACAACTGAGATAATTACTGAAGAATCATCTTAATTAAAAATTTTAGCTTCTAATTAAGAGTCATTGTTTACCTCATCAGAAAGCCATTAGGATTCAGGACAAGGTTGCCCTATTCATTATGTTTTCACCTTTTTTGTGTTTTTTTAAAGCTTTGGGCAAAGAAAGTGATATGGGATTTTATGTTTAAAAGGAGTCATTATAGTTGTTCCATGAAAAGGGAGAATATATTCAAGCCTGGATCACCATTTGTCAGAAGCTCCATAACATATTTACATCCAGAGTGACTGAAGAATATGTTTGCATATAAATTGACACTGCCTTGGTTCTTGAAGATAAAGCAATGTCTATACTTAAAATGGACATGACCTCCTAAATTATTTCCTTATTGCTTTCCAGCTACAGTGAAGATAATTTTGAAATCCCTCAATACTCATATCCTGCAATCAGCAACTTCTTTCTGCTTTTCACTGTTGTTTTCACAAATGTCTGACACTGATTGAAGTCTGCTTCAATATCAGAAAAGTCCAATCAGACACTTCAGCTAGGGAAGTAGCACTGCATAGCAGTTAAATGCCACCACTGAAGATGTGCAGACTTATCACGCTGGCATTCATTGCAAGGCACCAGCACCAGCTATACAGAGGCAATGATGCTTTAACTGACAAAATTAATCATGAAAAATTACTATCCAGTCCTAAGACCTTTAGGTTTCCCATCTATATATATTCCAATCCTGTGGTGTAATGGATAGCACTCTGGACTCTGAATCCCAAGGACCTGAGTTCAAATCTCAGTGGGGACAATCCCCTGGCAGTTCAATGCCTCCCTGACATCCGATCCCATCAGATCTCAGATGCTGAGCAGGGGCAGCCCCGGTTAGTACCGGGTGCTGGAGACAGTCCCAAGGACTTCACTGTCACTGTCCAAGCTCACTCGGCCATGGCAGATGGACCTCAGGACTTAAAAAGTGGGGCCAGTTCTGTGCACGCTGTGCCTCACCTAAAAAATCCACTGTGCAGGCTGGAAGGGCACACCCACGTGGGGAGAGTCCTTCCCAAATCTTCCTTCACGAAGTCTGGCCATACATACATATTCCAATACAGAAGTCAAAAACCAGACATCTCCATTTGAGAGGTTTTTTCCACCTTCACCCCAGCAAGGAAATGTGTCAAAATCATGATGATGTCAGACTAAGAGAGTGAGTTCAGACATATGAAATGCAAAGCTAAACATGTATAGCTGAAATGGTTGCTAATAAGTACTGACTATCATCTACAGACAAAGCTAAGTATGTTAGGAGGAGCAGTAAACCAATACCAAACCTATTTTATAGAAATATCTTGTTCATATTTATTTATTTACTTTTAATGTCATTCTGCAGAACATGGTATAAGGAGAAATACAAATCTCCAGTTACCAGTACTTCTCACACTTTGCAAAATTACTGACCCACGCTTCCCATGAGGAACTAAGAAGAGAGTATTAAGACTATCAAGATTTTTTTCATACCAGTTCTTTATAACCATTTAAGTAGGTAAGGGTAGAATGAATAGCTGTCACCAAATCAGTTTGCTATTAAGTAACAGTTGCCCATATCAGTAGGAATGATGTTTGGCAATAGTAAAAGGCAGCCAACTGTGGTTCAGAAGAAAGTAGCAGATTATATGTTTGTTTTCAGGGAGAGAGTGAGACAGAGAAAACAGAAGACATTTAAAAGAAACAACACAGAAAAAGCAGCAGCTCCTAGCTGATTTCAGACAAGGTTGTTCTATTTAGTGCCAGCACTTAAACAGACACACTTGCTCTAACCTTATAAGAGAGTCTGATTGCAGGAGCCCAAAACAGTTTGTGCTCCACTCAACAGGTAATTTGAGCCTACACACCTGAGTCATAGGCAACCAGCTACACTACTGGCACACCAAGACAGAGAGAAATTAGGGTTCTGAAATGCCAGCAGGCATACATTTGCCTGGGAAACATTCTCACAGAGGAGAGGCAAGATAAAAAGTTAAGTCTGGTTGCAACAGGGTGACCTCACTGAAGCTTCAAGTGACCTAATCTAAAACTTAGGTCAACATTTTGTCAGATGCTGACTTTACAATTTCCAGTGCACAGATATTTCTGTTACACTGTCACTGAACTCATCAAAATCTCTTGTCCAGTAGTCTCAAGCCTTCAGGGAAGACATATCCTGTAAAGCGTGTTCAGAGACTGAAGATCAAGTTCAAAAGAGCACTCCCTCTGACTTGGATAAGTAAGCAAGGGAAGAACCACACCATAGCCTAGCCATTAGGGAACTCCGACCCAATACAACATCTCACATTTCTGCTCCCAAGCAAATATGGGATCCCATCAGTGGGATCTTTGATGTAGGAGAAGGAGAACAGAGTGGGAAAAAGTCATTTTGAGAACCAGTTGAGTCCCCTAACTGAGAAAACAGACTTGTGACCTCTAACCTGAAAGGAAGGGCAAAACATTTCTTTCCAGTCAAGTTTTGGGTTCTTGTCTGCCCACATTAGAGAACAGCAAGCTTTTCAGTACCATATCTGTGCATGGATAGCTCTTCACTCGATTCTTTGGATGGTCCATTTGTCAACAGTTGTCTCCCCATGCACTACGGGGGAGTCTATCAAGCCCGATTTTACTACAGAAACTTTCTAGTTACTGAGTTAACAAGATTAGTCCCTGTAAAGCTGAGCTCTATCCACCATTATGGAGTTGGCTGTCAGTCATCTTTACTGGTCACTTCACATTGTGCCACTATAAAGCCTTTATTATAGTCACTAATGGAAAACACATGCCAAACTAGTTACTTATTACAGCTGTAGGAAAGTGACATACAACAGTCACAGTGCCTTGTCACTGAGCCCTTAAAAGATTTCAAGACATCATTTTAATTGGTGGAACTAAATTAATTTATCACTTAATTATGGGTCAATTTATGAAGAAAAGTGATTTTTCATTCGTTACTGATCACAGTTGAAGCATCTAGAAAGTTAGAGATTTCAACATAAAAACTCCTATCTTTCCTATACCCACCCACTAGAAAAACTGTTTTAAAAAGAAGAAATTATCTGTTTACCCAAGGAAGAAAATTTCAGAGGTTTTGAAATGCAACAGTAGCAAAGAGCAGTTACAAGGAGTCATAAGGTAAATGTGAAGTTTTTCTAGACAGCGAAAATATATTTACAGTTAGGGTAGATTAGCAGACATTCTCCATCTCAGTCTTTTGCTACCTGGGAAACCCTGAGACAAATAGCAGAAGAAAAACTCAGTCTTTTAAGCATCGGACCCACTTGGGCATACGTAGCTGCAGATCCTCATGTCCACCCATGTAATCTGAACTTGCAATGGGATTTCATGAATTCTGAATAACACTTAAAATTGTATCTACATGAGGCACGGGAACTGAAAATGCTCTTGTTCACTGTTACTGGGGCTACTTTACTTGTCTAGTGATAGGGCCTTCTCTCTGGGACAGTGACGGCAACAACAGCCCAAACTGGCAGTTTTCCTTATGGCAGCACAAAGTCTGGCAGAATAAGAACCACCAGGAGCTGCTAACCAGCAGCACACTCTGCTGCCAAGTGAATAAAATGTTAGTAATAAAGAAATATCTCATCAAAGGAAACCTAATACAAGTCTATATGCTTTTGAGACCAACATAACAGCAGTGCTCACAAAGGGCGTTTTGAGGAAGAGGAAGTAGAGAGAGGCCTCTGACTACAGAAAAAGTGGGTTGTAGTTATCCTTGCTGTGGAAACCTGGTGGAATTTCCATTCAAGGGGCAGTATCACCTGCCTGCAACACTGACAGCAGCCTGGGGAGGAGCAAAGTGCATCAAAACCAGTCTATGTATGACCTCTCTTGCCTTCAAAGCTGAGTGACTACAAAGCCATGAAACAGAGTTAGAAAAGAGATAATAAAGAACTACAGTTAAACAAGTATCTTCATGGATGCAGGAAAGTTGCTACCAACCCTTAAAACTTCCAGAAAGGTACTAGTAAAGTGTATCCCGGAAAGAGAATGGAGAACGGGATGACCTAAGCTCTAGACCTGAGCAACAGCCATGTGAATGGCAAGAGCAAGATACAGAAGGCATTTCCTATAGCCACAGTGTGGGCTACACCCATAGTGTGGGAATGCCATGTTAAAGGAAAACTGTCAAATCTCCAGGTTTCATTCAGATTAGAACAGGGAAAAAAAAAAGAAAAAAGAAAAAGAAAAACAAAACATGTAGCAGCAGGACTGAAAGCTGCAAAAATCAATAATCTTGGCAATATACTGTGTGGAATCCACATCAGGACAACTCAAGGCAGAGGAAATTAAGAGATTTACTGATGTGTTGGAAGGCATGGGACATTTGCTAAGACAATGAAGAACTCAAGCTACCACTGAACACAGTGTTAGTGGTGCATGCAGAGCAACTCATGTCAGTAACATTATGACCAAACTGGGAGAACAGCTCCAGCATACAGCATAATTAAGTGTAATTGGAAAGGTGGAGGAATCCCCAGAATGGTTAGCTTGATTGCTACAAGAAATAAAAAAACAGACACATGCTGAGCCAATCTGAATGTGCAAAGGCCTTTGGGACCCACACACAGCTAAAACAGGGAAAATTGTACCACAGCCACCCTCCCAGATGCAACTTGCAAGAATTCCACAAAGGCTTGGTTCAGTGCACAGGAACAGGTACAGTCTACTCTCATATGCTGGGGGAAGCAGAGAGATTGCTACTTTCATTACTGCTTTAGGAGGAAAGCATTTCTATAAATTAAATGCACTTTATACCTCAGAAAGGCAATGAGATTAGGAGAGGGGAAGTGATCTGATCTAATTGTCCAAGGAGTAAACATGCAAGGATTTAAAACACCAATATCCACAGAAAAACTGAACCACACTGAGATTGTGGAATCCCCATTAGTAGTTACATAAGGATAAACATCAGCTCTTTCATGAGATCTTAGGAATAGAAGCGACCAACTGGTAGTGAAGGAGACCGGCAAGAACATCCAGAATTCGAAGGATAACAATCACACTCAAATTACTCAAATGAATTAAAAGTGAAAGAAATACAAAAAATCCTGTAGCAGCTGTCCTCTCATGCAGCAGGGTGATGGCATACAAAAGAGAAGGGACAGATGGTCACTTACACTTATGCTCTGCCCACAAAAATGGAGAAATGGAAAGACAATCACAGTGTGTAGATACCACTGATTTCTTTTTCATACAGCCATCAAGGCCTGCATATCAGGCATCAGAAATGTTTGGATTAAAAAAAGAAATTCAGGCTCTGCACTGGGATATGAACAAGTCCAAAGGGATATAAAGAAAAAAAAAGCAACAAGGGATTCTGCAGATTATTTTTTTCTGCAGACATTTGGAAAAAAGTCTGCAAGGGATGCTAAGATGTGGCACTCTACAAAAAGCAAAGAAGTGCACAAAAATTTTCCAGAAAGACATCACAGGTAACATAAATTTTCCTAGATGGTTTTCCTTATGTAAATTATGTAAAAAAAATAATAAAAAGCAAGGAAGCACTGGTAGTTCATGATGCACCTAATAGAGGCTTGGCAGCAATCAGTGTCTGATTTATATGAACATAGGCAGAACTACTGCCTGCTGATACTTGATTATTACAGTCGTTTTGTCAAAGTAACTCAACTTAGAAACACATTATACAGCACTGCAATGAGCCAGGCCGCAGTAATATTCACCAGGCATAGTATTTGCAGCAAGCTAATTTGGAATAATGGCTTGCAATATATATCCAAGGAATTCCAAAAATTTGCAAAGGAAGGTATATCATACAGACAACAAGCAGTTCGTATTAGCTGCAGTACAACTGAATGGCTGAATGGCTGAAAACACATACTTGAGTAACTGAGTAGATATTATTGAAAACAAATGAAGAGGGATTGAAATCCATACTTCAGTTTAGCACACTACCTACCCAAAGCTCTGGAGTTTTATCACTACTGATGATAAAAGTGCAAGAAGCACCCTATATAAGAGAAGGTGTAACACCCAGAGGTGCAAATTACGGGATACAACAAAGCATGGTGCACAAAAGTTCACTGTGAAGTGTCAGGATGATAAAACCATCACAAGAGGCATCAGTGTCATAATATCACATCCAGGCAATAAGATCTATTACAGTAGGATAAGACTATTTCAGGTTCTTCTGTAATATAAAATATTTTTATAGATATAGATATGCTTTAGTATAGAAACTACCTCACCTGCATTCAATAGCAGCTGTCAGGTGCACCCCATAAAGAATCTACCAAAGCCACCAACCTGCATGACCAGCAAAATATTGTCACTCTTGCTAATGCACCTGCACAGTTTCATCAGGTTACGTATTTCCCACTTGTAGTTGAGCAGTTTTCTCAGACTGGATGTGCTTTGCAAAGCCTGCTCATATCCCAAAAAAAATGCCACACTTTCACATATAGTGATCAGATTAATAGAAAATTAAATACAAAATAACACGAGTGAATATTAAGAGCATTAAGTACACCAAGGTTCAAGTAACCAGTAGTTAAGAGAATACCAAGATAGTCTTAATTCTTGCATACCACATTCTGTCCCAGCGGGTATAAGTACCATGAAAAAAATTAAAGTGGTTTTTTTATTCCACACAAAACTGATAAAACCAAGGCTGCAGAAATGGGTTGGAGCAAGAGGTGCTGTACAGACCATGCAGTTGTGAGGCATCTCCCACTCTGGAAGCTTTAGAGTTACCAAACAAACATGAGCAGAAGGTAAGCAAAGGCAGAAAAAACTTACTTGGGGTCATACACCATGCCAGTATTCAAACTGGGACCAGCACAAGTCCTCCTGAACACCAGCTAAGAGTTTATTCTTTAGGTGTTGCATCACAAGAAAAGTCAACCGTTGGCCAACAGCTTGGGGACACCACAGGATGTCATGAAGCCACTGACAGGGTCCCGACTCTGACTGCAAAAACACCAGCAAATTCATAGGCAATAAAATCTTCCTTTCAAAGTCATGAGTCTTACAAACTTAATGTTAAAGCAAACTAGACCTGCTGGGAACAAACAGTCCTTGGGTTCATAGCTGTGTAACAGAAATATAAACATTATTCAAATCTTGAAAATAATGAGGACCTAGTTTTTAATATCTAAATAATGCAAAGACTAGAAGATGATGCCTCTCCCTGGACAGTTATAAGAAATGACATATTCCCTGTAATACCCTAGCAGCAGAATGAATATGTAATAGATTAAAAGTACACTGAAAGAGATGATTAACACACAGTCCATTATGGGCTCCCTAAAGTAACATTTTCTGAAATATTAATATTTAATTATGGAGGTGGCAGGAGGCTGCAGGGTTTCCCTTCTTTCCATTCAATGTTCTCCTTATCTGTCTCTAAAATATTAGAGATAATGAGAAATCATGTACCTGTGTAAACTCTAATAGGAGTAATATGGCAAAGCAGAACAGAAAAAGAAAAAAGTAGGCCTCAAGCTGTTCATGGGGTCTCTGGTAATTGGAAGAGTCAATGGCTGTATGATTCAAGAAAATACCTTCCCTGGAGAAGGAGACTGATTGTCCCGCATTTATACAGCAGCTAACCAACACTAAGCAGGCTTTCCTTTGCATATTATTGGTGCCAGCCCAATGAGGCAGAAAATTGCATCGTGTCATTTAATTTCCCAATCTTTGTTTTCATTGTATTAATCTTTTGGCTTTACTTCACTTTATAATTTGAAGGCTCAGCAAGAAGCAAACCAAATGGAAATTCAGCTTACTTTCATGTCTAGCTGAATGTTCATTGCAGTTTTGGAAAGTTTAATTCTGAGTAATCTCACCCATGAATAATAATCATCTGGTTTTGTATGCAGACACATTAGTGGTTATTAAAGACTGCCTTAAAAATTCCTGGGGTTGTGCCCAAAAGTCAATCACCAAAACATGATTAACAAATAGGTTACAGGAAGAGAGCAGATAGGTTTTCCCAGCAGAACCTTTTCCCCTTAGTGTTATAGAAGAAAGTAAAGGAATTCACAAACTTCATGAACTTGACTAATGATTTTTAAAGTTACAGTTCCCAAACTGAAAAATCAAATACTGAGGATGTTGAGACACAGAGATTGTCTTAGAAATAGCACAGGACATAAATATGGAAGTTTCACACAGACAGATGGAAGTGGAGGAAAAAAAGAAAATAAACTTCTGACTTTCTTCTTATGCTTAGAGTTAGTTGGCTTACCAAGGACTGGGCTGTGCTGAGCACCACTCAGATAGCAGGGCCTTAGTGAGATCTGTTCAGAACCAGGAACAGATTAGCAGAATAGTCTCCACCACATCTTCCTTGCCTGCGCAAAGTAAGGAATAGATCCCAAATCCAGGCCTTCAATTGATTCTTGTCCCCTCTGGAAGCACATTGACTCATTGTAAAATGTCTGAAGGCTGACTCAATCGCTATTGGGTGTCTTATGTGCATTAATCTTGTTGTCATTTATTGTACTATGATGAAGACACACTGCAAATTTATAAAACATGTCTAATATATATTTCATGCTGTGGTTATATGATTCCTAGTTCATCCGAATAGGATTCATGAGCCATATCTGATGAATAAAGCTATTTTTAAAATGAGATGTCTTTTTCATGATTCTGTGTCTGTTTTGTCAAAAAAAGGATATTTTTCTTTCAACCAGAATCTGTTGTAACTATGATGAGGAGTTTAAAATTTCCCCTGCTCAAATCTCCGAGGACATGTCTCATCCATAAAAGTTAGGGGTTTGCCTACTATCTCCCAATTGTGAGAAGTTGCCACACTTGCATGCATTTTATTTACATTAAAAGATCATACAGCAAATAATGCTGTGACTGTCACAAGATCAAAATTATGAAAACGTAAATTAAAAAAAGAGAGTATGCTTTAAATGTTCATGACCCAGGAGAAAAGGGAAGAGCAACCAGACCCTGCACTTCAGTGCAGCTCTCCACTTCTTAGTAAGAGACAGAAAATATCTGATCTACTCCAGACTAACTGATGGTGAGTGAAAGGCCCTGAAAGAAAGCACTATCTGATTTCTGAGAGCCAAACTTTCTTATGGAAGTTTAGCCAATGTATTTCATGCCTGTCATGGTGAGTAGTCTTACCCAGTCATTTTATTCTGTTTCCCCAAAAAAAATTTGTCCTCATGGAACACTTCAGAAAGTGGATTGCAGTTAAAAGACTCCAAACTTGCTCTGCTGCTGGCATTTGCTCTATCTGTGTTCCTTTAACACACAAATCATGAAGGGTGCACTTGCTTTCTGCTACAACTAAACATGGTGAAGTACTTGATTATCATAAGGAAATATAAGATATTTTAATGTCTCTTGTGAGATGGTCATCTTTCATAGAGATGTGTTTTGCAGTTTAAAATTAGATTCTTAAGTTCAGATTTTGAAATTGACTTTTGAAAAACTTACGAAAACTTTACTGGAGTCACCCATGCTCCAAATGCACCAGAAGTTACTGGACTTGAGGATAAAATAAGCCATGAAATTCTGTATCTATAGTATCTGTAGTATATAGCTGTGCAGAATACTATAGTTATCTATACTATTCTAGCTGTTCAGATAGCCATAATGTTCCCTGTATCTCCCAATTCTCACAGGAGAAGATGAGCAGCAACTCAGAGCTCCATTAGTCTTATTGAAATCCTAAAAATACCATCCTCTTTCATCTGAATTAATCTAGCCTCAAGTAACTTCAGAGCATACAGGGCAGCCTCAGTTTGCACATCGAAATAATCATTCCTCTTCCTTTGCAGACTCCCCATGAGCTCATTTAAAACCAACCAGAGGTATCCAAAATAGTTTCCCAGACCTCAAACCTCCCTGACATAAATTCCAATACTCCACTGATTAAGCTCAACGAACTTTTCAAAGATCATTAGTACCAAGAATTGGATTTATTTCCATATATCTAGAATAAAACAACTTCCAGAAACAAAAATAATTCCTTTTTCTTCTTTTTTTTTTACATTTTGACTCAAATTATCAAGAAATGAGACCTACTTCACCAAACTGTAATTGAGGCAATAGAGGGACAATTTTCAAATACTCTGATACGGAATAGCTTTAAAGAGTCTTTTTGCATAAATGTTGCTATGTCTGTGAAAGTCAATTACCAGTATTTTGTGCAAACTGTCATGCAGTTTTCATAGTCAGGACCTGACATGAATATATTGATGGTATTTAATTGCAGGACATAAAACATCAAATCAAGACAATCAAATTACAAAAGACAGTTACAAATCCTGAAGTTGATAATTTATGGGGTTTTTTTCTACACTTGATATTACTTTTTATGGACCTTGTGAGATCTGTAAGAACACTTTTCTATTTAATTTGTTTTTTCCAAACACTTGGTTTTCCTTCTTAATGCAGAAAAAATGAATGTTTTGCAAATCTTGGATGCAGAAGTAGCATGGGTATACTGGGCCTGCATTACTGTAGGAGAAGAAATAATGCACATCACCTCCTCTTCTTCCCACTACATTTGAAAAGATCTCAGAATTAATTCATGAATCTTCAAAGACCTCTCTCCCACTTTGTTCATAAAACATGAGGCAATTACCTCTTTTCAACTCCTTGCCCTGTTCTGCCCTGTTGTCAGATCTGTCAGAAAGCAAGAATTTTAAAAACCATTTTATATATTTTTGCAGCACCAAAGAATGCTTGGTGGCTCTCCAGCCTGGGCACCAGATGAGGACAAGGTAGATAGGCCCAGGCCCTGCAAGCAGCCAAGGGGGGAGGGCACAGGTCTCAGGCTGCAGCACATGCATATCTGTAGGATAAAACAGTGTGGGATAAGACTGGTACAAAGGCTTTCTGCTATGACTCAGTCTATATGCTAAGGAGAAAAGTTTGAAAAATTTAGGGCTAGCCTTCCACAGAAGTCTTCCCAAAATCTTGACTTGACAGCTAACTTATATCTTCATGAAGACCTGTATGTGTGTAGACACATTCATCAATAACTTAAGGTGAAACTGGATACACAACTACAACAGGAATAATAATGAAGTAAACAGAATTATAACACTAAGAAGGTTGTAGACATCTTTAGTAAAAGAATAAAAGGACTGTGCAAAATGTTAAATACACTAAATGCACCCACAGATGCTGACATGTTGCTCAATACATTAACCTCCATGAGAAAATGCACATAGAGGAACAGCTTAATAAGCAGATTTATCATATTTTTTTTAAAAAAGGCAAAAAAACTTCAAAAGAAGTATCATTAACATTATAATTGTGTAATAGTTTTTCTTTTCAATTATAACAATTATTATCCAGATTGCACTAGATCTGTTCAGCTTAGTCTTCTAATCTAAACAAATCAGTAAACACCAGTTTGAGATAAGAATTTAGAGGTGCTTTTCCTTTTAAGCCCAATTCCATTAACTCTTTGCAAATAATTTAGCAGTCATTTAAATCCTAAACAGTTAACAGTTGTTCTTCTTAATGCACCATAAGTCACAGAATGTTGGTAACAAACAATAACTCATACCACAAAATAAAAAAAAAGAAGGGGGGACAAAAAGCCCAAAACACAAACAAACAATCCTGGCAATAAACTAGAAGGTACCAAAACAGGGAAGGAGTGAAGGTGTCTCCAATTTTTAGGTCCCCATAATTGCAGGATATTCAATAAGAGGTAAAATCCTGTTTCATCCTGGAAACTGAGCAAGCAACAACGAAATGTTCACACTGGCAAAGGAGGTACAAGAGAAGTGACGCTGGGAAACTATTTACATACCAAATTATGGCAGCATTCTTTTAATTTTTTAACTCACTGAAAGCATGCTTTAGCACACATCACCATAGACTTGTTCTTTGCCTATCCAAAGGCAAAGGTTCAAAAGACTTGATATTATAGAAACAATTCAGTTTCAGAAAGCAGCTTTCAAGATGTTTGCAATGGAAATTGCATCACTGTTTCCAGAATTTCTATCTAATTGCTTTTCTGAAAACAGAATTCTCAGATTTTCCACATCTATCTTCTGGATGGACTATAATTTTCTTTTACAATTTAAAACAAAGGAGTAAAGATTACAAAAGTTTTGAGGTGCAGGGTGAATAGGAGAGTGTACCTTCTGTGTGAGCCACAAGAAACAGATCTTATAGCTCACAGCAATGGAAATAGTATTTTTTTTTTCTGTTTTCAGGACATTGTATGGGAACATCAGGGACAGTAGGCTGCTTCATTTTAAATTTCCAGACTGCAGAGTATTTCTGCACTTTCCCATCACTATAATACTCTGCCTTAAATCACATAGCAAAATACCTTTAAGCTTCAAAATATTGAAGAAACTTGAAGAACAGTTTCAGATTCCTCAACACTATGCCCTTGAGACTGCTGTAGCCTGCAAGTGCCAATAGAAGTGGTCTTTTGACTTTTCTTGGCTTTCAGTAAGACCTTAAAAATACAGTTTCAGTCCCAAATAATTGGCTCATATGAAAGGAATTGGTGATAACCATTGCCTGAAGCACTGGACACGTATGCACTTCCATGAGGTCTAGATATTAGTGCAAAAACCCTGCACCCTCTGTGGCTCTGGCCTCTGACAACACTTTTTCAGACAACTGTGATGTTCAACAGCACTGGCAAACACTAAACAAAAAGGAATTTCTGATGGGAGTGAGGAGAAGAGATACAGAGAAGAGTTAAGGCTACAGGCAAGTGTTATTTTATTATCCATAAATAATTTTGGAGCCTCAGACTGAAACCAATATCCTTTCAGAGATTTTGTCCTTACTTTTCTGTCATAGCTTGTAGGAGACTGCTGCTGTATTTATACTGGTGTATACTGCAGACATTCAGTGTCCCATGACCATCCTGGGACTTGTAGCTGCTTACTTCTTCGTTTGGGAACAATGCACCTCTCAAAATGTGGAAAAAGACCAACAACAATAACAAACAAAAAAGAGTAGTTCTGCTAATAAGCATTTCATGCAAGGCTAAATGCAGGTAGAGAGATTGGTTTGTCTGAAATTGCAGGAGTCTATGCCAGAACTGAAAACTGAAACCAGGCTCTGTGCTTTGACTGTAACCAGCCTATCCTCAGTTAGGTGTTACTTGCATCCTGTGGGGTACCTTTAGTCACTAACCAAATAACCTCTGATACCAGAGACAGCAATTGGAGCAGTGATGGCAACATGTGAAAATCCTCAATCCAGCACCATCAGGGTGTTTCTCTGGAATATATGTATCACTGTGTGGCAGGGTTGTAGTATGGACACCAGGGCAATGTGTTCATCCCAGCATGGGGGGTGACCTGTGGGGGAACAATAAGGTGTGCACTTTCAGGGAGATGAGCGTGTCAGGAGGAATATGAGCCAGCCCTGCCCTGTCAAGCACTCTGAAGAACCACATCCCTCAGACAGGGATGAAATGAGCAAGAGGTGAAACCAGCTGAAACTATAAGGAGACTCATGGAAGAAATACAATTGGAAAAGGCAACCTCTCAGCTAGAAAGAATTTGATAGTTGAGATATTGTAACAGGTCCACACTCAACCGTTTATGCAAAGAATTTTGACAACCACTTGGAACAAACATTTTAAGTTTGCATTTAAAGATAAATTGGGAGAGAAAGCAAATAATAAGAAACAATGGAGACAGATAAAGAAGGTCTTGGAGTAGATGTTTTAAATACCGACATAACTAATAAATGCAAATGAAGTTCAGTGCAGATAAGCACAGAATTATGAGACTGAAAGTAAAGAATAAAAAGGAGGACCTATCTTCATAGAGGCAATCAGCTGCACCGTGATGGCCAAGAATGAGATCTGGGGAATTATTGTAAAAGAAATCCCTAAAGCTTTCAGCCCAGTGAGGAAATGATTGAAACAAACAAGATGATAGGCTTTATTAAACCACCAGAGTGAAATGTTCAGCCTCCACACACTGCAAAGCGTAGCAGTGCAATGCACCAAAGCAAAAGGATTAAATCCAAAAAAGCAGCATTAACCTCATAGAATAAGATAGATTTTTGTCCTTGGCTTTTGTCTAGAGTCTGAATCTTCTAGAGTGCAATGCTCCTGTGTTACTATAATGTCCTCTTTTATTATTTCTCCTCCTTTTATTATTTTTTAACCTGTCATATAAAACTTTATGAGAACTTACCCAGGAAAGGACATCTCCTTCACAATCATTGTAATCTATTGTTCAGGTCAGGCAGATTTTTCAAGCATAAATCCAAATTCTACATTAGTTGCCTGTCTGGATTACCAAATTACCTGAGAACTACATTCAGAAACAAAATTAAAAGCAGTATTATCACAGTATAACAGTGTTCAGAGAGGGTGTCAGCAGAGCCTGGGATGTGGCAAGGAAGAAGCAGGTTGAACAGGAGAGAACTTGTACTAACAAAGGCCAGATGGGGACATAAAACAAGAACTATATGCAGAGGAAACGTATCACTACAGCAAGTCAGTTTGTCCAGCCTTCTCTCACCCAGAGAGAGAAGGTCCTCCAGAACTTACTGGGGAGCTCCTGGCAGCCATTAGCTTCTTTTGGTATAATCTTTAACCACTGCTGACTCTAAGAACACAGCAGAACAGGGGAATGAACAGAGTGTGGCAGCCTGGAAGATCATTTAGCTCAGACCTGCTGAGGGTTTAAGCACAAAGCAAACACATAGCAATAGTTTCCAAGGATTTATTCAAGACCCTAAATAAAATGCTGGTTTTTGAACAGAAAACTTTGTTAACATTTAGTTTTTCAGGTTTTCTAAATTCATGTAAAATTTATTACTCACAAAACCATTTGGCAAGAAATTTCATGGGTCCATTCAAAATAAAACCATTATCTTAGCTGAGGCCTTTCAAGTAATGAAGAGAGCAGGGGATAAAATTTTCCCACCATTTGTTTTTTTACAACTTCATGTCCTACCTAAGAACATTCAGCTTGCCGTCCACAACAGCCTTAGGAATTTTTCACAGAACTGGTTCCCAGCCAGTTGTTCCTAATCTTGGTTTTGACAGCATTAATTTACTGCATTGAGTGTGTAGTCCACCTTTGCCATTTTCTTTTTTTTTTTAACTGTTTCTGCAGGTTGTCAACACCACCTAACCTGTCCTTCACATAGCTGCTCTCCCCTCCTCATTTTGTTTCAATGTGAAATTTAATAGGATATTTCCTGTCCCTTAAGTAACACATTAATAACACCACTGACTTACAGCTGAACAAGAACAGACCCCTGCAGATACACCTCCATTCTGTCAGTGAAACATGATATGATGACTTTTTTAAGGTGTTTTGCCTTTACCTTGCATAACTCCCAATGTGCTTCCATGAATGCTGTAAAGACAGACACAGAAGCTTCAAAAACATCCAGGTTGGTTGATTGGTTTTGTTTGATTTGTTTTTTCCAGTAGGCACTTGCATGTAGTTCATTTACTCCTGTATTTTCTTACAGTTGAATTCAAGTTGACTGGCCTTCAGTATTTCTTCCATCCATTTTATCCTTCATGAGATACTACCTGCCCTTCTCCCAGAACCTCACCTATGCTTTCTGAGCCTGCAGAGATAAATTCCTATGTCTTAAGGATCATTTTGGGCTCTAAACACCATGATACCTAACTTCCTACTGCCCAGTAGGAGCAGTGAATTCAAAAGCTTGAACTTCAGGTAGCTTGAATTCAAAAGCTTGAACTTTGCACCTTCCCAAACTTAATTAGGATGTACCCAAACCTGCAATAAAAATGAAAAAGGCTTTAGGCACTCTGTTTCAACAACATTTTTGGTTCACATTTTTTGTGCTCTGTTAAGCAACAAATAAACTCTTTTCTTGGCCATCATCTCCTTCAGCATGTATGGCTGAAGAATGATTTGTTGCTGTTCCTTGTGTCTCCTGTTTGTCAAGTTCATTCTTTCCATGCAGAAGAGTAACAACCAACTAAAACAACAGGGACATGGGTGCTGATGTGATCAGGGTTCAAACTGCTGAGCCACAGGTGCAGCTCTCCCATTTCCCGGTGATGTATTTAAAATGCCTCCTCTGGTCTATTGCTGCATATCGCTGTTTTCAGATGGATTTCTGCATAATTGCACTTTCTAGGGCACATTGCTTCTCATTCTGTTCTAATCCTTCTATTTTGGTCAGTCCAGTGTGCAAAAGCATAAATCGAACATTTTCAGGCTGTCACAAAGGTTAAAAAACCTATTTACCACAAAATTAGACTCTCACTTGCAAGAGATGCCAAACTCCTCCAGATTCAGCAGGACTGTAGACCTTATTAGGACCTCTGAAAACATCCATGCTCCTCCTCAGGACCTCTCAAGAGTGGATCTTTTTGTCTAAGTAAAACTACTTTAGACTCCTATGCTGGCACAGCAAAGCCCAAAACCTGGGGTAAGTGGTGCCTGGGCATTTCTTGAGGGCATAAAGTGTCTACAAACAACTCTAGCCCTTTGCCTAGACATTCCAAACACAGTAGTACAGAGCTGTTTCCTCTATCCCTTTGAATTCTTGTATATTTAGAGGCAGCTCCCAAAGGACTTTCACCACCAAACCACCCAAACTACTGTAAAATGTGCCTGGCTCAGCGTCAGCTGTGTCTCGGCAGCCCCAAGGGGAGCTGGCACATGTTAGAGCAAAGCCAGAGGTGAAGGACGTGAGTGTTGGAGGAGGAGGCTAATATGCCATCTTTAGCATTTTTTGAGCACAGCTCTGTCTTTGGGTCATTGACTTTGTGACTTTCTTTGCACTGAAAGAAAAAAAAAAAGGAAAAGGATGATGTGAAACATGTACTTGAAAAGTACACCTTTAATAGCCTCTCCTTGGCAGAATCAGCTGAACTCAGATGCAAAACTGCATTTTGCCAAACTGCATGAAACCATCATAAGATCTCATTTTATCTCAGTTCTCTAGATTTATTGTAGTGGTGCCCTCTCACACTTCCACTCCGAAAAGCATTCCCATTATAAACCTCCTCCCTTTTTCAAAGATTTTAACTCATCTCTGTATGTGCATGATGCTGTAGCTTGGCATACAAAGTCCTTAGTCCAGATGTGGATTTTTTTTTTAAAGAGGTTAAAATGTGTTCTGCAGTTCTTGATTTACAGACACATAAAAACTTTAAGGTTTACATTTTTAAGAGCTAGGAAGGGTACCTGAAAAACAGAAATGATTGAAACCAGGGTAAAAAGGAACTATTCCACATTTTAATCCTAGAATCACTTATTTGAAAGGTAAAATATTTTTTTCTCAGACTTCATCTCCTGGGCATCTACTTTTTATAAATATAGCAAAGGTTCAATGTATTCCACCTGTAATAAAGCTGCTGGAGGGGAATATAGGAGGAACAGAAAATATTGCTTGTGATATGTGGTATCAGAGAACAATTTTGGTATTTGTAGTTATGACTCAAGGGGTTACAAGGCATGACCAAAGGAACCAGCATCATGTCACCAGACACAGATGACAGTGAAATGGGATGCAAAAGGTAATAACTTCTGAGAAGTAAAGGATATAGTGGCTGATCCCTTAGAAATACAGCTGCTTAAATTTTTCCACACACCCCCATAAAGCAGCTTTCTGCATGTGTTCTGAGCCTACTGCATTGTTACAGGTAGCCCTAATAAAGCCAATTCAGTTTTGCTGAGAAGTAAAATCTTTCACATACCACTACCCAAGACACTACAAGGGCGGCTGCAGGTGTCACAAACCAAAGAACAGCCTACTTGTCCTTTCGTGCTTCACTACCTGAGTCCACACTCCTAACTGTTGAAAAAAACAGGCATAAAAGTGTTTAAAAAGTAGTTTACAGCAAAAAAAGAACAAGACTGATGTCAAAGGACTTAAAAAAATATTCTTACATTAGCTGTTGGAAATATCTGGCATAATTTTATAACCCACATGATGCCTTCAGTATTCAGAGAAGGAAAACACCAGTAGTAGCACCTTTTAAACCAGCCAGTAAGTTAGAGAGTGTAACACAGGAGACCTGCTCATCAGATGTTCAAGACGAGAACCAACCACTGGTCTCATTTACTGTCTCAAACAGGTAAATATACAACACTGCATTCCATATCTCATGTCTCAGCTCAGCAGAAGCAAGCCGAGCCTGAACTCTCCAGTGGGCTGGGCACATTTCATTTGCTGGTCAGAGTCATTGCACCTCTGCTGCCACAACCCAGTCTGGCTGCTGCTCTCCCTGTGCAATAGCCAATGTACTGCTTGGTCCAGGCAGATACACTGTTAGGGGACTGAGCCAACACTTCAAAAAATGACATTAGCTCCTTGGTAGATAATTAGTAAACATAATTAACTAGGGTTTGTGCTGCATCACAAAAGAGACAGCCCCTTTGTATGTATTTAGTCTTCATGTATTTGAAAGACATTCCAAGTGCTGAGACAAAAAGGGAAACTGAGGCTGTGTCACGCCCAGTGTCACATTCTCTGAATTCCCTTGGCATTGCTCTTCTTCTTTCTCACCATATCACATGCTTTGAAAGAGCCTTTCAGCTATTTCAAGAGCTATGGTAAAAAAATGGTATTTTACTAAGGCTGTGTGCTGTAATAATGGAACTTTGCCTCACACACTTGGAAGTGATCCAAACATGACAAGTAGGAATTACACACTTAAATTAGACAAGTTCAAAAGTCACACCACTGAAAGTATTTCAGTAGCAAACCAAAAATGGGTCAAGACACTGTTAATGGCCTTTTAATTGTTTCGTGTAAATTGAGTAATAGAAGAGAAAAAATTAATGACTGTTTCATTGTGTTCCTTTATGATACATTGCCTGAAAAAACTGACTTATTTTCAAAAGACACTAATTGAACATTTCAGATTTCCCTTTGCATTATTTTACTATATAGTCTAGATAATATTTAGCTTACTGAGATATAAAAGAAGTGGAAAATGAAGTAGAAAAATGGAAGGGACATCACAGTTTTCTTTTTAAGGTGACTCAGGAATCAACATCTTGGTAATTGCTGACCAAGATGTTGCATTATGAACTTCAGATGATTCAGTATGAAACTTCCCCAACCTGTTCTGAAATTAGCAAGGAACATGGGAATAGGATACTAACAAACCTGCAGCTGTCTGATAATCCATTAAACTAGCAACTTACTCTGTTTTTAAAAATTCAGCTGCATTTTCTGTCATGTTCTGGTTGCAGTTTCTTTTTAAATTTACTTGTAGAGGCCTTTTAGATTTGGTAGTCTCACTACCTATGCTCTGCAGCTGTGAAGCTGTTTTTTAATTGATGATGAGGAAAATTATTCCCTAATATATGCCCTAATGGTAGGATATGAGATTCAAATTGGTTTCCTTTAAGAGAATTACAGAAAAGAAAGTGTTGTGGCATGGTAGTCCAGAAAAGTAGCCTTAGTTTTGCAGTTTCACATTTCAAAAAATAAAAATCAAACTATTGGAAAACAGAATCATTTAAAACTAAGACAGTGAGCTCAGTCTTTTTGGCTGTGCTTGTTCCACCAAACAAGCTCAGTTGTGAGTAGGGGCATTTCCTCCAGAGAAATGAATCCTGCAATAACAAACAAGTGTAAAGCCTTTATTTTCCCTCATAAATTGTCGCACTTGAAAACATTAAAAAGTATTTCTGTATTCTCTTTAATCAAAATCAGTTCTATAAAAGCAGAATACAGGTTTAAAGAAGGCCTCAAATAATACATTACCCTGACACTATAAAGTATGATGTGTATGAGGTATGCTACACTGACACTGTTACTGAGCTAGAGAGATCTGCAATGCAGTAAAGGTTTGATAGGAAATGAAAGGCTGGGAAGGTTTACATTTCTTTTACATGTACTCAAAGCATTTGATATTTCTGCATACTGATATAAACATGCCCTTATTTGAGGCTTTTAGGCACAAGCACAGTTTACTACTAAATGACTACTATTGCAAGTGGCAATTCCAGCTAACAGCCTGTAATTTGTCAGGGACGGAAAACAGAACGCTGTTACACTGCACCTGGTTAATCCTAGCCCAGCTGAGCCTGTGCATGGGACTGTCTGCATGGCCCAGCAACCTGAGCAGTAACAAATCCCACAGCATAGGCACAGATCCTGTTGCCTTGTTCATAAGATTTTATTGTCTTTTTTTAAGCTGCACATAAAATGTTCTTCCAAGGTTTGCTAACTATGGAATGTATATTCAAACTCCAGGACAACTGAAACTTTATGGGAACCTGCACTCTCATTCAGCTGTTTTGAGAGGGGTAATGAGAGAGGGAGAGAGATTTTTCTAAACAAATGAGTTTTTACATTGGAAATACTCTACTTTATGTTTTAATGCACCATGGCAGAACATTAAAGTGTGATGTGCAGGCTTTTAAAAGGGAGAATATTACCATTTGTGGTTAGTCACCATCCATAGCCCATTATTTGAAGGAAAATATTATCCACTAATGGCAGCACACAGGAAATTGCTCCCTTGATGGAACTGGTTTACAACAAGTAGGAAACAACTTTAGAAGGGAGATTTGCTAATAGCTTTACCTTATCTTTGGAACATTTTTTATACTTCTTTGCCTTTACTGCAATTTTGACTAAGGATACAATCTTTATCAGAGAATATTAGTTATTTCTTTAGATTCTGTGAGCAGTAGGAAAAAATAATTTTGAGTTGAAAATGTTTCTTAAAGACCATAAAAATCACCCCTTTTAAGTTGGCCTACTAGGGACAATTATTTTATTTCCCAGTTAGTATCTGGTTCACTTTTCCTAGGAATATGTTGTAATTTGTCTTCATTGAAATCACTCAGCCCAGTCTGAGGTAAATTTAATTTGGAAAGAAACTGGTAATGATATATAAGTGAAGGCAAATACTACATAGAACAACATGGGTCCAACCCAAAGTCTGGATGCTGCATCTTCCATTCCACCATCAGACCTTGCAAAATGCAGAATTTTCAGTAAAACCATTTTTCAGAGTAAGATTTAACAGTGTTACTCTCTTACATACTACAGAATGTGCATTAATACATTTTCTCCTGATAGACCTTCATCTGACAATCTCAAGTGGCTTTTGAGGGATTAAAGTATTAACCAAAAATGGTTAACACGCTATCAAAAAAGATTTTTTTCTCTCTGATCTTAATCCATTTGAGTTTCTGTTCCCTGCATGGCTGGAATCCAAACATGGAGGGGGTTTTTTCTGTACCAACTATAGAAATCTGTTCAAAGGAGTGTTCCCCCAACTTATACTGAGACGCTAACAGACATAATGACCTTCACGATCTATTGATATTTACAGAGTGAAGCCTTTCTGATTGCCACCACCATACCTTTTCCTCAGGAGTTTCGGGGAGCTGGAGAATAACTCATAGGCAAAAGTACCTCATAGCTGGTTATATCTCAAGCCTCTGACTTCTGTCTGTCACAGAGCAAGTGGTCAGCATAGGAAATGGAGGTCAAGACACCTGCTTGCCTGTAAAACTCATGGTATCTGATGTGGGAATCTGATCAAGCAGCAAACTTCCTTGCCCCAGGGAAAAGAGAAATACTGTTATTCATCCAGTAAGGCGAACAATACATTTAATTGACACTCAGTTCATGGCCATTTAGATCAGAACATTCAACAGTTTGGGCAGATACCTCTCATCCCCCGGAGGCTGAGTTGCCAGCTTACATTCCAACCAAGTACCCTCTTGTGTATTCAGAGAAAGGTTTGCAAGTTAAAGCCTTAGAAATACCAGACCATGAGAGTCTTTATGCTTATATGAATTGACATACATTCTGCCAACTCTCTTCATATGTTAGCCAACAGCAGAAACAAAAAGCAAAGTAACGCACTTGAGCATCCTTCCTGGCCAGGCACTACCCTTCTCTCACATTGCAAGTACATTTCTCCAGAAGGCAGCACTTGTAGTCAGCTAAAGATTGAACACAAACAGGTAGGTTCTGCAGGGGAAAGAACAAGTTTATAACCCATCAGTGACAGGAGGAGCAAGATTCTGAGCCCTTCCCATAAATTCTCCCCACCTAGTAGGAACAGGCTGTTATCTGTCTGCATAAGTTATCCCACCATCTGTAAAATAAGTAGATTGTACCTGTCTAGGCTTCCCTCCCTGAATATATTGTAAGAGTAGGACATAACTCAGTTGCTGCAGATTAAAACTGTAATTCAGATGCCCAAGTACTTTATAGGTGAATTAAACCTGTGTTGAATTTTGTCTATTAGGCATTTCAGCTGAAAGGGAATGAGCAAGTTGCATAATTTATTATTTATTGTTTTCAATAGACCTCACTATCATACTCAAAAGCAAATAGTTTGCATGAGATACATGTGTAGATGGGAGTTATAAAAAGGCTATGCCAAAAGGTTTTATGGTGATGCAGATGCAATGAGAAAATTGCTTTATAAACATGCTTTCCATGCAGTAGCTCATTTAAAGACTGGAGAATTCTTTGTCCATTATCACACAAATGTACAAGACAAATTCAGGATTTTTAATGACTGTGGAAAACATGCCTCACTCAGGCTTCCAAATTTTGGTTCTAGTCTTTCCTTACAACTCCTCACATCATGACACTTGCTTATTTCCTAGGTAAAAGTTAATCTATTTCACACTCCTCACAAAACATGAATCAAACCAATACATTTCTTTACATTTTTCCTTGGAATTTCACCATTGCAAACTACCTGTCCTCCCAGTTCCCATTTTCTGTCAGGTAGCTTGCTCACATTGGGTTTCACTAGGAAATTTGCAATTTTGAGATGGTGTTAAAAAATGCCAAAATCACCCAGCTACTGTTAAGACCCAAAACATGGGCAGCTGCTTCAACCAGGTATTAAGCACCAGTGTTACAACCCAGTAGCATTTCTGCCTGCCTTTTGCAATGACACAGGCATCATTCTTTGCTCAAGGTGTGATTACTGTCTCTCATTCTTCCAAACCCTTTTAGGAGACAGAACCTTTATAGGTGCCAGCTCAATGCTACATGCTAATAGAAAATGAAGCACATATTTTTCTTCACAAAGCCATGCAACAGTCAAAGCTTTTTTTATAATTTTTTTCTGTTATTTGACTCAAGCATTGTAAACTACAAAACACTCCAATCTGTAGCCCAAGATCCTGAGATCTCCTATTTCAGGAACAAAAGACAGAAGCTGATATCATCAGAAGTGATTTATTAGATTGCTTCAACAGTTTCTTTGTCATCAGGCACATAGCTTTACACATCAAATGTTGTCAGCTGCTTGTTGGAGGCGAGCTTGTTCAATGTCTAGAAACAACTGCAATGACATGGCAGCTGTTTGAGAGAGAAAGGAAACCAGCAATCCTGATCTCAAAGGCCCGGTTCTGGACAGGGGTATTACATGACTGGGAAGCAGCAGGAAACTAGATACAAAATTCTACAGACTGACGTTCAATTGAGGGACACTGTGGGATACCAGTGGTTAGCAACAGAAGCAATCATCAGATAGGATGGGGAAAATGCACAGATAATTGATTGGAGCAACATTTAGGCCCAGATAACCCTCCAATTCTCAACTAATACTTATAGGAAATGTCACAGGAGCAACTGAGCTACCAATAACGATTATATCACTTTTCATCCCATAAGATTTTTGGATGCTTTTCAGACTGCAGGATTGCTCATCCACTGACAAATTACAGCTGGCTACAAAAGCCGTTTTGCAGCACTATACAATAGCTATTATAAAGGAAATTAAGAATAAACTTCTTCTATTGATGCAGCAATGGGAATCTCCAATAGACAGAATGTTATTTCCTGACCTAAAGTAGAGGAAGGTTGAAAAATGGCAGTAACCATGAGTATTAACAAAGCACGAACAAAGTTAGCTTTGAAGCCAAGAAATCTCTGTAAGACGTAAGAGAGGAGACAGGGGGACTCAACAGGAAGATTTAACATAGCGTCAGGGAGCAAGGGAAAAGGGAACCTCAGCTCCACCCAATTATCCCACTCTCCTTCCCCCACAAAGCATACTTTCCAGCCAAACCATCACTGCCTATGGTCTTGTCACAGGAGTAAACAGTGACTGTATATGCAAATATAATTAACTTGTCCTGAAAAAACAGAGTGGGAAAGGAAGATAAAGAAGGAATCTTTCCAAAACAGTCTCCTGCACACTGCCTGTGGGGAATTAGGCTGCATACAGCCTTTTTGGGTGGCAGCCCTCCCTCCTTCTCTGGCTCCAACAGAAGCACTGGCTTTGCTTATAGAATAACAGCACATCTCAGGAACAGCCAAACAGCCAAACTGCATCTCCTGCCACCTGTGACTGGAATTTCACAGAATGTGTTTGGTTCCAAAACAAAGGAACCAAAAGTAAGTCCTGGAGACGCTCACTCCACAGCTTGAGGGTCTGCAAAAAACCCAAGCATGGTATATTCAGCTATTTCCTGCTCAGATACTGCAGTACACCTTTGTTATCTCTAGTTATCAACTCCTTCAGAGGGCAGTTACTTTCTTCTGGAATAAGGTTTTCATGTTTTCCCACAAAATATGGTGGCTTCAGAGCACTAAGGAGATCAGCAAATCTCCCCTCCACATAAATACCATCATTTTCTGAAATCACATGTTTCCCATGTAAAATTACTGTTTGCTGTATCAAGGAGTGCCTGATGCATGGAGCGTAAGAGAAGAGCATGGATCTAAAATTTACCTATAAAACTACTGAGCTCAAGGCTCTGTCTTCTTTGAGAGCAACTCCTTTCTCCATGGTACCTCAAATTTTCTTCTCCTCTCTGATGTCTTCCTACTGTATCATTAAACTACCCTTAAGATTGTTCTTTCAGCAATGTGTTGAATTTTTTTCATTAATTCAGAACTTAAACACAAATGACATGGGACTTGAGGAGCTGATTTGGTTTGGTTTCATTTACTTTTGAGATTATCCAAAACATCAACTTCATATAAGGAAGGCAGGTACCTTTTAACCTAACAGTTGTATATCTGCAGGAGAAACTAAGACCACACAATGCCAGCTCCTGGTAGCTGAGACCACACTTTGATTTGAGCCCTAAGCATCTAAAGACAGCTTATTCATTTGAAATGCAAAATTCATTTGAATTTGCAAAATTGAGAAATATGAAAAGAAATATAAAGTAATTACAAATGATAAATCTCAGAAAATTCATAAAAAACACTCCTTGACAAGGTGCAACAGTTTACAGACCACTGAGGGATGGACAATTGTATGAATAGGAGGGTTCATACCATCTTCCACTCGTACAGAGGAGAGCAGGATGTTAGCCACCAGAGTTCTTTACAGCTTCCAGCATTTATCTAACAAAATCCATCCATACAGAAAAGTCCATTTTGAAGAGACTTGTTGGACCACACACTGTAATGAATATTACTGCTTGAAAATTGGCATTTTCTACAGTTGGCAGCAAGTTAGATTAGCAGAGTCAATCTAAAAGAAAAAAAATGTTTTCATCTTCTATATGTCAGGAAACTGTCTGTGTCTTAGGTACATTTAATCCATATTTTATAGACTTTATAATATTCTGCAAACATTCCACTAAATGTTAATTGTCGTGCTGTGGTATGTTGCATTTATAGAACCTGATGACCTCATTGATTTAAATGGCCTTTGGATAAGATCCAGACTTGCACTCTTGCCCAGTCTCCCATTTGCCAAAAAACAATTTAAAAACCATTAAGTCCTGTGAGAAGATTATCATTAAGAAATTATTTTAATTCAATACCATTTAAGCCTAAAGTAATAGGCAATAATAGCAGTCAATGCTTAAAAGAATGTCTATGCTGCTTTGAAGATAGTGTTCTTTAGCATTTATACCAAAGAAAAGAGCTTATTTTGAGTAAACAGTATTTCTTTTTAAGGGAGGGAGAAGGAATAAAGCAAGATACTATGTGTCAGTCTGTAAATAAATAGCTTTTGTATTACTTGAAAAGGCTCAAACAGCTAATAAGATTGACATGTGAACCAGAAGATTTCAAGTGTTTTGGTGCTATTAGGTATTAATCTTTTTCTCTGAATGCTTTCATGTAAATGACCATCTTCATCAGACAAGTGGTAAAAATCAGGTCTCAGCAAGACAGCTTTTCAAGAGCTTGCCAAATTACAGAAAAGGATATACAATTAATTATGGCTTTTGTTTATCTAACCAGGGTAAGCTACAAACTAGCTGGTTTAGTCTCATTTTTTAACTCGTAATTATATTCTGAGTTACCACGCTTCAGTAATCAGAGGTGAATGAATTTCACAGGTGAACAGTTCTCCCATTCAGCAGTTAAAGCCATAAATTTGTTGATTCATATTCACCCTAGAGAGTGGAGTTTGTTGAGAGTTCAGAAGGGCAGAGGAAAACCAGACTGAGTTATATTAACTATGTGAAGCTGCAGCCCCTAAACTAGAAAGTTATTTTAGTAAGTATTAACAAGCATTTAATTTGCTAGATAGCAAAAAAATGGGTTTTTTCAAGGAAGCCTGAGACTGCTGCCTGACTGAAACAAACATCGAGGATGCTTCAGTACTCTGCTTCAGTACTCTGTCTTCCACACTGAGAGTGACACTGAGCATCAAGCCCAGAGCAGGCTCAGCTGTATCCATAAGGAGAGGGTGACCAATTCTCATTTAGGATGTGAGGCTTAGCATCTGCAGATTTAATGACATTGGTGCTAAAATCTCACAGGACAAAAAGGGAATAACCTGTTAGCATCACCAAGAAAGCACTGAGCAGTTCTGCTGTGAACCTCCTACTTTTGTGTGGTCTCTAATTGAGTGTCACGTCTGTGATCAGCCTCAGTCAAGCATCACTGTAAAGCTGTCTCCCCTGAGGGCCACCTTCTGGAAAGGACATGAATGCAGAACTGCCTGCTTGTCAGGGCCAGAGATGAGTGAGTGTGAGGCTGAGATTGGGCAAGGATGACTTATGACTCAGTGTGCCTATACACTGGAGTAGTGGAAATTCTCCACTGATGTTCGTGTCCTGAGTTGTTCTCTATTAGCAGCACTATTTAAAAGACACAGACTGAAGTTAACTAGCCCCAAGTAGTTAACTTCTTCCAGACTCAGATATGCCAGAAAAAAGGGCAACTATCATCTACCCTTCCCTCTCACTGGAGTCTGCTGTCCCTGCCAGTCTGTAAGTGGAGAAATCTGTCCGAGCACTCTCATCCTGTCCCAACACAAGCCATGTGAATTAGTTCACATAACAGCACAGGTGGTTTTTTTCCTAAAAAAGCAAGAGCAAAAGCTTGCATAAAAGGCCCCATAGTCTGACTGACAAGGTAAGTAATCTCTTCCATGAGCTCAGCTAGAAGTTGTCTATGCACAGCCTACACTGCTGGTTTCTTAATGTTCCCAACTTCTTGTTTCAATGAACACATCCTCCAGGTCTCTACCACATGATGCTACAAGACTGTACAAACAGGTTACCACCCTTCAGGTAAGTTGGCCAGTTCTTCTCGAGTTTTACTGTGTTTCAGGAGTGCAGTACAAAGGTTCAGCTAAAGAGGAAGAAGAGTAACATCAACATGGTGATACCTCTGTGAGTCTTCCTGAAGCCAGCAGGAACAGACCAAGAGAGAGGGACCTCAGAACTTCAACAAATGGCTGCTTTTCAGATGCTGCTACAAAGCTCTCAGTTCTGCAGAGAAGTGTCATCTGGGAGAAATGTTTGCTTCTTGGGAAGCAAAGAAAGGAGGGAGATCCCCTTGAGAAACTGAGAAGAAAGGAAATCCCTTATTTTGTGCACTGCAACTGATCACATGAATCTACTGCAGACTCTGCTCTTCACCCCATGGGAACCTGGCTGCCTATGCTAAATGCGTGTTTGCTTTCAGGTCTGTGTTTGCTCAGGGTGACTTTCAGCAGATAAGTGCTATGAAATATCCTCTTACCTGTGCTAATATCAAATACCTTTCTTGATCATGAAATGAAATCAGGACAAGTAAAATGACATTGAAATTGCAAAGAAAATTATAGTAGTGAATCACAGGAAGACAAACTGTACTTCTGTAATTACATGTGGTACACCAAAAGCTCTCTGTCAACAACTGACCTCTTCAAGTTGTCATGCATGATATCTGATTGTACCATTCACCATCTATAGCACTGAAGGGAGTGAGTTGTCAAGCATCATTTCTTTATTATTATCATTTTCCATAGATTCAAATGCTCTTTGAAGAGACTGGAGATTAATAAATAGAAATAATTGGTCTGTTCCATCACTTTGCAAAGATTAACACAATCATGTCCTTGGTGAAACCTTGCCATGCAAAGCTACATGAATGCAGCAGTAAGGAAGATGTTCAAAGGACTTTTCTGGATCTTGAAGCAATCTACAGCTGCGTCCTCTGGGTGTCAAAACAGTAGATCAAGAGGAAGCCTTGTCCTGTAAAAGTTGATCTTGTTTTAATACATTTCAGGAAATGGTATGAAAGCAACTGAACTTGGCAGTGTATTTAACAAAAAAGCAGGCTCCAATCTTTCTTTTAATACCTTCCTGCTATGACCACCAATCACCTCAGAGGCCATATCCACAACATTTTCGTGAACTCCAAAGTGAGGCTAAATAACATGCCCAAGCTTCTTTAGGAACTACTGCAGAGAGGGAAAAAAAAAGCCCACCTGATTGTCCAAATCCCAGACTAGTCTGCCAAGCACTGGAGTATCTTTTCTCTGCCAACTATTTATCAGAGGACTTCACGATTCATTGGCTTTCCAAATAGCTTTTCACTGAGGAACAGTGAGTTGCAAAAGGCTTTGCAGATTGAGCTAGAAAGGTCCTCAGAAGGTGATCCAGGAATGACTTCAGATACAGAAAGTAAAAGGCTGTCTTGAAAGAGGTCAGAGAAACAGATTCACATCACTTCACTGATGCTGCAAAGCTGATATGCTGAACATTTAGCCTCAAACCTGAATGGAGGAGCCTCCATTTTCCCTCTCTGCCCCTGCAGTCTATTATTTAGGTGCCACTTGGGAATTTTTCAGCTTTTTCATCTGTTAAAACAATTTCTCAGAGCTTTTCTACAGTCCCAGGGCAGACTTTGCTATAAAAATAGAGCTATGCCAGATACAGATGTGACTACTGATTAATTATCAGCATAACCTTTATGTAGACACCAACTGCTTCATGATGGTATCATATATGAATATTATTTCTTTACATTCCTGTCCAATTAGACAACCAGCCTTAGTGACCCCAAGAGCAGCTTATAAAACCTCAGTGACCAAGAGCCATTAAAAACATTTTTTATGTCAAAAATGCAAGGGGAGAGTAGAGGGCAAGTGACAAGAAAGGGTATAGGACAAGAGTGGCTCATACCCTATGGCTCCACGGCAGGATGGGACTCAGCAAAATATCCAGCCAGATCCAAGGGCACCCCAGCAACATTCAGCAAAACATCATCTTGCAATGGGACCTTGTAGTGACATGCTGCACATGACTCAGGAGTCACAGTCTGGCCACATGAAAGTCATGGAAACCACTATCAAAGACCTTCATAGTAGTATTCATGGGTCTGTCCTGGATGAGAGAAGGGAACTTTGTACTCCTACCATTACCCTGGTACAATTAGAGCACAACAATTTTCACAGTCTAACAGGATTTCATTTCACTTGTCTAACAAAAAAACAAAACCAAAACCAACCAAACAAAAAACCCTCAGGGCAAAACCTTCTCAAGGGGATTTTGACAAAAAAATACCCCATACAAATAAACAACAAAACTACTTGCAGCATAGTCATTCTGGACAATCATGGTCTTTTTACCAGAAACTCTCAGAGGTCTCCTGCTTGGTAGAAGATTGACTCCAGTGCCACAGGGTCTGGGGACTGCAGGGAAGAAAAAAGTAGATTTCAAAAAAGTCCCATTGATAATGTTTGACTGAGTAAAGGGCAAAAGGTTATTAGACCCAGAATCTTTCAGTAAGACACTCAGTTTTCCTCTTCTGAAATCCTGCAGACTGGGTTTTCAGATTCAGTAAATATTTTTCCCAGTCTGAACCTAGGAAATATGATTGAATGATAAACAGAGACCTGGACAGTTCACCTGAATACCTGCTTTCAAACAGCATATACAGTGGTGTTCAGAAGGCAATGTCACATGAAGTGCTCCCCCACATTTTGCTTCAAGCTCTCTATAGCCTACCAGCATTTTTCAAAAGCATGACAGCAGGTCTGTAAAAAGACAGAAACTAAAAAGAGCTGTCAGTTTAGGGTCTTGAAGTCTAGTTACTGCTGTGCCAGAGGAAGAAGACTGCAAGCAAGGGGTCTAGGACCAGCAGAAGAATAAGGAGGAATAACTACACAGGTTCTTTTTTCATCCACTGTGCTCACCTCAACTTGCCTTGGGGAGAGGGAGAGTGAGGGAGGGAGGAACAGAAGGCACCTGGTACAAGGGATGAGAAACTGTTCAGTCATTCTGAAAAGAAACTGCAGAGAAAAAAAGTTTCAAGTTCTCCTAGTTTTGGGGAACTGTTACTGACCTCTTTCAATGAGTTGATAAGGGTTTGGGGTGAGGTTTTTATTAGATTGGTTCTTTTTTTTTTAGTTTTAAACTCTGAGAGGTCAATTCTCAGACTACCTTATGTGTTCCTGAAACCAGTTGCTACTTCTGCGACTTACTGTCATCATTAGAAGCAGTTTGATTTTTAAAAGCAATTGAGAGAAAAGTACACTTACAATTCTAAAAATTTAAATCTAGTTGTTTGTTTTGTTGGGTTGTTGTTTGGGGGTTTTTTAGGTGAACAGTTTTGAGCTCTTAAAAGAATGAAGTGTAACCCAACAAAGTGTTTGGTTTCTAACTACCATCAGCACTGCACTTACCTGGATTATGGTTTAATTTTTTTGAGAGAGCATAACTATCTTTAAACCACACCACGGTTAGAAATGTACCAGGCATACATTACATCTATTGTAAAATAGTCTGAGAGTTGAAACCAGCAGAAACTGAGATGCCAGCAAAGTTGGAGGAAGGGAGGGTAATCACTGTCACACACAGAAAGAGGTCAGATTGACAGAAAAACATATAAGCATTGGTGAAAATAGCAAGTGTAGAGAAGACAATGATTGTGAGTAAGCCTGGATATCAAATACTGCAATATTGTCTGCTGTTATAAAATGTTAAAAAAAACCAACAAACAAAAAACAGATTGATAAAAGACATCAACACCTCAGTAAAACACCCCTTAAAATAATCTGATAGAAGCTGGGGAGACATTCAGACTTCATTTCTTGATAAAAATATCTATTTGGAATCTCTCAGACACTATTAAGAGACATCATAGTTTGATGTTGTTTACGTCTGATCAGCAGTTTTAGAGAGTTTTGGGGGTTGTGAATTTACTTGTACGATAATCGAGAGATCTTCCTTGTATTTGCTTGCTTCAGTATCTCATGATTAGTTTCAGCAATTTATTCTGACAAAAAACAAATATATTCATGTTAGGATATTAAATACACATGCACTCTCCCAGGGAATTTCAGTCTTTGTTATCACAAATGCATCATTCATTTCTAATTTTCCTATTCCATGGCAGTAACCAGATGAGCCTTTGCTTGTTCTTTTTTATCCAATCCTGTCTCTCTTTCAAGAAGCTGAAAATATACTGCCAGCTAAATGCACTGTATTTAATGATTACCTGAAAGTTTCTGCACATTTGGAGCTATACAGCTAATACTTTTGCTTTACATTGTTAGCAATGAATAAGGCTGGGCAGCACTTTCTTCTGATTCCAACTCACCTGTTCCATCTAGATCTCCAAGCACTCCTGTAGTACAAGGTAGCATTATTTGACATAATCATCTGCACCTTATTTGCATAGATAATATGTCTTGATGGGGCAGCATCAAAGCAGCATTGTACTCTGTTGAGATCAGCAGTGCATGGAGTTCAGTGCCAAAGGGCAGTGAAAGATTCCCCATATAAAGCATTAAGGTGGAGTGTGTTAAACCAAAATGAAGAGGAAAAAACCTAAGAAGTCATTTTTCAGTTCAGTTGCATGGTTTGTTTTGTCTTACATTTCCCTTTCAGTCTATCAGAATAATGTTAGATTTGGAGTAAATTCCAGAAACTGTAAAAGGGAGTCCATGTGATGGCAAGCAAGCATCTGTCTGTGCATTTGTCCTGCATAAAACTAGGGTCTAGAAAAGAACCGTGTGGATAGGAAAACATTTCATTGAAAATACAAAAGTCAGAAGACCTGTATTTCCAAATTAAACACCTTTGACTTTCTTTAGTTCAGAATGGATGTATCTCATGTCATTATCCCAACTTGTGAGAGAAACAATTACTGAAACAATCCTCCCAAGCTTCTTCTCATGGGACAGAAGGGTTAGACTTTTCCTAAGGCACTTCAGTACACTTTGAGACATTGCTCCATATGTTAGAACTACACAGGGAATTTATCAACTTCTGCATGCTCATTCAATAATCACATGGTCTGCTGGCCTATTGACAACAAGCCTCCAATAAGGTCTCGCTGTGGCAGAGCTGACAGCTGGGGTTGAGTTGTTTAACAGCAACTTAACACAAAAAAGTATCTCTCTGAATCTTACAGAAACACTGCAGTGTCCTAGCACAAGCTCACTGAACTGTGACACTGCCTGAATTTCCTTGAATTGCTCTGAAAAAAAATCCTTTATTAAACATGAATTCAGTATGAAATTAAAACTAAAATTAGGCAGGTTCGGCAGGAAGCTGCTCCATGTTCTTTGTCAGAAGCCAACGATGACTAGAAGCTCGCCGAGCACTTGTCAAAATCGGGGTGCTCAGCAAGAACTGAGGCATGTCACCTTCATTTCCAGTTCCTGAAATATATTTTAACCTGTATTTATCCCTTTACTCTAGAGTTTATTTAATCACTTGCTACAGAGCAGCTTTTAAAACATGCTTTCTAACTTGCTGAGTTGTAGGGGGTTCATTTCTAAAGGTCCGTCTTTGCATTCATAGTGCCATAAATAATGGCCTTCATCTATTGCATTATTATCTTTCCTGTTCTAGTATCTCTCAAAGTGACATTTTGCTGGGTGCTCCTATGGTTGAGATGGATTAGCAATATTCACAGGTACTGAACCACATTTATTAGAGAAACACTTCCCGGGTTATTGACTTAAACACTAATTCTCTCTTATATTCCTTGCAAAGCAGAGGAAAAACTAAGTATTCCTTGCAAAACTATTTATTTTGCAGGAGGTTTCAGCAGAGCAGTATAGCTTCTCACAGACTTTTCTTTCCTCTTGGAGGCAAGCACTTGCATTAGCAGGTTACGCTCTTGTTTTACTGCTCATAGATTGAATTACATTTATCACTCTGCAAGCAGCAACAGCACGACTGCCATTCCACATGTGAAACATGCAATTCATTGATTTCTGGAGCTGTAACCATAGCTTTACATTTATCATGTGTCAGTTCCGGTTTACTTAGCAGTCCCCTGTGTTGGACAACATAGTTTAAAATGTTGCTATTAAAGCGGGGGGTGGGGGGGGACATTTCACATACAATGGTAACATTCATCACCTGGTTTTTGAAGAGTGATGTAGCATTATTTATCAACTCCCTGTTTCCAATTTCTCTAGCAATAACTTTCTTACTCTTATAGATGGCTCAGAGATCTAAGTATAAAATGACAAAAAGAATAGTTGAAATACGACTCACATAAACCGGTTCCTTGTGCCACTTTTTTACAACAGGAAGAAGCAGTTTTTGATGCCTGAACTTTTGTCTGAAGGTACAGATCAACTTCATGACCCCTAAGGAAATTACTTTGCTTCCAAAATTAAAATTTTCACTCTTGAATACCCCCATTTGAGGGAACAACGCCATATTGAGGCATCCTGTTTCAGAAGTCTCTAAATCCCTCAAACACTTGGCTTCATATAAGCAGCCCCTGTTCAAGGGAACTGTCTGATGACCTCATTGATGCGTTACAAGCTGAAACAAACCTTCGCCTGCCACTCAGTTTTCAGATTAAATAAAATCAAGAGCAAGTGACAAAAATCTTATCCCTATCTCAATTTTTTTTAAGCTAGTATCCAAAATATGAAACACCTTGTGGTAGTTTTGGCTTTAGTTTTAGCTAGGCCTCAAATTAGCAGGCTCAGACAATCTAACGTAAATTAGGAGAGACAGGTATCACCGGACTTAAGTAACCAAAGAAATATTTCATACTAGATGATGCAAACCTGAGATAGGAATATAGGAGTAAGAGGTATTCTCTCAGTTGCCATCATGTCTGCAGTAGAGGCAGGACACGCTGTGGCTGTCCTGCTGTGCTAGGACTTGCTTCTGACGCTGCTACATCTTCTTGTGGTTTAGTTCAGGGAAATAGAAACATTTTGTCATTATCCTCTCTCTTTTGCCTTGATGGGTATCTTTTAGAGTACTTTATGAATCTAGAGTAATGAAGTCTGTTTTCAGTGGGAGGTAGAAAATTGTTGCTATATCTAACTTGTGCAAGTGTGTTTTATAATGTAGTTTTCTTTCAATTTTCTCCTTTCTGTATAAATATATATAATTAGCTCAAGTATAAACTTAGTTTGAGTTTCCAGATGTTGTTTTCCCCTTTTCTCCTTGGTTGGGGGGATCCTTTCCCTCTGTGTTGGGCAGTTGGCATTCTGCCAGCTCAACACAAGACACACCTTTATGCAGTTTTGGTTTTTTGGGGTTTTTGGAGGTGGGGTTGCCACCTTTCGTGGCTGTGGGCAGAATAAAGTCTCTGACAACTGGTTGAGTATGCAGGGACAGTGCCTCTGGTCCCTGGTCAAGCAAGCCTGTTCTGTTGCCCAGGAAGTCTAAAGAAAGTTGTCTTCCCTTCCTTTCTGAAAGTGGTGCACACTCCTTCCAAATCCCAGACGGACCATGGAAGACTCTGCAGAAGCACACTTAGGATCATCTGTGAAATATTTGCCAAGCAAAATTTCAACAATCTGGAGTTTGTCATGTCTCTTTAGTCTTTAAGCAACAAAGTGTGTTCCAGCAGGAGGAGAAACAGTGATGGCTTTCCCTGCTGCCAGAATGGGAGGTACAGCAGACACGTGCCCAGCACCATGACAGAGACAGGAATGCAGCTACCCACTTGCTCCTGCTCAAGGATCTTTTCTTAGCCCTTGCACTGGAAGAGATGCCTCTTGCCAGAAGAGTAGCTTGCCTTGGGGTAGCAGGAACATGGAGTGAAGAGAGTGGTGACTGTCATCACACCTTGTTCTGCCAACTGGAATATATTTACCCCTGGCTGATGGGAAGAGCAGAATTTGCTGTCAGATGACCACAGCAGCATGCCAGCATAACTGCAGGAACTAGCAGATTTAGAATTCTTACTGAACATAGATTCTGCAAGGCAAATTAATGCAGAATGGCTTAAACAAAATTATGCCTTCTTATGATTCCTAACCTTGAAAACTTTTTCATTTTATCAGAGGTGCTTTCATGCAGTTTACAAAATGAACAGCAAAATCACAGACTCTTTAATCACAGAGGAAGTCCTGTTTGTATGTTGTTATCTATGTGTGAAAATTGGTTTTCTGGGTAGTGTCAAAGATGTCTGAAATGAAAGGTTGTAAAAGAAAATCTCTGAAAAAAGTATTTGTCTTCACTATTGTACAAAAATATATTAACAAAGAATAAATTATGTAATGCTGTTAACTGGCTTTATCTGTTTTACCTGTTCAAAGGTAAACTGGTTTTAGATGAAACAGGACATAGAACTGTCCTTCCACTTCCCCCAGAAATTTCTAGTATGAAAACAAAGTTATGTCTTACCAATATTTCTTATCAAGAACATATCATTTCCACTAATTAAGATACCACTTGGAAAGTGGGAAATCCACATTTAAGATGTTACTGTCAGGTAGGTAACCCAGACACTTAAGTCTTTCTCAGTCCCAGTAAGCCTGGAAAGAACATCAAACTTTAAGCAGTTTGGCTTTCTTTCCAAAGAAGATCCACTAAATAAGGTTGGTCATAGCCAACATCCAGTCTAGCTGTGAATGTCTGCAAGAACAGAGACACCAGAATCTCTCTGGGCAGCCTGTCAGACTGTTTGACCATGTTTGTGTTGGAAAAAATTTCCAATATCTATTTGGAATTTCCCTTATTGCAGCTAATCTCTGTTCACTTGCATTCTTTCCCTAGTAAGAGAACAGTATTAAAGTGTAAACATCACCCATTGTAATCCCATCATCTACTCTCCACTGAAGGTGGCAGACGGGTCAACTGCAATTTGCCCATGGTACATCCATGCTGGCTGTTCCCAGTCACCTTCTCATCCTTTGTATTCTTGGACACGGTTTCCAAGAAGACAAAGTCCATAATTGTCCCAGGAACTGAGGTTAGACTGATAGATCAACAGTTCCCTGGATTCTCCTCCTTGCCCTTCTTTAAAATGGCACTAAAAAGGCATTGGCCTTTTTCCTATTCCCTGAATGCAATCACATTTCCAAGATGATAGAGAGGGGGTTTGCAATTTTATCAGCCAATGCTTGACACCCACAGATGTAGCCCATGTGGTTTCACTATCTTGTGTTTGCCCTGTTGACTTAGGTTGTCCCTAATTCGGGTCAGCTTTTCTGTATGTCAAGCATCACTCTCCCAGTCTCTACCACTGGATGCAGAGCTCTAGGAGGCCTCAGGACAAACTTCACTAGTAAAAACTGAACATAGTGAATATCTCTGCCTTTTTACTATCCTTCATCCCTAGGTCCCGTCCCCTGTTGAGTCACGACCTTACAGTTTCCCTGGTCTTCCCCTTGTTGCTGGTGTATTTGTAGAAGATCTTCTTGTTGCACTTAACGAGATCCAGATCTATTCCAGTCATGAAAACTACCTCAGCACATTTCTGTAATTCCAATGATGTAGGTCTGCAGCTGCATGTGGACTTCAAATTCTTTCTCTTTGTTTGCCATGATGCATATATACCTACACAAATATTTGATTGATTGAGAATCTGCCTTTATAGAAAATAAGCAAACAAATACTCCTTTAATATTGCTCATTGGAAGTTCTGTTTATCTATACACATACCAGTGCCATCACAGTTCTTGGATATTTAAAAACTGGAATAATAAGTTAAAAGCTTCCCATATATGGATTGCATAAGTTCAATACTCAGACACTAGCTACAACTCCCATGTCCATAATCTGAAAATAAAACATAAAAATCACCAAAACCAGACAAACTGCTGAGGGTGAAATAAAATCTGAAGAGGCTGTTATAGGGCAGATAGGAAGAGAGGAAGGATGTTCAACTGAGTATTCTTCGAAACTGATACTCCGTCCCAATAGCGAAGAGTATTGCTCAATATTGAGCATAGACTTCAAAGTATTCAAAAGTCTCAAGAATTAATTAGAGGCAAAAAAGATTTTGGCCATGGTGTCCAACCGCCATGGACATGGAAAGCACACCTTACAGAAGTAATATTTAATTGAATGAAATAGAAATGGTCAAGGTCTAACAGCATTTGAAGCCAAGTAAATTTAAGTTACACTTAAGTTGTAAGATTTTAATATAGTGTGTCAGCTGACTGCTGAAACACATTTGTAAAGAAAAAGGTAGAATCTCCAGATCTTCAATTATCTTTGCCAGCAGTTTTAATGGAAAATGTATTTTAATAGCTCCAAAATAGTTAACTCCTGAAAAAAACACATATCTTGTGGCCTCCCATACAAAAGGTCAGATGAGAACATACACATAAGACCTTTATACTCTGATTGAAACCAGCATAAAGCACATAGTTTATTGATTCTGCCTACACAACAAACAAATTACTCAGGGAGCACCATATCAAGTCAGAGGTGTCTCCAACAGCATCAGAGTCAGTGTTGCTGCTAAAGTGCTTTCTTCTAGAAAATATTCTTAATTTTACTCACATTAATAAATTCCAACAAAGTTTTAGGCATACGGGTGTGAATACAGTAATACTGTAGGGTACCTGCCTGTTTATATTCCTGTAGAATGACATTTATTGCAACAATGAACTTTAGAAACATTTTGGACCAGATGGCAACCTGTCTCCTTGATGGCACATGAGGGAAGGGAAGCCCCTCGAAACCGAACATAGAGGAAACCTTGGGAGTTCACAAGGTAACACCTCCACTGTCTGCAACTTCCCCAAGGTAACAGAGCTTTTTCTCTTTGCCCTTTACACGGAGGTAAAGCCTGACTGGCTGTGAGCTCATCAAGAGAAACAGAAGTGGCAACCTTGTCAAGATGTACACAGCTGTCACCTGCTCCTTGCAACATCAGAGATTGTGGCCCACTTCAGCTGAGCTTATGAAGGGAGCTCAAGCCTTTGTTGAAATGTATCAAAGTCTTGAGAATCCTAAAGCGAGACCAAACAAAGACAGTGTTTTGGCAGATACCTATCTTTTATTGTTCATGTTTCTGATCATTTGCTCACATTCAGCAACCCTTTTTCAGCTTTCTTCTTTTGCCACCCGAGTCAGCCTCTTTTACACAGCTTACTGTCCTAATCCCCAAGCAGCAGGTTATGATATGGGTTTGGTACCTCACTGTGATGAGCAGAGTTTATGATGCTGTGTGATGAGGACACTGCAGGCATGGGGCAAAGCACAGCCACTCCAGCCAGGGAGGCCTGGAAGCAGAAAGCCCCCTTCCCTCTTTCCTAAGAGGACTCCCATGGCCTTGACTCTCACAAACAGGCTTTACTATTTGCACATAAATGCTAGTTCCCTGTCCATAGGTGCACACTTCTGTGCACAGAACCACTGTGCATAGAAACCACTGCAAGTACAGTCTTTTGATTTTATGAAATGCAGATATTCACACCAGCAAAATTTACACACCTTTCCAGGCTTGTTAGTTCTTCTCCGTACCAAAGAAACAGGATAGTGTTTGAGATCCCTGGGGAAGGTACTGTTTAAACACTTACCAATTGCGTACATAGTGCACACAAAATGTTATTTGCATTTACCTCTGCAGTGCAGCATTTGAGAACGTACTGTTACATATTGTAGGAAACAAACACAAGTTTGGAGTTAAAATCATATCATTTTGACAATCATCCAGTCTATATGTTAGGAGGTCACTTCTGCAGACTCATTTACATACTCAGCATAACAAAAATATTTATAAGAATGATGTAGAAATAAAACCCTGGATGCTAAAAATCTAGGATTATTAAAACCTAAAAGTTACAGAATCATGCAGACTTCATTTTGGACTAGCTGAACTAACAAGTACAGTTGCTTCAGGCATTTTCCCAGGAGAATTGAAAGCTTTTGGAGGAAAAAGCATTTGTGTGCGTGCATGCATATCTTGTCCATACAGAGAGGCACATACATTATATTTATTTTTGCATATGGTGTGATTTCTCCTTTACTCCAAATGAACCATACAGGATCCTAAGGACTACCAATTAATTTAGCATCTGTTTCTTTGGGTATAGAGCACAGCTGTCAAATCACAGAAATTGATAGATTGCTATAGACTTTTTTTTATATGATGCTGATATAATTTATATTGGAAGCAGAGCTGGAATGACAACCTGGACCAGTAGTCAGCTACGGCCCCAGCACATTAACTCCCAGTTTCCTCTCTTAGTTGTGTATATCTGTATATCTATCAACCTGTCAGGCCCAACTTCTGAATAGCTTTAATGTATTCCAAAGATAAACACTCCTGTATTTAGAACAAGAAAAGAGGCTTCTTTTGATGATAAAAATATGATTTACAACAAGTATTGGTACAGAACCTTTCCACTTAAAAACACCATTTAAGTATTATTTTTTGTCCTCAGTATCAATGAAATCAGAACATCACCGTGATTCTGTTTGTTAATTTTAGCATTATTTATTAGGAATAATCCCCCGAGCCAATAGCTGACATCCAAAGCATTCCAGCTTTCTGTGGGATAAGGAATATGAAATACCCTACTGTAAAATAAGCACAACTGGTCTGAAGCTTGTTCCTGTTTTGTCAGATAGACAAGCCTATAGCAAGTACTCAGCAGTGATCAAATAAATATCCAGAGACTTTTCTCTAACAGGCAACTCAGCAACTTCAAACAGATTTCTTGAGCTAATTCACACGTGGTATGGGCTGATAAAGCAGTGTTAATCTCTTGCTTTAAATCAAGTCTCTGTCATAAGAGTCTATTAATCTCTCTCAAGTTATCAAGTGTCTTAGTGGTAGGAAATTATATTTTGTTCTCTTTCAGTGTAGCAAGAAATATTTTCCAAACTTCTAATAATAACTGTAAAACCTATGATGGTAACAATACATTTGAATAAATAAAAGCTATAATTTTAAGCCACTTTCTTCCAAGACCCAACATTAGAGCAAAATAACAGAAATTGGTTACCTACAAGGAAGAAAATAAGCACAAGTTTTTAAATGGGAGTGAAGCAACAAATGGTTAACTTTTTTACCTTTTTATAGCAACTGGATTTTTTAAGTCAAACAATCTCCAGGCACTAATAAAGTGCTTATTGATTCTTACTATATACACTTACTCTACAAGATGTCCTAACCTGTAGTATCCATTATTTTGAACAGAAACAGATACCCTTTACATAAGTCTGTGAAGTTAGTGCCCCTTTGTTTCATGGGAGACAAATTTACAGTAAGTGTGTCTGCATTAAATTTACAATGGTACAGTAAAAATTAATAACCACATGTGACAAAACTTAATTTTATGGCCAGCAATAGAGCTGCAGGGTGGGTAGGAGACAGCAGAATCTAACTGTAGCATTGATAAGTTTTATGGCCTTTGCTTTCCAAGAATAATCTCACAATCTCAGTAATGTTTAGATAGACTTGTCCCACTGGCTTATTTGAATCTTATCTACTGCTAACCATTACCGTCTCACCAAGTGCAACAAATGGCACTGGTCAGGGCTTAGATTAGAAATACTACCTGCATAGTCACACAGAGGTAAATACAGAAAACTGTTATGCATCAACATATTAGGATTTGCATAGGCAGATTGTTCAAAGCCACATGGCCTGGGCACCGCCATTCAATCCGTATCAGCTTTGCAGCATTGCAGCCAACCCCAAATCCAGGTAGCACAACAGGAAGAAATTGCCTTAATTGATCATATTTCAGGTGAGTAAGATGGATTCAATTTCACTCAGATGCAATTTACATCAAAAACCAAAACAAAACCAAAACACCCCTGTGTTCTCTATGAATTTATTCTCTCTACAGTAATTCGTTTTTTCTCACAAAATGAAAGTCAGAACCCTTACCACAAAGCCTTTTTTGGGGGCTGAGGCTCTGGGGTGGGAAGGGTGATGTTACCTTTTAAGTTGAGCTGGGAAACACAGTGTAATGACTGAATACAACCAATCGCACAGCAAGATTGGAGCAAGATGCATTATAAATGATTGTTGCCTCAAGTTTAATTTTAGCTGACCTTCATTACCTGTTCAGAACTGACTTGCAATAAATATTCGTGTTTCCACTCCTTTGACAGGAGTCTCAGAGTCTTCTCCAACATCACCATGATCTTCACTGCTGCATTTTCTAGTATGTCCCAACCTTTAAAGCATCTGTCCTCATAGATCCTTAATTAGAGCCAAACGTGAAAACTGGAAGTAATTGTGAAAGTTTTATGCAGAGTGAAAATTTGCTGTAAACATTTCTCAAGGCTGATCAGGCATGTGTGTGACGCAGGGAAGCAGTTTCATACACATACAAAACAAGCAACAGGAGCCAGCTGAGGAGTCCATGGTGAAGTACATCTCTTCGACTGCTGACTACTTTTGGTGGCAGGAACTAAATAAGATTTGATGCAGAAAAAAAATATAACTCAAGTGTTTCCACAAAACAAAGACCTTTCTTTTTGATCTGCTTTCCTTGTGGCAAACGGAAGGATCTTATTCAATAGAAAAACTGGGAAAGATGAGAGTGGGGGGGGAGAAGAGAAAGTAAAAGAAACAGAGAGAGAAAGGTGACTGCAGTCACCAGACTGTGGAGAAAGGGCAACATATCTCAGAGCTGGCAAACCTCAGATTAGCATTGCAGCAGCTCTCCTGCAGTTTCTGCAAAGAATTAGAAATAAAAGGAGCCTGTTCCTGTCAATGCATCTGAAGGGGCCTCAACAGTTTTTAGTCCCTTTGTTTACCAATCAAGCTACTCCCTCAAGATATTAATTTTATCCTCTTTTAAGTAAAGCTGTTTTGCTGACACATTTGAGAGATTTTTGCAGCCCCAGCTCTGAAGCAAGTAGATGGTGCATTCAGCAGCCTGTACACATCACATTTCTGTGGAAACTTCTTCCCCAGTTTGCCATAGGTCCCCTCCAATAAGTACCAGAAGAAATGTCTTTTCAAACACTGATGTTTTCCCTGGAGACTTCTCATCAGAGTCTTTTCCTACTATAAGTGAGATACAGTGATAAAGAGGAAATATGGTCTTAGGATAACATAAGGAGAAACACATGCTCCTCTAAAATTCAAGACTTTAAGAACTACTCAAAACTATATGTGAAAATATGTAATGTAGGGCAGATGTTAACTCTCATATTTCAAGGTGCTCTTATACATGGAGAAAGAGAATCTAAAGAGAGTAAAAGACTCCTTGAAGAGAAGTGTCCTCATTTGTATTACCTGAATTCATAAAGATTTAGATAAGTCACTGCTCAGAACATAAATATAGCAGTTTGGCAATAAAAAGCCAGTAATCAAAAATGTGAGGAAATGACAAAGTAAAAAGTTCAAACCCACACAGCTGTCTATGAAAAAAGGGCTAACACATAAACACTGAATTCATTAGAGGAAAGAGGAATTAAACTATCTCTGTATTAAATACTGTTCATTAGAGGTATATTACATGAACCTCCAATTCCAGCAACTTCCATCAATTTACAAGCAAGAGAATTTCTGGACAAAAGTTATACTTTTTCCAAAAGTTAAAAGCCAAGCATCTTTGGAAGATCAGTAAAGGTTTCTGAATAGAGACCTCCCCTTACCCACCAAGTTACATGAGTCTGATGAATGGGATGGCCCATATTTATTCTGGCCTTTGACAGCTTTAGGCCTGGTATCCTACAAAGATAGGAACCAGATAAAAATGTCATAATAATTAAGTTCCCTTACTTAAGCAGGTTCAGACATACTGAACTAGCACAGCTTTATGGTCCAGGATCACTGTAAATAGCTATCCTAAGGCGGCAAAATCAATGAAACATTTTAAATACTTGGCACTTCTTTTTTAGGGATGGTAGGAGTTAATGTTTGGCATAAATCACCACACAACTATATGTCACCTTCAGATTTAGAGACCTTCAGACCCTGCAGATTTTTTGCTGGTTTACTGCTTTTTATCCTGCCTTCTATCCCACTCAGAAGACTTCCTGATGGTGTGAAGTTTGATTTGTCTGAAAGAGAAGATGGCATGAAATTTAAAGATCTGATATTTCACAGACACAGAAAAATAAGGTTTGTTTTAAAAAAGCAGCATCTCTGTAGGGCTGCAGGATAATAACCTGCATGAAGAGATCAGCACATTTCTGGAAAATCAACGAGCCCTCCATTCTTCTTTCCCAAAATGTTTTGCTTTTTTCTTTAAGTGTTGCTGACTTCAAACATAGACTTGAAGTCTTTTCATGTATGCAAGTGTTCATCTTACAAATATAAAAGTGCAGAACCAAAGAGCACAAACAGCACTTGCTTATCTTTACACTGTACAGAAACTGTTTTCCAAGTTGTAGAAAGCACCAAAATCCAACTCACTTTTCTTCTGAATGAAAATTTTTACAGAAGCAGGAGGCATGTACCTACACAAATCACACAGTGGGCTTTAAAGCTGATGCATTAGTGGAGAAAAATACCTCAGAAGTCTGACAAAACAAGCTAAAGACGAGGTATCAAGTTTTAATTTATTTAATTAAAAATTATATTCATACGAAATTTATATTGAAGGAACAGGTTAGATTCAGAGTCAGAATCTACATAATCAAAAAAAACCCGCAGACTTTAAGTATACATTGTACTAGTGAGAGCTTGCACACATAGGAAAAAGACAGGATGAACACAAAACGGACTCTTGAGATGGGTTCAACTTTAGGTGGTGAGTCTTGGTACAGAAGTTGCCAGGTAATGTTGAATGGTAACACAAAAAGACCCAAGCAACAGGAGCATGACACTCACCATTCAAGGCTTCTGAAAAGGAAATTCACTTCTGCTTCGAGAAGGAAGTTAAGATTTGCCGTAGGATAATTCCTCCTGCTTAAAAGCAACTTTCCAACTTTGTCAGAAATTGGAAAGAAACACCTAGTTCTTTATTTATCTGAAAGTTAAAGAATCAGCATTAAACTTTATCAAAAGCATCTCTCTATTCAAACATCGGTTTCTGGATGTAAAAGCCTCCAGCAACAAGGCAATGAAAGCTCTTGAGAAGATGATGTGCCTAGTGCAAGTTAAAACACCTGGGTCACAATCATATGGAGCATCCCCACCCGTTCAATGGTTATCAAACATGACTGCTTTCCAGATAGATCACAGGAATGAACCTATTAACCCACACTTCACCAAGCATATAGTCGAGATGATGGGCTAGGACAAGACACTGAAGCAGGAGCAAGCCTTGGAGAATGTTTGGTTGATCCCAAGTCCTTCTGTTACCATTTTCAAAATTTGTGACTGGTGAGCACTCAACAGCATTTTCAAGATACAGGGGTTTCCTAAATGCATGTTTATGATAGCCATCTGCTCTAGTTTGCCACAGCTGCCAGAACAGCTCAGCAGGATGGACAAGATAGAAAAGCAAATAAACGCCTGAGGCCCACAGTCAAGGACTGTCTCCAAGGATCAGAATTAAACCCTGGGTAAAAATACAGACACTACATCTGGATACTTCAACATATCCCTACCAAACTCGTCTGCTCTGAGAAATACAAAGGGTGTCTCTCTCCTTCAGAAGTTTACAGTCTAACTATAATAGCACGGGCCTATGTACAGACACATGAAGAGATTTACTAAGGTTACAAAAGGGGTCAGTGGGAGACAGACATCAAACGTGAGTCTCAGCAGTCTCTGCCATCTGCCTGACCACTGAACTTTGCTGTCTGTTAAGCACAAAGATACATGACAGAGCAAAAGCCTCTGGTGAACTCACATCAAACCAGTCAAGACTGAGTAACAGAGAAGCTTGGTATTGGAGGTAAGACAGATGCAGAAGTTGAAACGAAACCTACAGTCCAACAGTGCAAGACACAATCAAAGGTAGGAGTGTTTTTTCTATAAAAAGACAGTAAGGAAAAAGTTTTTTTCACCCATTTACACACACAAAGTGCATATAGTTATGAGCTCTAATTACACACAGTTGGACACCTGGACAGTTTTAATTAAAATATTATTGCAACCCATAGAACATATAGCTTTACATTAAAGTTTATCACAGTTATTCACTCACACATTTCCATTATTTCAGTCAATTTCTCTGGTAACATTACCTGAAATCATTACCAAAAGCACACAAAGAAACTGCAATGAATAGCAAAGACTGTAAGTATGTTTGCCTGACCTTTCTAAGACAATTCTTAAATTGCCACAATCCAGTCAAGACTGGAGGCAGAGATTCTAAATATGCTAAAATAAAAAACACTTCCACAATAACCTCCAACCTAAACAAAGAAAGGAACATCTACCTAAGTTTCATCCAACTGGATTTTCAACCTTAGTGTATGAAATACTTCCAAGTCAGGAGAATGATTGTACCAAAGAAAGCAATACTAACACTGATCCTTGTTTTCTGATGTTGTTTTTTTTAAAAAAAGACACACAGAGACACACAGACACTATTTTCCAAACAAATAGGCAACATAAATAAGATGCATTTAAAAATGCCAAGGAATAAAGGCCCAAAAGCACAGATATAGCTATTTAACCTCCACATGTTTTGCTCATGGAGTTCATATTTGGAATTCTCTTAAATTAGAGACACATTTCAGCAGTTATGCATGCCACTGTGCTTAATGGGGAGCATCTTGCCTGCACAGAAGGGAGCCCCTTCTCACATACAATCTGAAGTGGTGCCCTTCCAGCAGAAGCTTAACTTACTTTAGGCATGCCAAGAAAATCTACCTTAAGGCATGAGGGGGGGTGGCGGGGTGAAGATATATCAAAATGACAAGTCAGCAGAAGGCTCATTCTGAGCTAGCATTAAACATGAAAAAGAAAATCCACCATTCTCCAGCAACCCTCCTGGCTGAGTCCCACCAGTCTTCCCACTCTCAGTGGCAGCAGACTGCAGCCTTCAGACTAGGTGAGGAAGAAAAAAGGATCGCATCTCTAAGAAGCCCAGGCACTTTTCCCACCTGCCAGCTGAATGATATATCTGTTATTGAAACACTCCTGTTATTCCACATTTATACTCGGGACACGACTCTCTTCTTCCCTGAAGATACTCTTCACTTTCATAAGTGAGTGTCTACCATTTATTTTCTCTTTTCTCTTGCTTATGGTCTTACACCTAAGAGCATTACTAATATGTGCCACAAATCAGGGGTAAAGCACAGTAGTTGTCTTCAGGCCTCCTCACCAGGTCTAATCTATTATGGAATTTAGATTCCCTATAGCATAATCCCATCCTTTAGCTGACATGCCCCTAAAAGCCACACTGCCATTAACATCTACAGGCATCTAAATACCAATCAATAGTTGCATCATTTTATTTTACAAAGACAATAATTAGAAAAATTAATCTAAAATAGTGTTTATAGATTCACCTAAATACTTCAGAATAAATTTACCAGCACAGGCAAACTGTGTATGAGATACCTGTGAAATCTTTGCCTGTGTGCATGTAAACTAGTGTCACTCTTTAAGTATCTAGTTTTCTTTCCAATCCAGGTAATTTGTACACTAAGTTGTTTTTATATACTGGACAGCACTAAGGTTCAGTTTCCTTTTACCAGAAGTTATAAATCTGACTAGACAGCAACAATTGCTTTTTAATCTAAGCAAACTGATCTGTCAGAGGCAATCAGTATGGTGAAGCTATCCCAGGAGAATCCTAACAATCCCAATGAATCACTTGGCACTGTATGAAACTGAATAGTTGAACTCTTGGCACAAAATGTCACAAGCACTTAATGCAGCAAGTATATACAGTTGCAAACAGTGAGCTCAGGGACACAAGTCTTCACAGTGTTTGCACTTCTGTTCCATTTCTATACCTTTCAGTATTAACCAATTTCTAATCACATTAGCTATGGATATTATTTACTATTCCTACCAATGGTTATATGTTACCTTCAGAGAAAAAGATCAGGAAAAATCTGGGTGAGAAACTGGGAGGTTTCTATTGTAAGAGAAATTTTATCAATATACAGTAGTCAATAACATAAGGAGACTAAAATGTTTCTGATGACTTTTTAACACTGATACACAAATGACACTGATTTCAGAGAAAATATTTCAATAGATCATTGCAGCCCTTCTCATTAGTGTTTTGAGCCTATTTGTAGCATTTCAAATGCATTAAATAAGCATTTTTAAAAAAACATGCTCCAACTAAATTATATGCCATGTATATAAAGACATGCAATAATGCTATTTGTAAAAGCAAACTAAAGTTGTCTTTCATCTTAATTCAATTATTATTAGTTCAAATTACATGCAGATTTTTAAAACTGAAACTAAAATACTGCCTTATACACAAAACTAGAAATGTTTCAATCTACCTAACTGTATAAAGCTATTTTCAAATTAAACTAGCCAGTAACTTTAGGTTAACCTTAGAGTTTACCTAAGAGTAAGCCAGTTATATTACACTAGGTTTCTTTATGCAGTTTGATTCCTACTGCCTCTAAACAACGGCTAGTCCCACAGAAGTATATTAACTCAGTTATGTCCTTAGAGTGTAAAAAAGTTGTTGAATTGACAAGCATGTCTATAAAACATATATCACAGTCTCTACTCTATCAGCTGTACGATTATCTATAGTAAGTCTGGATAAAAACAGATGTTCTGACTTGGAAAGCACTTATCTTTACAACTCAATAATCCCTGAGGAGGTTTAATCTAGCTGATTTAAAGCTTTCCTTCTTAGCATCAGTTTAGCAGTTGACTGAAATTACTTAACTGGACAAATGCTCTTCTATGGACATGCCAAAAATTCTCAGTCATAGCTGCATATAGAAGCTACTGAATTGCTCATAATCTCAACAGCTTAGTGAAAACCCCACTCAATTGCTTCAAAATTAAGGTAAGGAAAACATACATGCACATTCCCCAGCTACAGGACTAAAATTGAAAGCATTTTATTTAATGTGTAAAAAAACCCAGTTGTCCAGTTGGTAGCAGTAATAAAGGAAAACAATATCTCCACAGCCTAAAACACTGATAATGTAGCATTTTACTGTAGTAGTACTGATAGTATTTATATACATATTAAAATATATATAATTAAAGTGTTTTGTATTCATGTAATGTAGATATTTAATTTATTGTTCCTATATTTATTTAAATATGTATTGTTATATAGTATACAAAATATAGCATGGAAGCTATAGAGTAAAATTAACTAGCTTTCAAAATCTGAAAAACTGAAAATGCCCTCTTGCTCTCCCCTCTTAAACAGCTGCATCACATTCCAAATGCTTTTGGTGGCCACTCTAGAAGCCCAGGCAATAAGGAGTTAATTCATTGGTGTGCCTCCTACACCGATGGCCATTCAAAGCATGCAAGTTAGAACAGAATGTGGCTGGAAAAGAAAGCCTTACTGATATAGGGCAACACCTTTCTGGGGCCAACTTTCTATTCTGGTCCATGGAGACTGCACAACACAGAACTGCACAAGGGGTCAAGGAATGGGCAAGGCTAGGAGAGAGAGATCAGACCTTCAAAGCCCCCCAGTCCATTTCCAGAAAGGTTGACAAGAATGCATTGTGCATGCTCATGCTCACTTACTTAAATGAAGAATGAGAAATCTAATCCCGGGGTGAGGAAGACATACCCTTAATGGAAGATTGCTTTCTTAAACCACCACCATTACCGTATTTGATCTGACCTTTCTTTTCCGCTTCCCTCATCACCAGGCCAGGAAGCACTCCTTCATTTTGCCTTTCATTCCCCCAAATGAAAAAGCACTTTCCAGAAGCTAAAACACGGAAGCAAAACAGCAACCTTTATTTTCACAGATTATAAACCATTTAAGGCAAAGATTGTCTACACTCTGGAGACTGCAGTGATGTTACAACAGGAAAAAGCTATTATGTTTTGCTGCCACAGCCGTCTTCCTTCTTCATGAAGATGCCTAAAACCAAAAATTTCCTGGGCAAAGTCATTGGACTTTCTGAAATTATCAAGACAAAATTTGCATTAGAAAGTGAGATATCCTAGAGTAATTTTTCAGTATCTTTTAGTATTTTAATAATTGCCTGAAAAGCTCTTTGGAATGGTTACTGGATGCTCTTGTGTCCAGTGAGCAGAACTGCAAAGACTACTTTCTTTCAGAGTCCTGCTTACAGAAAGAACAACAAGTCACTTGGTTCAATTTCTACACCTGGTTCCTGTGCACCACCACAGAAGTATTACTGGAAAACCATGTACACATTAAGACTTGGAAGAACACCTAGAGTATTTTATGTCTGCATTTTCTGAGTGATAAATAAAGTTTAGAAAAGCACTCAGCAATATTCTTCTCCCCTCTTTGGTCTACACCCCATACACATCCAGGATGGACATAATGAAAAGAGCTTCTGCTCCTGCTCAGGTCTGGAAGGGGAAGGCTTCTGACCTGTACTTGCAGAGTACAGAGAATCAGCTCATTTGACTTGAATAACAGTCCAAATAAACTAAAATTAGAAATTTGAGTTTATATTCCTAAATAAAGAGTTCACATCTTTCCAAAGCAGAGGCGATCCTAATATATTTCTCTACCGTACATGTGGAAGCCTGCACGTCTGTGGAAAATCCAGGCCAGCCACCTTGTCTCTCTCATTCCATTTTCAATCTCATTTGACTATGGAACATACAGTAGAAGTCATTAAGCTACATTTCACAGTTTATGGTTTTAATGGTTTTGCAACATTAGATGCACAACACATTTTCAAGCATCAAAAACTAGGCTTTCCTATCTAACATTTCATAAAGACAATAAAAGTTAATGAGCACTCATGATCTATGATCTGACAAGACATCTGTTCTGAGACAAAACATTCACCCTGCCTTGTTCTGGCACAGTGGGAGAGAACAAATATAAACCAATTAATCACTCCAAACTATAAGCTATATTAAGTTATAGTTTCTCAACAGGCTTTTCATACCCTGTTGCTAATAGGGCACAGGTGTCCTAAAAACAGTCTTTCAATGCAGTAATTAAATCCTGACAACTTCACATGGTCAGCTGCAGCCAACAGCACTGTTTAGAGTTTCAGCAGAAAAAAAGATTGTTCCAACAAGCAGTAACAAGGTTGATGTTGTATCAAGAGTTCAAGTATCAAGACCTCTATTCCCACTTTCTACATAATTTCATCATACTTTTTTATTACCAGAGGAATTTAAAAGAATTTCATTCTGACCCATTATGGGGGTTAGTAGTACAAAGATTACAAGAAATACTACAAGATACTTCATAGAGGACATGGGTAACATTGGCACAGAGTAATCTGCTTCACCATTTGTGAGGCTGTTCCTACGACAGATCTCCTAGTAATAGAAAACTTGAGAACATTGAAACTCTGCACTCCATTACATTTCAAAACAAGCTGCCAAGCATTTTAGACATACTGTTTGAGACCAAATTCAGCTTGTTAATACCTGTGTCACCTACAGGATAGCAGAGAAAAAAATCCCAACTATTTTTTTTCCCTTCATTTACCCTTACAGTACAACATATTTTGAACACTATGGTGGGGCCAGTTCTGTGCACGCTGTGCCTCACTTAAAAAAAAATGCACTGCGCAGGCGGGAAGGGCACACCCCATGCGGGGACAGCCCTTCCCAAATCTTTGTTCGTGAAGCCAAGCCACACACACACACACACACACACACAGATGAGTATGTAAGGTTTTGACTTCTCACAAACTGCTGTATATTACTGTAAACAAAACAAGTGAAATGGAAAAAAAAAGAATTAAAAAATCAGAGATTGCGTAACAGTTAAAGAACAACAGTATTTACAGTAAAACCCTTAAAGACAAAAATCCCAGTTTTACCTGAAGAAAACAAATAACTAAATCCTGCAAATACCTTGTACAGCTCAAAACACTGTCCTGCGACCAATCCACCTTGCAGAGGTACACAATAAAATGAGCTTTAGAACCAGGGAACCAAGCAAGGCCCAAATGTGCAAAAAAGCAAAGTTCTAACTGAAGGATCCAAGATAACTGGGATTTAACACTAACACCCCAAACAGCCTCAAACATCTAACCTATTTACATAGCCTAAGCTTCCTAGAGCATGCCATAGAACAGTATCTCTCTGCTGACTGAAGCAACAAGTAACCAGCTTTCACTGGACTGCTCTGCTGGAAGAGTCTGCTCTTTCCACTTACTAAATCCAGTATTCTCCTTAAGCTGCAGCCAACTTAAACCAACGTTCATACATGTGCACAAACAGAACCAGAATGAAAATAAAGCTAGTAAGTCCATGTCTGAAGTTTAGCCCAAAAGACTGTTACTGGGGCAAGACCAAGGCAGATGGTCCAGGGACTTCTCTCTCACACCCCCTGAGAGATTATGAATGCTTTAGACTAAAAAAAATAAAATCTGAAAAAAAACAGCACCAAGTAAGCAGCCTAGACAGATCAGCTGGTGAACTCAGGCTGTACATGTATTAGCACTTAGTATAGGAAAACATTAATGAATCAATAGGAAACAATTTCTGCTGTAGAGCTGAACTTTAAAATTGACACATTTTGGGGGTTTGCTATGTCTGAATTAATTTATTAACTCTTCAGATCATTTAAGCCTTGCAGACATAAATTTAATGTTCGTCCATTAGCATTTGGTACATTTTTGGATCATGTTTTTCTGTTTAGCTTCATCTGAACAGATTCCAGTTTGCAATCTCTGAAGCAAAAGTGCAACAAGCAGGAATGACCAGATTAATTTACAAAGAAAAAATACACCCTCAACTGTCAAAACCCCACACCCACAACCAAAAAAACACTCCTAGCCTGAATCAAAACAATAATGTAGACCTACCCCAGGGTCCCTAGAAAAGCGGTTATGCCATAGCATCATCAACCCCATGTGCAGCTACTTAAAAACACATGCTGATAAGCCCTTGCGCAGTCTCGAGGAGAAAAGACAATGCAGAAAGAACCGTTCCTCGCCAATATCGCCTAAGGACACTTCTCGCTGTGCCTTCTGCAACTGGACTTGCCTATCCCGCATCTGCCTTTTAGCCACCAGCACACTTGCAGCAAGCGTGGGTAGTGCCCTTCCCAAATCTTCGTTTGCGAAGCCTAGCCCTGATGATGATATTCTAATTCTACAGAAATTTTGACATGAGATTCTAATAATTATATTCTTGTCAGTTAACCTCAAAAGGTCAATTTCCTTCCTTGTGCACCTGTTTATGTTCATACATACACTTTGACAATAACTTCTCAAATGCTGCTTCCATGACGATTGAAATTATACAAAGATTAATAACATCCGGGGAGGGGAAAGAATAATCCACCCACAGAAACACACAGACTTGTCACACTCAGATTGTGGTTAAAGTACCAAAATTTAATAATACCTTTTGAACATACAGTTATGTCAAGGAAAGTAAAGGCATTCAAACAATGGATATAGATCTTAAATAATATTTACAAATTCTAAACTGCAATTTGCCTATAAAGTCACAAATACTTTAAATATTTAGTAGAATATAGTGTAAATTCTAATATAAATTAGAGAAACTCAATCTGCTATTTTTTCCAATCATAACAGTCTAATCTTTACATAGTATATACATTAAAAAAGTTATAAAATTTTCTTTCTCTTACTATGCAAAGAAATGGAAAATACATCAGCTCTGTCTTACTGTACAGTATCCCAATTGAACTTTCTGTAGGGGTCCCTGCAAAAATAAATGGCACTTTCACATGCAACAAGGCATAAAATACAACTCTGTCCATCATCAGTATTCCATCTGAGTGCAAAGTAAACTACAATGCAAATGTCATTCAACCATATAGTTGGAAATCAAAAGTAAACTATGGAAAGAGATTCCGACAAACTTTCTCAAATTGAAGTAATAATGAAAAGCATGTAAACTGATTTCTATACAGATCTGTAATTTTTAAAAATGAAAATACAACATACTGAGAAGTTTGTTGTGATGGTACCAAAGCTACCCTGACAACACAGTAATGTAGGGAAAGCTGATGATCCTGTGTGAATTCTGAAGCCAGCCCTGCCAATGGGTTGCAGCATCTATGTTGCTTCTTTATTGACAGTTTCCAAAATTACTTCTGCCACTCAAAATTGTACATTAGCAGCGAGATGAGTTTCCTAGACTTCATTATGCCATTGTGTAACCATAGCTTCCACAGTGCAAAGCCACAAGAAGCCTGTCTTTCAGGATTTCTTTACTTGGGTATTCAGGTAACTTGAGCATGTTGATACTGAAAAACAAAAAAAAGAAAAAAGCCACATCACACTTCAGAAAGAAACTCAACAGTAAAGTCTTCTGACCTAAACTTCTGAGGAAATCATATTTATGGAAGAAAACAAATCTGTGCTGCCTTATAGTACCACCAGGCATCCAAATATATTGCAGGAAATTAGATGTTTTTACACTTCAATAAGTTGTAAAACAGCAATTTTACATTTCTTTATTAATTTCACTCCTTTCAATTAGGCAAAATCAAGTAATAAACAATGAGCAAACAATGTAACATCATCTGGGTTAAAATTCATCACTTTCATTTTGGATAGTGAATAGTTCAGAAACTGTCTAAATTTCTTTCAGACCATTTATTATTCAAAAGCACTCTACTTCTACTGTGACTAACATGAAAAAGCTCTGGTTTTCAGTTATTTCAGTGAGACTAGTTAACATACCACGTGCTTGATGTTGGCAAAAGATTTGCAGTATACGGTACAGCAGCAATTGTAAAATTTTGCAACCCACTGCCACCCATTATATGGGCAAAGCCACCATGAGGAACCCTGGAACTGAGAAAATTCACATAAATTAGACCATTGCAATAATGCTATAAAGCAAAAAATATAATCTTTACACTGAAAATATCTCTTACTCAGAGAAATTTGAGAGTTCCTAATACTTTTATCAAGGCGCCTCTTTTCTTACCGGTATCAAAATTCTGTCTAAATGCTTTTAATTACAAGACCGAATAATACATTAGTTCACTTACATTAGGCACCAATTTTTTTGAATGATATTTAAGGTAATTCTGCTTGTAAGAAGGACTCATTTCTATAACCAGTATTTTTACCAGAATGTTCCAAGAATCATAGAATATCCCAAGTTGGAAGGGGCCAACAAGGATCATCAAAGTCCAACTCCTCGCCCTGCAGGGATCACACGATATTCCTCAAAGCATTGGCCAAACACTTCTTGAACTCTGTCAAGCTCGGTGCTGTGACCACTTCCCCGGGGAATCTGTTCCAGTGCCCTCTGGGGTGAAGAACCTTTCCCTAATATCCAACCTAAACCTCCCTGACAGCTTTCACGTCATTCCCTCGGGCCTTGTCACCAGTCATCAGAGACATGAGATCAGTACCTGCCCCTCTGCTTCCCCTTATGAGGTTGCTGAAGACTGCAATGAGGTCTCCCCTCAGCCTCCTCCTCTCCAGACTGAACAAATCCAGTGACCTCAAATCGCTTTCCATCAAGGCTCTTCACCATCTTTGTAGCCCTCCTCTGGCACTTTCTAATAGCTTTATATCTTGCTTATATTGTGGCATTATCTCAGTTAAGGTAAACACGGCTATTTACGTTTACAGTTTAAGAAATACTGTAAGGCAGTTAAATGCCACCCTGACATCCGATCCCATCAGATCTCGGAAGCCAAGCAGGGTCAGGCCCTGGCAGTACTTGGATGGGAGACCTCCTGGGAATACCGGGAGGTGTAGGTTCTAGTCCAGAGGACTTCACTGTCATTGTCCAAGCTCGCTTGGCCGTGGCAGATGAACCTTAGGAGTTAAACGGTGGGGCCAGTTCTGCACACGCTGTGCCTCACCTAAAAAATCCACTGCACAGGCTGGAAGGGCACACCCACGTGGGGAGAGCCCTTCCCAATCTTCGTTTGCGAAGCCTAGCAATGATGATGATGATTTAGAAATACTACATCATAAGAGTTTATTCTCTGATTACTATCTGTGGGACAAATGACCAAAGTGTCCTTGACATGTCAGTTAATTTACTACTTCAGATCAAATATTTCAAGTAACTAATAAAACCATTACATCAGTCACACATTCCCCAGCGACAAACTATGGCAAAACCAGAACACACTATAAACATCTTCGGGAATGCTTTCTCAATCATGTTACTAAATAGGTTTCCATTTACCAATATATTATTCAAAGATTACTCAAGGTGTAAATGGATAATAGCCCAGGAGTGTTCAGAATCCCTCTCCACAATTTTAAACTAACGAATAAAATAAAATTCAGCTATTTTCAGAACATCAACTTAAGTTGGAATGCACTACAAGGTAACATGTTAGTATATCCTTCACACACACACACAACAAAAAAAAAAAAAAAAAAAGAAAAACCCAACCTCCAAAAAAACCCCACTATAATGAAAGGACAAGGACTAAAGAAGTTGAATGCATTAGGAATAATGTCACCAGCAGGGCAAGGGGTGGTGATCCTTTCCATGTACTCAAGAAGAAATATCTGGAATCCAGCTCCAAGCTCTGCACTTCAGGAGGATAACATATCAAGCTGAGCAAATGACCATGAAGATTGTAAGGGATTCAAGCGCACGACACAGAAGGAGAGAGAGTTGAAACTTCACCCTGGAGAAGAGAAGGCTCAGGGGAATCTGATCAATGTTTATAAATAACTGAAGTAAGAAATAAGGAATAACCCAGTGGGTCCCCAGCTACAGGAAAAGAGGCAATGGGCACAATGGGCACAAACTGAAGTCCAGAAAATTTCCATTTAAACATAAGAAAACCTTTTTTACTCTGAGGTGGCCAAACACTGGTACAAATTGTACAGAGAAGTTGAGAGGTCAGCATTCGTGGAGACAGTTAAAACCTGTCTGGACGTGATTTTGAGTATCCAGCTCTACCTGACACCTCTCTGAACATGGTGTTGGACCAGATAATCTGACATTAGCTCAGTTGGTTAAAGAAAGGTGCTAATAACACCAAGGTGATGAGTTTGATCCCAGTATGGACCATTCATTTTAAGAGTTGGACTTGGTGATCCTTGCAGGTCCCTTCCAATTCAAAATATTCTGAAAAAATCTTTATCTCCAGAAGTCCCTTCCAAACTCAGCTCACCTGTGACTTTGTGGCTAGCAAAGAAAGAACCCGAAAAAAACAAAATAAACCTTCTATAAAATATGTAACAGCTGTTACAATTCTGCATTACAGGTACCTATATTAAAAACAATGCTCTCACATTCACTAAATCAAGTAACTGCAAAAACTGGAGCAGGAAGAGAAGTAATGTTTTCATTCACAGTCAAACTACTTGGCAAAAATGTGAAAGAGTAAAGGTTGCTACTGCTAAATGTGAAGGACCTAACACACAACTCAGAGTAATATTCCTTAAACATACCTCTAAGACCTAGTTATAGTATCCAACATCTAAACTTGTATCACCTACGTTAATAACAGCAATGTTGGGAATATAGTTTAACGCTGATATATGAGACAACCACTACAGAGAGAAGTGTTGATCATGTGCAGCATATTATTTCTGACACAAATGGAATTGTGCCCACAGCGACAGTTCAGAAGAGTTGTAAAGATTTTACAGCCGCACTGCTATACTGTAGTTTTGGCTTGCATTCCAGGACAGTGCTGCCTCCTCTGCAGTGACAATTTTCTCCCCTTTCACATTCCATGTTCACATCAGTGATAAAACACAGACCTAACTGCTGAAAGTTTCTCATTTGGTCCACTATTTGCTAAAAGTTTTTGCAATGTAATTTATTATAATATTTTCCATACAACACGTCCAAATTGTATAGTAGGATCAGGGCTTTGAACATCTAAAAGTAATAGACTGCTGCCAACTTATGCCTCCAAGAAAAGTTTTCTCTCCAAGCAAAACACTTCCAACACAGTAAAGAAAACCTTCCAAAGATATGCAAAAATTATCACAATATCTTACCTCTTCTACTGCATGTGCAAATAGTTTTGTGCCAGAGCAACAATACAAATTCATAGCTTTGAAAATTTCAACATTTAAATTGTTTAAGTTTATATCTGAATCCTAACTTTTCTACCTATTTTTCCACTGACAGGTTTTGCATAAATTTACTTGAAATGAAAACACTGTAGAGAGATACTTTAAGCTGATTTCCTTATGTTTTGTTACACTTTTATAACAGTAGGCAAATACATGTTTCATACTCAATACTGTGCTGAATTTCCCTTAAAATAGCATAAGCATATTGCTTATTGCTCAACAAAAACTACAGTCACCAAAGAAATTAAACAGCAATCTTTATACCTGTAGAATACCAATAAAGTAGAATTTATCATTTAGGATACAGCAAACTGTCAACACTTCCCTCCAACTGTTCACTAAAAGTCTCATCAAAAGTTGACAGTAGATAATTAACGATAATTTGGGCAAATACTATTATAAATACCAAACAGATCAAGACGGGGGAAAAATAAGTAAAAGCATGTAGAATTGATAATACCATCTCAAGCAGCCATCAGCTGAGAAAGACTAAGTGGTGCATAAGTAAACTTTAAGATCACCAACGTGAGGAACATAAATATTTAGGCTTTTTCTTGAGTGAGTTAAGACTGCCAAGTGCATTTTCACTTTGCTCACAACAATTACTTTGCTATTAAAAGATGTCTCAAAACTGGTATTGACAAATGCAATGGCATCTCCACTGAAACTACCAATGCAAGACTTCATTATATGGAAGAGAACATAATATAAGAATGGGGAAAGAAGACAAAAGGCAAAGTTTAAGAAATAATAGAGATGTCACGGAAACACTGAAGACATAATCATAATTGTTTTATTTAATTCACTAGATCAATTTCATACTCTTTGATTGGAAATAAAGAACAGTTCCACTTCACACACACAAAAAAAAATCAAGTAAGCGAACGCGCAGAAGAGATTAAAGGGAAATGGAAACAAACAATGCAGATTTTGAACACAGCCTGCCAACCACTACACAGAAACAAATTCTTCAGGAAGGAAATGCAAGGCCAGAAAAAGTTCATAGTTTGAAATCAGGTACACTTTTAGTGCAAAATTTTACATATGGTATTGGCCCATACTAGACTAACTTGTGTTTTAGCTCACACGTAAGTCAGCATCTAAATCTTCCATGTCCAGAAACTAGGATTGTCTGGGGATTTATGTGCAAAAATGCCAGCTGCATATTGCTATTGGAGGTATCACTCAAAAGTTACATTTCTATGGAAAAATATACCTATTGCATTTCAACCACTGAAAAAAGACCAAAAAAACCCACAAAGGGTTCCTACTAGCTGACACAGGAAAAAAAAAAGGCAAATTGTTTTCTAATTCCAGCCCCCATCAAAAATTTCTTTCCTGCTAACAAAATGGGTAAGAACTAGACAGTAGTGGTTTGTGACCAAAATAAATGCTTCGGAAACACATATTAATCAAACAATGTAATTGTTTACTTGACTGAAAGTGTCCCTTAGAATCAACTATATTATCCCAAATGCCATGAAAATAGTGAATACCACTTTAGTACCATTTGGAATGTTTTAAGAAGCATTTGAAACATGATCTTACATCTTAAAGATTTTTATTTGCTGCCTAGATTTAGAAATGGACTTGTCTACTAAAATGAAAGACCAGCAGCTGGCATGCAACACATGCACAGCTAGAACTGCAGGAGATCACTTCTTCAGAGAACAAAATGATCAGTGTGCACAGAGCTAGCATCTTAAATAGTCCATGATTCCTAAAAACAAGGAAATTCATAATAAATCAAGCGAAACTAATAGAATTTAAAGACCGTGCCATTTGATGATACATCTGTGACTGTGAATTCCTTAATATGAAAGGCAAGTTTTGATGATCTTCATTTGTATTTTATCATGGCTTAACCACAAAACTTACACACAAAACATCAGCTACTTCACTTATCCTAGAATATGAAGTGAACATCAAAGTAAGAAGATGGTGTGATCTCTGTCAGCCATCAGAAAAAGACTGGATTGCACAGCACAGGTGCCACATGTATGTCTAGGGATCCACTTTGTGAAATGTCTTTATGCACAAGCTCAGTAACTCACCCAGCTCACAGGGGCATTTACTGCTCAAACCCTTCCCTCACTGCCCCCAGACCATAAGGGAAATAAAAGTGGCTTTCCCTGGAGAATAGATAAAATTTAGAACAGAAAACTTATACAAGGCAAACAGTCTTGCATAAGGTTCCATCCTCACTTATCTTGACACACTGCACTAGTGTTAAATTCAACTCAGCTTTAGGAGAAGGATGTTCTGTTTTCACAAATAGAAGTGATACCCAGTTATCTCATATATTACAGCCTCTATTGATTACTGGAGAAGCCCAGAGTCACATAAATATGCAACAGGAAGAAGAATATAAAACACAGTTAAATTCACTATTGCCTCATTAAAAATTGCCTGGACAGCAGCAAAGGCCTCTTGCAAAGTAGTCAAGTATAATAAATAAGTAATCAATCATTTTGCCGGCAACATAGGCATCCAAAGTATTAACACACATTGTGTCTACTTTGATCAACAGACAGAACACCAAAGTATGCAAAACAGTTAGCTAGATGGTTTTTTATGGTAATCTCAAGTCTCTTGACTTGTTTCAGAGTATCTAGACAATATATTTGTTCTTACAGAAGTCTCTCACCTGCCAGTAACAAACTGTAATAGTAATACTCTCTCTTCCTGAGTTAGTTCTTCCACCACATCCCAGAACCACTAGATGAAAAAAATAAGTTAGTTTGGATTTTCCATTAAATACTAGCAGTACTTCAAAATATAATGGCAAAACAACAAATGGAATATTTGTCAGTCTATTATTTAAATTATGGACATTTTCATATTAAATTCATACATAATTAAGTCACTTAATGTAGAAATATAGTATGAAAAGAATTCCACAAATTTCAGCCAAAATAAGCTTCCATAAACACACACAGAAAACAACAACAACAAAATCACCTTTCTTAGATTAAAATAAAGAGTCCATATTATTTAAAAAAAAACCAAATTCACCTGAATAACTTGGTCTCCTCTCTCATAGCCACTGGTGTATTCTGTGTTTTTTAACCAGTCATTCACATCAATTTCTGGCATACCAGACAATAAAAGCTCCTTAGGAAGAAGCACAGATTATTATTAGTCCTCCTGATCAACTATTACTTTCAAGAGTTTATGCTATTTTAAAAAGCAGTGCTTTAAGAAGTAGAAAAATTACAGTGGTTTTTCTGTTCATTTGCAACCTTATGGAACCTATGACTAAATTTTAATACATGAAGATTCTTGAACTCAGGTATCATCACATGATCTGTTTAATTTCAGTATGCAATATCAGAAGAGAAAAATTACTGTCAGCAACCTGAAAGAAAAAAAGCTCTGAGTTTTGGCATGACTTGAGACAAAACTTGAGATGTGTTGGTTACAGAAGATCAAACCACCAACAAAAACTTACTGAAATTTGATTCTGTGACTCAGAAAAACTGAAGACAATAGACAGCATTCTCCTTACTTTTAAAGGACTTCTGTCCTCAAGGAAAATATAAAAAGGCTTGAAGGCCACAACATTCTGATTCATATTGAAATTACAAATTCAAGGCATTTATCACTGCCATGAGAAGCTATCCCATTCCAAGAAGATGGTAGTTCTGAGTAATTAGAAAAAGCAGGAATACGCATAATGAGATCCTACTGATAGATGTCCAGGAAGGAAAACCAAAGTGAAAGATACAAAACGTTTATTTTGTGATTACTGAGCTCCGCTTCTTCATTCTTAGTATGGAAGTATGCTGGACAAAATATTTAAAGATATATGGGCATTTCTGCTTACCAGTTCATATTCATCAAAAAGCTGGATCAATGATGGTGGAATGAACATATGGAAGCCTTGTAAAAAGGCATTTATCTGAGGCTGAATGGCTCTTGTCATTCTAAGTTCTGTCACAAGCTGGACATACTCAGCCTGTAATGTAGAAAATACCACAGGAAAAACACAGAGCTTGTACAAACTCATACACAGAAATGCAGTCCTGCATACACTACAAATTTCCTCTGCTGTAAGACAGTAAGAGACCCTATGCCTTTCATATGGAAGCAACCCAAAATAATTCAGAAGACTCTCCCAAATTCTGAGCCACTCCTACTCTTCCCCCTTCATTCATTCACAGACAATTTCAAAACAGAAGTTTAAAATGCTACATAACACAGTCAAAAACCAGGGACTTCAACCAAGATAAAAGAGGTTAATAAAACTAAATTTTCCATGCCTGCCATCTAATACAACCACCATTGTGCTCAACTAAGGACATAAACATGTCAAGGTTTGTAAAGAAAAATATTCTTTCAAGCAAATTGACATAACTCAGGAAAAAGGGTAAACTTCTGAACGAATATTTTTGAGCCAAAAAGCTTCCTTACTTTTCCTCTATCTCTGAAAGTCTAACAGAATATACTACTTACCCCTGCAAGCTTTGTTGTCCTAAGAAGAATTTCATTTTTTAAAAAGGAAGCCTTGAAAATCTCATTAGTTTTTAAAAAGGAAAAACACCAGAAAGTAATTTTTACCATAACCATGGGAATAGACTACACCATGCTTTAGAGATCTGGGGGCTTTGTTCCCTTGAAAGATGACAGCTAGAAAAGGAATCCACCAAAACTTCCCTTTTGGTGAGAACACAAAAGCCTAGGAGGCATTAATGGAAGAAGGTTTTTAGAAGCAGACAGTCAAAAGTACCTATATTAAAGCTCTATAAACATATCTCATCTACTCTGACAAAAGTACACAAGTCTAATAAAGTTTCTTTACATAAGAAAAAAGTTTTCTACTTGACAACAAAATTTATTCCTAGATTATTTATGGTACTCAGTTCAAAGTAATGCTTTGACTTCCTAACCATGCTTTTAATAAGAAAATAATGAAATGTATCTCCCAGTTAAACCAACTATCAGCTTCTTTTAAGATAATATTCTGACAAAATTACTACTTCAATTTTTAATTTTAAAAAACTTCAACTCAACTTTTAGGTTCTGAGCCTGCACAAAAGCAACCAAGCATTTTTTTCTTTCCTCCCTTTCAGAAAAACAAAATGAGGTATGAAACATTTCAAAACCAATAGGTATTTTTCAAAGGCAGCTCCTTATAGTCACAGATGTAGAGAGGGGTTATCATTTGCTTTGCAGCTGAAAGGTATCTTTAAATGCATTACTACCATTTTATTAGAGTGAAAAGACAATTGATTTGTGAAGTGCTCTGAAGAACATGACCTAATCATATCTTGAACTGCAGAACTGTTTCAAAAAATCTAGTTTCAATCTAGAAATCTTGACAGGTTGCTTTTACTATTAGTGGAGATGAAGACAAACACCTCCGTTCTCTAAGGAGTGCAGGGTAGCCAAAGGAGATTAACTATACTAGACAAAAGTCAGTCTCTGTGAATACAGAAGAAATTAGAAGCTTTTGCATTACCAGGATTTGAAATATGTAATGTTAACACTGGTCTTCTTCAATGATCAGAAATGCTTGTTTTACATCTCTTAAACTGCTGTTACATAAATGAGGCTATTCAGAAAACAGGGTTGTAGAAAGAAAAATTCACAACCTTAGTTTTAAAAAATCCATTTAAAAAAATTACTTATTTTCTGTATTACAAAAATATTACATTGAACACCTTAATTATGAGAGAAAGCAGTTGCTGCACTTTAGGTATAACAAGATATGTTTTAAATAGCCTGAAACTGCCAAGCATCCTGACTGTCAGCACTGGCACATGATAAAAGACCTGTAGCACAGAATTTACATAATATATGTCAGTAAAAAAAAACTGGTCAATTTGTTTTTCTCTCTGTTCACTTCATTTACATTTTATTCCCTCTCAGAAGCCTTAGGAGCACATTACAAAACAGAAATATCCACATGATTTCAGATCTACATATGCATTCCTACACAGGGCATAAAAGGTACCATCCAGCCTTCTTTTAAGAAGGGAGATTTGACTGAACACATATTAGACAGGCATCACAAATATAATGATAAAGTCTAGTTTGGGTGAGGGTTGTTCTGTATTTTCCTTTGAGGCAAATAAAGCAGAGATCATGCTTCCACGATTTCGCAATCCCATATACCAGGGAGAGAAGGATCAATGTTTATGATGATGTGCAAATTCAGAAAGCAGCTCTATTCCAAAGCTGCCTGGAAAAAAAGCACAATTTTTTACTCCCAAACAGCACATCAACCTCAGACAGACAAGATTGTGGAGATCTGCACCATCCTTTCATAAAACATAGCTAAACTTTGACTAGTTCTCATTTTACTTTTTTCCTAAAAAGTAGAAAGCTGCAAAAAAAAAAAAACAACAAAAAAACCATATAGCAAAGAACAAAGATAAATGCACAGCACTGACACTGGACCCAGCCTGACTTCCGTTTGAAGCCTCTCCTTTACCATGACAAAAGGCAGTTGAAGCACAGCTACAACTGATACTTCAGCAGGCTGCTACACGGACATTGCAAGACAGGAGTATTTGCAACAAATGGCCCCACAACCATTCAGCTATTATACAGCTGATGCTGGAAAATTCCTTTGTTCAAAGAAACTGTTTTACAAATAGCTCTTACTACTGGTGATTTACTCTGTTTCAGTTTTCAGAGATGGACTGTTTGGGTGGTTTCTGCAGGGGCGAGGGGGGGCAGTTCGTGTTTTGTTTTGGTTCTGCGATGGGGTTTTTTTGCGAGTTTGTTATTTAGGGGCTTTTTAAGAAATATTCACTCAGTTTCATTTTAAAAAGCTACCCTTCAAACAGGTAATCTGCTAGTGTGCATACACAACACATTCTTCTGAAAGCTGAATTTTCGTCTCCCAGAGGCACAGCAAATACAATGAGTTTTAAACAGTGGTCTTTTATTCCTTGGGTAAAGGCAGAAAAAAAAAGAATCATTCTTGCAGGGAAAAAAAATATTTCTTTTTTTTTTTTTTTGCATAAAACAGACACATTCCTATTTAAAATGATAGAACAGCTAAGCTAACACATACTGCAAAACCACAGCACATGAAAAAAACTGGAAAAAATCTCCCAACACTATGAAAACTCAGATCTACAATTTTCAACCACCGGGCCACTGCCAACAACTTTGCCAGTGAACAAGACACAGTGCCGACTTACAGACAGCTTTGGACTTCCCATTTTGCAGCTTCAAAGTAAAAAAAAATCAATTAATAGTTTCAAGCCTAATGCCAGAGCCATCTACTTCTTACCACCTTCCAAATAAATGCCACATGAACTCTCATCCCCTCCTGCCACAGCTGGGCTCCACAGAATATGGAGGCATCTGCTCTACACATTTTCAACCACCCTTTTTAGTCTGTGCCCCAACTCTAAAGCTAATGGAGCAATTTAAGCTACTAATGGGTAGTACTCTCATGTGGGCAAACTTCTAATCTCATGCTAATTCATAACAAGTTTTAAATAGTTAATAATTTAAATAATTTATTTCAAATACATCTTTGTTATATATTGAGAAGCTAAGACTGACCAGAAACAAGAATGAATGAATATTCTTGTGTTCTCCAACAGACAACAGAGAATTTAAACATCCACTGCCTTCATTGTTTTACCACCTGTTTTCATAGAATCATAGAATCGATTGGGTTGGAAAAGACCTCCGAGATCATCGAGTCCAATCCTTGGTCCAACTCCAGTCCATTTACCAGATCATGGCACTCAGTGCCACATCCAATCGGTGTTTAAAAATCTCCAGGGATGGTGAATCCACCACCTCTCTGGGCAGCCCATTCCAATGCCTGATTACTCTCTCTGCAAAGAATTTTTTTCTGATATCCAACTTAAATATCCCCTGGCAGAGCTTAAGCCCGTGCCCCCTTGTCCTGTTGCTGAGTGCCTGGGAGAAGAGACCAACCCCCACCTGGCTAGAACTTCCCTTCAGGTAGTTCTAGACAGTGATGAGGTCACCTCTGAGTCTCCTCTTCTCCAGGCTAAACAACCCCAGCTCCCTCAGCCTCTTCCCATAGGGCTTGTGCTCCAGTCCCTTCACTAGCCTTGTAGCTCTTCTCTGGACCCACTCCAGCTCCAGTTTTCTGTGTCGCAGGAAGCATTGCAGAATCAAGCTAATAATGTGTATTCCTGTTACTGGAATGCCATTCTGCCTCAATGAAAATGAGGATTAAGGGTACAAGAATCCAGCGCCAATTGCTCCAACAGAAACTGAAATCTCGTTGCAGCAAACACTGACACCAAGCGGCCGCTTCCCAGCGCAGCAGCTGCTGACACTGCCGATGCAGCCGAACACTCACTGAGTGCACAGAATGGGCTAGGCCAGCCCAACACAAACGAAAATCAAAACACAAAGCAGACATCAGCATCAACAGTCAGTGTTATACAAAATTCCAGGTCTACCCACAACACTCCCGCAGTTACTCAAAGCTGTTTAGTTGGTAACTGCAAAATTCAATTAGACTGGTACTGATGTTAATTTCTAGATTATTTTCAAAATCTGCCTGTGTTTTTCCATATTTTCTTTTGTGAACTAATGCTGCACAGAACTGGAGGCTTTCTAACCTGTTTACTAGTAAAAGAAATTAAAAAGATTATTTCCATGTCCATCAAGTGATTTGCAAACGGCTGGAAAAGCTTCCTTCAGCCCTTTTCTCTGTCCATTATCTGCATGTTAATGTAAAGCAATCCAGTGCCATAGACTGCCCTAGCAGTCAGTACACTTGGCAACACTAAATACAATCTTACTTTCAGCAATTCCTGCTGCTCTACCTTTCTGGTATATATGCTCATGACTTGAGGAATATTTGTAACGTCTAAAATAAATCCCTCATGTGAAGTTTCCCTTTCACAGTTCTGTCAGAAGGCACCTCAAACCTGAGCTCTTAAAGATCTCAAAAAGCACTATTTCTATACAACATGCTAAACTAGAAAAAGGGGGAAGAGTGTTGGAAGCTTTTGAATTTTTTTTGTATTTCCTTCAAAATGGGTACATCAATTATACTTCCAGTTATTCAGAAAGTAAGTCCAGTTACTTTTCTTATACTATCCACTTCTGAATAAACCTGTATACTCACCTTGTTTTCCTGTGTAACAAGTATACTTGCACCCCCAGGCTTCAACGGCACTTCTTCCATTGCTCCAAACACATCAGTCTCAACAGAGAAGGTCAGCTCTAAACCCAGATCGCTGATATCATTATCTAAAATCCACTGCAAGTTCTTTGCATACTCTGGATCAATAGATGCCACATCCTGATAATTTACAGGTATACCTAGGGAAAAAAACAGAGACAAAACTGCTCAAATAAATAGGATATATGGTAGAAGAATGCCCTCTAGAGAGGGACCAGAATAATGCAGTAATAGAAACCGGGGAAGAGGAATACACTTAGTAACTGCAACAGAACTGTACTTGGTACATTTTTAAAATATTGCATAATCAAGTTTCCTCTGTGTATTTTTCTTCCCAATGAAGCAAATGACATAACACTCAGGCAAAAACAATTTGCACAATTTTAACTTGCTAATGGATTTCAGTAAAAGCCTCTAACCACACTGAACATACAATGTTAAATGTTTCCTACTAAGTCTTCAAGTCTTCTACATAACTTTTACAAATTCAAATACTGTATTTCTCTACAATAATATATTTGCTCCCAGAGCATTACTTGAAGAGGAGACAACCTTCCTGTACTCAGAAAACACTTCTGCTCTTCAGTTTTCAATTATGATTTAAATGAGACCTATTACAGAGTTGAAAAAAATTATAGGAATTTTACATTTTGAAACTGAACTTGCAAGTCATTTAGAAACATTAAAGGGAGAGTTGCTAGAAGTTTGGCTTTTATCCAAGTACAGAAACTGCCTATTTACAGCCCCTTCACAGACATGGCACTCAAACACACTTCAGCAAATGTGTCCTGAACAAGGTGACCCTGATTATACAAGAGAGCTACTCTCTTCACTACACAGGAAAGCACACCCCAATTACTTTAGCTCTGTCATGATAGATACTTTAATTCTACTAAGACAGATGTGTGTGTGTGTGTGGCTCGGCTACGCGAACGAAGATTTGGGCAGGGCTCTCCCCACGTGGGTGTGCCCTTCCAGCCTGCGCAGTGGATTTTTTAGGTGAGGCACAGCGTGCGCAGAACTGGCCCCACCGTTTAAGTCCTGAGGTTCATCTGCCACGGCCGAGCGAGCTTGGACAGTAACAGGGAAGTCCTCAGGACTAGAACCTACAGCACCTGGTATTTCCCAGGAGGTCTCCCATCCAAGTACTAGTCCGGGACTGACCCTGCTTAGCTTCCAAGATCTGACTGGAACGGATGTCAGGGAGGCATTTAACTGCAGATGAACCTCAGGACCTAAACGGTGGGGCCAGTTCTGCGCACACTGAGCCTCACCTAAAATCCACTGCGCAGGCTAGAAGGGCACACCCACGTGGGGACAGCCCTTCCCAAATCTTCGTTCGCAAAGCCGAGCCACACACACTAAGACAGACACATATCTGAGAAAAGGGGCAACGGATGAGGGTGGCAGTAGGTTCAGAGAAAAGCAAGTTATAGGGAAGTACTCTCTTGGCTTCCTACTTTCTGTGCATTGTGCAGTGTCATAAGGGTGCCCATTAGCAGCAGCAGCCTTGGCACACTACAGGCCACAGACGCAGTACCCCAGAGTAATGCAAAATTCAAAGGTGAGCAGCCACTGCAGACATCTAAGTGCAAAAACTGTTACAGTATTTCCCTGGAAGAGCTGACTAGTACTGAAATGGTGTGTACACAAGCTGTAAGGCATTGTTTTTCTAGTAAAATCAGGCAACACTGCAGTTTAAGAGAGTAATTAAGATAGCAACTTAAGGTAACTTACTAATAAATATCACTGCCATCCCTCTCAAAAAAAAATATCTAACAGCTGTCTACTAGTTACTAGAGGACTTTCACTTTTGCCAACTAGCAAGCATATGTGCATTTCATGTATGAAATGTGGAAATAATGATGCCTCTGAAGGATATAAGCAAAATGTGGGAAAAGAAGACTGAAAAGTAGGAAGCAGAGATTCCAGCTTTGGAGAAGAAATTCATCTGGAGTGTTATGATGAGAATACACTCACAGTCAGCATATTGTGAGACCAAAGCACTAAGCTCACTCATTTGCTTGACAGATATTTTACCAATCAGGCTCAAGAAAGCAGTTATAAAGAAATTCCATCAGATTTATCAGGACAAAATTTGAATCTGAATAAAATAATATGCATCTTTCTCTTGTATACTCTTAAGGCACCTGTAGTTTGAAAAGGCAGAGAAATCTATCTTATAATTGTCATAAGCAGGTATTTCCATGCAACACAGAACTTCAGTAAGATACTACAGGTAAGCTCTGAGACAAGATCATTAAGTATTCAAGGATTTAAGGCCTCCAGTTCAAAATACACTGACCCAGAAATTGATTTTCACTTTTGTTTATGTCATTTCAAGGACTACTCTCTACCATACTGTGAAAGAATGGACTGAAGTCCAACAGCAGATAGCACAGTTAAGAAGTTACCCTTGCTACCTGTCTTTGTGGGTTGGAGGTGGAAGTTTCCTTTTAAAAACAAAGAAGTAACTGGTTCCTTTATAAAAATATAAAGTAACTGGAAAACAGCACTAGAGAAACTATCTTCTCTCCTGCTAAAGCAGAAAACAGACAGATGTGAAGTGTGAAGAAAACAAACATAAGAGGCCTTATTAATTTCTGACTGCATTTCTGCCTGTGCTACATGTGTAATAGAGTGCAGCCTTAATAAACAGGCAGGGCTATGGAATAATGTTTGATTTCACAGCACACACACAAAAAAAATACGCATGCTACATATCTAACACCTTGTAAAGCACATTAGTTGGTGTGTCACCTAAGTTGGTGATCTTTCCGTGCCTACTAGATATTGTTGCAGAAAGATCTTAGTTCACCTCAATGAAAAAAGGTGATGTACCCATCTGAGTCTCAAAGAAGTAGACATATACATGTTTCAGCTTCTAATTAAGGCATTTCCAAATCATATCTGTTGACTAAAAGTTCCTTTCAAAAAGGTTCACACTGTTCCTCAGAGACAGAAGGTCTTTGATGAGGTTTCCGTGCCATCAACAGATGGATATACTATAGAAAAAAAGGATCTCAGTACAAGGTGAGAAACCAAAGGAATGGAAACAGTCTCAGATTGCAAAAGATTTCATATTGCTTGACTTAAGGCCTGACAAGTAGCTGAATTCTGTAACCTTGTAATTGTATTTGGCATGAAAAACAGTTGACATAACCCACAGCTGAACCTGACACAAAAATTAAATGAAAACACCTCAGGAGTTTCTGCTGCTGCACAACTCTGACTCCTTAAGCAAGAAAATAGAAGATGTACAAAGACAATGGAAAAAGCCTTGGAAAGGTTTAAATAAACTACTGTGATTGAAGTAGAAAAAGCAACTACTCTGGAAAGTGGAGGTGTAATTTTTCCAGTTCTCTGTGTCTGATAAGTAAGAAGAAGCGATAAAACATTATGAACCTTTAGAACTTAAACAAGTTGAAAGTATCCAAACCTCCAGAAAGTTTCAGGATGGCTGTTTAACACAATGACAAGACCTCACTAAGATTGAAGAGATCTTACTAACAGAGACTACGTACTTGGTGGTTTGCAATTGGTTACTCTAGCAAAGTGAAAACAAGAAAAAAGTAACTAATAGGTCATCTTGTCAATTCAGAAACCAACAGGTCAAGTGTTATCATCATGAGTCAAACTAGTAAAGAATTCAGATTGATTAGTACTCAATTCCAAAAGAGATAACTAGAGCAACACTTGACTATTCTCAAGGTGTCAGTGAACAGCAGGGAAAAAAAGTGGGTTTTTTTGTGAATACATCACACACAGATTAGCCTGTGGTGTTACTCATAACCATACCCTGGGCTGCAATGAACAAAGTGTGACCAGCAGGTTAAGGGAGATCATTCTGTCGCTCTACTCTGCTCTCATGAGAGCCCATCTGGAGTATTGCATCCAGCTCTGGAGCCCTCAACATAGGAAGGACATGGACCTGTTGCAGCAAGACCAGAGCCGGGCCATGAAGATGATCAGAAGGCTGGAGGCCCCTATGAAGCCAGGCTATGAAAGAGTTAGGATTGTTCAGCCGGAAAAAGAGAAAGCTCCAGGGAGACCTTAGAGCACCTTCCAGTACGGAGCTACAAGAATACTGGAGAGACACTTTTTGCAAGGGCAAGTAGTGACAAGACAAGGGGAAATGGCTTCAAGGTGAAAAAGAGTAAGTGTAGATTAGATATTAGAAAGAAATTCTATACTGTGAGGGTGGCGAAGCACTGGAACAGGCTGTCCAGAGAAGCTGTGAATGCTCCATCCCTGAAGTGTTCAAGGCCAGGCTGAATGAGGCTTTGAGCAACCTGGTCTAGTGGCAGGTATCCCTGCCCAAGGTACCTTTAAGATCCCTTCTGACCCAGACCAGTCACAATTTTTCTGCTCACTCAGAGGAATCTCTTGATGTCAGAGGCCAAAACTTAAGTCACTATCAAATTGTGCCCCACAATGATACTTCTACCTGTAAACCACTTTCCTATAAAAGATCAGTAAGAAGGGAAGCATTGCCAACTTGGTGCTGCTTCAGACTGGCTGTCCTCCATTGCCCCTTGCCCAGAACAGTCACTCTCCTGCAGCAGAAAGGGGCACTGAGTGAGAGTAGTAAAATACATTCCTCTGTGAAGTTCTTGACAAAGATGATTGAGCCTGCACCATCCACAAACTGCAACAGTGTCACCTGAACACTTCCAGGGAACAGAAACTTGATGTTAAGAGTTGAGTTGTCCTCAGCAAATACCACAGAAAGACTGCAGGTAGGCAAAATGATTACAGAAAGCCATCAAGCTATCTTATACTTCTAAAGAAGATCAAAGAATAGCACTTGAACACAAAAGCCATTCTGCATGCAGCAGCAAATAAACTTATGTACATAGAGGAATACTAGGAATGCACAGGGAATTTAGCCTTCCATCACATCTTTATGCAATAAGAAAAGTTTTTCCATGACAAGGCAGAGGAGGGCCATCATGTTCAACAATGAAGAAGCACAAAGGTTCTCAAAGAAGAGCAGAGAAGAGCTGTACACCGCAGAAAACAGCAGGTAGCAAAGGTTCTCCTCTAATAAAAAAAAAATTACATTTTTATAAAGACTTCTGACCAATCCCCTTGAATGCTACAGTAAAAGCATATGAATTAACCTGACTCACTAAAGAGACAGGAGGAACCTGCATTAGTTCCAAAATGCTATTTCAGGAAATAAGCAGTATTTGTTGGAGTGGGTAGACATGGAATTTTGAAACAGCATGGCTCTGGGTAGACATGAAGTTTGCAATACTATGGCTTCAGCTTGCAAAAATATTACACAACTGAGGAACTTCAGGCATAATATAGAATGCCTGATAGACTTTTTTCAGAGTTCACAAACATTCTCACCTTTTTAAGTCTGTTGCCAGTTGGCTAGGGAACAATTATTTTGGTTTCTCAAGAATGACAGGATAGATAAATTTCTCAACTGTGATGCAAAGAATTGCATACACCACAAATGCAATTGGTTGCATTGGTCTGCCTTTCAGGCATTCCTAGTTAGCAACACTTAAGACAACTAAATCACATGATTAGGCTTTAGACAGAGTAATGATGGCTTCCTTGTTTTTAATTTAAGATTCATATTCAAATATAAAAATTAGGTATTTTTTAAAAAGATCCTAACTGTGTAAGATTCCCACATGATTTTGCTAATGTATTTCCATATTTTTGCAACTACAATAGCTCCTAGTGAGGCTCAGACTGGAATAGCAGTTACTGCCATATTATGTTGTGACTCTGATGTACATAAAAGACTAGCAAGACATTAATTTCCAAGACTTTTCCACTTTTAACAAACAAGAAGTTAAAAAGGAAAGGTTTAGCACTCAGGCAACCGTTCTGATTAATAAACAGGATTTTAATAAAACCATACCAAGAATATGTTTGTAGAATGACCTCGTGAAGTATATGTTCACCAACTGCCTGTGATTCAGAGCTAGCCCGAGGATCTGGCCTGCAAAGCGGAAGTAGTTCAAATGATCTGGATTTACAGAAGAGTTGCTGTTGGGCTGGAAAGTTGTTCCTATAAAACAAAGAGATTATCCTTTTTTGATATACTTTTTTCCAAGTGGCGTTTTTATTTATCAAATACACTAAGCATCTGAAACCACTGCAGGAGTTTTATTTTTGGGTTATAGAAATTTGTTCAGGTCTTTTTGTTTACACAAAAAAGACTTCTGAAAGAAACATATTAGAATGCAATGAAATCCTACCACAACAATGACACTGCCGAGCCACTCTCCAAGGCAACACTGAAATCATTATCATCAACAAAAGTGTAATTATGAACTGCTAACTCTGGTCCTCCATCTTAGCATATTGCTACCGGCATTTTTTGCTCACTCTAATGCACTTTGCTTTTATCAACTTGTGAACGTGCTCAAACGAAGAATCAGAATATATCTACTTCCTTTCATCTGTCTCCAGTCAGAGGCAGGCAGGAGGCAGTCCAGTCCTGGTTTCCTTGGAAAAGACTACCTCAAACAGACATCCCTGATCTTTTCCCTTTTGCTTTCATGAAATAATCAAAGCTTCTACTGTTGACAGAATCCTTTACCACTTCACAAGACATTGTAAGGTAGAAAACTAAACATTTATCACTGATGATGATGTGAAATCTTTTATTGATAAAGACTTGTTTTAAATGAAGAACCCAAAAGACAAGAAGTCGAATGCAAGGGAGACCTGTGGAGATCAACATCCAGTTTTACAACAAAAATCAGCTGAGTGAGTTTATGTATCTCTAAAAGGAAATAGAGGAGTACCTCCACAGTTCCCTTGCAGAAGCAGAAGTACGGAAAACTCCTGATATACTGCTCTCAAAGTATTATAGCATCAACTCATTAAAAACAACTCTCTTCTTACAACAGAAAAGGAAGCTTCAAATGAAGTAAACTATTTCATAAATTCTTATAAACACAAACAATGAATAGATCATTTCTCTATATACGAGATCAATTCCATCAGTGTTGCTTTTAAAAGATAATCATCTTATATTCTGAAACTATTTCAGTGACTTTTTTTGGATTATAAAGATGCTTTTACAAAAGACAACACTAAAATTAGCAGGGGGGAAAAAAGGCAGAAACATACCATCAGCAGATTGGGTAAATAAGGCATAATCTGGGTTAACTATTTCACTGGACAGGATATCAAACCACTCACGCACCACACCCTGTCCCTGCATGTCAAAAGAATAAAAGGTATTAGTACACAGAACTTTCACTGCACAAACAGTTATGCTGGATATCCATGTATTTCTTCTAAAGTAATTTTAAAGTAGGATTTAGTTCAAAACAATACTTGTGAAAGAGAATACTTCCATACGAAAACACCATAAAAAACAACAGAGTTTTACCCACCATGCCTTCTTCTCCATGAAATCTCACAGCAATCCCTTGCTTTAGTTTTGCACTATTTGCTCTAGACACAACTTCACAGCTACTCCTAAAAATAGAATCTAAATACAAAGCATCAATTAATTTTTTAATCTTAATTCATTATATTTCAATGTATTTCAAAGATATACTAACTCCATTTATAACACAATACCTCTGTGAACCAAAAGGATGTCATTTTCATTGACAGGCCTGTGCACCATGTCTGAATCTGGCTGCCCAGCATGCAGATGCTCATAGAACCATTCACAGCGATCTTTAAATGGCTACAAAACAAAGTGTAAAACATATTATATAGATGCATTCCACTGAAGAATTCCTCTCTCATATCTATGACTTCTCATATCTATGCATACTTCTCAACTAAGTCACTGGCTTCTGTAACATTAGTGATAATCAACCACAGTTGAGTACAAGAAGCAGAAGTGATATAAACAAGCCCTACTTGCAGTAAAGTTCACTGCAATACGAAACAGCCCAAACAAACCAGAAACCTTCCAAAGGAAAAGAGAGAAGGTGAGAAGTGAGAAAGTTCTAACTTGTTTGACTCAGGATTTAAATTGACATTTTGCAGCTCTTCCAAGACAGATAAGACACACGTATGGCCTTTCGCATCTATCGCAATTCACAGCACATACATTTAATTGACTTGACAAACGGTGTCAGTTCTCAGGGTCTCATTATTATTCACAGGTAATGAATTTCAAAAACACACATTTCAACTAAAGAATGAATAAACAATACACCTACACCATGTCCCAAAAATGGAACTGGATTACAAAAAACAATGTGCCTTTAAAAATCAAACACTGTACTGTTCACAGTTAAAGAAAAAAAGCTTTTTAGAACAGACTTTCCAAAATTATTGAGGGAAGGTGGTGTTACAGTTGGGTAGGAAATTTCATCTTGTTTTCAGAAAACTCTGTATTTGATCAAAATAGCTAACCAAAACCCATTTAAAGTAAGGAATCTTTCTAATGGAGAACAAACCAAAAGTAAACCAGTGCATCCTAAATGAAGACATTCCAAATAGCTCACCCAAACACCATCTTTATTTGTAACAGAACAAATACACAGCACAGTAATGAAAACATGGCAGATGCCTAAGAGTACAGTGCTATGTATAGGAGCAGACTTCCATACAAGGCTTTGCTTTCTAATTTTATCATGTCTGGTCCCCCCTAGAGTAAACTATTTAATAATCTTGAATTCATGTCCCACATCAAACTGAGAAATGAGTTGATGATTTTACTTGAATAAAAACCCAGAAACAAAACAAAGAAACAAAAAGAAATGGTAGGAAACAGAGCAAAGGGTAACAGACAACATGAGGTTTCACTAAGGAGCTGCCACATTAACTATTGCCAAATCAACTAATAATCATATATTTAACCTCTGGTTTGTCTCAAAATGTAAATCAATTAGGTGAAAAGGACAGCATTTTAAATTTCAATCTCTCAGATGTGCATAAATGGATTTAAAAATAGAAATTTAACTTTGTTTAACTGAAAATTGGACTTGTAAGACATATCGAACATCGGTTATCTGAAATGGACTCACATATGTATTTTAGAGAATTACAAGTACAGAAATCTAGCTGCCATCTGATCTTTCAACATCCCAGATTCAGAAGCACTAGAGGCCAGGCTTAGTTCTTCCATCCTCCCCAAATGGATTTTCCTTTAAATATTATTTTTAAACAAAATACCCTTTGTATATTCACTGAAGTTGTAACTAAGTATTGCCTGACATTTACCTGAGCTTTTATGATGTGCATAAATCTGGACATTAGTTCAGGACACTCCAGAAGAAAATGAAAGTGATCAAAAATTATTTTGGGATTTCTGAAAGAAAAATAGGTTAGAAGCCTGTTAAGAGATTTAGTAACAATGCTTTATGATACAATGCAATTTGTCATATAGAAAGGTTTCAACAGACTCTTCTATTGTGTCATTTTTGCCCAACTCTTGTTTCCAAATACTTCATCCATTAAACATGGGAAGATCAGAAGCAGCTTCCCACACAGAAGCAAGGTTATTAACCAGGCAGTCCCAGAGAAACTCTAGGAACAGCCAACTGTAAAGAGATGGTTTAGGCTCCTTTAAGAAGTCACACATTTGAGGAAGAATGATCTGCCTCAAAAGAGAAGCCTTTTTTGGGACAAATATGAGGAAAGAATCCATTAAAGAAATTATTCTGTTGCTGTGTCAAATAGATTTTGTTCATGAAAATCCATAGAATCTTACAAACAGATCACTTAAATATGCACAAGAGTTCATGTAAGTCTGATCTCTGAATCACTAATCTATACTGTCTTGAATTTGTCAGGACTATTAAAAGTGCTTATAGTACATAGGTTACAACAGAAACCTAAAAATACAACTCAGTAAGAAGAAAAACTGAGTTTGATTTACTGTGGGGTGGGGCAGGCAGAGGGGGATTACAAAGACTGTATTTGTTGAACTTACCGGTTAACAAAACACTTAAGGACATCATCATGTTTGCAAACAAATTCTATAAAACGAGGTGATGTCATCCTGTTAAAAAATCGTAAGATGTTTTTGATTAGTGAAATTGAAAAGAAATTGAAAAGAATTTGAATTACCTAAATTGTTGCCTATATGTTCAAAATAAAATACTACACAACTAGAAACTGATGTTGTTTAACTAATCATCATGAAACTAAATACTCAACAGCATTAAGATCTCATAATAAACTAACAGAAAATACCAAAATGCCAATAACCAAGGGGGTCAAGCAACATTGCCACTAACTGTTACTAACTATATGAACAAGAAAAGCTCAGACTAATGGAGATTCATATTTTTCTATTGAATCGTTCCAGCTTTCAGTACAATGGAAGCACATATATGAGAGGACTGATAATACATGCACAAAGTATATGATATGCAGGCTGTTCTATATTCTTGTTTATTGTATAAAACTCCCACCACACACCTTGTAAATTGCAATTAATTGTAATGCAATAAAGAAAGCCAGGAAGAAATAACACTCAAACTTAGCAAACTTAATGGCCCCAAGGGGGTATTTAATGGCATCATGACATAACAAAATTACTTGCCAGGCAAGAGACTCACACTCGTATGATTTTTTTTTTCTCCTATATATATATACATATTTGGTGAATGAGGGAAAGATTAACATGGGTGAAAATTTTACTACATTTATTTACATCTATGCTTTTTAAAAAAGTCTTAATTGCATCCTTGAACTTCAGCAAAAGCTAATGAATACTTATAAACATGATTAAAACCCCCTCACCGAGTTTCTTCAAAGTCTGAATAACATTACTTTAACTAGTCCAGGATAACAATCCTAAAACTGTTCCTGTTCCCCACACCAATTTAGACAAGAGCTGCTAATTTCATATAAAATTGAGTTATTTTCTCTCTCTCCCTTATTCTGTTGTGAAGAAATAAGTCTCACTATATGCTTTCACTCTCTTGCACACATAAATCAAACAAGCAAACAAGTAAAATCTTCCAGAGACCAAATATAAACATTTCAAACACACCTCTGGTCTGGGAACTTATTTTAAAATATTAAAAAACTAGAAGAGTCTTGCCTAAAAGGAAAAATCTGTAAATTGCCACACAAACTGTAAGATACGTTATACAGAGAACAGAAAAAAAAATCATACACTTGTCATTTTGGATACTGAAAATTTGGAACATTATATTTCAGTATATTAATAAAGAATGTCTAGATTCAATGTCAGCATTTCTGGAAGAAAAGCAATTATGACAAGTAAAATAAAATAACCTACATATTTCAAATGTTAACCAACATGAAATGCTGACTTTGTTGCACGAATATCAAGAACAATGGAAAGTTACGAGCTTTGTTTACCCTATTCCATTAAACACGACACCCAAATCTAAATTTAGAGCCATTTTATATTATTTTGTCTGAAAACACAGTTAGTTATAATTTCAAATGTTATTTGAAGATGGCAGCAGTATTGAGTTACACCATTTACTCCTATTAACATGAAAACTTTAGTCAGAGCAAGTCTCAGGTCTTTGCATTCTCTACAGAGTTTTGAAAATCCCTAAAGCAACACACAATTCAGCCTTTCCCATATCCAAGGAGTTCTCTCACTTGTTATTGAGACAGTTCTTTCTTTGCTGACTTCAGTGACAGTAACTGTCAAACTTATGTAGTATCCATGGAAGTTCTCCTTAATATGAAGCATAAATTATGCTTTGGAACAGATCATTTGGGCAAGGCCCATCAGCCAGTCACCTGGACACAGGGAGGCAGTCACCTTGATGACTTAATTTTGGTACAAAGAGTTGAATGGTGGCAGGGGGAATGTACTTAATCGCTTCCAAAATCTTCGTTCGCGGAGTCTGGCCATACATACAAACATTTCTGCTTTTCATTTGGCTGCTGTCAATGACACTTTACTGCATTTTATCTTATATCAAGGGAAATCGCTAAAGAGCAGTTCCTTTTTCAAGGTGGAGTAAAATTAAAAGTGAAAGTACTGAGGTGTTTGTGGAGCATGTTGATTCCCAAACCATTTTCCAGAATGTTCACAGGGAGCGTGCCCCAGAAAAACATCACTGGCCAACCTAAAAGCTTTTAATCCACTCAGTTTTTCAGAGAAAGAAAAACCCTCACAGTGACTAGGAATAACCAAGAGTTGTAATGTAGTACAAACCTTGGTTCTTGATTCCTCAAAGAGCCTGTAGTACCACCACACGTACCCAATCCTCCACTCACAGGGCCAGATGATCCCTTCCTCACAAGTTCACAACTATAATCCATAACAACCCTGGGCAAAGTCCTTAGTTTCAGGGGACACACTTTTTTCTTTTTAAATCAGACATGGATGATGCCACATTTACCTAAGTTGCAGTGCCTGTTCCACACAAAATTGTGTTTGCCAACATGGGACAGGATTCCACAGGATGGTTATTTCTGAGACTGAACTCTCCCTGTTACAAACTTCTGCAAAATAGTCAAACAAGTTTTGCCCCAGCCATCATTTTCACACACAAAGATAGTTCACCTTTTTTTTTTCCTGAGCTTACAGTTCTTGTTGGATAATCACATTCAATTCAGGGGTAATTTCACATTAATAACCAACAGCAAATACAGATAAGTTTCAAGAGATCAAAATTCTATTACCTTCAAGTATACTACATGATTGCAAAGAATGGTTAGACATTTAACACAAAATTTGTCCCATGCAGCTACATTCATAGGCAGCAGCACTATGAAAAATTTGCAGTGCTGTTTGGTGGCACTAGAGCCAGTTAAAAAAAAAAAAGCATTCAAATAAATGAACTAGCGAAGAAAGCATTGGAAAGCTTACTCTTGAACATCACTAATATAATGTGGTCAGCAACACCATTCTTCCAAGAAAGCATATGTGATTTTAAAATGGTAATAGTTTAGGTAACAAAAATGAATCCTCTCCTTACCCCTGCGGCATCTGACAGGAGCAGCACATATAGAAGGCTTGAATGACAGCACTTAGCCTGTTTGCTGTCATGGAGATAACATCCTGGCAGTCAGCACAAGCTTCCTGCTTCCCAGCAACTTCATAGGCTTTTAAGTCGACAGCATCAGTGGATAGCTCTTTTCTTCCCTCAGTTCCTGCACTGACAAAGGAAGGTGCAAGAGTAGCATCCTGAGGATCTGGTCCTTTTTGCTTCAGTAAAATAGAAGTAATGTTGGCAGAGTCCCTTTTGTTTTTCATAAGCTCTGTGGCTATGAGAACAAGCCATTCATCCAGAGAATGCCAGAGCAGTTCCAGTGGCTGAAATAAATATATGAAAAAAACAGACAGAAAAGGAACATGTTGACATTAGATAATATCAATGTGATGATGCTGTTAAGGCAAATATCGTGCACATTTTAAAGCTTTAAGGGATCCTTTAGAGGTCATGTTAGACATAAGAGTCAAGTACTCATAAAAAACTCTATACTTGTAGCCAAAGAGCACAAAATGTCATATAGAAGGAAAATAATCGAGAAAGATAAACTAACTTAGAAAGAACTACAGAAGAACTATAGGACTGGAGTATATAACAGAGTTTGGCCTCACAGTTGTTATTCAGCACACTACTGCCTGACCATTGCAGTCAAGCAGAGAAACATTAATATATATGTTGAGTTGTCAGAGCAAGAGAGTGTCAGTTCTTTTTTAAGGACCCGGTCAAAGAAGCTCCCTCTACCAAGGAGAAGGAGCAAACTCCAGACAATACCACTGAGAGTCAGACCAATGCACGTGTCTAGTAAGAATGTGCTTTACATACAGTGTGAGTTCATAAAGCTCATTTTGATAGCACCCCAGGTATCTCACAGTAAGGGTGGTCACTAACAACTAGATTTATGAAAACAGTATCATCAGAATCACATATCAATTTTTAAAGCTACACATTTTATTTTAACAAAGGCCCTCTTTATTCACTATACCCTGTCCAAAAGTAGTAAAATTGAAACCTGGTACAATTCCATCATTATACATTTGCTCTGAGGTGTAGGCTTACTATGGAGGAGAAAAAGGGCTGAGATTTGTGGCTTTCTCATGAGCATAAAAAAAAGATCACAAGGGCTGTAAGGGTTTGTTTCACAAGCCTACGGTCTAGTGACCACTAGGATATGAACCCTACAGGGAGATCATCAGACTCAAATACTTCACAGCATTCCAAAAATAAGAGTGAACTTCTAAATGCACTCTTTTTTCCACACATTACTGTTGCATCAACATTTTTCACCAATGAAAGCATTCAAAGACTTAGCAAATACTGAAAATTTTGTTCTCTTGTTCTCAAGTTGCCTTTAAAAATAAAGAGCTGCTCACAGCATGCTGTGTCAAAAGTCTACACTATCTGGAGCACTGTCAGTGACATGCTGTCAATACACCATATATTACTTCTCATAAAGGCTGGGTATTAAAAAACTCCGCTGAAATTCACCATTTAAAAATTTACTATTATGCCTTCATTTCTTCCCCAATAAGAATAGGGGAAAGGCCAGCCTGATCTCTAATACTACTGGTAGGCTTTGCTGAACATGCTGTACGCCACTTACTTAATCCTTGTGCTCCTGGTGACCACACATTTCTCTAGATGGTGATCCAAGTGCCTCGAGTGTAGGTAATATTTTCTACATAAATGTCCGGATTAGAGGTTCAAATGACTCTTTCCAAGACCTACCTGACAGACCCTTACCACAAAACATAATGTGGAAAAAATTCCTAATGGAAAATGGTGGGATTCATTGAATACACGGAAGAATTAAAATGCAGGTGTGTTCTTAGCATTTAACTCTCAAGAAACTAGGTGGTTATTTACTAGAATACTAAAATCTAGTTTTCTCCTCCCAAACTTTACAAGGCTTAGTTTGCCAAACACCATTTTTCACTGGTGTCTTGTGTTTTATCTTCTATTTCTCACAGACTTTGCACACCTTGTGGAACTCTTCAACGTGATTTGTTTTCCAAAGCTAGCTCTTTACAGATTCTGATCACAAACTCATTCAAAAGGGTAGTCAAGCATAGTAGCTTCAAAATTTTCTTCTCTTTCTTTCTAGTCTAACTTTAGGATATAAAGCACTTCTAAATATTGCCCATCGTGTCCATATCCACGACTGTCAGCATTTTGTATAAGCATCGATGATCAGACCTTTTCAAGTGTCATACGGACATACTCAATCAAACCATTAGCACACAACTGAGCCTGACTGAGTACCCAGCTTTTCCAGCTGCACACCTTACCTCACAAGGGAAATAATTTAGTTATGCAATGCCTTTCCCTTTACCCATCCATAAAGCCAGACACCAGTAATGAAACCCATATTCAAACTGCAACATTGGAGCAAAAGCTTTCGTCAGATGACAGGTAACCTTTCAAGACAGAGAGCACAGGAGATCACTAATCCATGAAGTGACTGTCACAGCAGAGAAGTGACCCCAATTCTAGAAAAGAATAGTATCTGAAACAAGTGAAAAATGTTAAAAGCTTCCCATGCTTGTTCAACAAGCAAAATTTTGCAGCAAGTTTCCCTAATATGCAATCACACCAAATAGCAATTGGAAGAGCAATAGATGAAAAAGTAATGAATATAAACATCATCAAAATTATTATTCATAATTTTTCTCACTTGTAAGATCTTATTTGAGTTAGCAATAGCTTGTTTCAAGCTTGTGACACAAAATTCAATGACTCTCTTGTATGTTACAGGATCAGTACAAGAATGTGCATAATAAGAAAGTGCTTCCATTTCAAAACATTTGGATAGGGCTGAATTACATACAAGGGAATTTCAGTAAAGCAGATAGTCCTGTGATTTTCTTGACTTTGTCAAGCAATAATATTCCTCAGTAGACTCAGATCAAGGTATATTCACATTTTCAATCCCTTCTCAGCCATATTACAGTGACAACTCTTCAAAATACATTCAATTGGTATATTAATAACGAAAAACTTAACCCAACATTGAGAAAAAAGGCAAAAGAAAGTTTTTCTTGATTTCTTGTACTTGATGAAATATGGTATTGCACCAGCGTTTTAAAAGGAGTTGTAAAGTACATCTTTAAAGGTTGTCAGGTACAGATCTATTTGGACCTAACAGGAGAGTATTTAGAAGGAAAGGAAACAATCCCTTTGGACATGCAATAAGGCCTGAGAATGTTTCTCCACATACCCAACCACAAGACAGAACTCCTGCCACTGCTACCCCTCAGTCCTCCACAGGTAAAAGTCTATTACTGAAAAAAGACAGTATTGAACAACAGATTAAGTTGCTATATTGTAAAGAAAGACAGTATCTAGAGGCCTTTGCTTCCTCAAATAAACAGCATTCGAAGAAGTGGGTGGTGACCTGTATCACTTTCTTATGCTCTGGAAAGTACTCAGCACCTCACATGCAACATGAAACATCAGTGTATCAAAATTCAAGTTACCTACATTTATACCCACAACTGAATTTTAATATCAGCAGCAAATTCCAATTTAGAGCTACTGACCTCTAAAATTTTCATAAATTTAAAATCTTTAAGTTGCATTTTGACTCTTTTTAACAAAGATCTAACGCCTGTTTTGTAGCAACAAACTCTGCAGTTTCCTAAATAGTCTGTACTAACCTGTTAGACAACTATCTTCAAGAAAACACAAACAGAACAAGAACTAGAAAACAAATTCTTTGTCACTAATCTGCATGTCCCACATGCAAGTACTGGCATCAATGAAGACACACAGGTCTTCCAAACCACAGGAATAACCTAGAGCTACAGCCAGCTTTTTTTCCCTCCTCCCAAAAGGCAAAAGAAACAATCACAACCACGTTTTCAAAGAAAGTACAGGAAAAGGAAAGGCTCGAATAAGAGAGAAGTGGAAGTCACTCAACTCACTCAGCACTATGTGCAATCTCCCACCACCCAGTCACTTTAAATTCAGGGAAGAACAGACTAATCCAGCACAACTGTTGATTAACTTAGCATTGCCAGACTTGTGTTCCCCACTCCCAAACAAGAGTAAGTTCTCATCAGCAGTTTTACATTTTTGAGTTTGAAATTTAAATCAATCTTTAAAATATCATGAGAGACAACAGTGGCTCTAATGAAGGGCTGCCCCAGTTTTAAAACTTGTAAATAAATAAATTACAATAACTGTAATAATAACTTTTAAATCATCCTGAAATGTTAGCTAATGCAACAGCAGTACAAACTTTGCTTATTTATTAAAGAAATAGTTGTGGTTTTCACACACTTGCGAATTACTGATGTTTTCTGGGACAATTGTGGTAGTTGTGTAATATAAGTACATACTGCATAACACAACTACTCAGTTAATTCAGCATACAAAGTAGTTTGGGCAGACAGATAACCGATTCTGTGAAATATCATTTCCATTGCAAATTGCTACTGAATGTTTATGTTTGTTTGATACCGAGTTCTTAAATTATGTGGAGTTGAAAAGAAGGAAACCTTCACTTTTTCCTCTTTGGGCTATGAACAAGCACAAAAGGCAAGATGAAGTCAGCAACTCCTAAAACCTAGAAGAAGTAAAAGGTAGCACAATCTCTCACTGAAGATAACTCTTACATAAAGTGTGTTTAATATCTGCTTGTTATTTAATCTGGTATACTTAAATTAATTTTCAGTAAAACTGTCAGAAAGTGTTGTCTGTAATAAAATAATTCCTGTGACTTGAGTATGGTAGGTAGCCCTATTTTAGTGATCAACTCTAAAGGACAATTATTACATTGCATACTGTGGAACGCATTACATTTTGCACACAGCATTTTTCAGACTCAAGCACTAGTTTTATATTCATTCTATAAATCAATTTGTTCTTAAAAATATTCTGCTACCAAAGTAACAAACATTTGTGCTTATTTTTTAAATAGTCTAATGCTTTTCTTCTTTCCAAGAGAAGAAATTTGAACAAAAACTGAGATACTTCACTAAAAAAATTGGAATTAAGAATATTAAGAGTTATCATCTTTCATGACCTTATCAATATAGCTGTCTTAGAAGCCATCAGAAGTAACCTGATGAACATGTGTGTGTGTGTGGCTCAGCTTCGCGAATGCAGATTTGGGCAGGGCTCTCCCCACGTAGGTGTGCCCTTCCAGCCTGCGCAGTGGGTTTTTTAGGTGAGGCACAGCGTGTGCAGAACTGGCCCCACCGTTAAAGTCCTGAGGTCCATCTGCCACGGCCAAGCGAGCTTGGACAGTGACAGGGAAGTCCTCAGGACTAGAACCTACATATCACCAAATAATTGCAGTAATTTCAAAATAGCATTTTCAGATCACTGTGGAAGAAATGCAAAGGTTAATGAAAATAATGATTGTCATCTAGACTTGTTGGTATCAGCTGTGCCATGTAAGAGTATGGAAGAAGACAGGGGAAAATAGAGACTACCCTTCAGATGTTATTAATTAGGTGCTCTGAACTGTATGGCAGTTGTGTATCCAACTCAGACTGAGTGACGCACAAGAAACCAGGACTTCTTTACAAAAAGGTAATCATGACTTTCTACAGAGGGATTCTGCAAGCAGCAAACATAAAAAGCCCAAACACTTTCAGAAATTAAACATCTAAATGGCAAGCACATAAAGGATGTGTTTGGACACACCTATACATCAATAACCTTGCAAGGGCAGTTGTAAGCTGATATGTTCCAAAGCACGCAAAAATAAAATCCAAGAATAACTCAGGAAAAGACTTCATGGTCACAGTGTAAATAACACACAGATCAAGATTTCAATTGTCTTCATTTGTCTTGTGAAGCTTGGATAAAACTGAATTATCAGAACTCTCAGTGAATCTCCAACTACCATTCTGAAATTACACTAATACAATAATTATATTAATATTACACCATTTAGAGATTACTACATTCTTAAATAACAGAAATAAAATCCCCAAAGTTTACCAAAATCAGCTGGGTAACTAGACCTTCAACATCTAATAAACAATCTATTAAATAAGAAATAAACACAAATCATGAGATGTGCATCAGTAGTTAAACAAATGCAGTGGGAAAAAATAATAAAGAAGAAGAGACAGGTTTAACTTAAGAAGGGATAGGGACATTAACCAAACTTACTTCCTGTTCATGAGATGTCTGATTAATGAATGCATGCTTTGTGAAATTCATCTCTTTAACGTCTATCTTCCTAACAACATCATATACTTTTCTGACCTTGAACACCTGACTTCTTGGAGTTTTATTTCCATTGTAGCCCATGTCATTTCCATTACTGGGAGAGGATGGGCCAATGCGAAAGACATGGCAAAATATCCTCACGATCCTTAAGAGACTCTTCATTTGAGCTTCATAATTACTTGACAAGCTGGGGGGAAAAAATGGAATGTTTAAGTTTCTTTTCCTAGATGGAACAATTTAGTAAATTAAGGAGAAAGCAATCTAATGGTAGGGTCTGATACACATGCTGAAAAAAACCCTAAGCTTTAAACCCTGGTGAATTTTAACTTTCATTTCCTGCACCGGCCCCAAAAGTCAAATATAAGTTCTATAATTTTACTATTATATACACAATTTCAGCTAGGAGTTAGAACATCAAATTCCAGATCTTGGAAAACATTTCATTTGTTTTTTATGCACATGTACACTTCTTATGAATCACCAGTGGGAAATTCAACTTACTACAGTAACGATCACAACATATGAAACGAGTTGGGATATCCAGATGAGAATGTTTTCCAGTTCAGAAAAGAGAGAATCCAATGGTAAAAGCATACTGATTAATCACCTATGCTGCCACAGCCCATCCTCACCAGCTATTATTCTACCCTGAGATTAGCTCAGTTGGTTAAAACTTGGTTGTAATAATGCCCAGGTCATGGGTTCAATCCCCTGTGTGGGCCATTGACTTAAGAGTTGGACTCGATGATCCTTGTGGATCCCTTCCAACTCAGAATAGTCTGTGATTCTGTGTGAATGCCTATTAACTACCTCAGTCCAACAAGGAATCAAGGATGGTAACGATGCCATTATTTCTACTTAAAAATCATTATCTAAAAGACATTAAACAAAAGCATCATTATGTTTATTTATTTATTTATCCAATAAACACCCTGAAAGTTTTACGTCTCCTTAACTGAACTGGCCAACACTGAACCAATGGTGTGTAGAATCTATACTAACACAGTGTAGAATATGACATGTTCATCACTTTATACATAAGCAGAACATTCTCCACCAAAATCAACTTGATTTTCTTTCTTAAGCCTGAAGTATTAAGAATTCTTCTGTCCTAAATGCATAACAAACTGCAAAAAAATAATTCTTTTTCTATCGAAATCTACTGACATAAATATTATGAAAGAGAGCATATATTCAAATCTATCTTTAAAGTACTTGCAACTTAAAAGCAAGCTTTCTAACCATAAAATCAGTAAACATCAGAAAAGTCACATCTTATAGGATGCTGTAAACCTCTGATGCAATTAATACTGTTAATTCACAAATCTGAAATAGCTGGTTGTAATATTCCAGTCCCTTTATCATGACCTCATTTACCATATGCCTGGGGTAAAAGCAAGAAGCCTACTTGCTTTCAGCACTACATTTTAATGTCGGCCAGTGAGTTGTTAATTTTAAAAAGCAATACACTAAAAACTTTACTCAACTAACAAAGCATGACTTTGTTCTCATAATCTATACTTTACCAGTTAAGTTTTCAGTAAATCAATATAAGAAAGGAACACAAAGAGTGAACAGTGCAACACTCGGAATGTTAAGTTTCTAATCAGGTAAAGAAAATCCTCTGACTAGGAATTTTTAATTGTATTACTAGAAGTTCTGGTCACAGCCACAAATTAGCATTGGTGAAATCTTTGCTTATATACCAAAAAAATCTTTAAATAACAAGAACCTAAGACAAGAAGATAACTTAAATATAAAAAAAAGGAAAAAAACCCCAACATTTCAACAGAGGCCTATCATCTCTCAGCAGCAATGCTTTCCTAGCGAAATTTCCACTTAAATCGGGTCTCAAGGAAAAGGACCTACATACATATAAAAATCTTAAAATGCTTTTACTAGTTTACTGAAGCTTTTACTGGCATGTCTGCAAACATTAATCTAGGCCCAACCTGCACCACAAGACCAAATCATGTCACACTTCAATTATTTCTTGGAAAAAGGAAATACAAGTTGAAGGGAATTCTAACTGAACAGGGTCATTGCTGGTACTCAAAGCAGAAGTTCTCAGGAAAAAGCTTGTTGGCACCCCTGGCTACTTGGTAGAAGCATTACAAAAAACAACTTTAGACACTTTTGAGCCAAACATAGACAAACCCAAATGCAATGAGCTGTGGGTTAGAATCCAGGAAACAAACAGTGATGAGACTACTTCAGCCATGCAAGAATACCATTACTGGAGATCTTCATGCACAGAGTACATTTTACATACTTTTGTTGGAACAAGAAGAGAGAGGAAAGAGGCCCAAGCTCAGAGCACCTATATTCACCAAGTGCTACCTTAATCCTCATTCTGTGTAATAAAGCAACTGAGAAATACTTTCTTGAATTAGAAATTTGCTGCTTCTGACAGGAGACAGTATTGGAGAGAACAGAGACACAGCTACTGTGAAATTGTGTCTTGGAATTATTTCTTTTTGAATTGCATTTCTGTTGTGACGTATTACAAAATACCAATGAGAAGTGAGCCAGTAAGAGTCCACAGGACAGTGACTCCTCATCCAATGCAATACTTTCATCTTGTCTTGAGGCACTAGTTCACCCAAATGCAGCAATACAGGAGTACACAGCAGCTGAAACTGAGAGAGTACAGGCACATAGATATTGCTCCTACAGCCATACTGAGGGAGCTCAACAGAGAGGAGCAGTAACACAAAAAAATCAAACCTCGACAACAATCAGTTTAATTTACCTCTGAAGATAGTGAAACTGAAACAAATACTACCTCGTATGATCTAATCCATCTACCACAACTTCTGATAACATACCTGTACAGAGCAAGTTTCAAACCCTTTCTCACAGAATGGTTTTACATTTTACCACAATTTATTTGTGGGAGGTCTATTTGCTCTAAGGAAGTCTGCAGTCAACAACAGCTGAAGTTCTTCAGAAAGTTATCTTTGCAGCAACAAAATGTCATGTGCATTAATCCCAAACATTTAAAGGGTTTAAGACTTTTACACTAATTCATCAAAGCAAACATCGATCAGAATAAGACTCTGACTAATGGTGTAATGAACTTCCCAGCATCACCTAGGAGTTCTGACCTACTCTATACAAACTCCATCCAAATGTAACATGACTGATGAGAAAGAAGAAAAATGCACCTAGAAGTAAGACTATATATTTCTTTTCCATCTAATTGATGGGTCCCTCACTTGCTGTCCCCAGTTAAAATGAAGCTTTCAGTCCTATTCCTCCACAGCCTATGCTGACAGGCTTCTTTGGTTACAGAACACTCAAACTTCTTTCTAAAAAGTCGCACAGAATATGTTAGCAAGGAGCTTCCACTCATGCTTTCAGACTCCACCTGTTTCAGTAAAGACTTTCTTAGTTTCTAGTAAAGCATAAAAGTTAGACCAAAATCGGTTAGCTTTTGAGGACAGTAAAATGTTACTGGTGATCTAAACAGGCACTGTGCTACAAATCAGACTTGAGATCCATCTACTCCAACACATGCTGAGCATCAGACAGTTTAGATATTAAAAGTATTAAGTGGCACTAAATACGAGATAGTTTATCAAGCTACTTTTGACCTTCTTAACTTACCTAAGCAATTTGTGACCATTTGTTGTAGCAACTTCAGCAAGACTTGTTAGGATTTTAAGATATTGGCTTTCACTCTGCTGAGACAAGTGTTCCAGAACTTGCCGCAACTGAAAGATAAAAACAAAAGGAATTGCATAGTGCCAAGGAGCATCAGATCACTAACAATTTAACAATTATTTAGAACATTATCACCCAAGCACTGATATCTAGCAATAATAATATAATAATGTATATTGTCCAACATCTAATCTAACCTCAGTAATGTTTCATTCTGATCTACTAAGATTACTGAAAAGATACAGATTCTAGTGTCAATGCATGTACTACGGGATATTTAACATTGCAGAATCTATAAACACTGAACGCTTAACCATGTATTATTTATTCATGGGAACAGCTTATGACATTTAAAATGTGAGTCCTGACTTCTAACACACCCAGTCTCCTCATGTCATCACTTTCAGATAATATGAACTAGTCATTATCCACAACTTTGAGCAGAACAGCTCAGAGCTGGACACAGAAAAGCATTTTCAAAATACAATTACATTTTGGCAATGAAGCACAACTATACCAAGTGTTATCTAATTAGAGCACGGTGCTAGTAACACCAAGGTCTGTAGGTTCAATCCCCATATGGGCCATTCACTTAAGAGTTGGAATCTACGATCCCTGTGGGCCTCTTCCAAGCCAGAATATTTTGGGAAATCTCTGACTGTTTTGCATATCCTCTCATTAAGATCTTGTTTTTGCACACACCTCCATTACTCAGACAGATGAAAAATTCATTTTTCTCACTATCTTCACTTCTACAATACACGGAAAGTTTCTCTGTTCCACTGTTTTAGTTCCTTTCCTTTCTCTTTTAATTTAAATCATCTTTATCATTGCCCCACACATCTAACATACACTTTGAGAAGTCTCATCTCTCTGATTTCACTCTGTAAAACTCAACCCTGTCTCAAAAATTTAAACACTGCCTCTATATATAAATTCTCAGTCTTGCAGAGGAAGTAATGGAGTTAAAGAAAAAATGAAAATGTCAAAACTCTAGCAAGGTAAGTTCAATGAAGTGGCACCCAATACCTTACCGATTCTATTTTTTTTAATGTGCAATCTTTAAAATTGTTTGTAGTCATTTTCAAACAAATATGTATTAAAACCCCCACAACTAGATAGATTTGGAAGGGCAAAAAGCACCTGATGCTTCCTTCCCCCCACACAATCAAGAAACAAAATTTTTTTCTCGTCTTTTTTTTGCTTTAGGTTGTACTACCCCACAATAATAAAAGAAACAAGGTATAAAAGAATCATCGAAAAAGAAACAGAGTAATTTCACCTAGAGAAACAATCAAATTGAATTGTAGCTGCAATCTTTTACACTCTAAATGTACAAGGCAACTTCATACAGATCATGTATGAATACTCTTACTATGAATGCTTAAGTTTGTCTGAGACCATTCAAGCCTCAAGACCTCCTAGAATGGATGTCTTCATATATTCAATGAAGGCAAACAGGCCCCATTACACAAGGTAACGGTATATATAGAATGCTCAACCAACACTTTTGTATTGAAGGTTGCTCTTTCAATTGTCTAGAACACTTTGCCAAATATGCAAAGTCAGAACACTAAATGAAACAGATTCTGCATTTAATTCCAAATTCCTGTTTTTAAAATAATGTAAAGATATTTACCGTGGGGAAAGAAAAATAGTTAGTAGTCAATTACTGTGGCACTGACAGCCAACTGTTGGCACTATCTTCTAACCACAACACTCACATTAAGCAAGCAGATCTCCACAACACAGTCAGATCTCTATCTATAAAGCATGTAATACTGTATTACCATGTTTTCCCGTAGATCTTCATTCTGTGTCATTTGAATTATTGTCTGGAAAAGTCGAGGATGGTACTGTATTAAGACTTCACAAGTCTCTCCATAACCACCCTAAAAAAGCAATCATTCAAAAAACATTTGAATTAAAAGACAAATCTTTTTTTAACACTGAATGAAGAAATTCAATTCTAAAACAATTTGAAATTCAATAATCAAACTTAGATATCACAAAACTTTTGAGAGAGGACAAAATCAAACTGTTTTCAGGATACTGGCTCACATATATGCACTCCCTTTTCTGTTTTTTTCAAATGTTTTCTTACTTACCAAAGTTATACTTGAACAACACTTCACCTATCAATTACCAAAGATTAAAAACAGTACCGTATTTCACTTCTCCTCTGCTTGCTGACCTGTCTACTTAGTTACACTCAGAAACTAATCCTTCAAAACAAACATTTTCTAAAGGTTCATAAGGCACATATCTGACTTGTTATAGGAAGAAATAGCATAAACCCATGAAAGGATTATTTAACTTTAAAATCAATATACAAGTATGATTCCACTTGTGCCCTAGACTAACTTCATACCCTTCTGAGAAAAATTGTTTTCTGTAAGGAACAGAATTTGAATTTGTGGTTTATTTGTATCAACTCTTATTTAACACAGCTGAACTTTTAAGCAGACACCTAACACCTGAATATGTATCAACTTCCACACTGGAAAGACGACGATATAATGTGTTAAATTCTGCAACTTAAGGGACTCCTCTTTGAATGACAGTTGACAACTTACCGCAGTGATAACAGACTCATTAAACAGATTAATTTAATTTTTTCAGGTACCAAGAAGTTAAGTATTAAAAATAACACCACCCAAAATCCATAAGGACTAATGTAAGTCAAATCTTCAAGGTCAAGGTAATACCATGTTGGCAAAAAGTTGCATCTATAACTTCAGATCTCTAAAAACACTTACCTGCACTGAAAAACAAACTTGTAGGCATACAATAAAACCTCTGATGTCAAAGGAAAGAAAAGATTTTGTTTTCTCCTTTCTTACTTGACATCTTAAACCTGTAAACTACATGATCTCAAATACAGTAAGATCAACACTACAAAACAGCAAACACCAGGTGTCACTACTCACACTTAAAAAAAGTTAACAGAATTTTTACAAATAAGTGGTGCCTCAGGGTTTGCAAAACTGCAGACTGAAGCAGAAATTCAAAACATTAATTATAAAAAATAAGAACAGTACCACTAAGTACCCATTGGTGTAGAATCATGGAATTGTTTAGGTTGGAAAACATCTCTAAAATCAAGTCAAGCCATCAAACCTAGCACCACTACCATGTACACCACTAAACCAGGTCCTCAAGTGTCATATCCATGTGTTTTTGGAACTCCACCACTAGTGAAGTGGTGATGACTCCACTTTTCCTTAGCAGTCTTCACCAATGCTTTAGAATCCTTTCCTTGAAGAAATTTCTCCTAATATCTAATCCAAACCTCCCCTGCCATACAGTTTTACAGGTCTGTGGCTGGAGAAAGCCTCGAAGCTGACTAAACTTCACGTGCTTTTATGGTAATGCTGAGTCACTTTTGCCATAATGAAGAGAAAAAAAAAGAATCTAACTCTGAGCTTCACAATCAAGTCAGTCATGAGACAGAATAGTGATCTGGCACTTCTGATTGACCAGAACTGACAACTTATTAGGATTTCTTATATCCAAAAAGAAATGTTCTAAAGAATCTAACTTGATCAAGGCTTTCCACAGATAATCTATAAAATAAATCTTGCAGAGTTAAACATTCCAAAAATATCCCATGGGTACTGGACACAACCACTTCAAATGCAAGTCTTTGGCACATGAGCAATCTTCAAAAATTAAATAACTTGAGTTTGAAATAATCTGAAAATACAGAAAAAAAATTGAAAATTTCAACTTTATCCTGACAAAATAATAACATGCACCAAAGTAATGTGATGTCTGCTAAGTCCAGTGATTTGGTCTTTTCAGCCTTCAGTTCGGTTTTCTAGCCTGCTGATTACTAGCAAAGGTTCAGAAGCTTCCATTAATTTATGTTATTTACACACTGATCCTCAATTGATTCTACAGAAAAACATGTAAGTGTTCACAAATCAAGAAAAGACACTTTATCAGGCAGTACAAACAGTATTGAGTATCAAATGGGAAAGACTGAGTTTTGCAGTTGAAAATGCTGCATTAGTTGAAAACGCTTAAGATTTTTGTTCCTTGTCCAGATATAGTAATACTTTTGAAAAGTAATTGTCAGCACCATGTAAGTTTTGTTTGATTTTAATAGTAATATCTCTTCAAGAGAAAAGAAAATCTATTAGCTGAGATTTAAAAAAAATCACTTCTTTCTGCATGCCTTTACCTCTTATTTGTTAACAGTTAAGCACCTAAAAGTCTATTATCATTATACCAAGATTCCCAAACGTTCTAGTCAAATGGAGTTCTGTAAACTCTTTCTCACACAGCCAATTCTTGCCTTAGACTTATGCAAAGGGTACAAACTATGAACCTGCCTGTAGGATCAATTTAATGACAAAAAAATTTTTTTTGCATTTGTTTCGCCAAAGGACAACAGTCTTTCAGAGGCCTTAAAAATTGAAACAGTAACACTGACACTGTAGCAAGCCACAGACGTTAACAGAAAAATTATTAAGTTGCTAACTTAATACCTGTACACAGAGATCCAGTGGAGTAACACCATTCTTGTCCGGTAAATATTTGGCTCCTCTCATCAAAAGAATTTGTGCAGTGTCTCTCTGACCATGGCTGTTCAAAAGAAGAGAACACAGACAGTTAGTACAGTATTTATGCTCCATTATGAATCATAAATCTGTCTTTATTGCACCTAATGAACAAAACTAACATAAGCTAGGAGAAAACCAATAGTTATGAAACTGAGCAGAACAGAGGATGGAAAATAATGCCTCAGATTCTTCTACTACCTTTCAAGACCACAGTAAAAGAATAGTCCAAAATTAGGTAAGGCCCATTTATCAAGCCATAGTCACTCTCATCATTCAGAAATGATTCATCTTCGCCTAGCCTCATAAATATCTATGAGCTGCATTTCCTGAAAAAAAAAATTAATATCCTAATGTGCTTCATAGAGAAAGTTCTCTTCACCGAGTTCTTTGCTTACTTCTACCAGATTTGGGGAAAAAATAATCTAATTGTGATTTAACCATCAAATATTGATTTTTTTTTGCACAAGAATTCAATATGCCACCATAATGGTTCTAATTACTTTTAACCCGTACTTAAAAACATTTTGCCTACTTTAAATATGAGTTTTATTTTTGCATTCAAAATCTATTTCACAGTCTCACTCATCTATTTACAGGTTGCATAGGACACTTAGTTTCCTTGAGCTGAGAATTTCAGAAACAACTATTCCAACATGCCACCACTGCCTAGAAAGAAAGAAGACCAAAGTTTATCTGTATCTCTCAACATTTTCCCAAACTCTTCCTTCTGATGAAAATGAGAAATTGAGTAGCAGCAATCAGATCTTTACTTCACTAAAAACAACTGAAAGACTAGTTAACTATTGCCTTCACCGGTATTCCATGTGTATGCTAACAAATGTAATAAAGAAGCATCTAGGGGGTGAAATGAAAGATTGATACAAAAGATGGCAATTAAGTTTATGGATACAAGTTTTATATCTCACACTGGTTTGCAGTATACCCTTTATGCAAATGTATGAGTCTTTGTCATCCTGGAATACACAAAGACTGTCTATATTATCAGTTCAGAAAGGGCACAAGAAAAGTGACAATCAGCAGCTGTGGGACACTGATCTCTCAACAGCTTCCAGTTCAGTTATTACTCCTGTCCTTCCAGCCCAGGAAACCAACAGGTTAATCTAACGTACCAGATTTTCTCCCAGCACAAACATTCAGAGTCAGAAAGAAGCTAAGACTAAGGGCCTACTTGCAGCACCTTTGCTGTAATTCTCTACACTAAGTGAACAACCCAACACCTTGACAAAACAGGCGTTTCAGACTCAAACTTTGAATACTGATACCCTTTCTCCAGCTATCATGAACCACTGCCTACCATGTCCCCATATCCTGCTTTCTCTGTCACCAGGGGTCTATAATCCTTCTTCCCACGTTCACTGCAGTACACACCCTGTTCACTCTACTCTCCCAGCTGCTCCAGTTGTTAACCTCTAAAAGAATATCACTGCTCTACTTTAAAGACATTCCTTTCTTACAGAGAGCCACCCAGATGAGGCAAGCTGCTTACTTCTTTTAAAGCAGATGCCAATATCCCGCCCTAAACCAAGCACCAAGGATAGCAGCTATTTATTTTCCCTTTCTTCTCAGCTGCCAAAAGTCAACATACACTATCTTCAGAGACCACAGCTCCAAGAACATAACTCCTGGCAAGCCAGCAGGTTAGTCCATTTCTCCTTTTGTTGATATTAACATTTAATTTTAGGTGAACTATTTAACCTATAACCAAGCCCATTGATTATAAAAATTGCAAATGTTCTACCAAACAGCAGAAATGCTCTAGTTAGAACAGAAGGTCATTTATCATATGTGATTAGTTTTGAAATAAAACTAAACTCTGAAGAAAACAGAAGGGATCAAAGCAAAGATATAACTTCAATTCAACATTGTAACTTTAAGGCACATATGCACATTTTGTGTACACTGTAATATCATAATGTACATTAAAGAATAGACAAACCTGCCTTACAAAAGACTGCATTTTTAGTGTACTCAAAATAATGTAAGTTGGCAGAACTCACTTTTCAGAACATAGTTCAGCAGTCATTGATTTATAACTCATGCTAGAACATGCACAGCTATGTGTTTAACATGACTGTTAGAAAGATGTATCTAAGTCTGCAGTACTAAGATAAGCAGATAAGAAACCGAACTACATTCAAATATGATACAAGATTAAATACAAGTCAGCATTTACATTTCCTAAATTTTGTGCCTTTTAATCATTGTTATTGCAAAAGAGAAAAAAAATATTTCAGTTTTAGCACATTATTCAAAAGTTAAGTATAACCTGCAAGCAAAATAAAGTGGAGTTGCCCCAGAAACATTCGGCCTGTTTATATCTGCACCGCTGTCCAACAAACACTGCACTGTCTAGAAGAGAAGAAAACACCAGCATTAGAAAAAGAGCCAGGGAAATGTCTGTTGGCTTGCAACTATTTAGGGTTATGCATGTTAATTACATTTTCAGTATTGAACCTCAAGACCAAAATTCCTAAACATTAAATAGAAAATCATGGCTATCAGACCTCACAAAGCTTCCTTTCAACTTCCTACTTTAATAACAATATCTCGATCTACAAGCCAATTAAAAATAAAAATTACACTTTTTAGAGAAGCACACCTCAAGTTAGAGGCAGCCATATACAGCCATATCACTAGCTGAAGTTTCAAACTCAAACTAGACTAGAATAAATATGTAAGGAAATTCTAAAATATGAAAACACTGAGCAGACTATCAAACAATTTTTGCTATATTCCAGTAAGTTTATTGATAACCGCTTCTCAGAATTTGGTCTTCCAAAACTGAGTGCTGACAATGACAACAGAAAAAATCTGGGTAGAACAATAATTTTTTTTTTTAACAGGAAATAGTTCTGGAAACAACCTGTATAACTCTACATGGCTCTAACACAGTTCAAGTAAAGCATCCAGAACTTTACTCTGAATATAAATAGCCCTAATGCCAGTCCAGGTGTAAAAATTTTTCATACATATCAATAATTGAAGAGTTTCTTTGAACTTGTTTACTTTTAATGTTAAATATCTAACTGAACCAACTCTGTGTTCGTCTTTTACTCACTGTAAATTAATTTCAGATTTCAAAAGCATGTAACAGCTGGCACAACTATGAATTAAACACATTCTGAAAAGTAAGGAAGAACATTTTCAAACACATTACATAAAAACTTACTATGAGCAAGTCAATAATAATAGTACAGAACAGCTGAACAGTAAGTCACCTAGACTCCCATAAACACTGCAATCCATTCCCTCCACAGCAGTAAGTTGTTCCCATGGAAGTGTATGCAGCTGATACTAAGACAACAGCATTCTTCACACTTCTAACCATTACCATGTGTGCTACTAGTCTGAAGTTTATAAAAAAACCACAATTATGAAGCATTACCAAGTTCTTCACAAATCCACTGTGTTCATACAAGTTAAAAACTTACTGTCTTGTGTCCATTTTGACAAGCTACATGAAGGGCTGTTTGTCCCATTGCATCTTCAACATCCACATTACTGACATGCTGAACAAGATCATGAAGCAATTCTGTCCGTCCATTGACAGCCAGCCAATGAATCTAAGCACAAAATATATATGTTTCCTTTAGCAATGATATAAGTATTTCATAAATATGATTTTTAACCTGATTGTATTATTGTCAACACTTTCACAAAGAGAAGCTTTGAACAACACTATTTTATGTCTAGATATTTTGATCACATTGTTTGATTCTTGAGCACTTACTGCAGTCAGACCTTCATTATTACAGATGTTGACGTCTGCACTGTATTCCAGCAGCCTGCTCATACATTTCTTCTGGCTATGAACAAAAGAATACATTAAAATCCAGCCATGGAAAATCACTTTCAAAGACTAAATACCTTAGAGCCCTACTCACTCTAATTCATCATTGCACGAAGCGTAACCCAGTTTCATTTTATAAGGAGTACAGTACTGAGCATGTGAAAAAGAGAAGTGGGTCATCATGCCAGAGACTCCTACAGCTCAAAAGTAGCATACAACAGCACAGGACCAAAATCATAGCTGTTTATGCGGAAAGTGCAGAAGTACTTAACCACTGAGCTTCAGCTTCAGCTCTGCATGAACTACACTTTCAAGACAAGAAACCAGAGTTTAGCTAAGACAAGTCCATGTAGTTCACCATCTGTACACTTCAGTGAACACATTTACAGTACACCACTAAATCATTACTTAATGACAAAGTCATTGGAACATATTGCAAATCTTTGGCAAGTACAATTACTGTCTTAGTGGAAGTAGAGGTATTTTTTCCTAATTCATGTTTTGTTTGGTCTTTTAATGTTCTTTGATGCAGCAAGAAGAATTTATTCTTACTTTTTATTTGGTACCTCTCACACCTATCTTAAACTTCATTTCCACATTACTGTCTCCTGTGTCTATTTCTGCATTTCATCATATACCACTTGGCTGCTGCTTCTCCTACAAATAGTGTTTAGGGCTTCTAGGTATGTGGAAAGACAAAATCCTCCACATTTGAAGTACCAGCTGTGATACAATTCAGTTATTGTAACACATACATGCTCTAAAAAGAAAGATAACATTAAAACTGTACATTTTCCCATACTATAATTCAAGAAACAAGATCTTAAAAAAGTACTTGCTCACTGGTTTGGGGTATTTTTTCTCACCCTCTCCTAATATCATGCAGGCCAATCTTGTATTCCTTTTGTAGCAAAAATTTCCTTGGAGACCCTACCTGAGAAAAATGTGATGTCTGTGAACTCTTCCAAGCCCTCCAAAATCTTTTTGTACTCAGCTAACTTAAAGGAGAATGGACCCTTGTTTGATCACTATTTTAAGAATAATTATGCCCTTGCTTAACAGAAAACACTAAAATGACTGGCACTGAAATTGGTATTTCAGACATGACTTGCCATTTGTAACAAAGTATTTTCTGAATACCCAAAGTATGGATTTTAACCTCCGTGTTGTCTGTAAGTGTGACATCCCCATTTTCCAAAGTGAAAACTAAAGTATTTTGTTTGAACTCTACAAAAGTATTACAGAACATGCCAGCTCAAGTGCATTATGGACAAAATTTAAGAGTTGTAAAAGCTTTTTTCTTACCCATTCCTTGCTGCTAAATGGAGAGGAGTACATCCTGAAATGTCCTGATAGTTTGGATTTGCTCCTTTTTTTAATAATAGAACAAGGCATTCAACTGATCCACAGCTAAGAACAAAATAAAAAAGGGAAAAACTGTGACAAGGATACTTACAAACCAAATCTGTATTAACATAAAGACAACAGCAACACTATGCACAGATTACACTCAATAGAAATTGTTTACATAAAATTGTTTTGCACCCTCATAGTTCATTACACTAACCTAAAGATAAGTCAATTAAATGCAGTGAGAACTGACTGATTATAAGTTGTAGTAATGAACAGATGCCAGCCTTCTATGTGACTTTAATGACTTTAAAACCATACAGTGAAACTTTAGTAACTCTAGCTATAAACTGTTTAAAAATTTTTGCTTATTATCTCCTCTCACATCCCTCATCTTTTAATATTTTCCATTAAATAACAATTCCACTACCTGGTTTTTATGTTAACACTTCAGTGTCTGGAAGTTACATTTAAAAGTTTTAAGTATCAGGAATATTCTAAAACTCACACAAATATTTCTTTGCTATTAATTTTGAACCTGTAGCTCCTTTTCACTTTTCATAATATAGCAGCTCTTCAGGATAACCAAGGCCACTAAGAAGACAGAAACTCTGCACTGTATGTTTATCCTGCACCTGAATTGTACAAGAGGAAGAGCTGAGTGAAAGGATAAGCATATTTTTGTATCCATCACTTTCGGCTCATACATATTACAAATCTCTCCAATGCAGGAACTGCTACACAACAACAGAAAGACTGAAGGCTAGTTGTACCATATGTTGCAAAACCAGCAGTTTGATGACCCCTCTGTGACCCAACAACTACTCAAAATAAAAGACAATCCAAAAATAAAGCGTAACACAATTTCTTGTGTTTTAGAATCAATAAGTACCATTTATTTTCAAATGTACTTCTAAGGTATATGCCAAAAATTTACCTGCATTTTTTAAAAACTTCCTGAAGTAAATTTTATATAAGCAGTATGTAATTCTGAGATGAAACATTTGGGAAATAGATATTTCTAAAACAGTTTGCTTAGAAAGCTGGAATTTCTATGTTGTGACCAAATACCAGCTATTTATATGCAATACTATTATTTCTTTTTGCCTCTTTTTTAACAGTTTCAATGTAAGAACTTTCAAGATATTTAAAAGGGGAGCCAAATATGGAGTACTCATTCATTAGTTTGAAGTTTTGTTTCCTGAAAGACGAAGTCAAAAACTATCTGGTTCATTTCTATTTAGGTTATGTTAACCTGTCTGTTTCTTGGCAATATGGAGCTACTCCTGTTAAAGAGTTACAAATAATCCAGATCAAGGTTATAAACTTTGTAGTTAAGCCCTCTATCCAGGATACAAAAACTGATTAGAAGTGAATGCCCAGGTTATAGTCCCTTCAGTTCTGGTCACATGAAGTACTTTAGAACAGCTGCTTCATAATGAACATCCAAGTGCTTCCCACTGTCCTAAAATATTTCAAAAACAATCAGCACCTGCAGACAAGATTTCTCCAACCCTACAAAGGCAAGATTAACTCACTACACAGGATACATATCCTGGCTGCATTTCTTCACAGACTTGAGACTTCACAGAAAGGCAAAAAAGTACCTAGGCAAGACTTCCTTCACTAGAATTTGGAAAGCCATACGATATTTTACATAAAATCTGTCCTTGCAATGAGGCAGGCACATTGCTAGAAGAGCAAACAAAATACAAAAAGGAAGTATGAAAAAATGTTAAACTGATACTAAAGTGTTTTCCAGCTTACATTCATGCCTTAGATTTGTGGTAATATTTTCATTGTTAACTTCTGGACTGGACTCAAGTAAGTCTTACTTTGCTGCAATATGAAGCAAACTTCTCTTCACACGTCCAAAGGCATAATTCACATCAAATTTGGAATTTGACAGCAGCTCTGAGACAGACCTTCAAATAGAAACATAATTTTAATTTAAAATTAGCCCACAGAATTCAAGCAAAGTTTATACTGTAAGTTGTACACAAATACTCTATTTCTTACTTGATCACTATTTCTTTTCCCTTCAACTTATTTCTGATCAAGAGATTGAACAGTTTTCAAGCATTTGCAGATTAACAACACCTTTTCACTTCTTATTTGTATATAAAAAATTAACTGTGACACTGGGCAATGGTTTCAAATGTAAACTAGTAAGAAATAGACCAGACAACCAAATCACCTCTTTACAAATATGGAAAAGCAACATTTTAATAACTTTGGTTTGAAAAAAAAATTCCCCCTTTCCTCTTTATGTCATCAGTCATCCCCAATCAGATATGCATCAGCTTTTCCAAACATATCTAAAGTTCAGAGGGAAGACTGGTATGTGAAATCATAATTATGAAGTAGAAAGATACATTATATGCCAACAGGACAAAAAGTGTAAACAAGACCCTTCCACTACCAGTAATGGGCCGATGACATAATTTTAAGTCCTTGCATGCAATCTCAACAAAATATCATACAGGAGGACAAATGTTTGTCCTGGTCAGATAAATGGTTTACTCTTTCCTACCTGCTTCCCTACAAAATTCATCAGAAGGCAGCACCCCTTCGCTGGCACTATATAGCCTCCAGTCCCAACCACTTTGAGGACCACTGAGTAAGAGAAACAGCTGCCCATCTGAGGAATCCCAAAAGTATCAGTCTCATTGTCCTACTCTTATTCCATGTCATTCTGAGACAATTGATGAGACTAAGAGCTTCTGGGTCATCACTAAATACACAGAGCTAAGACACAGTTACACTTTTGTACTTATCCTAGGACACATTTCCCTGTGTGCATCACCAGAACAAATCCCAGCTCCAGTCTATGGCATAAAACAGAACAGGTTTCTCAAGTAAAAGTATGCTGGGATGCACAGTCAGTGACTAACTTCAGATATAGAAGATATCTGAGCTACAACTTTAGAAAACACACTGGGTTTTTCAGACCTTAAAAAAATAAATTTAAAGAATTTCTCACCTGTGCTGGTCAGCCATAACCATTGGCATCAGTGTATAGACAGCAGTTTCATTATCTGTGAAGAAATTAAATTACTCCATTAGCATAAAGAAATCTTTTACATAAAAAATTTATCTAGCAACACTTACTTACTTTTTAGAGATCATTCTTTTTACACAGATTATACATGCATGAAGTTTCATTATAAAGGAAAAGCCATCATACTTAGATAAAAGAGACAACAGAATTTCAATACCTGAAATCCCAATGTGGCTTTTTTGCTTTTACAATGTAAAAATTACAGAATTTTCAATGGAGCATCAATTTCTTTGAATTGACAACTCTGTTAATTAAACCAAAATTTGTAAGAAATGTGCATTAACAGCAACAACAACAAAAAAACACAAACAAAACTAAAACTTCAATACTTAATTTTAAAAAGAAATTTCCTGTGTTCCAAGGTGACTTCCACAGTACTGACACTGTAAGTTTGTAGCAGTGATTTTTCTAAATTACTTCATAACCATTCATTTTTGTCTCTATACTTGAAGACCTGAATGTGATGTTTCACTTTAATTTCTAATCTCTAATCAGTTTCATATTTCACATTTGAAGGCAATGAAAAAAGGCCAGAACATGAAGATTCAGGCCAGCAGCAGGAACAGACTAACATTCAGCTATACAGTCTCTGTCATTTCTACTGCTGCACGTACCAGCACACTGCATGGATGTGATGAGCCTAAAATACTATTTTTACAGGACTAATTTGATGTAACTTGAAAGGTTTTAATGTATGGTAATTATAAATAATACTAACGTGCAATAGTTATTAATTTTTATTAAGTACAATTATTACTTTTTTTCTCTTCAAGCAAACTACCCACTGTTGGGAGTACAATCTCCACAGACTTGTTAATGTAGATGCCAACTTATGACAGGAGGGCCTGTGCTTTCTGAGAACTCAGGTATATGGCTCCAGGATATAGAAACAACAGACCTATTCTCACAAAACCTTTTTGTGAGCTTTTTCTTCGTGACCATCATTGATCCAAATACGAAAATTTCTAAGCAACCAGAACAGGAAGAATTAAACAACTACAGCATCTCATGTCTTTTACATACTGTGCCTCTATACATTCACTACTTCCACTAGATAGGTAAGGTGATATTTACTGAATATTAAACAAAGATTCCTCAGTTATCAAGTGGAATCAAAGAAACTTCTCATGTTGCAGCTATGCTATTAGTTATTACCATTCTACAGTCCTCTTAGGGTTGCTACCTGCTATTTCAAACAGCCTGTCCACAGCTGACAAAAGAAAGAATAATGCTAATCTATTATTATCTTTGAACAATGAACACAGATAAGTCATGTTCAAATTCAAATTACATTCCATTTGTTAGAAAAAATTAAAAATAAATTTTAAAAAATCAATGTTGCTCACAGCAAACACAAAGTTCAAGAGACACAAGCCTCTCAAAACACCAAATGATTAAAAGCTGCAGTCACTCCAACCATTAGCAAGTTCAAGAGTTTGAACTCTCTACAGATTGCTCTTTATGGCAGAGTTCTGTGACCATCAGATAATTCCATCCCCACCACACACCATTAGAATCTGACTGCTGAGGGATGAACAAACTTGGGAGGGAGAGAGAAAGTCCTGAAATAAAATGAAACAGATGCTAAATAAAGATATCAATTCTGAAAAATACTGGATCACTTTTTGAAAATGTATTCATTATTAGCTCCCAGTATACACAAATAAAAGAAAAAAAACTTGTTTGAGCTCTGTTTCACAGTTCTCTTGGCAGAAAGAGAAAACTTTCCAAAGGAAACAAAAAACCCAGAACTTGAGAACATCACCTAAATTTAAGCACTACACCTTTATATATATTTTCACAATCATGTCACATTAAAGAGGGGGGAAAACATAAAAGCATCTAAAAATACCAGCACCCCTAACTGAAATGCTTAATACTCGATCCTAATTAAATTGAACTATATTGCAAGCACAGTGATCCAGAAAAAGACTAATTAAATTATTAAGTGTAGTTGGGCCATAAAAGGCCTTTACAGTACAGTTGCCAAACTAAGCTTTTTGCTATTCTATTAACAGAAACTACACTGTGGAGCACACATAGATTTTCCAAGAGTTTTTCTGTACAGAAATAATTAAAAGGGTGTGGTGGGACTAAGGAGTTTTTGTTCCTATTTTTGTTAAATATTTTCCCAATTCATAAATAAACCCTTACTAATTTAAACTACATGACAGCAGGCAGAGAAAAAGCGTTATACACCTCATGCACTTACAACTTTTTCATTATCTAACTTGCTTGCATTTCAAGTCTTGAATATCTAAAGAAAAAAATGCAGTCAGAGCTTTGGGCTGCAAGACCTAGTTTTCAGGCACTGAGCCTTAACAGTAGAATCCAAAAATCTGTGTCAAGCTCTCAAGTGTCAAGAAAACAGCTGCTGAAGGATACTCTGAAAGTGATAAAAAACTTATGCTATTTGCAAGGTCAGCTTAAGGTATTTGCTGGCACTGAACTCAGGTGTTAAGGCTTGCTTTAAAAAAAAAATCACTTAAAATTCATCATCTAGAATTCTGGCGCCTGACAAGATACTCCTATTACTTCATTTCATCAGAGATACTGTTGTGAATATGGCAGAAATCACAACCATAAACAAGTGTCAGCACTGTCCATATAATACCCTAATGGCTACAGCACACAAAAAGGAAGTTCAATATCTAGATTTAGTGCCTTCCTCAGCATAACAAAGTTCAAACATTTATCTCCATTTCCTAAGAGAGTACCATGACTCCTTTAGGGTGGTCCCGCGGTGTAAAGGAGAGCACTCTGGACTCTGAATCCCAAGGACCTGAGTTCCAGTCTCAGTGGGACCGTCCCCTGGCAGTTCAATGCCTCCCTGCCATCCCGTCCCGTCACATCTCAGAAGCTCAGCAGGGTCAGCTCCGGTTAGTACTGGGTGCTGTGACAGTCCCGAGGACTTCACTGTCACTGTCTAAGCTCGCTCGGCCATGGCAGATGGACCTCAGGACTTAAACGGTGGGGCCAGTTCTGCGCAGGCTGGAAGGGCACACACAAGTGGGGAGAGCCCTGCCCAAATCTTCCTTTGCAAAGTTTGGCCATACATACCATGACTCACTCCTGCTTTAAGGATGGAGGGGTGAACTACGTATCTTTCAACTTAACACTATTCAGATGTAGCAGGGTCTGGCAGAAAATCATAATACAAGAGGCCAGACTCAGTATACAAAAAGCCACCAAACTACATACCATGCTAGACTGGTGTGGAATATTCTAAGCTGATCCTGCCAGTACATGTTTGGAACAAAACACTACAACCCAAAGCTGCTTTTCAAAAAGAGTTTGCGCAGACTGGCATGAACCTAAGGAACACCAAGGTCAAGAAAGAAAACATATAATGAGCTAAGCCCATCCCAAAGTTTGATGGCCATTAAACAGAGACCTTCTTGGAATTAAATTTGAAACTTTAGTGTCTCAAGTCCATTTATCTTCTTATGTCTGTCCCACTGTGATTTGTTTCACACAATTCCTAAAGAATGCATAGAACTGACATTCCTTCTGCACTACAATAGAAGTGCTTGTTCCAAAGTTTCAGGGCTTCCACTTACACTACCACTACCATGGACAAAATTACCTCTATAGTGGAAGATAATAATGGCCAAGACAGGAAGAAATCAGATTTAATTCAGAATCCATTTGCCTACACTAGTACTGGAGTAAATTTAAAGCAACTCCAACTGACATAGGATGTGCAAAGCGTTATTCATATTACCATCTTCAATTAGTTAAACTTGTGCTACTCCATTATTTCTGTAACTCCAAGCTTAAGTTAATAGTTAGTATTACAGCCATTTTCCCTGCTGCCATTCAAAGGCTTACAGGCAGCAGCAAAATCAATCCGAAGCTTGCCTGTCTATTTTGTTAAATTTATGAGCAACTGCACTGGCAAACGCCAAAACTGTGATAGGTGACAGTAAGTGAAGGATGTAGCAACTCAGTGCAGGAGGATTCCAGGAAGTCCAAATAGGGAATGTGTAGTGAAAACAGATTATTACTCCCTCTCCTCTACCACCAGAGACGGAAGCTGGCAGACGGCAGCCAAAGACCCATTCATAAAACTAAACGCTGAAGAAAGTACGAGAGCACACGACTCACAAGAATGCGAGTAATGAAAGTTTTTAATATCTGTGAGTCAGAAATTTTGCACATCCAAAAGTTTTACAGAGTTAGTCCTCCCAAAAAGCTCCCAAAAGTGCCACCTGTCTGGAAGACCAAACTCATTGCCATTAAAAGCCTGAAGCTGTATTTTCAAATCCATCCCGGTAGTGGGGACTAGCACTCACGTGAAGTAGTCTAAAGCCAAAAATTAGGCTTTGATAGGTGACAGTGCCTTACAATACCTTTGCAAACAAAATTCAGCACTGTTAAAAAGCAAACTAGGTTTGTCATGGCTAGCTAGCCACCAACAAAGCAGCTAACGAAGGATTTAAAGCCAGATAAAAAGATAGTCGAGCATCTCCGACCACCCCAGGCCCGGGGGCGGCAGGGACCGGCAGGGACCCCCCGCGCTCTGGGCCGCAGGCGGCGGGACACCGGGGGAAGGAAGGACACGGGGAAGCCGCTGTTGTTATCACCAGCAGCCTCTCAGAGGCGGAGGGACGGAGCCCGTTCCCATCCCTCCCCGTCGCCTCAGCTCACCCCAGCCGGGCCGGGCGCGGAGCCGGGACGAACCGCCATGGCAGGGCCCTTCTCCTACCGTCCGGCAGCTCCACGGTGCGGGCGCGGCGCAAGGACCTCGTCAGGCGGTTGAGCTGCTCCATGGCTCTCTCCATCCTCGGAGCGCCCAGCCTGGAGCCGCGAACACCCGCGAACACCCCCGGACACCCCCGGCCGCCGCCGCCACTTCGCTCAGCCCATCGCGGCGGGCACCGCGTCCAGGCCGCCTCCCCGCTCCCCGCCGGCAGCTGCGCGCATGAGCGGGGCGGGGCGCGGGGCGGGGCGCGCGGGGGGCGCTCCTGCCAAGGGAGGGGAATTAAAGGCAGAGGGGCATTCCTTTACAGAACCCCTGGAAAGCGGATCTTTGTACATCTGCTTGGTTTTTGAATAAGTAAATAATTTGAAAAGTGCTGCGTTTTGCAGCCCGCCCGTGCGGGCACGTGTCCCGAGCAGCAGCCGGGACAACATGTTGATGGGACTTTGTGGTTTTATTCTTTCCACTTGTGTGTGTGTATATGGCCAAACTTCGGGAACGCAGATTTGGGAAGGGCTCTCCCCACGTGGGTGTGCCCTTCCAGCCTGTGCAGTGGATTTTTTAGGTGAGGCACAGCGTGCGCAGAACTGGCCCCACCGTTTCAGTCCTGAGGTCCACTTGCCACGGCCGAGCGAGCTTGGACAGTGACAGGGAAGTCCTCAGGACTGTCCCAGCACCCGGTACTAACCGGGACTGACCCTGCTGAGCATCCGAGATGCGACGGGATGGGATGGCAGGGAGGCATTTGAACTGCCAGGGGACGGTCCCACTGAGTCTCGAACTCACGGACCTTGGGATTCGGAGTCCAGCGTGCTCTCCTTTACATTACGCCACGAGACTGCCCCTATTCTTTCCACTACGGCACGAAAAAGTCTGCAAGGAAACACATCTCCTGACATTCAACAACTCCCTTAGTTAATGACTATATAAAAGTTCAAGGAAGGAAAACCTAGTGGAAACCAAAAAGCAATCCAGGCAGGGGTGACCTGATCGCAGTGTCGATGGTTACAGAGCTCAGTGTCACTTCCAGAGGATGACTTATAAAACAGATCCACCCACCTGGTCTGAGGGCTGCAAAAATGGCCAAGGGTGTTTCTTTTTGGTGGCCTATAGGAGGCTTCATCCTCCGGAGAAAAAAAAATCCCAGGTTGACCCTGTGAGCTTTTGCTATGTCCTGGGAAATTCCTATTTTGAACTGTGCTTTTCCTGTGATATTGCTACTGACCACACCTATATTGACTGCCATGGAAATAAGCACCTCTGGATGGTGATTAATTCCGTCTAGTTTGGAAATGGGTATTGCACTAGGATGAAGCACCTTCTGAGGTGTCTGTAAGACACCTGTAGTAAGACTAGGTCTCAAATGGAAAACTGTTAAGCAAGTAAAATTAGCTGAAAGTAGTAAAATTAGCTGAATTTTGTTACATCATGACGAGTATCATCAACACTTTCAAATGTTAATAATTATTGTCAAGGAAAAAACAGACATCTCAAGGAAAGATTCAGATTCCCAGCTTACCATATACAGCTTTTAAGTCACTTGCTCATTGAATACATTCAGCAGTACTGAGATGTAGAGACCTTAATATGTCTGTCTGTTGCACTTACATATCTAAAAACGTCGTGTTGCCCGTCCTTGGGTCTTATATTGGTGTGAGCATTCTCAGTGAAAACCAGAGGTAGAGTGTGTTACTTTTCAGAAAAGATAATACGATCAAAACAGTTAAAACTGTGGAGCTCATGGCATTTGTTTTGCTACAAGAAAAGTTTTCTTTAGAGATAAAAATTATTTTGCTCTCAGGACTGGAAGGAATACAGGTTGTTATCAGAAATAGAATGCAGTACTAAGTAAAACTAAAAGCATTCAGCTGTTTCACTCTGCTTTTTCCTCTGTACATTCTTCACACAGACATAGAAAATGATAAGAACTTTAGTTAACCTACAGCATAGAAGAAAGAGACAAATTGATATTGATTTTTCCATTTTTAAAGCCCCAAAGAAATTTGTGGCATAAAGACTTCAGTAGAGTTTAGATCTTGTTTTTTGTTTCATCTTGTGTATCATTAGATTGCTAGGTTTTCACTAAGAGTCTTCTGGTCAGTGCTGAGCCAAAACATCCAGTCCTAAACTGGACCTTTGGTCATCACTGGACACCAAAATATAGGAACAAATTCAATGTGTGGGAAGGTGCATTTCATCTTTAGTCCGTTGTCTGCTTTTACCAAAAAAAAAACAAAAAAAAAACAAAAAAAAAAAACCCAACCAAAACAAAACAAATGGAGATTCTGCTGAAGTTCAGATTCAGTTTAACAGGCCCTATTCAATTGCTAGGAAACTATGAGGGCTCCTTTAAAAAATTATCAAATAGTTCTCTGCAGGAAGGAAAATTAGCATTAAATACTTACAAATATTAAAAAGCGTATTTCTTTTTTCTGCAAACACTTCTAATGTCATCAGGTTCAACCACTAACCAAGCACTGCCAAGTCCTCCACTAAACCATGTCCCTAAGCACCACTACTGCACACCTTTTAAATACCTCCAAGAATGGTGACTCAACCACTTCCCTGGGCAACCAGTTCCAGTGATTGACAACCTGTTCAGTGAAGAAATTTTTCATAATATTCAGTCTAAACATCCCCTGATTCAACTTGAGCCTGTTTGCTCATGTCCTATCACTTGTTACTTGGGAGATGAGACCAACCACCACCTCACTACAATCTCCTTTTCAGGAGTTGTAGAGAGCAATAAGGTCCCCCTGAGCCTCCTTTTCTCCAGGCTAAATAACCCCATTTCTTTTAACCCCAAGTCATTTCTTTTAAGAATAGTGCTCCAGACCCTTTACCAGCTTCACTGCCCTTCTCTGGACATGCTTCAGTACCTCAATGTCCTTCTTGTAGTGAGGGACCCAAAACCAAACAAAGGATTTGAGGTGTGGCCTCACCAGTGCTGAGTACAGGGGGATGATAATTTCCCTAGTCCTGCTATCCACACAGTTTCTGATACAAGCCAAGATAGCATGGTGGTCTGTTTCATCAAGGAGTGAACAAAAAAATCTGAAAAAGTATGACATTTTAATGGGATACTCCAGACAGACAGGCATGATCCAATGTGCCTTGATTCCCTTCCCAGCAGTAAACATAAAGGGCAAATTGAGTTCTTCCTGGAAGCAGCTCTGCCAGCAGAGATTCTCTTCTCCACTGCATTGCAGTGCTAGAAGTCAGCAAATCTTTGGAATATGGCTTGGAGCCATTTTTTCCAACAGCCATGTGCTCCTTGTGGGCTGAATCAGCTTCTTCTGGACATGCCAGCAGACTAAGGTTGGAAACTGCCTGCATCTTCAGTGTAGGGTCTTGCCTGAGATGAAGATGACATTATGTAACAGAGGACATTTGCAGAATTAGAGATCAACTTAATTCACAGAGACTTACTTCAGTTACATTCCTCTTCACCATGTTACCATCAAAGAACACAAAATATTCACAGAAAACAAGTGCATGCTGCTTTCCCTCAGCTCTTGAGGGGACTAGTCTTCATAGAATCATAGAATGCTTTGGGTTGGATGGACCATAAAGATGATCTAGCTCCAACCCCCCCGCCATGGGCAGGGACACCTTCCACTAACCAGGTTACTCAGAGCCCCATCCAGCCTGGCCTTGAACACTTCCAGGGATGGATCATCCACAACTTCTCTGGGAAATCTGTTCCAGTGCCTCACCACCCTCGCAATAAAGAATTTCTTCCTAATATCTTATGTAAACCTGCCCTCTTTCAGCTTAAGGCCATTCCCCTTGTCCTATCACTATATGACCTTGTGAAAAGTCCCTCTCCAACCTTCTTGCAAGCCCACTTTAGGTATTGGAAGGCCAGAGAAGGTCTCCCTGGAGTCTTCTCTTCTCCAGGCTGAACAGCCCAACTCTCTCAGCCTGTCTTCATAGCAGAGGTGTTCCAGCCCTGTGATCCATTCAGTGGTCCCATAAATGATCCAGTCTTATTGCTGGATATATGCTCTTAGGGACTGAGGAGATCAGATCAAGGCACTGTAATCAGAGAACTGTGCATAATTCCAGTGAAAACAATAGTAAGGGACCTATAATATCTGTGAGAATTCCACTGCCAATGCAGCTGAATGTCTGTCCTATACACTTATTCATACAGCTGTATTTTAATATCTCTGATAATGCAAAATGCTACCACAGCAAAACTTACAGTAAGGTTTTCATCCTTGGATAGATAGGCTTTACACGTGTATACATGAATCGTTTTTCCAGATGCTTTTGAGGTTCCAAAATCTATCTTTAGCCTTGTCATCAATAGTATTGAGGGTAAGAAAATATAACATTAAGCTCTTTCCCTTTTATGTGTTTTTTTGACTGGAAACCAATTATTTAATTTGCATAACTATCTTAAAAACAATCCATGCAATCTCACTTTTTTGTCAGTGAGGTTTATAAGACAATAATAATAATAATTTTTATTATTATTTTTTATTATTTTTACCTTTATTTCTAACGCCAAATATAATATGAACTTGACTAATTTCAGAATTGAGTTGAGCCTTATTTTTTGTGAAATAGGTGCCAAAGTAATGCTAATAGAGCTGTAGTAGTAGTAATAATAATATATTATTATAGTTATTAATAATTATTATTGTTGTTACTACTACTACTACTACTACTACCACCACTACTACTACCACTACTACTACTACTACTACTGCTACTACTACAATAATGAATAATCATGATAAAACTCACAAAATAAGGTCTATTATTTCTCTGTCCTGTCTTATTTTTGAGTAATGTTATCCTATGTAAAAGGTGCTGGTTTTATAATCACTTAATGGGATTTCTTAAAACCATTTTAATATCTTCTTTAATGAATGAACTTAGTTCCCTACATAACATTGAAAACAATGTTCTTGGAAAGCACAAACTGCATATTTTGACTGAGTTTCTTTTCATTTTACTGTGAAGAAATTTCATCAAGGAGGGAAAGGCCCTGAAAGTACTGCAGTTGCTTTGATTCTGCCAACTGACAGGTAAACAGCTATCAGTCAGGACATTAGAGAAACTGCACATCACTTCTTCTGGTTTTATTTTATCAACCTTGTTGAACTATCTTGGCTTTTGTTTCTTTCCTGCTTTCTTTTCTGAACTATACTAAATCCTGGTATCTCTTTGTGGGGCTATGGCAGTGCTGCAAAAATGTACAGATTTTTTTTTCCATTTCTTTAAATTCTAGTAAGGATGTAACATAAGGTTTAAAATCTTATTGTCTATTTTTATGACCTACATGACTTAAACTGACTCTCAATATTTCTAAATAAAGGACCATCAATTACAGTTCATGCAGCATCCATTTCCACTCTCTGTGGAGCAGTTAATGTTACTTGATACCTATCTGTATTTCCTTAAAGCTGAGTTGCTAAAATTTCTCAAAAATAATATGTCCAAGCTTGAAGATGTATTTTTAAACTTTGTCTAATTGATCCATGTTCCTGGCCTGAAGCTCCTCTTGCCAGTTCTGTTATATTTCTGCTATATTTGTGCTACATTTCTCTTGTATTCATTTTTCAAAAGGAGTCTTTACTGGGTCTCAAAACAAATCCACAGTGCTCAAGAATCAATTAGAATGAAGATACTTTGAACTATTTTCATAATGTCATAACCTCTAAGTCTGCATTGTCTTTACTGGAGCTTGAAAAGCTTATAGCTATGCTCATATTTAAAAAGTATCAGCAGTCTTCTTTTAGTAAAACCCATGTTCTGCACAGAGCATTTTTAAGGAAAAAAATACCAAAGGGTGTGTAAGACAAACACAAGCCTTTGTTCTGCTAATTGTTGTGTTCATCTCAGTCGAGGTGGGATCAGGGAAGTGCCAACTATTTGAACACCTGCTTGGCCAATAAGAAGTCAATAATCACTCTGTTCTTGCCTATCTAATGGTGATGCTGTTCTTGCAAAATTCTTTCTGACTGCCATGTTTTTCCTACCCCTTCTCTGGATACTTGTGTTTGCAACTTTATTCTGTGCAGCAGCTGCTCTCTATAGATGTTTGGGTTTGGGGGTTTTGTCTCCAGATAACTATGGCAATTTCTTTATATTACCTCATGTTTCCAAAATATGCATATTTACAATTCTGCAACAGTAATCATGACTTAAGGTTCTGTAACTCATCATCACTACACTCATACAGAGATCACTCTGAGGAAATCTGCAAGGTGACAAATGCTGAAATATTATGTTACATCCTGAACAACAACCTAAACATGTTGAATGTACAGTGGAACCAATTCTTTTGTTACATTTGCTGCAAATTTAGAGTTTGTGATATGCTGAGATTTTTATTATCCCTCTCCATTTCAGGTACTTCTTAACTCTAAAATTGCATTCAGGCTGACACTATTTGCTGTCATTACAGAGCTGATCCTCTTTTGAAGGGCAAGTAAAATCTATTAATTGGTCCCAACCAACTAATTTCCCTATTGGAAGTGTATTAAAACTGCACTATCTTTAGTTGTTGGGAGACAAGAAAGCATTCTGTCACTCAAAAAAGTTCAAAGGAAAGCAATTTCCTTTCTTTTCTCAAGGAAATGAATACTCATGAGAAAACACAGGGCTGGTCTATCCTTACTTAATAAAATAACTGGATATATTTTTTTCTGCTGTTTCCCTGCTACTTGCTGCTGATGTTATGCAGGTGGATTCCCCCTGATATCCCAGAACCCAGGTAAAGCATTGCTGCAGAAATTGTTGATGCCTGTGAACAAACTAATCAAGTACCAACAGAAGATTGGAAAGTCTTAGATAAGTGTCCAAATTAATTTCCAGGTTTTTATCAACACATTGCCAGTTGCAAATTGCTGGTAACATCAGCTGCGAGATTAAAAAAATAATGTGGCAATTGCCATACTCTTTGGACTGGCAAAAACAGTATTCTCTGAAACGGATCCTATTTTGTGGTCATATGTGGTGCATCTTTTGCGCTTGCACCACACTAAAATACATGATGAAACCTTGGGGAGCACAGCTGTGTGCCCAGTACCTATCGTGATTAAATACATGCTAAAGGCAGGTGTCACTACACACCTGCTGTAACTTTAAACTCACAAAAGACAGAACAACATTAGAGAGATTTGCAGACCAAAGTAGACTCCCTTGTTACTCTAGCCAACACCTTAAAGTTTAGTGTACTAGGGTAAGATTGTTATCATTTCTTAAAATTTTTAAGCTGATAAATATTAGCATTTAAAAGAGCTGTGATTGCAGTGGTAAAATGCTTTTGTACATCCAACACCATAAAGCTCCGGGGAAAAGAGAATTAATTTTCATATCAGCATTATTTTTTCTCAGCTCCCTTTTGAGGTTGCTGAATAATATTCAATGTAGCTAATACACCCTCAGTAACATAAAGAGCTGTTTAAGCCGAGGGAGAAGTTCAGTCTTTCCTAAAAAGCTCGGGCAGAGGGCAGCATACAAAAAGCAACCACAAGATGTCAGCCTTAATGAATTGCAGTAGATTTTTCTGATTGGCTCCTTTCTGATAAGTAACTAGGTAGGGGAAAACTATTCATCATGTTGAAATATTTGTAGAGAAAGTAATCTAAGAATATTATTCCTCTTCATAAATATATTCAGAAAAATGAATGATCACATCCAAATACAGCCCCCATGAATATTTGCTTCTGGTAGAAGCAAAGCTGAAGATTTAACCATTCTGCTAGAGACTCACAGGAAGGACATAGCAAAAATTTGCCCCTCCCCACTTGCCCTTTTTTCACACTATTTCTCTGAGCGTTTTCTGTCAGAGCTGGACTATCAGACTACATGGACTTTGGGCTTTTTTCTGTAAATCTATTTTTATTTTCCTGATGTTCTTGCCCATGTTCTCATCCTACAGTTTTGAATGCTTGTAAGATAGTAAGAAAGTCCAATTTTCATTTCCAGTCCAGATTTGGAGACATCCAAGTGACAGATATGGAGCGTTGTTCCTGCAACACTTTGCAATCTATTTCCTCATAGTTCACCATTCGAGACCTGACAAAGGAGTTGTGTTCTCCATTGCTTTTTTTGAGGGATACTCTATTTACCTCTAGCTGCTCACATGAGCACTGTTTTTATGTTTGTTACCAGTATGCTTACCAGGTTTACCATTGGCTACTGCCATCAGTCACAACCTCCCGTTCTTGTTTCTGCTGGTTTTTCACACTGTGCTGCTTTGCTCTGCTCTGTTCTGCAGCAAAACTTCTGACTGCTTCTGTACCTCTGCTCAAGCCATTATTTCTGCAGTCCATACAGTCTTTCAGCTGTGCCTAAGAAGTTGAAGTGATACCCAGGATCATAGACTCATAGAATTAGCCAGGTTGGAAAAGACCTCTGAGATCATCAAGTCCAACCTTTGATCCAACCATCGTGCTTACTAGACTATGTCACTAAGTGCCACATCCAGTCTTGCCTTAAAAACCTCCAGAGACGATGAATCAACCACCTCTCTGGGCAGCCTATTCCAATTCCTGATTACTCTCTCCATAAAACACTTCCTCCTAGTATCTTACCCAAACCTCCCCTGGCACAACTTAAGACTGGGTCCTCTTGTCCTACTGCTTGGAGAAGAGACCAACCCCCACCTGGCTACAATCTCCTTTCAGGTAGTTGTACAGAGCAATAATGTCTCCCCAGAGCCTCCTCTTCTCTAGACTAAACAACCTCAGCTCCCTCAGTCTCTCCTCACAGGATTTGTTCTCCAGTACCTTCACCAGCCTTGTTGCCCTTCTCTGGACCTGCTCTAGCACCTCTGTGTCCTTCCTGAATTGAGGGGCCTAGGGCTGGACACAGTACTCAAGGTGTGGTCTCACCAGCACTGAGTACAGAGGAAGGATCACTTCTCTGGTCCTGCTGGATCTGCACAGAGGTGTTGCCAAAGTGGGCAATTTCCCAGGAGGATCTTACCTATGCTCTGGAGAAAAAAAAAAAAAAAAAAAAAAAAAAAAAAAAAAAAAAAGAGAGAGAGAAAACCACTGAAAGATGCTTTGACCCAGATTGGCTTTTGGTTCTTTTGCTGTGAGATGCAATGGCAAGCTGCTGGATTTACTTTCTTGGCAATCACAGACAGGTTGCCTGAAACACAATTAAAGCCCTTACAAATCATCTTGTAGCTGAAATATCCCAAAGCACCACAATGCTTACCAGGAAACTAAACCCTAAATCTTTGGTTCCTTCATTGGCTTGCTGCAGACAGGACATCTTACAGGGTTCTCACAACAGGTCATCAGTCTCCCCTGCACCTCACACCTCCAGCCTTACAAAACGCTTAACTGAAGCTGACCGACTCTTCGCATTCAACTATTAAGTGAAAGCATTTTCACTACAGTTACCTTGTTAAAATTTAATTCACCTTCTGTGTGTTCAGGTTTCATAATGCACTGTTTGATGGTTTCCAGTCTGCTTTGGGCATTTGCTTCTGCTCTCTAAAGAGAGCAGGCATCCTAATATACAGATTAAAGGTGCTGTGTGGCTTGACTCTGTTGTTTCTAGTGGGAAGAAGAGGGCAGAGAGAGATCACCCTGTGACTGCCTAGTAGTAACCCCAAAACATGGACACACTAAATGCACCCATACAGGGCAAGAAGGGACATGATGCAGTCATGTAGAGCCTCCAGTAGCCTGAATCTGCATCCCATGGCTGAAAGTCATCTGCTATCTGGGACAAGCGTGGCTGCAAATGTAGCTTATTTGTGTACCTGGTTGAAAGATGAGTCATGTTCTGCTTAGATTTGTTCTATGCTTCATAAAATAAAAGTGTTATAGTAGTAGGTTTCAAAATTTAGGAGGGAAAGTGTTTGGGGATGTGAAAGCTTTTTCCTGATACATCATTTATTGTAACAGTATCCTTTACTTACAATAATCCTTTGCAGATATTAAAAGTAAAATGGTAAAGGATGAATAGCTGTTTCTTCCTGTTTCTCTCAACTTCCATCTTGTAATTTACATGGAATCTGTCTGGGGTTTTAGTACATTCCTGTTTACTTTCTACTCTGGAAAGCAACTAGACATATTGGCCACTACCACATATTGGCCACTACCACAGTCACAAAGTGTATAGAATCATATACTCAGGAGTTAAGATACACTGATTTAGTACTCACTGGACCAAAGCGAAATACCAGAATTTATCTAAAAATATATCTGACATAGATACTTTCTGCAGAAAGTCCAATGCTTCCAAAATAAAAACATCACATTTTCAGACTAGTCAGTTAATTATATTTACATCTTTCAACATTTATAAACAGTCTATTAGAATTTGCCATTTAAAGAGCTTGTTCATGTCACAAAATTGAGCAGTGTAGCACCCCAGCTCTTATACTAGAAGATCCTCAAGCACGTGTGTATCTTTACATTAGTCAGTACAGCCTGAACTCAAGTTTCATTGAAGACAGCTAATAGAGTTACTGTATTGCATTAAGAGGGAGTTTTCTTTCCTTGCCTGATGCTTAATCAGCATCTTAGATGTTATTCACTTGCTCACCTGTTCTCACCATGTGATTTTCTACTTTTACCATTTTAAGACAAAGTTAGAGATTAATGCTTCTTTCAACATCAGTTTTAACCATTGACATTGATGATGATAGAAGATGTATACCTTCCCCCATGGCAAGACACAAATTCACAATGCATTTCCTGCCCTGCATTCCTAAGATTACCCATCACATTCCTTATCTTCCTATTCTGCCACTTTTATTTTAAAAACTTGCCCACTCATAACCACTACTCTCATCTTCCTAATCTGCATCATCTTCCAGCATCTCTTGAGGCTGTCCAAACACACACTTACAGGCAGGAAACAAACAACCCAAACCTGATAAGCTATGCAGTGTTACCAGTTTTTTGTCCTCCTTGCACTAGGGTGTTTCCCAGAGGGCAGGATGTGGCTTAGCAGTCTGCCTGAAGAGCTAGCCAGGCAAATGGGGTTGTTGTGTACTTTAAGATAAGGTTTCTTTTTAACAGGCAAGGCCATGGAAGGATAGAATTCCAGGTGCTATCCTGGCTTTAAAGAAGAACCCACATAAAATAGTTGGTTTTCCAGATTTCTTTGTGTGTGTGTGTTTTCCTGTACTGCATGAAACCCATACTTGGATTTTGAAATTTGCAGACCTCTCAGCATCTTTGTCACTCTTTTTTTATCTCCCTGAATTTGGACACATGTCAAGGTTCCTGTGCAAAAAGGGACCTGGTGAGGGGCAAAACTGTAGCTCTGGAGTCTGTTTGACAGCACGTACTACTGGGTGCTCCTCAACTTTGTGGCCTCCCTTCCACATGCAGCTCATCAGTTGGGTTTTCAGCTGCACCTTGCCTGTGGGATTCTGGAGCCAGAAAACATACACAAGTCAGTTTGGGGATACATCCTGTAGGTAGCTGCTTGTTTAGTACCATGGCTTGGGAACATGGGCCAGGGGATAGTTGAACAAGCATCAGTTTTGAAGGATGATTTGACATATCTGGATTTGAGAGGAAAGGTCATTCCTGCTCTGTTACTCTCAAAACACTTGACAAACCTTGAGCACTAGAACTCAGGTAAATAATGATAATAAATGGTAACATTTTTAATAATAATTTTTTCTTTCTTATAATATCTATTATTTTTCAGAGAGATTTGTTGTTGAGTTGTGTCTGTTGCCAAAGAATTCATTTCTATGAGTGAAAGCAACTTTGTAAATTAAGCATATATATAGTTGGGGAAAATAACTGCATGGAATACCCAGTCTTGTCACATTTGCTTATGCCATCATCCCAATAACTTCCTTGAAGCAAGGAGGGGATGCATAGGACAAGAAGCAGAATGGTTTACGTCACTCTGAGCTATTATTTTAGCCTCTTTCTCATTTCCCTCTCTGAGCTCTTTGGGTTCACCTAAGAGAAATCAGTGAGATGAATGGTCTACTTTGCAGGTTTTGGACAAACCCTCCCTATTTATAGCTCAGCTTTTCTAAAGGCAATGTATGAATAAAAAGATTAACACATGGAAAATGAAGCCATGATAAAAACAGCTATTGTAAAGTGTTATAAAATGTAGCCATAGCCAAAAAGTGGCACACAGCCACTGACCATTTGGCAAAGTTTTCTTCTACGTTGGTTATTTGTAACTTGAGTTACAGAGGCAAGGAAAAGTATCGCTTTTCAGCAAGTTGCTGCCTGTAATATGCATGGGGTGCCAGAGAGGGAACCTGACAGCACAGAGCAAAGGCACAGTACACCCATAGTGGCAGTGGCCCTCTGGGACAAGCAGACAGGGATGCACAGGAAACAGCAGCAGCATCGAAGGCTACAGGCAGGTAAATACTACAGAGAAGTTTAATTTATTGCCTACCACTGTCTTCCAGGGACCAGAACAATGAGTTTGCCATGAAAAAAACACTACCAGCAGAGCCCCATTCTCCAGCCACACATTCTGTCTGAATTGCAGGGCCGCATGGAGCACCAGGACCATGCTCTGTGGAGCTTACTCAGAGGTGCAAAGCAGAAACCTAGAGTTTTAAAACTTTCATGTTCATATATAAGGAGGTTTAGGGCATGAGGTCAGGAGACTTCTGAGCTGTCACATAAAAATTGCTAAGACAGCCTAGCACCCACAGACTGTGCTTGGCTTTTACATCCCTTGGCAAGTTTCACAGATGACACAACTTAAATTAGAGTGTGCTAGAATAAGAGCTGCTAGATCTCACATTAACGATATACTGTATTACCTACACATAAAAATATAGAATATGACAGACCACTGGAAGGTTTCCAGTTCTTGCAATGACCTAGTTTTTTGGCTATTCATAAAAGCAGACAATAGTTATTTTAATCAGAAACTTTTATTTTCATACTGCACCTAAATAATTAATCAAGGAACAACAATTATCATCTAAACATATTAATCTACCAAGTTACATGCAGCCATATATATACAAGAGAAATATGTTATTTTTTTGACACTGTCCTTATTAACATCCCCTTGACAAAACTGGAACAGAGATTGAATAATATTTTTGGTCAGTTTTCTATCTATAACAAGGGCATCAGATTCCTTGTGAATAAGGGAAATAGAATCCAGCCATAAAAGAATTAATACTGATCTGTTTACATAGAAATTATGCCTTAACATAAATATTTAAATGGAGCTTTGAAGAGGTATCTATCCCCATGCAAGACCAGATTTGTATATGGGTATGTATGTAAAAAGTTCTTTAACATGTTATGAAGCAAATCTAATTTCTAATTATGCTAACTCTGCAGAAATTGTGTGCTCCAAAGGTTTAATGTCTGTATCTAATCCTGATTATTCCTAATCTTAAATCACTGAAAATCCTCTGCTCCCCTCTGCAACACCTGATCTTGATTCCTGGATTACCTTATAAATACTTAATTGCTCATTAAAATAAATCATCTCCATTTTTAAATATATATTTTACATAAATAGGACCTGAGTTTCATTTTCTCACTCCTGAGCATTGCTCTCTTATGTGATGATGTCTCCTAGGTATTCTAGGTATGCTGTAGAAGAAAAGAGCTGGACTCGTCTAATTTCTGAACACTTTTCTTCCGCTCCAAATACAGAGCAAATACACATGGAAGCAACGTCAGAGATTTGAGAAGACTTGCACCCACTGAGCACGTACACCACAGTGCTGCTTTCACCCACCCCTGATCTTCTCTCTGTACAAGCAGAACTATTGCTGGGCATTGGAACTGAGGTGTTTGTACTGCTAAATTGTTGAAGGATTCTGTGGAAAAGTTTTGCCCGGGCACATCTCTCCCATGCAATTCCCAATCATAGCTAAGGAACTGTCCAAGGCCAGGAACATTTCCAACAAGGCATGCATATGGCCACCCTCATTTAGAAACAAGGGCCAATTTTGGCTGTTGTGTCAGCCCCAGAGAACTACTAATTTGTTAATTAATTGACTAGTAAGCCCATTCCTCCATGGATTAAATGTGAGTTCATTTTATTTTGAAGAACTAATGATGGCTCTTAACAGATGTCCCATGCTAAGTATGGTAGAAGGAATGCCAAGCCTACCACAAGGTGTCACCTCCATGCAGGCACCATCTATTTCATGGCATTTACATGGAACAGTGGTCCATTTTCCTGGCTAAATCAGTGAAGAAAGAACAAATAGAAAACCTCATTGTACCTCTGAACACTGTGGGCAGCTCTGTCTCCTCATCCATCTCAGAAAGACTAAAAAAGTATGTCAGGGATAGTCAAGGTTATGAAATTACTCCCATCTGAGAAGTTTCTACATACTCAGAGGCAGAGCTGGGGGTAAGGAGACCTTTGGAAAATCAGGAATACCACAGAAATACGCAACAAGTGATTATGCAGCATAAAGTGACACTTCCAGCAGCATTCTCAATATGAACCAAAGGAAGAACTGTTTCAGACAGCACACAGGAAACTGGAACTCATTGCCACATGATATTGTGGTAGCCCAAAGTATAGGTGGGTTCAAAGAGCAGCTAGAGAAGTTCCTAGGAAAAAAGTTCATCAGAGACTGTTAAACACCAAGTTCTGGATACAACTCTGTCTCTAAAATGCCTGTGGACAAGATCAGGAGAACATACTAAGCATCACTATATGTTTTACATGCTTTAGTGAATAATGCTGATCATTGCTTGAGATTAGGATATTGTGCTTTACATTTAAATTACTAAAATCTTTCTTATTTTCTCTTCTTCAATAGAGCTAATTACACAGATAATTGTTAATTACTGCCAGACCATAATTAGCATTGCCCATTATTTAATGACTTTGCACTAGCTTTTTTGTAAACTGTTGGTCTGTTTTAATGTCTGTTAATGCAATTACAAATTACAGCCCAAATCCTATTTACATATTTGTCCCATGACTCAAAACATTTGCTCTTTAAACATGACAGTAAAAATGTATGTGTCCAGTCTATATTATAGTCATTCTAATAATAACTCATTAGCTGGAGCTTAAGCACTAATGAAAACTCAAACTGGCCTTATCCAAAAAAATCTTTGGTTTGCATCTTTGCCTTATTTAAAGTGAAATAACTTTGAGGAAGAATGGCAGCACCTCACCAGATATTGGCCTGCCAGATATCCAAGATGTGCAATTGAATACATGCTAGGGATAGAACAGAGTAAAGTTTCCATGCCTGTTCTTAAAGGGATATATTATCATTACTGTATCTCAGAGCTGGATTAACTTTGGATATACAAAAATAGCTTCAGCATCTGCGCAAGGTGAGTTTTGACTCTGAAAATTAGTGTCTCACAGGAAGAAGAGGTACTCTAACAATGTCACTATTGACAGCCGGGTCTCAGGAATTAATGAAGTCAGGCCAACTAAGCTCATAATTCACTTCAGTAACAGTGCTGAAAAATGTTGAGATTATGTAGCTCTGGGCCATATTTCTGCTAAATAAGACCCTTAATAAATGAATAGCAGAAGAATGGGCATCAGTATAGCAAGTTCTGGCTACGCAAAGTCACACAAAATTTATTTAATATCCTGACAGATCTTTAAGTTGACCACTGAGAAAAAATTTACCTTGTATGTTTCCGTCTGTTCATCATCCTGGTTTTTTTTTTTTTCATATTTTTCCTTCTTCCCTTCAAACCCTGGCAGGGCATATATGTTTCTGAGCCTAACAATAAAAGCACTCCACTATGTTAAACTATACATGGCAAAGGAGTTCTTTTAACTTAACCTCCTGAGAATTTGGCCAATGAGCTTATGCAGATCTGTACTTTTTAAGTATTTTCCCTGCTGTAGGATGTAAGTTTAAAGTAATATTGCTGTCAGCACAATCATAGACAGAGTTAGAGGTCTACATGAGCTCTCAGTCAGCTAGGATTTATGGTCTCAACTTCCTTTTGAACAAATCCGTGCAACTACTAAGCCTCAGCCCAATATGCAATACCCTGGGATACCGTATTACAATGTGGAAGATACATTGGTGGAAAATGTAATCTTGTTAAAGGAAAAAAGAGCATCTTAAACATAGGCCTATGAAATTTTGGTTTCCAAATATGGTGCTAAACCAGGCCTTAGTAATGCTAGAAGTTAGTCCTGCAGTTTATTCCATCTTTGAGCTTATTTGCATATTAATAACTTAAAGAATCATTTTAGAAAAATACACATGTCAACTTATGTGCCCCCTGGTGCTGAGTGCAATGCAATTTACCAGCAGTGAGGTTGAAATGCTGACTAATTTAGAGATCAGGGGAAAACAGTACAACTGGCATCACTGCCTAAGAGGACAAGTAACACAGAGTTGCAAGAGGGCAGCAAGATGAACACTGGCTTGCAAACATGTGTAGACTTCCAAGCGTATTGCCTTGACATCCTAAAGGTGTTAAACTTTCAATTCCCTTGCATCTCCCTTGAGCGTATGCTGTTTTCTCCTCCCTCCATGGTCCATGATGTGTAAATCAGTAGCCATCACTATGTGCTTGTGTGCACCTGTGCAGGTGGTGAGCTCAATAACACAATGGAATCACCTCAAATGTGATCAGGCAAGAGCTGTCTGTGAATAATAGTTTTTCATGTCCTCAAAGACCAAAGTAAGAAGCCTTCCAAGTGGTGTCTTGAAGATACGTGAGTTTCTTGCAGGCGGATTGAGCTGAGGAAGAAAACTCATCCTATATGTGGTGTATTAGTTACATGTTTTTCAACACTTTCCCCTATAAGTCCAGCTAAGTGACAGATTTAGATGCAGAGATAATAATAACAATTTTTTTTTCTTGTCTGGCTGATTTTTTTTTCTATCTTACTTTTCAGCCAGGTCCATTAATGAAAGTTTCACTGACCAGCTGCACAGGCATAGATTCTGGTGTAATGCAGGGAAAGACATAAGCAGAAAACTTGGGAGTTTTGCTGGTGTGACTTTGAAAGTGACCTTCCACACCAAATGAAAAAAAAAAATCAGTAAATTTCACCAAATCTCCAACCTTCTCTTCTAAGGTTCAAAAAAATTTTGAGGAGGGATTTTCTGTCTGTTTTTTATGAAGGAGAGCTGATGATGAGTATGTAAAAATCTGATGCTATAGAAAAGACGAGAAAGTGATTTCACAGTTATGAAAGAGATTACTGGTCACAAATTCCTTTCCTGTTTAAATTAACATCTTGGTAGATGGAAAACCTAATTCCAGTAGTATTTTACGGATAGCTGAAACACTTAACAGCAACAGTAAAACAAAAAAAATCTTTTAGCACTCCCTTTGAAGAAAAAAATAATTGAAGTTCACATTCATCAGTATCATAGATGATGGAAATTTGTCTTTATAGAGAAGGGCTGGAAGTATTTTGTATTCCAGATTATCCTCTTCACTGGATGATCTTCTCTATCTCTGTCTTTCTTCGACTGAGAAAGTTTCGTCTCCAGCCCTTTCTTTCTTCAGCCAGAGCTCTGAATTGTCCAAGAGGAGCAACTTGGTGGTGATACTTCAAATGTCAGGACATAATCTGTAATATAGGTCACATTTGACACATGACTAGGTTCAAAAGCCAGCAGCACAAAGTACTCCATGAAAGTTTTCCTCTAACTACTCTGTTGTGTTTCATACACATAGTAAATACGTATGTCACACCTGTCCCAACTGTCATTTACTTCTTGCTCTGTGTTGCAGTTTTGTTAGAGGTTCAAAAAGAACAGGAGAGTTGGTCTGCTGCTAGATCCCTCATGGTTAGGTAGAGTTATTTGGAAAAAAAAATATTTAATTACCAGCTTCTATATAGTCTGCACATCAACTTACATGGTTTTTCAAAGAACAGACTTACCTGGTTAGTACCAGTGAAAGTTGGTAGGAAGAGTGTCCTACTTCATTGAACACAAAATTTAAGCAGGAAAGGAGGAAAAGATTATTTTGTTTCTTCAAAGTATATTGAAGGGAGGTTTCTCGCTTGCCTCTCTGAGTCCTGGAGTAGATATATTGAAGGCAGAGAGACTAGCAGCATTGTTCACTGGAGTCTCTGGAGAGAAGGGACAATGAGTTTTACATAAAATTTGGAGGATGTCAGGAGTGTCTTGGAATGGGGGTGAAGGCAGTAATGAGAGAGCAGCTTTATTTCCAAGATTTTGATTTGCTCCCAGTCTACCTTCTTCTGTGTCAACAGGGATTCAGCAGGAGCATTCATGCAGGAGAGAGCAGGTGACAGGACAGCCAGTTCTGGGAGGGGGCAGTGCTGTCACGTCCCTGACCGCCATTCCACATACCACTTCTCACTGAGCTCAATTTGTGGTGATGAAGTCATTTGTTAGTAAGATGTCAGATCCTCTCTCCAGTCAGGCTCTACATTGCCTTTTTGTTAAAATAATTAAAACATAACTAAACCACAACGTTGTGACTCTTTCTGTGCTGTTCCTTGCACTTAGGAGCTCTCAACTGCCAGGCTATTTCATTATCGTTTTTCAGATATGTCCTTTATATTTATTCCATAATGTCTGCAAAAATATGGCAACAGTTACATTACTGATATCCAGCAATCACTGTTAATTCATTGATTCCTGATACATTCTTATCGATCTTCATTCTTATTTTGAATTGGAAATTCTTCACTGAAAATAATTTTTCCCCCTCTATATTTGCATGAGCCCCTACACAAAGGTTTGTCATGTAGGAAAAAAAGCAAAGAAGAAAAAGAATCCACTCCACATAATCTCATTCACCTATTCTCTGCCTGCTCCACTCCCTTTTTATGCACTAGGTCCCTTTCAATCAACAAAAGTTGTAGAAGACTTGTGTGGCTGCAGTTCAGTTTTCAAGAGCAAAGCCTTAAGGGTGAATCAGTGCAGTAGGATGCAGGTTCAATTGAAAAGCTCTTCTATTTCTAACAGACTGGGGGTTTTCTGACCATAGAGATAATGAAGAGATAAAGCCTTATCTCCTCCTTTCCTTACTTTTGCTATTTACCCCTTCACAGGGGCTGCCTGGTTACTTAAACAAAAGAAAAGAAAAAAAGGAATCCGTTTTTCTTCAGACTTCCAGCTGTGTTAGCATATCTGTTTATTTACATGTTTGCAGGTCTGGTGAAGCATAATAGGATGGCTCTAAAGAGCTGAATGAGACTTGTCTCCTCTTGTTAAGTGTCAGTTTATGGTTGAATGGCAGAGGAATTTATAAGCAGAATTAGATTTCCAGACCCAGAAAGGGCTATAATGAAGGATAGGGAGTGTTCTATATCTGTATCATCTCTATCTAGCTATAGCTATATCATCTATATGTATATCTATTAAGGAGTTACAGAAAACTCATAGTAGTGACTTGATTTCCACTTAATTTTCCTCTGGGCGTTCCACTGTTAACTGTTAAGTAGTATATACAGCATGTCACCGAGCTGAAATGTGTGAATCCCAGTACTTGTCACTTAAAATATGAAAATGGCATGCTGAGGGAGACAGTTCTCTAGCCTTTCTGACTCTTCCTCAAATTTGAATATTTTTTTAAGAAAGGCGGTGAGAGTTGTGGGTAACAAACCTTGTGAAAAAAAAAATCTTTTCTCTAAAGACTTTCATTAAGAGATATTTTTATTCCTGTGTTGTAAAAAAGGAAAATGAAGGAATCCTATTCCCATCAGGGAGACAATTTTTAACAGACAGAATACATTTCCCAAATTCCATTGTACAACTTATCCCTAATTTCTGTATCCCTAGAGTGAGGTTAATATTTTTGTAAGTATCAAAAGTAACTCATTTTAGGATGAATGCTAAGTGAGAAGTAGCACTGCTACAGCATGTACAATTAAAACACTGATCTCCAATTATCATCTTAGAGCAGTAACCAACAAATAGAAAAGAACTTCTTAAGCCTTCAAAAAATTCTTCAGTTATTCAAAAAAGCTTGAATTACTGTCATGTAACATTCCAAATGAAAGTTTATCTGTGATGAACTTAGAGCAATGAATTTACTGCCTTTTAGTAAGTAAACGTATATGTCTCTATTATAGACCACCTAATCTACATTTTTAAAATACCTTCCTTTTGAAAAAATGACATTTCACTTCAAAACTGGTTAAATATTTACCCTAATTTCCTTGATGTAGGATATTTATTTCATGCAATTACAGTGGTGTTCACTCCTGTTCAAGTAAGACATCCTTTGTTTAATACATTTGTATTTAGTGCATTGTACATTTTACAATTCTTTTAAATTTATATCATACTGTTGGGGAGTTTACCTCAAGTCAAAATATAATCTGATCTACCTCTATATCTATATCCCTATAGAGAACCTCAAATAGCTACCAAGTGATGACTTCGTAAATTAGTGGTGAAGAAGTTACAACAAAATATGTAAACATATGTAGACACTTTTTTTTTAACTGAAAGGTGATGAAAGCTTCAGAAACTCGTGCTTATTTTATCAGGTCAGCTCCACAATTCCCTTTGACTTAAAGCAAAGCTGAACACTTCCTTAAATGTAAAATTCTACAAACAATGTGCTCAGGTATTAGAGCAGCATTCAAAGATGATGTTTTAATTAGTCAGATCTCTATGATCTATAGTAAATCTTTAAAAGTTCACTTGTTTCAGCTTTGCTAACAATCTAATTAACCTCTATATTTGTATAATCAAATTTAACTTACTTAACTTTTTAAGATTTTACTATACAAGAAAAACAGTCTAATGAATAGGCTACTAAGTTAAAACTAAAGTGATAGCATTTCACTTTTTAGCTTAGGCATAGAGCCATCAGCAAAAACAGAAATACATGGTTTTTAGTCTATGTCACATATCCATAAAATGAGAAGAATACTTCTCTTTCTTTCATGGCTGTCATGAGAAATAAAATTCATTAATGGCTATAAGGCATTCAGATACTGAAATGAGACACACGAATGCACATAATGTAGTAAACTAAACAGTCATAGAAGATGGGTCTGAACCTAGGAACTTGCTCATCTGCATTAACAGTGAACCAAGTAGCTCTTTTTTCAGCAATTTGGGGCACAGCTCACAAGTTAAAAAGAGGGGAGCACCATTTCCAATTATGAGGTTGTACCTGGCCACAATTTGAAATTTGGAGACTTTAGCAATACAGATCTTGGCTTGGTACCTGAAGTCAGATGGGCAAGAGGCAGAGAAAAACATGGAGCCCATTAGTCCTGAGATGCACTGTTTTCTCTGTGCAAGTAGGACTTAGCTCCTGAGTATATTTACTAGTGATAAAATCAGATCTGCAAACCACAATGTATGGTGCATCACAGTTTTATGTGAGAAGATTTGAGGAAGGATTGCCATTCCATGACAATCATTTTTTGCAAAGCACTCTGCTCTGCACTGGGCAGCTGCACAGAAAACAAAGGACTTTCCAATTTTCCTTTATTTTTTAACTGAAAGACAAAAGAACAAGATGCCACACTGGCTGCCTCTGCTCCCAAAAATATGTTTTAGCAAGACCTATTTAAAACCATTGTCTGACTTCAGAAAACAAATTATTTCATAGTTTATCAGCTCCAACTAACACAATGCATTTTAATTGCACTAACTCTATATCATATTCCAATATATCAAAATCTACTTGGACAGCATGGAGTTACCCAAGTACTTGGTCAAATGAGTTCTTATTCTAAGTTAAGAAGAACTGAAATATTTTCAATTTTTTTAATTTTCACATGGCCTTACGTGAGCACTGGTCTTGCAAGCTGTTCCACCCAACTGAGCCCATGCAGACACATACAGCTCCAGCTGAAGAAAGTGGATAGATATTTTTGGTTGGTTGGTTTTTTTCTTTACGTTGGTCCCCTTTTGAAGAATTCATTTCAAGTTTACTACTCCCATCAATCCTGGGATAGACTCCTAGAATGAGTTGTCCTTCAAACAAGATTGTTGCAAGCTATATATCTGCCTTCAAGGGTCTTTTGTTGCCCAGCGGAGCTAATTGATGTGAGGAAATAACTCTCCTTTCAAAAGCAAAACTGAATCTTTACCAAAATCCTTCAGGTTCAAAGAAACTTGGGAGAGACCAAGATTTTGAAAGAGTTTGCGGTGGTTTTTGGGTTTTTCTAGAAATGATGTTTGAAGAGAAGCTGGAAAAGCCATTATCCTTAACATCTATATTGGCAGGTTCCGAAGCAGAGAAGGATATCAGTATGTTTGAAAGGGTAAGAAGAGCACTGAAAGCTGCTAAACCAGGTCACATATTTGAAATATGCAGTTAGACCAGGTGATTGTCACCTGGGAAAGGCATATGTTTCTAAAAAGTACTTGTCAGCTGTGACTATTTCCTGTGAAATTATAGCCCTATCTACTTATGCAATGAGTTGAACATGTCCAGCAAAGGGTCACAAAGATAATTAAGGGATTGCAGCACCTACCATACAAGGAGAGGCTGAGAGCTGGGATTGTTTAGCTTGGAGAAGATCCTTGTCACTGGTATCCAGTGACAGGGCAAGAAGCAAGGAGCACAGATTGAAATTAGCAAATTACATTTAAACATAAAAATTATCTTACTGTGAAGATGGTTGAATGCTGAAACAGATTGTCTGGTGAGTTTGTGGAGTTTTTGTTCTTGGAGCTATCAAAACCTGACTGGACACAGCTCTCAGCATCCTGCTGTAAGAGACCCTGCTTTGAACAGAGGAGCTGAATTAGGTGATCTCCAGAGGTCACTTCCAAACTCAACCATTCTGTGAACCTGTTTGGTGACTGTTTTCTTGAATGAGAACTGAAGGACAGTTTTAAAGTATCCTAAAGACCTCTTCTCTTTAAGCTACTCAGCTACACTGTCTTACTTCATAGGGAAACTGAATGGCAGCTGCACCACGACAGAATGAAGAGATTTTTGATACTCACCCAAGTCTTTGTCTCATCATGCCATTGTCACAGCTCAGTGTATGCTATGTCCGCAGCAGCTTTCAACACAGAAAGTTAGGAACTAAATCAGACTTGACAAGGTGGGATTGTTTTCCCCCTCTTCCCACCCAACTCACTCTTGTTCACTTGTGCAGTGAACCACTGAACTAGCTGAAAAAAATCCACTTCTCTGTAAAAGTATCTAGCTAAAAAAAATATATACTTCAGCTATGCCCATTCTCTAAGTCAGTTCCCAGTAAGGGAAGGCACCATTTGTTCCAGAACTGCCTTGAGGCAGAATACTTTTTTTTCAATGGCCCTTCCAGCTAATTTTGATGCATGAGAAGCTGCCCCTGTGAAAACAGACCAGACCTGGGAAAAAACCAAACATCTACCTCTGAGACAGGTATCATGTCATCTAGACTACAACCTCTTCCAAACTGTACTCTTGGTTGTGAAAATAGTTTCTCTAGGTCAGGATCAAAACTTCCAAGAACTCAGCTACTTCCCATGTTGCAACTATTCTATAACTCATGGCTAATTGCAGAGGATTGTCAGTTATAATCTTTTATTTGTGTAACCCTTGATTACATAAGGAAAAACAAAGCAAGTACAAACCATGTTTGTATCAGCAAATATCTCCTGCTTTTTCCAAAAATATCTTACCCACCACTTGTTTTCTATGTCATCACTGTTCAAGGCTCAAGAGAGTTCAGTTTTCATCTCTCTCATGACTGCTTTATCCCTTCACTTCTTTCCAGGCTTGTTTGTTAGCTTTTCCTCTTTCTTTTGAAGAAAGCAAGCTTGATAGGTTTTAACTAATGATCATGTCCTCTACACTAACTATAACACACGTATAATTAATGATGGAAGCAAAAGGTTAAGTAAACGAAAGGTCATGACAATTGAGGCTGATTTCATTAGACAGCATCGGTATGTTATTGTTCCCAATGCAGAAATCTAGGTTTAAAGGAAGATAATGCATTCATTAAACTGGGATGCAGGAAATTATCATTCTTCCGTTTCTGTTGGGTCACCTGCAACTATTACTTTAATTACGGTCACAAGCAGCAACTGCTAACAAATAGCCTGAAAAGTACATAGGAATGTGCTTTCATCAAAAATTATTCACAAACATTTTGATTCTTACACACTTGCTCATTGGGTAAAATTTCCCAGTCTGAATAACCAATCTTACATGTAAGAGTGGAAAATTCTCTCCACTGATTTGTGTCACTTCCATTTTCATCTCTTGGTAATAAGAAAGGAATGGGACACTCCAGATATGTTATGATCAATTAAAATAGAACTAGGATTAGGAAAGGATACTTTATCACCTATAAATTGAATGAAACATGGTATTTAAAGAAACACACTAAAATTGCAGCTCTCAGGTCCCTAGATTAGAATATGTTGCTGAAGTACAGATAAACTGCTTTGGGAAAAGGACAGTGTTTGAAGCTGGAAGTTAAAGACTTTGCTACTTATTCACATATTGGTCTGTATAAATTGCAGTACTGGAGGTCCAGAAGAATTTCTTTGATACTTCCATTGCCTGGAGTGGAGTTTTTCTAAGAATGGATTTAGTTCTACATTTTAGTACCTATATTACTAAGCCTAATAACTTCAGTCTCAGTGAGGTTATGCCAACGTTCTCTTCATGACAGGGAAAATGCCAGACACCTATGTTTTTTATATATTCACAGTTTATCACTGAGCTTTGCAGCTCCTGAGTGTCAGTCCTGCCTCTCTCCTTCACCCACGTCCACTTGGCTCTGGCACAGAGCCTTCTCTTCAGTGGCTTCATTAACCAGCCAAATACTGCTGCTAATCACACTTCTTGGTCCTTCAGCGATTGTCAGATTTTTGATGCTCCAGTTTCTCTGCCCTCCTTTTCATCACCAGTATTTCTTCCCTGATTGCATCTTTGCCCCTCCATCGCCATTCTGTAGCTAACTGTTTTGTTCCCCTTATTTTGAGTCTCAGACCTGCCCTTGTTATTTATACTCCAGAATTCATTGAAAAAAGTTGCAAGATCTTCTATTTCCATAGCAATCTGATTCTCCACTTTCTATCTCAGCTTTACTTTGGCCAAGGAGCACCTCTTTTCCTCCATTCATTCAGTGGTTTTTATCTCTATCTGTTACCACATTTTGTTTTCCATATCTACAAGAGTAAATAAATAGGTTTTGTGAAGATCTCCATTCCATGCTTCCTTCTCCATTCACGTTTTAACTTGGACTTTCTCAGCTGAATTGTTTTTCAAATTTGTTCTGATAGCAATTACAATGGGACTTAAACTATATTGACTTTTAGTCAGAAAACTCAAAATTTGTTGAAATGACAAGTTTCTGTTGTCTTTTTTTATTTATTTAAAACAGTATGGGAAATATGAAGGGAGACTCTTCTGCATGAAAGCCGTCTCCATTTGAATCAGTGTCAGTTTCAATCAGTTCAGCCTTTAGCCATGTGGTTTACATCTTCAATTAACTTATGAGTGAATTCAGATTGACTCAAACTGATGTGGCAGGGGTAAGCCAGGAGTGAAACAAAATCTTTTTGAGAAAATAGTTTTGAGTAGTTTAAGCCTTCCTTATCAACTAAGGATTCATTCTTAAAAATTGTTATCAACAGTACAAGTGATGCTGAAAATGAATGCTTGTAAATTATTATTCTAGTTGCATATTATTCTAGTCCTGTGAAAATGCAGAGAAGCTCCTTCTATGTTAACTTCTCTGCTTGGTTTTTCAATATTCAATGGAGTAGGGAAACACTGACCTAAATGACTGTAATTAGTTCTTGTGATTGTAGTAATAGTAGTTGAAGAAACAAAGTAAATGTATAAGCCAACTGTGGCTTTCCACCCACAGATGCATGAGGCAGGCACTTTCTCACTCCACGCCCCCAACTCCAAGCAATCATTTCCTTTCTTCACCACTGTACACTTTGAAAAATGTTCTGTAATTTTTTTCTACCAGCTAACAATTCCATTTTTTTGAGCCTGCAGTTTCCCAAGGAAACTAGTTCAAACTCCTTAAATCAGTCTGCTATAAAGAGCCAAACAGTTTCAGGTAATGAAAACGGCATACAGTGTAATGCAATAAAACCCACAGACGAGTCTCTGTCATAACAACATAAAATTTATTCCTAACGTTAACTAATATTTTCATGTTTTTTACTCTTAAAGGCTACATGTATTGATTTAAAAAGCTTTAAATGTTAATGGTTAACCAAGTGTATGTTGCTGAATTCCTAAAAAAGTATTTGAACATGACTGTGGTCCTTTTGAAGTAATTGTTTAAGTGTGAAGATCTTGTGCAGTCGTTCAGCTTTACCATAATCCGTCATCCTGCACCAGACTCTACTGTTGCTCTTGGTTTTGGTGAGCATTAGATGAAAAATTCTGTATAATTTTTCTTTTTTAAAAAGTGCCATAACCACTGCTTTGACCTTTCTGTTTGAACTGAACTGAACAGGAGTCAGAATCCTCGGATCAAAAATAGAACAAACATTTAAAAACTTACCCACAAACTTTAGGTAATCAGCTGGACACAAGGAGACCTGAGCTGTTATTCCCTTCTTACTATCCTTTTTCTTTAATGGTAGTATAATGTAAAATACAGAAGCAATACAGATCAGCAATCACACAATGATTTGTCTCATTTTTAGAGCTGATTCTTAAAAAAGGGGTCCTCGTAGCAGAGACCTCCTTGCTCCCCTGCTTCCATCCTTCCCCTCCTCCCACTAATGTCACTGTGGGGTGAAGCCCCAAAGGTGATGTCTATTCTGCTGAATAAAAGAGTACAGGACTCATTCTCTATTACTCTGTGGTTAACTAGCCTGGCACATCTCACAACCACACAAGGGTTTAAGCCAGTTATTCCTGCAACCAAGCCACTAGCAATCTGCACATTAGGCTTGGTTTTCAACCATGCTAGTTGCTCAGGCATAGCCTGTTGCCTGGTAGGCATTAAATCACTTTATAGACTGTGCACAACTGGCACTCTGGCATTTGCCCTGGCCCTGTTCATTTTGCTAATTCATATGTGGCCAGGGAGTCTCCATATCTCTGAACAAGCAAACCAGCAGTAAGAACCTGGCCACAGGATTTTCCATCCGTGAAACAAGACATGATGGGTAGAACAGACAAATCAAGAACAATAATCCTGTATACTCTGTTTTGGCAGGAGCAAAATGTTTGTCTTCTTCTTTGAGGCAAAACCAATACCTATGTGACACACACATGGCATGCTCATTCCCATTAATAGGAAAGCCCAAGCCAGCACTCCTGGAGTTGCATGTGTGGCTTTGGTCTAAAAAGCAGAAAGAACCATCTGCATTGACAGGGGTTTCACAGCTTCCTGGTTGGTTTGATTTTCCTGATCAACCCATTGTCAGATAATGTTGTGGCAAGGGTTTGGATGGACATTACTCAGTGTCTATACCAGTTTAAACAAGAGGCATAATGCTGACTTTCAAATTAGTATATCTGAGCCCCTGAACAAGGACAGAAATGATCAAGAACTTGAATAAGGCAAAATATCTACTGCTTTGGAACTAAGTGTAGTTTTGTAAACTGCTAAGTATTGGTTTAGAAAAGGTATGGAGAAGTAACAGTTGAGGCTTGCCAGAGTGTTCTGAGTGTGCTTATGGTAAAGACTTGACTCAAAGAGAATTGATTTTGCTGCAACTAAATAAATTTCTAAAAAGCCATTTGTGACAAAATACGTTTCACTTATTACCATATTAAATGTTCATGTACTTAGATATCTGTCTAGGTTTGCAAATGGAACATTCTTGAGAATCTTACATTAAAATTTAAAGCTTCATAAAATCCTGCATGATTTTCACAAGGCCACAAAATAAAGCAGAATACATATTTTGGCACAGCTTTTCCAAACAAATTCCTAAAAAGTCCCCTCCTTTCTTTGGCCCCACTGGCAAAAGCAAATATAATAGGAGGAAAACACATGAAAAATAGGAAACTTCCCTGTTACTAATATTTTTCTTGAGTCATTAAAAAAATTAGAACAAACCCAAAGGCAAAAAAGGAGACTAATGGCTAAAAGGAGAAAAAAGAAAACTCTGTGACTGCATACAACCATTGCCAGCTAAGAAACAAGAGCACAGTTTGGACCATCAGGAGACATGAGCATTTCTGGGGGAGAGGAAACAGAAAACAAGACCCTCACCTGCATCCTCCTATAGCACATTTCATATCAGTTTTGCTGACAGCATGCAGGGAACACTTAGCTTTATAACTGCAATAATTTCTTTTGATTGAGTTTTATAGTAGACTTGATGTATTTTTTAAAAATAAATGAAAAGGGGGTTAAAGTGGATACACAGTAGTCAAATGTGTTATCACCAGGCTTGAGACCATTGGGGTATATACCTAGTATACACCTTCCAAAGCTGAATCTTACTGTAGTCTTACTATGTTACTGCCCCTGAGACCACTGGTGGAATGAGAAGCTGGTGGAAAAGGTCCACATTGAATCCACAGTTCTGGGGGCAGCAAGAGGAGGCTGCTCCACTGCGGAAGGAGAGGCAGGAGCCACAGGTGATGGCAGGAGCCTTACTGACAAGGATGCAGAGCAGTTCTGTTGCTGACAATGAAGGCCAGACAAGAGTCAAGATAGCCAGAGAAGTCCACAGGGATGAGGCAGGTCTGAGTTCAAGTCTGTCACCTGTCAGCGTCCAGATCAACAGGCATGGCCATGGCTGCAGACAGTTGCAATGGAGCTTGAGTGTCAAGAGTGAGGGCCTCAGATTAAAAATAACTCCTGGGTGAAGAAACAGCAGGCTCTCACAGAGGTTTCTCCCAGCATTTTATTTCAAGGCGGCAAGCTATACTCTCTCTGTACTGTCCCTGAGCCCACACAGCTGCCTACCCAAAAGGAGGGATGCACACAGGACCTCCACACCAACCATGTATACTGTTTCCACTCTGAAGTTTTTCCCAAGTTTCTGTCTTGCCTTCGTCTGCAACAGTTCCTTATCAAATCTATTTCAGTAGTCTTGTAAACCCCATTTTGTAGACAAGATTCTAAATGTCTTTTTCCTTCTCCACTGCATTCCCAGGCTTTTTTTCCTCTTTCTTCTTTTACTGTATCCTATTCATCCACTAACTTCCCACGCTTTCCTCATAGTTTTCTAATCAGTCTCCCTAGTCCCTGCCCCTGACGACTAATAGGAGAGATGCTGCCATTTCCTGCAGATATGTATGACAGCTCTTCCAGTCAACAGTAACACTAGTCTTCATTAATTCATCTTCACATGTTGTGGATTTCACTATGCTGGCAAATAAGACACGCTGATATGAGGTGACATGTTTTTGGCAGCAAATCTTTGCTTCTGCTCCTCAGTTTCTAGACTTAGCTTTCTGCCCCTTGAACAGTCCTGATCTCAAAAGACTCTTCCTCTTAATCTATTTTTTTCTCATCCTGGTCTTGCATTTATCTTTTTTCCATTTGAATCATACAGCATCGTCCTTCCTGCTTCCAAGGTGTCAGCAGTAGTGTCATTAAAAGGATAAGAGAGAGAACTGCCTTGTTCCTAGTTCCCAAACAAGAACCTCTTTGGCATAAAGTGCAGCTAAAAGCATACATTCAAAGTTTTTCCTCAGATTCTGTAGCCTGGACAACGAGGAGGCTGTGAGCTACCCATTCACTGTAGAAGACCCAGAGTATATCAGCTGGTTGGTGTTCAGTGTTGGAAGTGACTTGGGTTTTCAGTGGATCCAAGGCTTTGTTGATTTTAGCAGTTAGGAAAGTCATTCAGTGTGTGCAAACTGGGGTCTAGCAAGGGGTTATAGCTTGCCCAGGTCTGGACAGAGTACCCACATAAACAACAAAAGGCATTCTCCTGCCATTACACTGGATTTGAAGTGCCTGTTCTAAATGTTCAGATGGCTAGATTGTTTTGAAAATAATATCTGAGCATGGACCAAATACATATTTTTTTAATCTTCTTCTTGGCAATGACTGAAAAATGTAAACTGGCTATAACAGGAGACACGAAAAATTTCATACCAAAGTGCTTGCCAAAGATACAAAGAACTGGAAGGCTGTGTTATAGTGGGAAACTTTTAAATTATTTTAATAATAGATGACAAAACCACACCCATATATAACAAATAGCATTTCATGGAAGTATTGCAAAGAAACCTATACACAGTCTCCAGAAGTGCCTACAAGACTAATGAAGGAGCTGGCAAATGATTCCATCAGGAAAGAAAACAAAGGATAATCAAAGCAGAGCACAAAGAGGATAAATGTGGAAGGTCAGGAAACATGAAGGAACAGAAGACTCTGCAGGACAAAATGAATAAATGGACAAAATGAGTAAACATGGTCTCTGCTCTGAGTAGAAGTGCAGGTGGAATAGGAGAAACTGTTTTTGATCTAACACATCTGTCTTCAAACTGATGTCCAAAACCTGGGAATGTGCTGGAGATGTTACCAGGAATCTCAAAAATTCTCTCCTGAAGATCAGTGTCTCAGTCCTTCATTTCAAACATTTGATGAATATTTCCCACAGTTGGAGATACCATTACAGAATGGAAAATAGTACTATTTACTAGTTAGTCTTTTTTTTTAAGTAAAGTGAAAAATGTTTAGTAGACCTCACTAGAAAAATACTATATGCAATTATTTTGTGACATATTTTCATAAGCTATTCCAGAAATTATGTTTTATAGCAGCACAACACAAATAAGACCAAATGCTTTGTTTTGCTTTGAGAAAAACATATTGCATGAAAAATTAAAAGTGCTTTTTCAAGCACTAATATTTTTGAAAAATATCTTCAGTGGTTTTAGTTTTTCACCAGGGATGGCAGGTCACTTTAATTGGTCACCTTGAGAAAAAAATTCCACATCTCATTAAGCTGCCTCAAAATGTTTAATCTGTATAGAAAAAAACCAAATTTTTCACCAAGTTCTCAGAGGAAACCCTACAAAGAAGACTAGTGGTAAAAAACTGAGAAAATTAAAGTAATAGAAAAAAAAAGTGCAGTGTTTTCATAGCCTGTATGCAGTTCAGTTATTTATTGAAATAGTTCAATTCTGAATATGTCCTGAATAAAACTTGTTTTATACAAACTGGTTATAAAATTAGGTTATGTCATATGCTGAGGGCACAAAAACAAAGCACCAGGGGAAGTTTCTTTTTCTGAAAAAAAAAACCAAAAAAACTCAGCAGAAATAGCAGGGACCAGGAAAGAACTCTCCCCTATATACTAAAAAAAAATTAAAAAAAAAAAGGTGAAAAATCAAGTTTTGACCATGTTTTGGGTTTGTTTGTTTTTCAGAAAAGTCTCATGCAGTCTCAAACTACTAGCAAAATACAGCTAGCCCTGTGTTAAGGTAATATACCTATATATTGGGCTAAGTTTATATATATATATATATACACACACACAGAATGTGCACTAAATTTTAGATTATAGAGTCAAGTATTAGGAGCTCTAGATATATGTGGGTACTTAAATATCACCTGTGAAATGTGATGAAGTAGCTTTCTACGACTGTCCCTAGGTAAGTCTAAGTGGAACAGTGTCATTTAGTCACTGGAAGGCTTTCTCCTGAGCCTTGGAATTATCTCTGCATCCAACACAAAACCTTTCTGAGCTAAGTAAGACAGTATTTGAAGGCATGAGAGGTTCCACAGCTGCTTTAATCACAGGCTAAGATCACACAGAAAAATTCTGTGTAAAGTTTTTCTGTGAAAAAAAGAAATTAAAAAGCTATGTACACTAAGTATTTTAGCACTGACTTGGCCCTTATTTAGCCTCATAAAGTGCTGACAAATTCTTGAAAGTCTCACTGTACCCCTAAAATTAAATCTACAAAGGAAACCCCAAGAATGGCAAGTTCAAGGCAAGTATAGTAATGCCTAATTATAGGGAATTGTATGTGAACTGAGCTCACTAGAGTATGAAATGAGAGCTTAAAAAGTGATCCTTACCACGTGACACATTTTTATCTTGCTCTTTTCAAAAAATGCAATTGCATTTGCTATCCATCTCTTTCCTCTCAAAAAATTTTTGAACTCTTTTTACAATTTTGGCCAAATTCAACATAAAGGACCCCAAAATACTCAGTGCCATGAGAACCAGTGGTCAAGAAAATGAACCTGCTAATCAGTGTCCCCACCAGATGGAGGATCGTGTGACTTTACCAGTTACCTACTGCTTGATTTACCAGTTGGCTAATCCCCTCAGCACGTGTTCCTGGTGAGGTATCGCACTGCGGGAAACCACCTCAATTTTTGCTAGCACATGTAGGAAGTGGTGACTACTGGAGTGGATAGGGGGGAAGGATGTGGAACACTGACCCATAAGTAGCCAATCTTTGTTAACCCTGCTATTTCTAGAATCATGATCTATATACACTTGAGTGAACTCTGTTCGTGACAGTATGCAAACTACCATGGGGGTAGGTATTCCTTGGATAACTCAGAACGAGATGGAAAAATGAAACTTTGCCATTAATAAAGTCTCATATATTGGAAAGGAAGCCAATCATGGTGCAAGACAACTGGGAACCAACAAGCCCTGGAAAAGCCAGTTTTACAGCTAGAATCCTGCCTGTTTTGTGGACATGGACCGCACATTGTGAGACCCACGACCAGCAGGTCACGAAAAATGTGCAAGATGCTGCACACAGGAGCGATGCTAGCGGCAGATTTGGAGTGAGCAGCAGCACAAGCGTACACGGTGCAGGATGGGGAGCCCAGTCCTCGAGGCGGCGGAGCTGGGCAAAATCACAGGTGCCAAATGGCCTCCACGACCTGCAGCCAAGGAGGGTTCCGAGGGCGACGATGCTTGGGCGGATATGGTGAGCGGAGGCCCCGGTGCCGGACCCCAGAGGAAGAGGCCCCCGACCCCAGCGAGCGGCGGCCCCGGGGAGCTGTCGGGCGTCTCCCGGTGGGGCTGTGGGGCGGCTCCCGTGGGCGCGGCCGCGGCCGCCCCGCCCCGCCCGCCCCGCCCGCCCCGCCGGCTCCCGCTGCCCTGGAGCGCCCCCGCGCGCAGCCGCCGGTGCCGCCCGCCCGCCCGCCTGCGGGGAGGGCGGCGGGGCAGGTGCGCGGCGGCTGCGGCGGCGTGAGCCAGCGCTGGGGCCGTGCCTGCCCGCCGCGGCCGTGTCTGCCGCCCGCCGCCGCCCCTCCTCGCTGGCTGCTGCTGCCGCCTTCCCGCCGGGAGCACCGTGTCCCTGTGCCGCCTCAGCTCGCTTTCTCCTCCTCCGTTCTGTCCTGCCAGTGGCTCGGGAAGACGGAGCCCCCCGCGGGGGGCGCCCGTCGGTGGGTGCGTGTCCCCCCAGCCCCCGCGCTCGCCTCGCCACCGCGGCAGCCGCCGGCGCAGCCCCGCTCAGCCCGGCCACCATGGCGTGCGGGAGGTAAGCGAGCTCCCTTCACCTCCCCCTTCGCGGTCTCGCCCTCCCGCCGGCGCTGCACCTGCCAGGGCGTGGGGGGGCGGCCGCGGGTTCTCCGGTGCCGGAGGAAAAAGTTGCGCGGGGCGCAGGCGGAGCGGCGCCGCATTGTTGTGTGTGCGGGAACTCCCTGCGGGCGGCGGCGGGGCGGGTGTACTTCCGGGTTCGCACCTTTCTCCCTTGGCCGCCGTGCCCCCTCCTCCGACGCTGCCCCCGGGCCCGCCCGGGCCGCCGCCGCCGCCCCCGCCCGAGCCGCCGGGACGGGGAGAAGGGGGCGGTGGGCCGCCTCACACGGCAGACGCGAACGACGACGGCAGCCGTGGTGGAGGAAGGGAGAAGGGACGAAGTCGCCCCCCGCGCCGAGCGGGGCGAGGGGCGCAGCGCCCCGCCGAGAGCAGGCGGCGGCCGCGGCCGAGGCACCGGCGGCGGGGACGGTGCGGCAGCCCGACGCCAGGGGGCGGCCCGCGCCCCGCCGACAGCCGCCGCCGGATGGCGGTGACCGCCCGGCGAGCCGCCGCGGCCGGGCGGGGCGGACGAGGACCGGCGGAAGGCAAGGCCGGGCGAGGAGAGAGGATGGACGGCGGGACAGGACCCGCCGGGCGGCGCGTACGCCCCGAGGCGGGCGGGGAGCGGAGGACGGGGCGGGGGCGGCGCGGAGGCCGCGAGGCTCGGCCTCGTTGCGGTAACACCGGCGGGGCCGCGTGTCACGCGCGGCGCCGTGTGCGCGGTGCGGGGGGTTTAACGCGAGTGGCGGCGGGGCCGCCATCTTGGATGGCTCCCTCGCGGGGAGCGCGGGGTTGCGGCCGGGGCTGCGGGGACAGCGCCCAGGGAGCGTCTCCGCCGGCGACAGGGCGGGCGGGCTGTCCGGGAGGCTGTGACACGGAGCCCCGCGCCTGGTTCTGAGGTGCCGGGCACGGTGCGGGACGCAGCGAGGAGGAGAACAAATAAAGTGCCGAAGTGCCTCCAACACGCCTTGTTCGCCCTTGTCCGGTGGTGCGCCCGCGGAGAGGGCGGCGGGGCCCCTTTGGCTGCTCGCCCCGCCGAGGGGCTCGGCGGCGGCATCCCCCGGTGCCGCGCTCCAAGAGAGCGACCGTGTCTGAGCGCCGGCAGCTCCATGCGGCTGTTGTGTAGACCACACAGCGGGTCAGATAACTAGCTAGCGAAATTAACCTCAAAATAAGCAAACAGCAGCAACGCACGCAAATATTTTGCCCAAGCTGCTACAAAAGTATGGAGTTGGTGTGTCTAAATAAATTTGAAAACTCTGAGTTAATTTTAAGTATCTTTAGCTTTAACGCGAGGGAATTATCCATTATAATCTGATAAACATATTACCTAAAGAGATTTGATTCATTTACTTGTTTCTCTCTTACCAGTCGTTAGCTTGTTAGTGATGGTGAGTAGATGATGTATGACGGTCTTGCAGTGATGGGACAAAACAGTAGCGTACTACACCAGTTTGTTTACAGACTTGACACTTTATGTAACTGGTCTTGATGTTCTTTTTATATAGGCCATACACAATGCTGTGGGGGGTTTTTTTCCCTGTCTAATGACCTGTTTTAGAATTTCACATCTGGCATGGAAACACTTAATAATTGCAAATACAGAGAAGTGTCCTGTCATGAATATGTCATTAGATACTAAGAAAATACTTATAGCTAAATTTGGTTGTAGTTCATTTAAATATAGTTGTGTATAGTTTTAGTGTTGTCTGGATATCACATTGTACTGAAGTGCAATAGTGCATGTTTACTGTTAGATTGATACTTGTGTGCTTTGCTTACAAAACTACAAATTATTTATTTTTTGAAACACAAAAAAAATCCTCTTAATGCTACAGAGGAGATAATGTAGACAAAATTTTTTTGAAAATTATTTATAAGATCTGAAACAAAAGCTATAATTCTTTAAAGGATGATTCTCCCCTCTTTTGTATAAACAATAAGAATCAATATTGAATTAAATTATGACCTTAATTATTAATATGCCAGGAAGTCAAGTTTCCTTTGCTGTAGTCAAATGAATTGTGTATGTAATGGCAAAAATAATGATTACGGGTGATGTTGGTCTTATGCAGTGGTTACAAAAAATGGAGCTGTACTAGAAACTGCCTGTGTGTGTATGACAAAGACAACTGCCTTCTACTGTCATTATTTTAAAATACATTCTGTAAATGGCGTGTGCTGCTGTCTCAGTTTTATCAAAACTTTTTTCTTTTTTTTTTAATCTGAAAATGTATTAGCTGTCATGTATCCAGAATTTCATGAGAGGGAAAATGGTGATAAGTGAATGGAGGAGGAAACCCCAAGCGCTCTCCCTCCTAGGCCTGCACAGCTGCAGTCTAGGCCATTCGCAGGATGCAGCTGTAGGTCACGCACAGCGTTTCACGTAGAATCCCCATGCACAGAAGTGAATTTTGAATCCCAAGCGATTAAACTATTTGTTCCTCCTGTTTTCCTGATGTGTAACTCCGTGGCAGCGTTTTGTTGGCCTCGCAGCCGGAGCGCGCGGTGCGCAGGACGCTCCCGGGGCGGACGGACCCGGGCGAGCCACGGCGATCGCTCCGAGCAGGGCGCTTTCCCAAGGTACCATGTTCCCCTGGGCGGGGAGCCGAGCCCCCTGCGGGGCTCGGCGGGGGTGGTGGAGCGGGCCGAGAGGTCCCGGCCGAGCAGCACGGTGACCCCGGGACTGGCGGGCACGGCCCGGCCCCTCCTCCGCGGGCGTGGCGCTGTCCGTGGTGCTGAACCCCGCGGCCATGTTATTCCCGGCGCAGACCTGCCCGTCCCGTCCCGTACTGGGGCCGCCTGTGGGGCTCTCAGTGCCTCAGCACGGGCGGGTCACGGCAGTGGAGTGCTCCCACCACGGCCTTTATGTGATACACTGTATGGTTCCGGTATCGAATACTGGCAGCAAAATCAATGGCAAATACTACAGTGCTTTCTCCTTCCGAACACGAGCCCTCCCAGCAACGCAGATTTTTTTGCAACCAGTTTGGGAAGCGTAACGTTACCTATATGAAATGGAAGTGCGGCTGAAACCAGCAACTTGACAGGAATTTGGCATTTGCTATTTTTAACCACAGGTTTGGTTTATGAAAGGACATTCTGAAAGCGAATATCAAAACAGTGTGTCATCAGTGAGAACAAAATAACCACTCACGGTACAAGGAAGGTTCAGGAAAAAAGCAGATATCCTTTAGCAGCAATGCAGACACAGGCGTGAGGTTTTCTCCTTTCTTCCTCTCTTTAAGGAAAAACCAGTTAAATTTCAAAAAGTGTGCAATGTAGTATATTACTTTTTCTAAATTCACTTTAAGGTGATTCAGCCTCTCTAGTACATGAAAAAATAAAAAGGTCTTTTTTCCTCTCAGAAACAAGTGTTCATTTTCTATAATTGCACACGGGTGTTTTGAATGCAGTTGCACAGCAAAAAGCAAGGATGCTCCTCTGGTGTGATGAGTAGAGGCTAAAAAACAAGACAAAACCAACATGATGTGTTTCATATGGGAGGATAACACTTTTAAAAATATACATTCTGCTTCTAAAAATAGAATGTATTGATATGCAGGGTCTTCAAGTTAAAGGTCAGAGGTGACAAATGGGGACACAGGTCATGCAGCTCATTTTCAAGCAATCAGTTTCTAGTTTTTTCATGGTTGAACAAAAGCTTAATTATACAGAAAAATGAGGACTGTAATATTTAACTAGTCAATTTGAACAGAGAAAGAGATGTAGTTTTACACAATTCCCTATTTTCTTGAATGTAGCTTTATTATGGAATTATTTGTTCTACTGTTACTGATACAAAAATAAGTCTGTCTTAAATTTAAACATTTAAATACATTTCTTTAGTTAATTAAAAACTGCAATCTGTATTTAGTGTCAGTACTTGGGAAATAAGAGGAGTGTGTAGCCATTTTCATTTGTCACTGGTTTTAGAAAAAAAATCTATCCTGGTCATACATATTTCAGTAAAGTTAAACTGCCAGGTCTATTCATTTTGACGTTTGTGCATATACTTATTATTTCTGGCAAAGTACTTTCCCAAAATCCTACTTCCAGTCTGCAGCATTCTGTGTGTCCATGTGCAGTAATTATACGGACCTAAACCCTCACTGTTTAACTCAAATGTGTGTGTGATTATCATTCTATTATATGCTGTGTCTAAGATTCAGGGTTCTTAACAATTTGAGAGAAGTGGTTTAATGTTTATATTATTAATATCACATTTAGACTAAACCAAGCTTTCACAAATATTCTAGAGGTGCGTTACAAATATTCTATAGGTTGCATTTGATTTAGACCACCTGCAGAAATGCAGTACTTAAGGCTGACTCCCAGAAAGTAAACTGTTAAAATTTATACACTCACTAATAATTTTGTATCACATATTAGGTTTTTGCTTTTCTTTCAGATACTGTATCTCCTGTACCTACTTCAACTACTGATGTGTGCACTGATTTTAGAGATTGTGAAATTTTAGTTATGTATCACTGATGCTCCTCTTTACTTTTTTTTTCCCCCTGGTTTGAATTAATGACCTGCCTCCACTAAAGTTTATAAAAAATGACCATTGCATTACTTCATTTATTTGGTTGTTTTAAACAGTGACTCAGTCAGAAGGCATGACATACAGGACTGATGCCCACTCCAGCTGAAATGAGAAAGATGTGTCCTGTACTATCCATACTTCTAGGAAAGTGAATATTGGTGTTTAAAATACAGACAAACTTACCTGCTGTTTAACTTCTATAATGTCTGATTGGATTATTTTAATGGACAATATCCATATCAGCATTTGATAAGCATGCTAAAATAAAAATGATAAAAAATCAGCCTTTATTAGTGTTTCAAAGTAAAAAATTCAGTGACAAAAGCACCCAACCAAAATGATGAAAGAAGATTCTGTGTTTTTTAGGTAAATAGCACATGCAAATAAAACAAGAATTCTGTGCAAAGGAAAAGATGTGAAAGGTGTGTCAATTCTATCAAAACAAATGCCAATGTAAAACATCTCATAGAGGTCTGAACAAACCAGTTCAGTTGCTATAAAAGCAAATAAAAATTATGTATTTTTAAAAATGTGTAGTACCATCAGTTTTGAGGGAATAATGTAGTATCTTTATACTGAATGTGAACAATATGCATTCGATTTAGTGTAATCAGGATCAATGGGAAAAACCACATTTTTCTTTAAATGAAAGACTTCAATTCAGCTTGTTGTCATAATGTCTCGTCTCTTTCTTTATTTGGCCTTTAACATGTATGTTTTCAGGAGTTCATTTGGCATTGTTTCGTTTGCAAATAGTTATCAAATGGGGAAATAAAATCTTTCTCTCTGTAGTTTCTCTTAGAAATAAACAATTACATTATCAATCAATGATCAAACTCTGAAAAATATGTTGATCTATCTATGATTTGAGAATTGTAGCTTTTAAAGTAGGGGTTTTTTTCCTTACAAGGTACTGATACTAATTCATTTTAAAAATACAAAGAAAAATCCATTTGAAAACACATAATAAGACCACAAAGTAGTTTTCTCATAGTTTCGTTTGCTCAGTGTGTGGCAATTTCAACGTGCGCTCGCTATCAGTAAACTGGGAACAAAATATTTTAAATATGAAGGAAGTAGAAAAACAGTAGTAGAGGGTGATGTGTTCCATTTTTAAATCGTGTATTTAAAAGAATTAGTTTTAAATCACAAAATATTGTTTGAACCATAGTTGTTTTCCATTGCTTTTTAGTTAAATAATTATGAGAGTTGTTTAATATATGTATATTCAAATGCAGACTATAAGAAACTCTAGATTTTAGTAAATCAAATACACTAAAAACAAGAATTATAAATAATTTTAGTCCTTAAAACACAAAAAAACCCTTGTTCAGCATATTCCTTTAGTATGTATTATTAAAGTTTTAAACTAAATAGATCCTAATTAATTTTAATGCTAAAGCAATTGTCAATATAATAATAGCATTTGATTTCGAGGAAAAACTCTGATCCTATAGTTATCAGGCTTTCATTGGCTCCTACTCAGCTATGGTGGAGTTTATTACTCCTTTTTATTGCCTAAAACAATCAGATTCGTAACAATGGTGGAAGCACATTTTACTTTTCTTCTTTTTTCCTTTTCCCGCTGTAGTCAAATGACATTTTTACACATAATTTAAAGGTGCATAACTGGATGTTTGGTCTCCAAAAATGTGTATTTCCTTTCTTAAAACTAATAAATGCATACACTGTTTTTATTTGGGGGAGGAGGGGGGAAAGCATACCTGGGCTATTGTCTAGCTGTTTTATTTACTTAGAGCTGTAACTACCTTCCTTCAATTCAGTGACAAAAGTGAGTAAACTTAGCAAAGAAAGACTAAATTTTAATTTGGTAGTTGTTCAATTAATTCTCTTCAGTCAGCATTTTTTCAATAGTTTGTCATCTTGTAGACACTTGCTTTCATCTTCACTTGCTAGAAAAATTAAGTAATGATATGAAAACAGAAGTATGGAAGAAAAGGAAAGTAAATTATGGCTAGACTAAGAATAAAATTGTGAGAACTTTCAGCTTCTTCCCCAGTGTAATTACATGTTGATACTTGAGTATACTTTTTCAGGAAATTTAATTTTTCTTACACATTTTAAATTATATTTTACTGAATGAAATGAAAAGGAAAAAATAGTTTTAAACATCTCAGGAAGGCATCCATTATTTAGAATTGAGGAATCCATGTAAAACAAGTTAATTCAGAGTGCAAGACAACACTCATTTGTGATTTTTGAAATTAAAATACTGTGTGCATCAAGAACTGCAAATGAGAATATGATTTTTACTGACTGGTTCAAATTATAGACAGTGAAGTTTGTTGATTACAAAATGCAATTTCTCAGTTAATATATTGACTAGTATGTGTGTGTATATATATATTAAAAGCTGATGTGTGCTTGGGTTCTGTACAAAAGTTTAAATTTGGTGTATACTTTGCAGCATTCATCCATTTAAGTCTTTACTCCTGATGAGTTAACTAAAAGAGATCCTTTTAACATTGAGATGTTTTCCCCTATTCGTTTTCATCACTATCTTACTTGTTTGTTATAAAATAAAGTATTGGTGGGTTTTGTTTTCTAGTTTTCCTGCACTTTGATCATACTTAAAGGATCCACCATTCTTTAAAAAATACTGCGGACTTTACTCTGTTGAAGAAATCACTCCCCTGCCCACCACTAACTTTGAAGGAAACAGGTTTAACGTCTGAATTTTTTTTCAACTTAGTTTTGGAGGAAAGCATATAACTTACCTAAGTGGAGTAACTAGATATGTCTGCTTTATTTTCTTCCAAGCAAATTATATTTCTAAATCCTTTGGTAGCAAACTTGCTTAAACTAATGAATTCAAAGCTATCCGTATCTAAGAGAATTATTTCTAAATATATATAAACTTGCTGTTATTTTTCATTGACCAATAAGTTGTCAAAAATACACACCATAAGCTGTTAGATAAGTTGAATGTACAGAATGTACTACCTGTATGGGAAGGTGGATTACCTTTGTTGGGGGTCTGAGTGTGCCTTTAGCTGATAGTGCACTTTTCATTGTATTTCCTATCCAATGTTTCCATATGGTGTTCTGTTGCATTATTTTTTGTACCTAGTGTTACAATATCCTTCCCCATACTGTGAATGCCTAGTTAAAATGAGGGTTGCTTTCAAAGGAAGGGACTTTTTCTCTAAAAACATCTTGCTGTCTAGTACACAATTCCTAAACAGCATTTATTTACTTATTTGCAGTTACCAAGTTCATTTAAATGCCAAGATAGTTTCACAACTAAAATGCCAAAGTATTTTTCTAGTTTGTGCAGCATAAGGAGGCACAGGAGAGTTCACCATGAGCTGTTTCAGAGCCCAAACCTGCTTCCATTTAAATGGAATATACCTCTTTCAGTAGGATGCAGTAAAATACATGCCAAAATAGTTTCTTATTTACAGGAGTTAATGGAAGTGAAATGCCCAGGCTTTTCTACAGTAATCTCCTTTATACCAAGTTTTGGGTATCAGGAAGCTTTTTGTAATAGCTATGAAAAAATTAGATTTCCTTTTTTCTGCTTCATAATGTGTTATGTTTATTTGACCCTCTAAAGTATGTGATGCTTACAAATGTGTTATGAAAATGGCAATACTAGAAACAAGAATTACTTGTACTGTTTTCTGCTACAATTTTTAAGAACTGTACTTTCCTGCTTGTAGTCCTGACACCACTCCCCCAAATACTTATTTTTAATCCCTTCGTAAACTGAAGCAGGCTACGTGCCAAAGACAAGAACAGATCCTTTACTCTATGCTTGCATATTTCATTATGTTGCATAAATAATGCAAGTAAATCTGAAAGACACAAAAGCCACATAGCCACAGGTTGGCAGAACAAAGCAGCAGATAAAAGAGATTGGACTTCAGTGCCTGAAGGTGTAAAAGCAGAGCTAGGTTTAATACAAGGCAAAAGTCCACACAATTCCAGTGGAAAACTTAGTTACTACAAAAGAAGAGGAACTGAATCAGCTTGCCAGTGTTGTTGCACTGAAAAGAAGGATTCTTCCACACCATTTTGTGTTTTCTAGTGTTGAAATGATTGAAGATAACTGACTATAGGGGAAAAGAAGAGAGAAATAAGGTTCCCATTTGACTTCGGGCATTCTTAATTTGCTCACTCCTTTAGCAGGATTTTTTTTTTTAAGAAAGAGAGTAACTGTCTGGATGTGCTCTTAAACTGAGAAAAAAAGACAAAACCCAGATTTCTCTGAAAGAGTAGAGAACTGGGATTATATCTAAACAGGTTGATACTGCAATTCCTTGTTTGGCTTTGATGGGGTTTAGTTAAAATAGATTATTCAAAAACACAGTAGAGGGTGACAAGAGGACAGGCTTGTGGCAGGTGAGTTCGTGCATGCTCCTATCTATTAATCTTTCATTTGTTAAACAAACTGGATGGCCAAAGTGACAAACTTTATCCAAAACCAAGGTATTTGCCTTCATGCTTCCTGCCATCTGCAGTGGTTTTTTTCTGAATTATACTTTTATTGGCATTCTACAAAATTAGCCAGGTCTTTCTCAACTAGAGCAAAGGTACACCTTCAGTCAAGCTACACATCTGTATTTGTATCACTGATTGGTTTTGTTCAGATTGAGATTTAGGATTTAATATCATTACATATTATGGTATGCAGTTTTACCACTGATATGATTGAAAGCATTTTTCTGTTGAGATTCATAAATTGGCATTGAGTTACAATTTTGATCATTAAAGAATCCTGGAGAATTATTTTTATTGTATTTTTAAAAATCATATACAAAGTATGACTTGATTGCATAATATGTACAATTTAAGCATAGTAAAAGAAAACTCACTAGTTCTTAGGTTTCCTATTGCAATTAATTATTGAGAAAGGAAACAAACACCTTTCAATATTCTGCAAATCTGTATCTTTTCCCTCTGTTGTCATCAACTGCATAGCTTTCATAAGAGACCAATGAAAGGGGCAATGCCTTTACTGGTGCTGGGGGCGGGGAAACAAAAGCAGTGGCTGATTTTTTTATATTACACCTTGGTTATCTCATTGTGGTTCTGATGAACTATGTAAATCTAAAGTAGTAAGTTTATAGGTCACTTTGTAGAGTCAGTGCCCTGGCATTTTATGGCCTCCTAATGAGCCGTTAAACTGGAGGGGAGGGTAATTAAATATGGTACTTTGGTACAATGTACAGGTACTGACTCCAACTCTCTGATTTTAGGTTCATCAGAAGACGATGAGGTCATTCAAGAAGGTCTCCTCAGGCTCAGGTCAGTCTTCTCTGTAGCGTCTTACATGGCTGACTGTGTATCTGTGAAACTGAGCTACTGCAGCACTTCTATCCCGCTGACTTTGACGAACACAAGTATTGGGTGGTAGGGGGAAGACTCGTTAAGTTCGTGCACAGGCTTCAGAGTTCTTGATGCAGTTTGATGCAGTTCTGTAAGACAAATAAACAATTACATAAGAAAAATTTATTTACAGTAGCCCCACCTCAGATACCTGTCTCAAATTATGGGACCCACGGGTTTATATGAGCGCTGCACGATCCCACTGCAGCAGACATACCACTGGGCGCACACACCTCAATGGCTGACTAACATTTATACTTCTCGAGTTACTGTCGTGCCGCTGCCACGTTACCGCCACGCAGCCCCCTCCCATCGCGACGCCTCAGCAGTGCCGCCCGCCCTTCCAGTCCCCCTGTCCGTCCAGCCCCCTGCACTTCAGTCTCCCTGCCCTTCCAGTCCCCCTGTCCGTCCAGCCCCCTGCCCTTCCAGTCCCCCTGTCCATCCAGTCCCCTGACCTTCCAGTCCCCGTGTCCATCCAGTCCCCCTGCCCTTCCAGTCTCCCAGTCTGTCCAGCGCCCGCCGTACCCGCTCGGGGAGGCGCATGCGCGGGTGGGGGCACGGGGCTTCCTTTGGAGCGGCTCTGGTCGCCCGAGGGACGGACGCGCGTCTCAGGGATACTCGCGATTCTCCCGGGTCCCTTCTCCCTCCCGTACGGCGGGATGCGCTCCTGGCGCCGCGAGATAGATAGCCTGGGGCGGGCGTTTCCTGAGAGCTGCGGCGGGAGGAGCTGCCCGTGTTACCGCCGGACTGGCCCAGACGAGAGCGCTTGGGCAGTTACCCTTCGGGGAGGATGCGCTCCCTGCTGAGATACGTACACCAAGCCCGGGGAGGCTGTCCCGGGTGAGGAGAGAGCTGAGGCATAAGTGCCCGATGCTAAAACCCGCCCGCTCATCGTCCTGCGCCTACCCCCCGAAAGTCGAAGCCGTGAAACCGGCCCGTGCTGCCGGTCCCTCCGCGACCGGCCAGCCTTCCCTGCGGGGGGGCGTCAGCCTTGTCAGACGGTCGTCCGTGACGGCTGGCCAGAGCCTCCTTAAATCCGTCAGGGAAGCGGCTGCTATCAGTTGCAAATCCGCAGCTGAGAGGCGGTTAATGTACGTGAGACCACATCCTGTATCCGAGCGCTCCGAGTGAGTCCCCCCAGCGTCCTTCTGCCCGCGGATCATTCGCGGGATCACAACAATTCCCAGTATTTTGTGAGTCTCCCTAGCAAACCGCCGGCATTGCCCGCAGAGATCCACGGACGGCAGAGTGGACCTGTGAGCCGCGTTTCGTTTCAACAAAAAATGTCCGTAAAGCTCGTGTTTGAAAGCGCGCTCCAGCCGTCAGTTCGAGCAGGGCCGCCTGCGAACGGCGACGCGATCCGTCAGCGAGGGCGCCCCGTTCCCGTAAGGGAGCAGAGGCGGGCTCCGGGGAGTCGTGCGCGCCCGTCTTAGGTGTGACGGGAGAGGAGCGCTGGGATAGCCAAAGAAACGTGCTCCGCTCCAGCGGCGGGCGGGGGCGAAGGCAGAGAGGCGCCTGCTGAGCTCTGAAACATTTCCCGAAAAGAGCTGAACGGTCCAAAGGCGCCGCTATAAAACCCGTAACTTCATACCCCGCCCGCAGTCACACGTCGAGCAAAATCCGTCCCTGGTCGACCCGAGCCGTGGGCAGCGGCTCAGTTGGGTCGACGCTGTACTTTGTTAAAAGAAAAAAAAAACACACGTATTTTCTAATAATAATTCGAGGGATTAATATGGCGAGTATTAAGACTGGCCAGGGCAAAGCGGGAAGCTGGCAGTGTCTTGAGCATGTCCGACCCAGCTCTCCCAGAGTGGCGGAAAGGCATGCCGCCACGTCCCCGCTGGGAAAGAGCCGCATTTTCTTCAAGTGTTAAGCAAAAACCCAGGGGCAAAGCCCGGCGCGATGGGAGGCTTATGGGGACAGACCGGCTGCCTCCGGGGCGCTGACCGAGTGCGGCCGCTGGACGCCGGAGCCCCAGCGCCCGACGTTCGCCCTCCAGGGGCGCCCCAGCGAGCGAGGAGCGAAGCAAGCGGCCTGACCTGCCCCCGAGCGGTACGGCCCCTGCCGGCAGGGCAGCCCGCCGGGCCGCTGGCAACCCTCGCCCGGGCGCTGCACGTCGGCGGAAAGGGAAGGCGGCTTTGGCGCTCACACTGTAGGTGAGAAGGTTTTGGCGGGAACAGCTCAGCACCAACACAGAGTCCTGGCTGTAGGGAGCGGAGGGAAAGGTGCCTCTCAACCCCCGCGCTAGGAAGAGCCGGTTTCGATAGAAACCGTGTAAGAAACAGGACGGGCATCTTACTGCGTCCAACATCGGCGGGGCGGCGCCGAGCAGCCAACCCCGAGTAGTGTAAGAAAGGGGGCAGGAGCGCCTCGGCGCCGTCCCTGCCCATCCTGCCTGGCCGTCGGCAAGGAGCGCTGGCTGCACTTTGAAATAGGAAGTGGTGGCAGCATCCCGAGCTCTGCTTTCAAGTGTAAAATATGCGTTTTGTTTCAAATGCACGCGGCTCCGTCGTTTGTTTGGATTTTTTTCCCCCTTTCTTTTGAGTTTGCTTTTTATTTTTGAGGTGGGGGTCTTTGTGCGGAGGAGAATGGTGCTTGTTTGGTTTATGGGGGTTTTTTTTGTTTATTTTTTTCTTTTGTTCTGTTTTGTTTTGTGGAATAGAAGAAACTGAAGTTAGGACTTTAAAAGTTTTAGGAAGGTGACAAATGGGAAATCCAACACCTCTGCTTTTGGTTACATAGTTTCAAGTGACCTCTTGCTGTGCATGTGGGAATACAATGATTCCAGGTTCCTCTAATTGTTTTAACCAAAATTAGCATCTATTTAGCGAAAAGTAAGGATAGAAATATTTTTTAAATATGTAAACTGCTGCAATTAGATTAATTTTTCCAGGAACTGGCTTGTTCTGTAGAGTTTTTTCACTGTTTATCCTCTTCCTCCCCTTCTTTGCGAATGAATTTTGGAAGAGTGTTAGAAGATTGGGTTTTTTTTAAAGTTCTCTCCTTTTTTCTTTTCTTTTCTTTTTTTTTTTTCCGGAGAGTTCCCAGCTGGCAACAGCTCTCTACCTTCCACAAAACTTGAAAGGCTGATGTCCCTTGCAGGAAATGAATGAGTCGATAACATCTGACACCAGTGACCAGTCCAGTGACCCCAACCTTAATTCCACTAATACTGGAGGCCTGAAAATCTCAGTAAAGACCCATCGCAAATCCCAACCTCCCTCCATTTTACAAAATCTTCATTTATTCGGCAACATAAGAAATACTTTGCAACCAGAATATTTAGATTCATTTATTGATGTGGTTTTGTAATCTTTCATTTCTTCATCGAAGAATATATTGTACTGATTTTTTTCACTGAAATTTGCTAACAAGACATTTTGTCCATTTAACGAACTCAATCAACTCATTTGTGTCCGTTTTAACCAATATTGTAGTCTCTAACGATTTTTTACACCAAATGTCGTTAAAATAAATCAATCTTTAAAAATAAATACTTTAAAAACGGTATTAAAGAGGATATTTTGTGTCTTTTCGAAAGGAAGTGCAGAGAGATCTCGTATTTTATAAATGTGCCCTTGTGCCACAAGAAACATAATCTTGAGCACTTCCAGTAAGTGGTGTAGAGCATTGTTTTTTCCCGGTAACCTTAATTTCTTGTTCATGGCTGAGGTTTCACGTGTGTTAAAATCTCGTACATTTCTATGTTAGATATCGTCCCGGTCATAAGATCCAAGCATATAAAATTACTGGCTATTTAATATTGTAAAATAATCGCTATTGTAAGGGGGGAAGGGAGGTTATGAGCTAAAAGCAGCAGCATGTTGTACGAATGCGTAAGGCAGGTCAGTGTAGGAAGTCGACCTCACTGTTGAAATAACCTATAGGAAATTTACGGTTGACGACTGCAAAGGAATTTCAGGATTTAAAGCTTCTGCTCCATTTGCCAGCCTGCTTGTATTTGAACACTCTTGCCCACCCTCACTTTTTTCTTGCAAACGATCACACGGAGCCTCCACCTTGGTGTTTCACACAGAAATGAGGCACTAGCGAGGGAATTGACGCTTTCCTGAAAGGCAACAAAAGGAGTAAACAGGCCCATAGGGGCAAAGGCGTCCCCCTTAATTGGGCAGACTGATCGACGCCACTTCCCAAACAACAGCAAGTGCTTTGCAAATGCATAAGCCCCTTGCATTCAGGTTCTGCACGAATCGGTTTTTTGCTTTGGCTTTTGTTTGTGTGTCCTTGGGATAAGAGAAGATGCCGAGAGGGTGGGAGAGGGCTAATAAGAAAGTCATTGAGCCTCGGTTTTAAATAGGTATGTGCAAAGTTTAAAGGGTATATATAATACTGAATGTAAAGCGAGGTTATGTGCGAGTAGGTGGTGATAGGGCAGAACACTTTCATCTGTAGTTTACACTAAGGAAGATGGACAGCTAGAAAATAAAACGAATTCTCACCTAATTTGTTTGTTTATTCTGACGTGTACAAAAATATTTTAAAAACGTTTGGCCGTGAATACAGCAACGGGAAGAGCTGGAGGGCAGGACGATAGCCGTGTACCTGGGTGCGCGGAAGGGGAGTGACTTTGGAAAGGAGCTGTGACCAAGCCCTTCACACATCATACATTTCTTTTTCGAATTGGATTCCCCCTCCCGCTGGCAGTGAAGACTTAAAAGCAGCGCAGTCCCCGGTCAGCGTTATTCCTCCCTCTTTGTCTTCTTCCTCATAGTTGCGGGATTTTGTGGTGGTCTTTTTTTGGTGGTGTTGGTGGTTTTGTTTGGTTTTTGATTTTTCTTTTTTCCCCGTCCTCGTCTTCTTTACTCTCTGTCAGTCCTCTCCCAACTGCTGATTGAGGTTCACTCCAATTCTCGGCTTGAAAACTGGGCTCCTATTTAGGAAGTCATTAATCACATCCCCTCCCCCGGAAAGAGATGGCGGAGAAACCTGTGAAGTACAATTCCTCGCCCCATCCCCCCTTCAGAAATGTTTTGAGACGCTGAACCTCCGCACATTCTGGGCCATAATAAGGTGATACCGCGTTTCCGGCAGGCTTTTAATTTGAATGCGTAATTAGTAACGATCCGGTTATACATCTGCCCGCATTTTGTGCAGAGGGTGACACAGATGCCTCTCGGCGTACCCGTCCGTGTCTCTACACACGTGTGTCCCTCATCCGTGAGCATCTCGCCTTCATGTGCGTAGGCGCACCCCGGCTGCAATGGGCACAGATACCCCCATAATCTCTTCTGCACGGCCGCCCCTGCACGTAGCTGTTGTACAGTGGGCTGTATCTAGAAACGCACGGTTCTTCCTATGGATTTGTGCATGCACGGGAGGGCAGAAACCCCAGAATGATACGTCATCTCGATTTCCCGTAAAGAAGCGTGCAGATTAGCTGTCCGAAAAGGAAGGAGAAAAAAAAAGTGCCGTGTTGAAAATTTCTTGTTCATTCATAAATTATTTTGGTGTGTCAGGCTAGTTGAAATGGCGATTGGCTGCTCCTGCCTCCTGCCAACCCCTTAAGGATCCGATGTGAAATTAGTAGCAAGAAAGCATGTAATTGACCGAGTCACGTGTGCGCAGGGGGCCAGAAACGGAGCGAGAGAGACGGGGAAAAATCAAAAGAGGGAAAGCACATTAGACCATGCGAGCTAAATTTGCGATCGTTCAAAATCAGGATGTTAGATTAATGCAGAAGACCACTTCGATCCACAGGGAAAGTTTTCATCTCACGAGTTTGGAGCAGAGGGCCCGTGGGGCAACATGGCCGAAGGTTAATTTTCTTTTTCTATTGTTTTACTATGAATTTCGTTCGCTCGCTCTCTCCCCCTCTCCCCCCTCCCCTCCCCCCACCCTCTTTTAACCCAACTATGCATTACCCTTTTTTAGCAGCTCGCGCAAGGGGGCTTTCTCCAAACCCATTGTTACCCAGCTCAGAAACTGTTCCGTACCGCCCACACCGATTCACAACTTGAAAAGCTTTCAGGGGGCTATTGTTTGAATTGTTCCTGTTTGATTAAGCACAGTTGCAGTGGTGGGATGAGAAAACGGCCGTACACCTGTCCCAACTTTAATCGAAAGTTTATTCCAAGGAGGGATGGACACACGTTGGAAAATAGTGGTTTCGGCGCTGCATGTGCAATAGCCAGTTGTGCAATCTACCCAATTTTGCTTTTTCTCTCTCCTCCAACCCTCCTCGGCCTGCCCCCCTCGCCCCCCCCCCCCCTTTCTCCCCCCCCCGCGCCTTGCGAAGAGAGACTAATTGGGCTGAGAATTTCTCTTGAGAAATGGGATCGGTCTTAAACCAGCAATATTCAAGTAAAGTATCGCGTTCCGTGCTGTAATGTGGCTGAAAGATGGAGTTAAATGGAAAAATACACGTATGTAGAGAAACGTGGGCTGCCCTGGGCACAGAGAGAGGGAGAGCCTCCGTGCGCAGTGTTTCCTCTCTGTAACCGCCGGTGATTTTATTTTTTTACGTATTTGGGGGAGAAGGTTTTTAATTTTAGGATTCATGAAAAAATACGCACTTTTCACCGTTGGCGTTTTGATTTTGTTTTGTTCGCCTCCTCCCCCGTCGTTTTTTTTCTCTGTTCCGTCTGTAGTAACTCCCTTATACAGCGGCAAAAGGATGTTACCAGAATTTAACTCTTTGCTTTGCATCTTGTCCCTCTCTTCCTTCTTTTTTTCCCCCTTCCCCCCTACCTCCTACACACCCCCTCCCGCCCTTCCCTCTTCCTCAGCAGGGGCGAGTAAAGGTGGAGACGAGCCTGGGAAGTTGCCGGAGCAGGAAGAAGAGGAGGAATCCCAGGTTTTGCACGGAACCGGCCATTGCAAATGGTTCAATGTGAGAATGGGATTCGGGTTCATCTCCATGAGCAACCGAGAGGGAAGCCCCTTGGAGTCTCCAGTTGATGTCTTTGTACACCAAGTAAGACCCATTTTTGTCTTCCATTTCAGCTTGCCACGTTTGGTTGAGTTCAGTGGGACTCTGGTTTCATGTGAAGAGAAGTAACCTATCTTTTTCTGGGTATTTAGGAACATCTGTAATTAAAAAGTTGCCTTAGGTAGTGGTTTTGTTGGCAGCATACAATTTGAGTAAATAAGGTCGTTAGATTGTGCTTAGTTCTCTGTGGCTGGAGATTTGTGTAAAGAGAGAATGTTTTCTCATATCTTCTTACTTGGTTAGAAACGTCTCCTGTGGTTTTTATTTATTTTCCAATGTCACACTTTTTAACAAGGTTTATCATTTGCCACCAGACTGATCAGGAGCAGATATGCCTTTCCTTGGAAAACTGCTTAAAATTAAGCTGGGAAAAGGAAAAATAATGTCGGGTTTCATTCAGATAACATTTGTGTAGTTTTAAACGGTTTACTTGTAAACCTCGAATTACTTTTTAAAAGCTCATCTGAGATTCGTTAGTGAAATTAAGACATAATTATAGTGTTATTTTGTAGTAATTCAGACCTGAGAGCGTCCCTATCATGGTACTCTGAACCATGTACGTGGTTTGGTTGGTTGTTTTTTAATTATTCCTTTTTAGGGAAAAAAAAAACCCCACAAAACTATTAAGGATTCAGACCAAAAGCAACATCTCTGTAAGGCTGATGGGGAAAGAAGGGCTGGATGGTGCTTGGTTTTGTTTTTAAACACGACAGCGTGGATGGTTTTGTGTTTTGAACGTGGAAACTGGTGTGAACGCCTTTATGCAAAGGAGTTTCAGATGCAAAATAGGTACAAAATAAGGGAACTTTTCCCGAGGTCTGTACCGTGGTTAGTGAAGAAGGAGCATGAGTAGACCTTCTCTGGTCCTTCTGCGAGTCTCCAGTTGCAACAGTGCTATTTTGAATTTCCCCCATCTTCTCTGTGATCAGAGAACAGGTATCAGGTAAAGAGACCATTTTGGGTTGGGGTAGGGCCATGTTAGGGAGGCAAAAAGGCATCTTAACTTTTTACGTAGTTGTCCATTTTCTGTGACGTTTGCAATGACGGGGCAAGGGAGTGTTCCATGATTATACAGTGATTCCCATTTAATGTTGCATTTAGTGGCCCGGCTTTCTTACGGTAATTTCCACCAGGGTTTATTAAAGCATACACTCTTGATTAGGTGGTTCTAAAAAAACGGTAAAGAAACTTCTAAAGAAACTGCTGCTGTGGCATGTTGCCATGTGATGGGTAGTGGGGTGAATTTTCTGATCTTGCCTTACATGTGCCCTGCAACTAAGGGCCTGCACTTCGATATAGCTATTTGTATTTGGAATTATGTAGCAAGTATAGAATCTAATAGTGAACTTACTGAATTCCTACATTTCCTGCTTCATACTGGCATATGAGGTGCCCCCTGTTTGCTGGTGCTTTTTTTCTTTAGAACTGAGTGCATGAAGTACTTCTGAAAGAAAGAGCAGTCTTCTTCCTTTTCCCCATTTCTTCCCTTCTCTGTATCTTTTTAAGTTTTGAAATTGTTCTTTACAGTTTTAAAAATTTACTTTAAAAATAAACCCCTCCTTTCTTTAATTTTGGGTTAATATATGTAATTTTTTTTGCTTCTTGAATAGTAGAAGACAAACATTGGAAGCATAGTAGTGCTGTTAATAAAAACACATTTGAAAACAAAGATATTCTTAGAGCTGTGGAAATAGAGAAGCGTTGAACTGCATGATAACCTGATACATTTAAGTAATACTAGACAAGGTGTGCAGTTTCATAATGGAAAATAGTCCTAGAAAATAATAAAGCAGTAATAAATTTGGGAGTTGTTATTCAGTTGTGTCCTCTAAAGGAGGGGACAAGAGGAAAATGTTACACAAGCTTGATTATTACAGTTTAATAATCTACAATTTATCCAAACCGTCGAGTTTCTAAGACCTATCACAGTGTAAAATGCAGTGAAAAATATCATGTTTCATTGCACATAAACTGTGTGCCTTAGTCCTTTTGAGTTTACTTAGAGCTATGTCTCACTGAGTGGAGTTATTAGTATTCTGCAATGGATTGCACTTTAAAATAAAGAAAATATGTTTCTCATCTTTTTCTTTCTGATTAAATCTAAGATATATATACATATAAACTTCATGGTGACATGAATCTTTCTTTTGTCAAATGCAGAAGTTTTCTGTCTAATGTAATGGGAAGAAATGCTATCTATTATGTTTCAGAGTACATTTTAGATAATTGATATTACTGTATGGAATGCTTTGTGTTAGCTGACTAGCTGACCAGGGATAACAGTAGCAGCCTGAGCATAAAAATGTCTTTAAATGTGTAATGTTATTTAACAATGCTGGTTTTATAAGACGGTCTGTCGCCTGAACAGTGATTGGATCCTATTCCTATTAGTTTCATTAATTTGAAAAATATAGTCATGTGAAAGGTCTTTTTCAAGGCAAAGATATTAGTTTATTAATCTATTGAAACAAAATATTGCTGTTCAAAACTGCTTTGAAAACACCTCATCATTTACTTGTCTGCACCTAGTGTTGCATTCATTCACTCATTCTGCAGTGTCTGCAGCTGCTAGTATAATTTTATAGAACCAGACAGTCTAAGCAGGGGAAAGAAACTTTAGTTTACTTAGTTCGAGTCCTGTCCAAGCTAGCTTGAGCCCTGCTACAGTATTTTTACTTTCTTACCTTATCTTTTCTTGGGGAAGTTATGCCCAGTTTATGAGATGTTGCTATGAGCAAAAACTTACGGTATTTTAAGTAAAAATTCCTGTAATAGTTTAAGCCCACTATACCTAGACCTTTGAGCTTGTAATAATTTTGCTTTCTTCTTGGAGTTCACTCTTGGTTGTATGCAGATTATAGTCATGTTTTTCTAAAGTCAGTGATTTGCTAATTGTATGTATTGATATACTTTTAGGGGATGTTGCTTTTGTTTGGACTTCCCTTTCACCCAATGAAAGTACTATTCATGAAGCAGCTGTAATATTGAGTTTTTAACTCTGGCTTTTAAGTCCCTCCTTTGGCATTAATCATTTGGATTGATCTTCTGCTGAACTATCTTCAGATTGTTGTTACCCTTCTGATAATGAGGTACCTAGACCTAAATGCCTTATTTAAGGTAGAAACGCATCAGCCATTATGTATGTTCATCTGTGTGTCAACAATGTAATTACATACACTTACAAACGTCTACACTCTTGTCCTTTATAGCTTTATTCTGATACAGCTTACATATTAAAGTCATGTGTTTAGTCTTTCAGGGTCATATAAAAATTACAAGTCCTAAAAACAATTTAATTTTTTAAATACAAATCATGCCCAATGCAGTAATATGCATAGTCCATTGTTTCTTTATTTTTCTGTCTTTTTCTAGACCTCTGTTTCTTTTGAAAAAAGACTAAAAATGTAAGAGTAGCAATGTTAGTCCTTTGTAACACTGTTAAATCCAAGGAATGTGCTCCTTACTGAATTTGACTCAATATTGTCATTGTGATGTGAATTCTGGATATAGTTATGTGTGAGTGGGTCTTGTTAAATTTTAGAAAAATACCTATTTCTCAAAGGGTAAAACAGACTGGAGAGGTGAAGTGAGTGAAACATATTGTAGTGCACATGAAAAAAGGCCTTCAATGCAACGAACTAAGAAGAGGTGAAGCTCTCATAAAATGAAAGAAGGGTGATGCTTGTTATAATTTTTTGCATGTTCGAAATTATACACACAACTTAGATATGTACAACTTTCTTGGATGCTGGCAATAAGGTAAAATTGCTGTATATTCTTTTTTGCACACACTGTACAGGCAAACTTAGAAACATGTCCCTTTTCCTTTGCTTAGCGTGAAGCCCAGATGTTAACGTTGATAATGAAGGGTAGGCTGCTGAATGTAAACAGATCCAATTAAATACATGTTTGTGAATATCAATGGTTATACATTTGTGATCCCTTTCTCAATATTCTTGGTCTTTCAAGATGGGATGGATTGTTCAGGATAGATGATGTTTGTTGGGACCCTGCTCTATAGTCCAAAATTCTTACTATATTGATGCATTTCTGAACTGGGACCTTAAACACAATCCTTCTTTGGGATCCTCTTTTATGAGATGGGGAGAGGAAGGAAGGGAGGAGCAGCATTTAGGAGCTGGTGTTATTTATTTTCTCACTAAAAGGAGCATAGTTGGCATGACATTTTTCACTTTCATCTGAACTTTCTCACTGTTGCTACAGGTTACTGTTACTACAAGATTTGATAAAGATGGGAGAGTCTTTTATTTCATTGAGTCCTTCTGCACTGTACTATCATTGTATATTATAGGTTTTGCTGGTATTACTGAAGTACCTAAAACAAAAGGAGAAAAAATACTGAGACTAGTGTGACTGTAAATAGAAGAATAGATGGAAAATGAGACATATAAGCAGCATTGGAAAAGTCTTTTCCCTTATTTGACCAACCACCCTTTTTCATGATTAATCAAATGCATGTTCCTTGAATCTTTAGTATTTTAGGTACAGTTTAACTACTCTTTCTAGGTCAAAGTTGGGCTTGGCATGTTACACTCAGTGCTGAATTTCTTTTATTGTAAGCACATGTGATCCCATGCTTTTACAAGGATGCATTCATTCATCTAGCCTACCTTTTCCATCTGTTTATTATTGAGAGCATGTAAAAGCTCTTTATTTCTCAGGATAACTGGAAGTTCTAGGCAAGCAAGCGAAATCAGTATTGCATTGTTCCTTATTGTTAAATATGACATAGCAATGCCTGTTCTGAAATACAGAAGTACCTATGCAGACTATGCTATTACAGCCTTGTCATCTTTGACTTCTGCTGGGGACCAGGCAAGCCCAGGCCTAACCAAAACAAAAGCAGCTAGCAGCATTTAGAGAGGGAAGCTGAGGAAGGAAGTGAATGGGGAGTAAACAAGTGTCTGCAGTGAGCATGTGTGTGAGAGATCGTCTCAGATCAGATGTGGGTGTCAAAGTCTGCTTGGCAGCCTCAATACTTACAGCATCTGTAATGGGTAGTTGCTGAGGACCTGGAGCCAAGCTTTGGCACTCACCAGCTGTGTTGCACCATAAAGAGAAAACTGACTTTAAGTTATGGGGACTATGGATTTGTAATGTGGAGCAGTACAGCACTGGGATTTTCTTTTCTTTTTTTGGCGGGGGGGAAGGAGGGGCTACTAGTTAGTGTCAGTCCTACATTTCAAATCCTACCTATGGACACATAGACAGATGGCAAAATATACTTCACTGACAGCTTGATAGTTTAAGATGGTTGTCTGAAGAAACTTTTAATTTCATTATTTAAGTTATGGAACCACCACCTTCTGAACCTTCCAGATTTCATCTATTTACATTTAAACCCAACATTACAGTACATTTTTATTGATAGACCTATGTAGTAGTTAAGTGAATGGCAACACCATTAAACCTAAATGGTGTTAAATCAGATCAGATCTTGCTGAGGGATTTTAAAATTGCGTATTGACAAGCGAAAATTGCAAGTAGCCCAGAGGCAGAGGCCTGCAGTGGGACTCTTTAACCTTAAGGGGTATTTATCTCTTTGCCAGAACAGTAAGCACGCCCTTTCCAGAGCATGCTATCCTCCTCTCCAAGACTGAGGAAGTTGTGCACAGGAGTTGGGATACTGGAAGGAAGAGGATATTTTGTCTGAGGCACAAACATAAGATATCAAAGTAGATATATGAAGCAAAGCTAAAAGGAAATGAATTGTCAGATTGGGGAAAATGTTGTTATTGTTGCTTGTCCTGGTTTGCAATTACATTACTGAGGTAGTAAGTATATTTAGAGCCATCCAGAGTTTTGTTTCAGACTCTTTACCAAGTATACTCCCATGCAAATATTGTTTAATTCATCTTCCTTGTGTAACCCATCACAGTAAAGGCTTGTCATCTTTCCCCACTAATTATCAAAAGAAACAAAATTAGGCCTGCCAGTATCTGTACAGGTGTATAAACCTGACTGTAAAGGTATAATTTAAGAAAGATTCTAGGAACATAGAAGCCAGAGGGTAAAGACTGTTTATGATGTTTCTTAAAATGAACACAAATAAATAAGGACATAATGTTTACATTTTTAATTCCCTGTATGTATGGTTACCTTTTTTTCATCTTTTGTTCAAGTTACCGGCACTGTTAGAAAGGTATTATGTGACACTTGGCTCTTTTTAAGGGACAGTTACCCAGGAGAGGTTTGGACTGGCTTTTGCTCGCTGGGTTTCACTGGTAAAAAGCAGTGAATCCTTAAATTCCTTTTACATCAGTGAAGTATCAGCAAACATCCCAGTATGGAAGGTGGGGAAGTGCTCCTAATTACTTGAGCCCATCTGGTTGGAGAAACTGGTGTCCAGGCTTTTCCTCAGATTATTCTGGATGTTCCTGGCTTAAAATGTAGGGGAGTTAACTCCTTGGGAGATAGGTAGAGGAAATTCCAGATCCCTACTCCAGAAATGGCTCATCTCCTTGCAGAGCCGCTGTGGAACTGGCTGGAAGTTTCACAATCTGCACTATTATGGAAAACTGGCATTGAATTTGAGTTTTTCATAACATGCATAGCTGTGACATAGAGCAGGTCAGCAGCTTCTCTGCAAGCAGCTGAGTAACGCTTTGCAGTAGCAGTGTGGGACGAATAGGTGGAGGTTGAAACTCCTACAGCCACCCTTCCTGGTGGGAATCCTGTGGCCATGACTTTACTTACACATTTGGCAGCAGTGCTGCTGCTTCAGTAAGCTTCAAGAACTTTAATATCACTCTTCCTGTTGGGCTAGTGTAAGTGCTTGTGGAGATGCATGGCAAACTCAGCTGGGGAAATACCTGGGGGGTTTGTCAGATTTTTATCATTTTTTGTATCAGAGAAACTCCATGATCCCCACAAATATGGGTGGGCAGTGTTGGCACCATAAAAGGGTGGCCAAGGATGCAAAGCAAGCAGCTCTTAGGGTGAGGTGAAGATACTGGAGGAAAGACCTGGAAGCTGCTGTAACAGAAATGTGAATGAAACTGTGGTCTGCTCTGGTGCAAAGTAGCAGAATACTGGTGTACCCACCCTGAGCTTGGGATGGAGAGACAGTAAAAGTGACAGTGACTTTTCAAGAAAAATGGCTCATGAGGGTATTGGAATGGGTACAAGCATCTGAGCTCTTCTTGGAAGTGGAATGTTTCAGGAATTTTTGGATCGCACTTCAGTATTATACATTTGTTTTGTTTAGTGATTGCAGTTCAGTGGTGGCACTGAGATACATTGACTGCAGTTTTTAGAAAGAACTATTTATAAACAAAAAAATCAGGGAATATTTGGTTCATGTAATAATGTGTTTCTTCTGCAGAACAGAAATTAGTATATTTACAGTGTATGTTCATAAAAATTTGAATGTATCTCTGGTAGATGGGTGAGAGCTTAGTGAAATTAGTTGATAATCTGAAAAGTATAACTCCTTAATTATTTCATACATACGGTATTTCAACTTTGAAAATTAAATACATCAACACTGAGGTGATTTATCTGAGAGTATGTAGAATACTCTTGTTCTATTGTCAGTGCAGAAACCAAGAAAATCACACAGTTTCTGTTCCAAAGTTTTGATTAGGTGCTGGAATTACATTTTTTGGAAGGAGGGAAGCTGAAATGTTTGGGTTCACATTGTTAGCAAGATAGGTTAGTATTTTCACCTCTTAGAATTGTGTAACAGGTAAAACCTGTGTGAATGTGTAATTTAATTTGGAGTGTATAAATTTGTCTACAAAATCCAAGTAATATTCCATGACTACTATAGACCTTAGGCTCTGTTAGAAAACACTAATGTTGTTATTGCATTCATAAATGTGTAATTTTCATGAACATAGCTGATACTGGCTTTCCCATCAAAGATAATCTGTTCCCAGAGAGGCCCACTATTAATTTTTTGTGGTAATTTATAGGCATGCAGCGTTGAGGGATTTTTTTCTTGATTGCTTTTGTTTTAGTGCCACTTGAGGCTACTTTAACATTTGTGTTATAACTTCCTCTGTTTACGACCATTTAAATATATGCACCAAAATATTCCCTGGGCTGAAATTGAGAATAAAAGTGATAGCCATTGTGTACTTTAAGGAGACTAGAATAACATCACCATGTATTTTTTTCAAAGTACAGGTGTCTTTAAAATCTCTTAATAGTGCACATGTGCTATAATTTAAAAAATGTTTTACTTAATTTTACAGCTGTGTTTTGCAAGGTAGGAATCAAAATCTTGGTTGGTTTTGTGGGCTATTTATAATATTACAATCTTAGGGGAAATAGAGGATTTTAAAAAGGCTCTGCTGACCACATGTGGTAATTTCTGAATCTTCTTAAACTCATTATATTGGAAATACTAGAAATACATTAAAGTAGTATTATAGAACGTACCTAATAGACCCGAGCGGACTTGTGTAGACTGTGAATTAGACCCCCAACTACTTCCTGTATTTAACATAGATATATATATTGTTTTCTCACCCTGTTTAATTACCTGGCCTAAAACAGACAGATTACACATCTAGCGAATTAGCCATTTTTACGCTAAAGTGGAATAAGATCCAAGAATTATTTACAAACCTGTTTGCTACTGTCTTCCCTAGATATTAAATACAGTAGTACATCAGGTGAATGGCAGTTTAAGAGTTGATTCGACAGTGAACAAAACCTCATCGTTAATGTAATGAAACTATGACATCTCTTCTCTTCTTGTGACTATTACAGACCTGATGGGCCAAATTCTGCTTGATCTTCTCCTGCAAAGTGGTCCCACTGACCTGTGAAATGTATTCAATAAAATGGGCAGTATTGGAAGTGGATTTTAAGTCTCCTATATGAATGCTTTTACTGGAAGTATGTCGTTTACAGCATTTTGTTTTTGTAAGGCTGTCTGTCAGTGTGCATTTTGTGCTCAAAAACATGAGTGCTATATTATGATCTGAGTTATTCCCTGTAGAGTGCCTAAAACATAGAGTAGTAAACAGGGTCTGGGTCCCTGCTGCTTAATTAAAAGTTGGCTAAAAGTGGTACAACTTGTCAAGTTCATTCATACACATATTATGTATGTAACTTGTATATATTTTTCATAATATACTACTTTTTTGTACTGTGAACGTAATATTTAATGTCTTACCTAAATACACCTGACTACTCCTCTGCCAGAATGCTTTTATTCAAAGGTCTCAGGCTGATAATATTTCTTGGTTTTTTTCATCTTTCTGTTGAAAAATTGCTCATCCCCAAATTAATTCCCTCACATGAGGAAAGAGTGGTAGAAGAAGTATGTGAATTGCTTCCAGTGTAGTAAAGTCTCCTCACTGTGGGTACAAGCAGGTTCTGTTGTAGGTGAATGAAGTTCATTTTTGCAATGAAAGCACCTTGAGATCTTGAACTGCTCTTCAGCCTTGTGCAGGGCCTTATATTTCTGGCAGCAGGGATGGAATGCAGTAGGCACTGGGAAAACTTTTTTAAAACTTTGTAACAGCAGTATTGCTGTTCATAGGGGGAAGGATTGGAATCCTCCTGGCAGGATCCTTCAGATCTGTCTTTTTTCCAGGTCTTTATATTAGGGATGTAGAGGTACTACTCAGATAAAAGGGAGAGCCCTGACTGGTGGGAAGGGTGAAGCAGCTGAACCTTCTGCTCAGGCACGAGAGGGTGGAAGTTTACAGATTTAGAGGCATAATAGTGCCCCCAAATATTTGTAAATGCAGTTAGCCAAAAAATATCCATTTCACCACAGCGGTTAATAGCTCTCCACTGCAGTGAATAAGTTCCCATTTGGCTGTTCCAAATCTGCTTTGTTTGTCTGCTTCATTATTTTGGAGGTCTGTGGGTCTGCGTGGTATGTGTTAATTAAAGAAAGCACATTACATTTGTAATAGCTGCTCTGTGAAAGTCAAAATCACATTTGTTTAATGTTTTAATGTAGCATGTTTTGCAGAAACTGTTTAATGGGTGGGAAACGTAGGGTAGAAGTTAACCCTGTAAGGAATGTATGGTTTCTTGTGTAGGGGGTCTGTGTGGCTGTGGCATGCAGGCTGATTTTAACTAACAGGGCATCCTGTTTGTTGTGTGTGGTTATGGTTTAGAAAGTATGGCAACCTGGAAAAAAGAGATGAAATTGGGTTTTAGAAGTGGTTTTGGTTGACTTCAGGAATTAGTGACAATTGTTAAAGATAGACATTACTTGAGTGTGATTGATCTGGATGTGAAGCAGTGCGTTAATAAATAAACTCTTAATTTTGATATTATAGACAACTTTGCCTGTCACTATTGACTTTACAGGACTAGTCACGAAGAGAAGGCTGGGACTGAACTGTAGATGATTAGAAAGCAAAAAATTTTGAAGATGATAACATTTCAAGGTGAAATTAATATTAAAGATTTCCAGGCAGAAATACAGTACATCTGAAGATAAAAGTTTTGCCTAGACCTACTGGAATAGGATATTGTTAGTCTTAACTCATGTTTTTGTGAAAACTTAATGGAGCAGTAAATACCACATCTTTCACTGAAGGAGTGCTTAATTCTCCTGGACTATAGTTTGTTGTCAGCACTAAGAAAGTAGGCTATCAGAGTCTCCTCTTAACAATGCTTTCTCTTCAAGAATTAAAGAAGAATGAACAAAAGAATAAAAAAGAAGAATAAAAAAGAATTAAAAATAAAATTACTAAACATTCCAAATTACGGTCTATCAGATTTGAAAATATTTGAAATTACTTAAATTCAAAACACTGATTGAAAAGGTTCCTTTAATTATGATCTATGTCTACATTGTCTTCAGTAATTATGAAAGACTTTGTAAAAAATAAAAATGCATATTTCTTGCATTTAATGACTGCATAACATTTTTCAAGAACATAAATGCTTTTAAAATTAACCTACAGTCTGCTTTGAGCATCAAAATCTCTCTATGTTTAATAATGTAAGTGGCAGATCCAGTTTCCCCAAAGAATTTTTACATTAATCTTCATTAATTTATTTTAATTAAGCAATTACATATTCTAAATGGCCACTTAATTATTTTTGTAATTTTTTTTTTATTGACAGTGATCATCAGTAGTTTATTGGAAAGTAATAGTGCATTCCATGCTGATGTAGGTTCATTGTTAATATTCACACAGATAGTACTTCTTTCTTGGATGATCATTTTTTATCTGGTGACAGCTGTAAATGGACCAAGATTAGACTATTGAAATGGGTACAGTTGAAGCATTTGGCAAAAGAGGAACTATTTATAGTATTCATTGTTTTACAGTGTAATCAATATTTAAGACTTCCTGTGATCTTCTACATATTAATATATTTTTTCATATGAGAGTCAGTGCATTTTTAAAAATTGTATATTAAACAATAGTATGTTTTTATGGTTACAGTTTAATTTCCTTTTATCCATATGTTCATTGCAAGGGATCTAAACTGATACTGACCACAATATGTGTCATGACACCTATTTTCTTGAGTGAGGTAATGTCATAAAATGATTGATTTTGTTGTGGTATTTTTTGCTTTAGAATGGTAAATATAATCTATTAGTTAAATCCTTAAAAATTGGTAAACCTTTGTTTCTGTTATCTCTCTCCGTCTGAAGTGCATTTTGAAAGTACAGTATGTTTTAGCTACAATTCAGGGACTAAATGTTACTAAGACATGAAATGTTGAGCCAGGTGAAATCAGTGAAATAGTTGTCAAGAAGTTTCAATATGTGTGCACAATTTCCCTCAAGGGTTATTTTTCTGATCATTTTATTTAGGAGCTTAAACCATACTTAAAAGAGAAAAACTTGATTAAGTAAATGAAAGGGGATTTTGTGTGTATAGACTGTCATTCAGCATACTTTTTTTGCTATCTTTGAGAATGCTTTGCAATCTTTAAAGTGCCCCCCAAACTAATTATATAACAGTATTATTTGCATGAACTTAATCATGCATGAATGTTCATCTAAATTTCTTGCAGCCCAGTCAGCAGGGTCTTCATTAAAGTTTAACTTTGCCATTTTGTGGACAAGTTTGAAATTCCTGGCATTTCAGGTCCAAAAGAGGACTTAGCAGATAATTATTTATTGATGATATGTAAGAAAATAAAAATGTGTACTATCTATGACTTTCTTCACAAGAGTGAACGAGTAAAAAGTTTAGTCTGGGTTTTTTTGTTACCCTTTAAATTGAACGGTTTAACCAAGTTAATCTGAATTTATATGTCTTACAAGAACATTGTTCTTCTGGGCACATTCACATCTCATTGCCACATTTTTAAGGGTGAGGGACAAAAAAGCAAATTGTTTCCTTTTAATAAATCTGTATGTAAGTAAATTATCAAACAACAAGGGACATGCTACATACAGAAGAAAGACATTAATCCATGTTTCTTTTAAGTATTGGTTTGTTGAAAAATACCAATTACATTAATGTAAAATACTTAAAACATTTACATAACAAAATACTTTTGTGTCAAAAGCAGATGTTCGGATTTTGAAATGTCAAGTTTCCATGAATTTTGATAAATATTATAAGGAGCTTTATGGTAACAATGTTGCTATTCAAATGTTACTGTTAAACCTCACATTCAAGCATTAAGAGATTAAGCTGGAAGAATTAATTTAGATATTATGCAAAAAACCCCCACAATGAAATATGCATTATGAATATGTGATAATATAGGAAATACAAGATCTCTTTTTTGCATACAAGCCTTGTACAGCATTCATGCCTGTTTCAGGAAGCAGATTTAACAGTCCAAGTCAGTTTGGATTCTGCTGTGTAAAGTGATGGCAGAGAGTGATGCTGCTTGTCACAGTGGTTTTTATATTTGCTAGTCCCCCTCTGCATCAGTGCAGAGCAAACCAGCCTATATAACTGTTCCCTAGAATGGGCCAAAAGTAAAGATCCTGAGCCTTAATTTTTCTGCTTGCTGATGAGATTTGCCAGTCAACTGTTGTCTTCTCTGCTGTGCTCCCACGTGGAGGAAAACCTCTGGTCTGGCGAGGAATGAACTGTGCTTTTTTTCTTCCACGGATGTTGCATTTATTGTGGGCTCAGTTGGTAACACCGAAGCAGGGCAGGTCGCTTCTGGAAGAGAAGCTGTGTGGGACTGCTGTGGTGATGGAGGGACTGCAGGATGCTGCTGAGAGTTTGGGTGGGCAGGCGGGTGTTTGGGGGTGCAGTACAGGGTGTTTGCCGCTGCTGGGGGTGCGGGTGCCATGGTGGTGCTGGGGCCTCCATAGCTGAGCCCTCCGCTCCCCCCCGCCTGGCTGGAGCTGGAGCGGGAGGAATTTGCCCCCTCCCGGCTCAGGTTGCAGGCCTGGACCGAACAGGGAAGTGAGGGTCACAGCTATTCATTGCCTATCACTTCCTCAGGCCATTTATAACCTGGTCCTCCCTGGGCAGCTGCCTGTGTCCCAAGGAAGTGACTGATATGAGAGATTCAAAGATTTTGTTCTTATTACTGTCTTAATACAGTTTAAATGATTTGGGTTTTTTCCAAAGAGCTAATTTGGCACACAGCGCAGAACCGGAAAACCTAGTTAGTATCTTAGAGGATTGAAATAGTGATAGATCAAAACTAGCTGTGTGAGGGGCAGCACTGCTGGAACTGGATGCGTTTAGTGCTGCATGTGCCCCATGCCCATGGCAATAATGTGCCTCCGTGCCCTCCGCTGGAGCGCTGGCGCAGGACAGTGTGAACAATCCCTGGTCCCTGGGCTGGAGGACCAGAATCACAGTTGGAAGGGACCCACACAGATTGTCAAATCCAGCTCTTAGCCTCGCACAGGACATCCCCAAGAGACACACCATGTGCCCAAGAGCATTGTCCAAATGCTTCTGTAGCTCTGTCAGGCAAGGTGCTGTGGCCACTGCCCTGGGGAGCCTCTTCCAGTGCCCAACCACTTTCTGGTAAAGGACCTTTTTCTAATACCTAATCTAAACTTCCCCTGACACAGTTTCAGGCCATTTCCTCAGGTCCTGTCACTGGTCACCACAAAGAGATCAGGCGCTGACCTCTGGATCAGAGGTGGATATTACATCAGCCATGACTAGCTTGCCATCAGCCACAGGGCACACTGATACATAGTATAATGTGAATTAAAGAACTGACAAGCAAACTTTTCCCTGGAGCTTGGCTGCTGTTTAGGCCAGCATTCAGCACCTTGGCAGCACCCATCTGTGTGGCGGTGTTGAAGAGGCCAAGCCAGGGTTCCCTCCATGCCGTGCACTTCTCTCCCTGGCACACAGAGGTGCTGCCCATCAAGATGGCAGTGGGGTGGACCCCAGCAATAAAAACGACTTGAAAAGATGTGCATATAACTCTTGAACTAAGGCAAGCCTTTTGTTTTCTTGATTGATGCTCAGAGGAAGAAGAATACTGGATGGAGAATTAAATGCGGGTATGATAGGAAGTTGGACATTTAGTGATTTTTCATAGACCTCTCAGGTAAATTGCTAGGCTTGCCCTCCTAATGGTCAAGGAAATCATGTCACTAAATAACACACAGTGTTGAAGCAGTTATGTTTACAGAAATATTTGAAATTGGAAAGGAAATGCATTTTTACTAATAACAAATTATTTTTGTTGAACTTTTTAGAACTTTTCAGTGGTGTTTTCTCACAGCTTAGAATTCCTTTTTAACTTCTGAGTGCTGTAATGTGACAGCACACAACTTTTGAAAAATATTCAGCAGAATTATCTACTTCTGTTTATTTGGAAGGACAGCATAATCCTTCACGCTAAAAAGTCTTTCAGAAAGATTAATGATTGTAGGATTCCAATCTTGCAAACACTTATTCTTTAAAGTAAGGCCTGTTCATGTAAATAAAGGTTTCAAGATTAGGACCTTAAATATGTAGCTTTTATAACTGTTCACCCCCTAAAAATGAGTCTTCTGCTTTGGTCTATCCTTGGGCAAACTCCTGCATGGACATGATGGGATTTTTTTATCCTTGTGTTAAAACTGTAGCTTTGCTACTTAAAATACTTTTTTGAGAAAAAGATTGATGGCCTACGAGATTCTTTTCTTTATAAAAACACAAAAAGTGGTGCATATAGATAGACTTTATATACTATAGATGAAATATACATTTTTCTCTTTGTAACAGTTCTGCTGTAAAAGATATAAGCAATCTTTCCCAAAGCAGGTTGCAATATATTGATTTTTCCATCTCTGTGGGTGAGTTGTGTAAAACTTCTACAAGTTTTCTGGCTGTAGTTAGTAACAGTGTAATTTAAACCTGTGTTTTTTACATTTCTAAATACAAAATGTACTTCTAGGCTATGAATAGTGTGTAATGATTCACCCCTCTGGGACAGTCTCTCCTATGGAATGAGTTTGGTGTAACACTATTAAATATGATACATTTATTATGTCAGTTGCTCCTTCTAGCTTGCTGAAATCTCATGATTTTTTCTGATAACCTTTTAACTTGCAAACTGGTTTTTTAGATGCATATGACAGGAATTTGTACAGACAGAAACCCAAGGTTGCTTCGGTTGATTCAAAATAGTGCAGGGATTAAAGGCTGCTTTACTTTTATCACTAACTTCAAATAGGTGACATAGGCAGAAGTATTTCACATTTCAAGTATGGAGAATGTTATTTTTCTACTGTTTTTATTAATTAATTAATGTGTGCCATGCATTCACGTATTTGTAGTTAAACTGGGTTGTTCTACAAAATGCAGGTTTTTTTACTATACATGTCAGATAATTGGTATATTTAGATGTTTGCTTTGGGATTGGACACTTATTTTAACCTTTCTATGGTAAACTCTTTGTCTGTTTTTAAGGTTAATGTTGAATGTTGCTTTTACCATCCCAAATGGGAGAAAAGCTTTTCACAAATCACAAATCTTGGAGAGCTCAGTGATTATCAGTCCATACACCAGTGCATAAGTATATTTGGTTGATACATGTTAAACTTTTAATTGCTATTTTTAAACTAAGTAAGCATTGCTATTAGTCTTGATGAAAAAAACTGTTTGCTGAAGATAATTCATGGTAGACTTTGGGGGTTGATTTGGTTATGTTTTTGTTTGGTGGGGGGGGGTTGTTTTGGTTTTGTGTTGGCTTGTTTGTTTTTGTTTTCTTCTCCTGGATGAAATATTTGCTTGTTACAACCCTGCAGTTTCAATAATGTCTTAAGCCACCTGACTGTGTAGCCTTTGCTAGAAGAGGCAATCCTTCCCACCCATTTCTCCACCCTGACCTCATGTTCCTGCCTGGACTCCCATGTCAGTTCCACTGCTTTGTACTGCAGAAGGGGTTAAAATACTTGGCTGTTTGAGCTGAAAACTAGTAATTTATTTTGGGTGTTTGAATTTCATTTCTATCATCAAACACACAGGACTTTGGATTTGCTACATGAAAAGTTGAGCTAATTTGAAGCAAACAGTAGAAGCATGCAGCCTGGGCAAATGCAGACTACACCACTGCATTTGTTATCAGGACAGTGGTGGAGTGTAATTTTTGAGGAACTGAGGCAAAATAAAATGGGAGGTCTTGTTGCCTGAACTTCTTGTTGCTCTCATTGATTTAGTTTCCTAGCTTGGAAAAAATGGCAGAGCGAGATTTTGCACAGCTGCATCTCACAGAAACTCCCATTTTCATTGGCATATGCTCATCATGACTGCACCTTTTATCAGTGCTAGGCTTGGTCTGGCATTCATTTCCTTAGAAAGAGAATTTAACAGTCCAATCCTGCAGATAGTGGATGTGTCTATTTCTGTAACTTTTTTAAAAATAAAAATATTTGAGAGTCAGTTCCTGTTGGTGACATTTAATTTGTGAGTGCATTTTTGGTGTGTAATTAGCAGGTATAATTGTGTTGTCTCCTTTCCTAGGCACACTTTTTCCTTAATGGTGCAGGACGATCAAGTTAAGCTCGCTGGAAGAGTCTCTGTGATTTAAATGTTCTTAATAGACTCAGTGTAATGTCTATTAGCTGATACCAGTGGCTACTTCGACTGAGGTTCAGGGACAGCTGATGCTACAAATAAGCCATAAACAGCTTCTCTTCTGGTGCTTCAAAGCATGCTGTAGCAGTAGTTTTTATTTTTCTTTGAAGAACATTTGAAAAATACTCTCATGGAAATAAACCACTGAATTGTCCTGAATGAACTTTAAAATATTTTTAAAGAAATACTTTTCACATGCATGCATATGTTTGTCCTTTGTGATATTAGTTCAGTGCTGCAAAGCACTGGTTACCTCTGCCATACCTACAGAGTCACTTGGATTTCATTGGACTTGGCTGATGATGAGTGAAGTCCGGAACTGAGCTCTGTGCAGGACTCCCTTTGTGTGACAAATTGCAGGACAGGCTCTCTATTTGTCTGGGAGCAAGTAGGACTGAATTCTGTCTCTGTGGGGACAATGAAATGATGCTGCATGCTGCATACACATAACCTTGGCAAATTTAGTAGATACATTAAAATGTTGAGGTCTGGTTGCTGCTAAAATAACATGAAGTCAGAAGGATGTTGTATTTAATAAAGAGCAAGAGTGATTGTCTTCAGATCATTTACTGACCCAAGTTGTCGTGTGACTGGCTAAGGTGCACTATACAGTAGATACAGTGCAGTGCTACTGACTGTGTGTTAGTGTTCACCCCTCTCCCTGAGGGCTGTTTCGTGAGGAGGTAATACAGATGTAAATAAATTGAAGGAGCCTTTATTTATATACATGTATTCTTTGATATATATGAATATATACATAGAATTTCTGTTGGGCTGAGTGGCCTTGGGCAGCTGGGATGGGTAGAGTAGTGGTGCTGTTTTTAATTGAGCAGAATGTATGTCCTGAAATGTTAGGAAATACTTCTCTTACACAGAGAGATTGTCACTAATGAATGGAGTCTGTCCAGTAGCAAATCTCTGTGTTTAATAGCATTTGATCAGGATCCTCACTCCAAGGTTGTCTTTCATATATAAAATTATAGGTAGTTTGAATTTTTAGCTTCTTTTCTTGTAAATGCATGTAGGTATTTATTTTAGGAAGAAAAATTGCTAAGCTAAAAAAACCCCTCTGTTTAAGTGCAACATGAAGCTGAGGAGATCATTACACTTTCCAGTAACCATTTTTTTGCATAGATTAATGATTGATTAAAGTAATTCAGCACTTTATCTTGCAGACAATAATTTGTGTGCATTGTGCACTGATGTTACATACACAGTCTAAGTGAATCACAACTGGACACAGTTGCTGTAATAAAAGACTGACCAAAGTAGGTATGGATGTTTCTGGCACACAGATAAGAATAAGGAGGATATCAGTACTGAGTATATTGCAACAAATTGAATTATTTTCCACATTATTCTAGCAAAGACTGAGTTAAGTGAGTAAGATACCATTTATCTTTATTTGTAGCTTGTTCTTCAAGTCATTATTGATTTCCAAATTTCAGATAGTTATAATAAATTACCAGGGGGACATGAACAGTAAGCGATTTGTCTTTTTTTCAGGGCTTGGGGAAGGGTATGTTGCAAAGAAATAGAAAATTTAATGTAAGAAGGAATAAGATGCATGTGAGAACACTTGTAAAGGGAGTATCAGTTGTGCAAGTAATGTTTGAAAAACTATTTTAAAATGCAAATTTATTTTGCATTTAATGGTATTTGCATAGCACAGAATTTTCTTTATTTTTCAAAATGAAACAATGTTTGCCTTCTCTGAGCAAAAATATATAAATCAGTAATTTCCAAAGGAAACTTAATAAACTTATTTTCTGTCCCATCAGCTTAGCATTTGTGTCAGCATTTTACAATAAACTATAGATTTCTTTACAGATAGGGCATAACATACAGTCAATAAATAGTTTCAGAATTACCCCTGGAAATTTGGGGATGTTGGCCAAGGAAGAATTTTTCTTTAACATCTTTTTTTTTTAAGTTCTCAAGTAGTGATAAGGCAACACTATTTCATGAGAGCTAAGATAAATGCATTTGTGCACTGTAGGCATTTCTGCTGGCTTTCCTTCATCTTCTGCGGTGCCCCTCCTCCATTTTGTTTTCCTTTTTCACATGTTTTCTGCTTGTGCTCTCTCTTGACCTCACTGTGTGAGCTTGTAGCAGCACAGGACACTGGCAAGATCCGAAAATGCTACTGTTGGATTAAAACAAAAGTGCACAAGTCAGGAAAAAGAATGCAAAGGCAGCAAAAGAAAGTGAAGGTCTGCTAGTTTTTTGGATAAAATAATGCAGGAGTCTCAAACCGGGTCTTATGGTTTTGTACAGATTGTTTGACATTTAATATTGAAAGATAGCACCGCTATTTAAAAAAAATTCCTAAATAAATTTCGTTTAGATCTGGTTTTTCTACTGTGATTTGTTATTACAACTCAGAAAAGAGTAGAGAAATATGAATAAGCATGTTCAGTCTAAAAAAGCACACAGACGCCAAATAGAATTATTATTTTCTTTCTGCTTTTCTGGATTTCAAACAAGTTTGTCTAAGATAAACCCTTGAGAACCATGTGATGCAAATTAAATATTAATTGATCCTTGCAAACTATACCTTTTATTTATTCCTAAGAAATTACATCTCTGATCTGTGCATAAATGTACTTTTTTATTCAGAAGTTGACTTAGCTTAGTGTTTTGTAATAATATTTTAAAACCTTATATTAACATATTTGTTGGCATTAGTATTTTAAGTTCTGTGTTTTGTAGAATAGTGTATTCAAATACAGAAGGAAAGCAGAAAATACTTGTACTTTTGGGATAAAGTATGCTTATTACTGGCTAGTGAGTACGCAATAAAGCTCTTTAAAAGTGTTTTAGAAAGTGCTTCTTCAGATAAGCATAAGAAACCTACGTCCCTCTTGTCCTTATGTCTTCAAAGTCATACCCATCTTTAGTTTGATTTTCATCTTTCCTTTGATAGGATTTTAACACTACTGTTTGTTAACCTTGTCATACACCTATACACCAGGAAATGTGTTCTGCAGTTGGTATTTAATTTCCATGTTTATCGGTCATGGTTCTCTATATACAATGAAGGGAGGCATTCACAAGTTTTGTGAATTAGGTACAGAATCTGATAACAGAATCTCCTGAATACTGTGTTCAGTGACTTCAGACAGACTTCTTTTAAGAGAAAATACATTTTGCATTAGTTTATTTTGCTGTACCTCTGGGTCTTATTTTTATCCATCTTACTATGGATTCAGTTTCTTGGCAACTGATTGTTGATTATATTAAAAAGTAGTGCAGAGATTTCTCTCAGGATCCAGAGATGAGAGAGGAGTGCTGCGGAGTTGTGCTCAGAGATACCAGGGTATAGGTTCTTGCTTAAATTAAGGCATGAGCCAGCTATACATAGTTCTGCAAAGACCTGCCTGACCAGTAGCAGAAACTCTCCCAGTTAACAAACCAGTATTGCTCACTTTGTGGATTTGAAGACTGTGCATCTAGTGATAAATAATCCCGGGTCAGGAGCAGGCTGAGGCAGTGGAGTGTGATCCTCTGTGATGCAAGAGGTTGCTTATTGTTCTCTATGGATTTTTGTTCCCTCTCTACAGCAACTGCTACTGCATTTGGCATATCTGACAGAAGGGGGTGAGTGCCCAATGCCATCGCTCTGGTCTGCAACCAGAGCACAGCTACCCTGTCTTTCGGGAATGGGGCAGAAGTGGAGAAGGAAGAAGTTTGCCAGATGAGTGTTAACTTATGCCGTGCCACCTTGCTCCAGAGACAGGGAGTGATTCCCAAGATGTTTAATTAACAGCATGCATGTAGCCCGAGACATGGAAGGAGGCAGCAGAGACTTGACATAGGTGCATATGTGTCTGCCAGCAGATGAATCAAAATGTTTGTGGTAACGGTAAAATTTTTGTAATTCACACAGTTTTGTTGATTTTTAAGAATTTATTTGTTGCTGTTCGTTTTCTCCTCACTGTTACATTTAAAAATAACAGATTGGAAAGGTGGGTATTTTTGGTCCCTTTCCAAAAGGATTAGGACATAGTAAATTTTAGAAGATGAGAGACCCTACAGTGGGTGGGTAAACCCATACAGCAGTTCGTGTGTACCTGGTTAAGGGCAGCTTTGCAATAGATCTCCCCTGTGCAAGTGGGATAGAGGCATTTTGACAGCGGTGTGTTGGCTTGAACTGCAGTTGAAAGTGTCCTGAGCTGTGTACTGTTCAGTGTGATTGAGAGAAGTACTTGTGCCATGTGGGAGGTAACAGCAATTCACTCAGCACACGTGCAAATGCCATGTGTGGATGCACTGACTCATGTTAATGTAATTACCTCACTGTAATTGAGTTAAGTACAATTGATTTCACAGTAGTGATGATGAGCCCACAGTTACAGTCTAATATGTGAGTACGCATTTGATTGTCAGAGTTACTGTTCCTTGCAGAAGGCTGCAATTTTTCTTCATAACACAGTAAATGAAGAACTTTAGCACCATCCACAGTCTGAGTGGAACTTAGGATGGTAGTTTTTGTTTCCTTGGATATATTTTCCAAATGCTGTGTGACCTATTGATAGTACACCTTTTGCAAAGCAGGAGGGATCAGCACATTGTGCACAGCACCATTTTATTTGATCAAATGTTCTGAATGCTGAGTTCTGATACTGAGGTAGAAATATTTTTCTTGTCACTTAATTGCTTTTGGGGGGATCTTGTGGCAATAATTTTTAAATCGCTCTGATTCACTGCTCCACAAGCTTGATCTTTTCTCAAAATGTTTTTCATTTCTGCTTTATATTAGTTTCCAGTTACTAAGAAGCTCAGATTTACCCCAGCAGCCCTTGCTGTCTCTGATTCACTATGTTAGCATTTACTAGTCCATGATTTAGGAGCAATGGAAGTGTGACAATCACATGAGAAAGGGGTTAAAAAAATTAATGTCATGATTGGCTCATCAGGTAATGAGCTTGTGAGATATGAATTCTATAGATTTTTTATATTATGCGAATACAAACAGACTTTCTTCCCAGTGAAGTGGGAGGTAAACTTTGATCTTTACTATTTTTTTCTTTTGAGATCTGTACCTGGTCTTTGTAGTTATTGATAGAAAGGGTTTGTGACAAATTCTGAATGCTGTGTCCCTGTGAGTGTGACCACAGTATGTGACTACCTTAATGAAACATCCCACAAATAAAAATATTTTAAATTACTATTAATTACTAAACTTTATTTATATTTTAAATATTTATTTAACTATTCAGTGTCTAACTTGACACAGTTTAACACGTTTACATTAGCTGCATCAGGAGCAGTCTCACCTGCTTCAGGCAATTCAGCAAACTAAACCTGTTTCAAAAACAAACCACACACAACCACACTTTTTTTTTTTTAAGAATTAAATTTATGTTGTCTTTGGTACCTAAATTAGTGATGACTCAGATGAATGCCAAACGTGGTACACTTGGTTGGGGGAAAGAATCTGCAGCTGGGAAGAGCAGCACAGAGCTGCTCCCTTTTCCTGAAAAGGCCATTGTTTAAATTAAAAATTATGTTAATGAATTCATGTAAGTAATTCTAACATTTTAATTGTGTTGTCATTTCAGAAATACTCAGTTCCAAAAAGTAAGATGCTCTATGTATGTACCTATATAGAGATATCCATATCCCTGTCTTTGTCCGCACATATTTGTAGGAATTTAGTAAGATACTGTAGATTCAAGCTGCCAGGTATTTTGATTTTATGAAAAGTTTAGTTATAATGGATTAGTTATGTTAGTTTGTTTTTAAGAACAAAAGTGTTGTATTTGGCCACAAGAATTGCTTGGATAACTTCTCATAATAACTGAAATGGAGCAGAAGATAGCAGGGACAAAACCAAAATATTCCATACAGTTGTGATTACAGGTTGTTACAGCATAAAATACAGTTAGTATATGTTACAAATCTAAGGACATTATTAAGCATATTATCATTTCTTTATTAGAAATTTCAGTTAAGCCCTGAAGTTGAAGCATGTTAAAGAAGCTAAAAATATTCCTGATGTTTAGGTAGCATATCATTGAGTCTGAAGATTTTCAAGACTTGAGAGTAGGCTGTATTAGAAATGATGCATTGCTACTATTTGATTTAGAAAAAGGAACACAACACAGATGCAGCAAATGTTTTCTATACAACAGATCATTAATAACACATCATGATGTGTGAGGTTTTTCAGAGTTCATAAAAACACCACTGATGGCCATCTATCCAGTAGCGATAGTGTAAACTCTTGAGAGCTTGATGAGTGAAGCTTCTGTTGGCTCTTCTGAGTTTTGTCCTGGTTTGAAGCATGGAGACATTTTTACCAGCAAAAAAAATATCTTTTTTCTAGGAAGTCAAGGTCTCAAACAGTTGTTCGGATGTCACCAACTGTAACTGAGACCAAGCCTTGTCTGAATCTTTGTATCAACGAAGCCAGTGTTTCTGCCTTTATGTTAGGGATGTAGAAAACCAAAGGCACCAGTACAAGGAGAGGGACTTCACTGTGTGTTGAAATACATGGATGACATTTGCAGCACAAGTACTCCAGACCTTCAGCAGGCAAGCTCTGGGCTCTGTATTTACAGAAGCTTTAACAATACTCAAAAGCCTGTCCCCTTAGCAAAATTTTTGCTCCCAAAACATGGTAGCATTATGTGTTAAACATGCACTGAGAGAGGCTGCCTTGGTAGCTTGGGCCAGCCTCTCCCTGGCTGAACCCATGACCCAGCTGCTTCCTGGCCCTGAGTCATCCTGTCTGTTGTAAAAGGATCCTGCAATGTTCCTGCTCACTGTGAATCTCTGCAAGTGCAACTGGGCTCATAAACTGCCATTTTATTAAGACCAGTGGTGTGGTAATCAGTGACCAGAAATGACCTTGAAACAGAAGTATAATTTTGATAGAACTAAAAGCAACAGAGAGAAAAGCACCTTAAAATCCACAGGCCGGAGAGCATGTGACTAAAGGGCTATGCTGTGTAATTTTCTGGGCTAAGTAACCACAGTTTCTGTAGATGGCTGTGGTGGGCCAGTCCATCTTTATAGCTTCTGAACAGCAACCCTGCTCGTTCAGCTGGCTAAGGCTTTTCTAACTTTTCAGTGTTAGTTTTGAATTTCAAAGTAGAATATCCATATTACTTCATCCTGGATCCTAGCATTTGCCCAAGTTAGTGCATGTTGTTGTGCTAGGCTGTTCTTATGGAAGCGCTGCTGCAGAGCTTTCTGTCACTGTCCTTGGCTGTGTGCTTACTTGACTGATCATATGTAGCCAGTTCTGTGTCCCTTTCACCAGACAACAAATGACTTTGTTACTCATTTTGATTTTATATGTGATAGGCCTTCATTCTGTACCGTATCAGGCAATGAAAAATGGATTGGATAAGAGTGTTATTTCCCAGGAGAGATACCTATGACTAAGTTATCTGCGAGTGCATTCACAATATGTTCCCTTTGATGAGAAAGAAAAGTTTTTAGATGCCCATTTTTCTTCTGCACCCTTTGGAAGACAGGACAGAAAGATTGTTAGTTTTTAAAAGCTGCATCAACAGGAAAGCGGTTAACCTGCATTTTTACTCTATAAGAAAGCTTTTCATTCGCTTTAGGTTATATCATTTGAGAAAAAAAAATGGGTCGTAAGCTGTGCTGTGGTATCCATTTGGTGGTTAATACTTCTTTAACTCTTCTAAATTGACAGCTCAGTTGAAAATATGACCATTTTACAGATACAAGACTAATTCTTGCATCTTCAGCTATTCCTAGTTTTAGTTGCTTACAGGAGGGCAACCTGAGGTCTTGAGTCTGTGGAGAACCATATATGCCCCAGCTCTGCATCTATTTTTATGGTGTCTCTTCTCTGTGTATTTAAATGTCCTAATTGCCAGGAACTGACCCGTCTCTCACCTTTAAGTTTCTCATGCTTGTTGTTAGCTTCAGGGTCTTAAATCTCTGGAAGCACTTGAGTGAGGTTCATCAAGTTACTGTGTGTTAACTTAAAAAAACCCAAAATGCTAACAATCAAGACTTTAATTTTTTTTTTGTAGTCTTGACTTTCTGTTTTCTTGTCAACATTTTTCTGCAACTTATCTCAGAAATATCTTGCCTGTCTGCATAACAGATGTTTATCACCTGGTTACTCTGAAGAATATTTACCTGTTTGCAGAACAAAGTCAGCTGTAAGAAATTGCACATGGTATATGGACTGCAGAAACTTGATAGGTGACTAATCATGCACACAATCTTATGATTTCCTTGCATTCTTAAAATAACTGTTCCCACAGCACAGTGGTCACGTCTAAGTGGTCTTGGAGGTGCAAAAGTGCTGTGTAGCTATAAAGAAAAAAACTGGTTTACTAATTTGTCCTTAAGATCTATTGAATTGAAGGGGTATGTGTATAAGAAAGTGAGATAAATTATGTTGGATGGGTCTCAAAATTATTCACTATCCTAAGTTTTGTGTTGTTTTGTTTATTTGGTTTGGGGCTTTTTGCTGTATCTCTGTCCGTTAGCACATTTTACTCATGAGCAGAATGTTTACCAAGGCTACATAGTCCTGTAGACCATGTTACTTACCTGTATCTTGGAAGAGGTGGCTGTTTGCGGTCACTTTCTGTGCAAGTTTTTCCCCAGAGTGTGGAAATGCACTCTGAGTGCATTGAAGACCAGAGTGGCCTGAGCTGCTATGCTTGTGCCGTGCTTGTGCCTGCTGGAAATGTTGCTGCACTGCCTGCCAGGTCTTCATCCAGTACTTCATGCAGTCTTATATCCACTCCTAGATAATCATTGTGTTCTTTGATACTGAAAAGGTAGTACAAAAGCTTTGTCGTCTTCTTCCTACTATGTAAGATGGTGGGCAGCTTCTGGCATTAGTGCACTATTTCTTTGTGGATACAGACATTAGTAGGGTATTTTTTTAAAATTGAAAACACTAAGCAAGCAGATTCATCGGGTTAAATTTGTCAACATAGTGAACAGAAATGCAAGAGCTGTACCATAGAATATTTTCGTAAAACTGAGCCTGTCTAATTAGGCATATTTATTGCATTATCCAAAATTGCTGGAACTTTTTTTCCAGAGATGTTAGCCTCACTTGACTATTGAGATCTTCATTGTCCTTCCATCAGTGAAATTTTTACCTGTTCATCTATTTATGCCTTTTATCCTATATGTGTTTTATAAGAGAACATGAGACTCTCCATTTTTCATGTTCCCATCTGGCCAAGGCAGGCAGGTCTGCTCACCGGCTCATCCCTGTACACCCCTTGTACAACCCCATGGCTCTCAGGCCTCTCACCCAGTAGGAAGGAGACCTGCAGTCCAAATCTGTATTTCCTCCCTCTCTTTGTATGGCACTGGATGACTCAGCAACTGTTAGATCCTGATCATCCCCTTTCTGATTTGTATCAGTTTTGAGCCAATGCTTGAAGATGGAGATAGTTTTTGCCTGAGTGAGCAAAATCTGACTTGGATTAAAAGGTGAGCATGTTCTCCAGGTATCCAAGCCTGATGGAAGTAGAGAACAGTGTCTATTCTGTGTTTTTACCACTGGTACTTACATCTCTACTTCTTTGTTCTGTACTCTCAGGGATCTCTTTAAGGTGGAACATGAATGGCCTTTCAGAGGGGACCACCACTTATGTTGATGATAGTCTGCTTGCTACCAACTGTATTTTTGGGAAGTATTGTGTTTATTTTTGGGATTGCAGCATACAATAGTAACAAATCTTCCCTGAGGATTCACCGTGTTCCTACTCGGTGTTTTCAAGTTATTTCACATAATAATTTCATCTACCATCTTTCAAAAATACTTCTACCAAAACCTGAGTCATTCCCACACATAGTTTTTCCTGGTAAGTTTACTTCACTTCATCTCCACACCTATTTGTAGCTATAACTGAGAGTCAAAGACTACACAAATGGATGTTGACCCATGCTCAGGTGAATCTACTAATAATCATTAGATTTAATTTAACCAGCACTTGAACAGTTGTTCAGAAGTCTTCTGTGCCTCTCCTCATGATCCTGCTCGCTTCCTCTTCCAGTGGGATACTATCCTCTGTGGAAGCTGCTGGTGTAAGAACTGCTGGGCACATGTAGGTAATGCTTGGATTAAAAAAAGCCTTTGTGATTAAATACTGCAACATACCTGTTCTACTATAGCATAGTATATACTAGAGACGTTTGCAGAACACGTTACTGGCAAGTAACATTTTCTGCCAGCAAAAGCTTTCTATCTAACCTTTTATTATACTTTGTAATGGATACTTTGTGTGGCCTAGTGTTTAATTTGGCTGTTGTTTTATTTATTGATTTGATCAAGCTAGGTTATGGAGTTGGCTTTAAATGACATGTGTTTCACATGCACATGCACATGTATATTAACTGTGATAAGGGAATACCGAGTTGGTACAATCAAGAAAAAATACATAGACAATACTGAAGCCACACATAGAGCTGCAAGTCTAATTTTAATTTGTACATACTTGACTTTATGATCAACTACCATCTGCACACCTCCCCCCTATAATGTGTTGTGGTTTCAGCTACATAGCTTACATAGGAGCCAGAAAATAAATGCTGTGAATATGGTCCAGTGTTACTGGAAGGAGTCTAGAAAAATAAATAGTACACAGAATTTATTGTTTCCCACAACTCAGCTGTGTTTCTTGCTTTATAGTTACTGTACGATGTAACTCTGATTTTAGCCTTTGGAGCTTGCTCTTTCAAACAATCTAATAAAAATGGAGCCTGGAGTTTGTTTACTTCTCGTATTAAAAGCAAACAGTTCAGAGAGCAGACCACTTTTATTGGACCTGTAAAGGAGTAATATAGATTGTTGAGATTTCAGACTGCATTTTGTCTATCATGGATTTCAGTTTTTGGTGAGTACTGAGATGTTGGTTTGGGGAGGGAAGGGTAAATTTGGCAGCTTTCACTGATGTTATGGCTGGCTGCGAGACCAGGCTGTTATATTAATGCAGCAAAAAGACTGAGTGGAAACATACATATGTTGTAGTGAAAAAAATGCAGTTTTTATGTAGTTCTGTTTTTTTCTCCCATATGTAGGGAGGAAGAAAAGTCTTTGGCCAGCACTAAGAGAAGTAAATAATATTATGTAGAAGTCTGATTTAATGTTATTACAGATGGCTAAAATAGAAATTAACTTCTTGGAAGTTAAGAAAACATAATTACTGCAGAGCTAGTGTCCTTGGTCTTGTGAGCCCTTGGTCTGGAAAGGGTATTTGGAAGAGGATATACTCAATTATTTTTTGTGTTCCTATCGTCAACCAGGATCAGTACTCCCAACAGGGAGGGGAAACCTGAGCTTGCCATGTATGCCAGCAGTGCCCTGTGAAACAATGGGCTTTTAATTTTGAAAGAAGGACACGGGACAGCCTAGAGCTCAAATCATTATGTTGAAAGGATGTTACTAGGTGAGGCAAATAAACCATAAATACGTGTTTGGAAGGATTTCTCCTACGGATTGTTTGCCTTACAACTGTAACAGAACTAGTCACCTGCCTGGGTTTCATGAGATGTGTCTGGCGTGTCTGAGGTGTACTCAACCCACAAACCCAACACATTCAGAATTAGCAGGCTGATACTTCTGGGTCTGCTCTCCTGTACATGTTGATGGGAGCTGTGGCAGCAGATTGCAAGAGGAAGGACTTGTCCTTAAGGAACCCTTTTGTGTCTTCCTGCTGCAGCTGGTCTGACCCTCTTTCAGGAGGCCTCAAAAACATTTACATTCTTTGGCAGAGCATGCTGAAATTAGGACATAAAAATGACAGCTTCAGTATTGGATTCTTAAATAATATTGAAGTAGATTGTGTTGTGTAATCTGAGCAGAAGCCAATTTTACTGTCATTTGATTGATAGAGTTTGTATGCATGATGTTCCAATTTCACAGTTACTTCCTAAATAAATATAATGATAGCCATAGTAATAAAACAATATTTTGAAAGTTAAGTTTTTCAAGTGTACCTCTCCAATACCTATGCTAAAAAATTAAAGAATTTATCTTTTATAATTAAAATCCTTAATCTTGTTTCATAAAATTCACTTTAATCTGCTTTCCATTTACTTGAGAAGGGTTTTGCCTTAAATGCTGTTTTCTCATTTTTATAATGTGAATTCTGAGGTGTTTAATTGAAACACAGGTTGTATCTTTTGTAGCAGAATATAGTTTATGCTTTGATAATAGAAGTGGCTCCGAACTAACCATTTCTGTCAGTTTTTAAAATGCAGCTTTTTAGGGAACCACTTCACAGTAAAGATACAAATTAAATATTCTCCCAAACAGTAATTAAAAAGTTCTGCTAAGTTCAAGGTAGTTTTTGAATTGTTAGTGCTATCTCATTCTGCTGCTGTGTATTTCTAAAATATAGTTTAATTTGAAGTCTCCTTCTCATTTTCTGTTATGTCCAGTTAGACATTTATTAGTAGTTTCACTGCTCTCTAGTACCCTAACTGTTATGTATGTAGATCATCTTCCACCCCCATCCCTCAAAAAATAAAAGGCGATTAAGGTTTGAAGTGTAAAATAACCTTGTGCTCATTCCTCATCCAAAACAAGTGTTCTTTTATTCAGATATCCGAATACCTAATAAATATTTTCAATTCTCATAAAATTCTATCAAATGAAAATATCAGTTGGTAGAACTGATGGCATACTAGATTATTTGTTACTAAAACAAAAAAAGTTAAAGATTGAGTAAATGTGTATAATCTGCTGTACAAAAACAGCTAAGAAAGAGTAATCATAATTTAAAAAGCATAGAGGTATAAGAGATGTTGAATCATAAGCCAGGAATTGTTAATACAATATAAATATTGCTGTTAATTTTGCTTTTATTCTAAAGGAAAAAGTGTTTTGGTTTTACAGAATAGATAATGTTGTGAAAAGCATTAACCAGCCCCAATAAAAATTTCAGCTCATTTATTGCTTCTTTGCTTTATCAGCAACAACATTTAAACCCCACCGATTTTGACAGATATTTGTGTTTTATTTTGTGTGCATGGTGACTTTGACTTTAGTAAACCAGTATTCTAACCAGTATTTTATTTTTATGTTTTGTTTGTCATTTGTGTAAGACCTTGCACAGTGCGACATGAGTCCTCAGTGGGAACCAAAAACACCTGTACCATAAAAGTAAAAACAATGTTTGTGCAAAAGCTGGAGAATAGTTCAAGAGAGGTGTCTGTTTACAAGATAATGGATTTTTATCTTGGGATTGCTCAGGGCATAGTTACTCTCAGCCGGCTAAAATACCATCCATGTTCACTTACTCCCTCGCTCTCCAGCTCGCAGTAGCTTTCAAGCAGGTAGTGTTCTTCTCTGAAGAATTAGAAGAGGTCATCGAAGCATGGAGGGACTTTGCACTAATGCGGCTGATGGTAGTTTTCAGAAAGCATTCTCTGCAGCGTGATCTCAGGTTTCTAAGGTGAAGACCTGGGAGGTGGCAGTTGTGGCACTGTGCTGGGTTGGCCGCCTGCAGTTCTCAGCCCAGGGCCTGGAAGAGGGTGAGGTGATATGAGGACAGTTCTTCAGGCTCTAGCCTATAGGTAGCTTAGACCAACTAGAGAAGGAGAAAAAAGCAGGCAGGGTCAAGGGTGGACGGCTATCAGAGCCCAAGTAAGAATTAGGCTGAAAACCCTCATTGTGCTTCCAGTTCTTGAGCCACTCATGTAGCTACAAAGCCTGGAAAGAGAGAGGAGTTGGCTTGTCTGCAACTTTGAGAACCTGTAGCTGCTGTAACTGTCAGCCACTTGTTTTTCACAGATCAGTTTTAGCTTCAATCATCAGCCAGGCCGTTGCCCCAGCCCATGTCTTTTGGCAGGACCTAGCCCTTCTACCACCCTGACCCCTCCCCCTTGAGAAAGTCAGATTGCTCAGTTCCAGCACAATCCAGCAACCAACCTATTTCCATCCTTCCCAATCCAGAGTCTTACCTCATTACTGTACACAAGTAAGATTCTTTTTGTCCTGGTTATGTATTCTCTTGAATTCAACACAGCCCAGCTGCCCTCACCCCAACCTTCTGTTTCCCTTCTGGACTACGCAATTGTTGGTGACAGGTAAAAAGAGGCAGGTTGGTGACTGGGATATATTTTGCCATGAGAATAGGGTGAGATAAGAGGTTCAGGACTCCTTATATTTTGCTAACTTATGTTTGAAATGCAGGATTTTCTAGTGTCAGCCTGTGGCTCCTGTAGCTGCCCACAGTGTTAGCCATTCTTCAGTTTCCCAGTGAGATGTGAACCACTTAATTTTCTCATGTAAAAGGTTGCAAAAAGGTGGATAAACTGCTTTCTCAGTATTTTCCTGGTACTATTTTCCTAGTGCTACACAATTTCAAAGGCTAAGAACAGCTTCCTCAGAGATGGATATTAAGCGTTTGAAGTAAGAAAACATGTTTCTCAGTCCATTTTTATGCAGAGGAAGAAAAAGTTGCATGTGCAGAGAGAAATCCTGCTACATCTGAATTAGCAGATCACAATCTGGGCTTAATTTATTTTTAATTATATGCAGTCTCTTGGCATGGTGGGAGGTGATGAGGGAGGTGGATAAGAAACCTTTATATAGCTTAAACATCTCCTGGCACAGGGGATTGTCATTCCCATGCATGGGGGTGTATAGAGGAGCACGGAAATTAAGCTCATAGACCTTGTAGGGCAGGCGTGGAAAATAGAGGTGGTGCAGCTGTTTCTGAAAATGTGGTTAACGACACCAGAAAGGTGTAGTAAATCTGGAGGAAACTGTGGTTTGAGTGAGATAACTCTACCGCTGGGTCTGTGCTTTCTACCAGAGTACATTGTCAGTACTTGAAAAATGCAGCAAACTGTGGGTTGTACATTGCGCCTTCCTGTGCGTTTGCATTTCCACCTCTGTTTATGGAATGATCTACATTGAAGTCAACTAATTTTTAGATCTGCTGGAGGAGAACTGTGTTTCAGTATATTCAGTGTGCTTTTTGAAATTAGTGAATCATAGCCATGCTGTGTTCTGTCCTCAGCATTAAACTCACAGGAGAGAGATGCCTGATGGGAGACAGCTTAGCCAAATCCTTCTTGCAGATTTTGTTGTATTTGTATCTCTTATGGAAGAAATGAGAGAAGTGGACTTGGCAGTATTCATGGATTTTCTGTTTTGGGTGGCTGACTCTTATTTTGCTTCATGGTTTTGGTTTTTTGTTTGTTTATTTGTTTATTTGGTGGGGTTGTTTTGGTTTGGGGTCTTTCGTGTGCTTTGTTTGTTTTCCCCATAAAGGGAGGAAAAAAGGCCTAGGACTCTGTAGGGTACCTCCTTTCTTCATGTAATAGAAGACGAGCTGCAGGAATGGATTGTTTTGGCCTCTGCCTTGCAAGTTTGTGTTCATATCAGAGAGGAGATTTGAAAAATACTATGCCTAGGTGGACACTATGAAAGCATGAAGCTCACAGTTGTCGTGACTTTTTCATGATGTCAGGGGAAGAGTTACGCCAAACAGTCATGCTGATTTTTCCCCCTTGGGAAGTTTTCCACTTGAAGCTTCACTAGAATGGATTGAGTATCAGGATGGCTTGGAGAGTCTGTTCAGCTTGACATCAGGCCCTACCGTGAAAGAATTAAATAAGTGGGGGAAAAGTGTGTCCTTCTAATGAAAACAGAAAGGGGATAATCTGCCCTGTTTATTGATTACTTAAAAGGTCATGTTCATTTGTTCCTAATTTTTGTAGAATGAGCTTCAGGTTTATGCAAAGCTGCCTTACAGCAGATGAGTATTTGGAACAGAGAATGAGGTGGTTTCAGTTGCATGAAGTGAACTGCACTTGCTGAGGGCAGGTTAGCTCGGTGGCTAGTGAAGGAGGGGAAGGGCCCCCATCCTGGGAGATCTGTGGGGCTCCCAAGGGCAGTGTGGTCAAGGGGTAGCAAGGGAAAACTTGTGAGGAGGGAACATGGAGGTGTTTGACCATTAGGAGACCATCAAGAGAAGAAGATGCTTCTCAGTGTGTGAACTTCAGAGGGTATAACCTGTCCAGGATTAATGGTGTGGTTTCAGTAAGATCCCTGAGGCAATGTAAGTGGCAAGCTGGGAAAGTGCTGCATAGAACAGCCTTACCTGCCATGGCTGCACACTCACAAGGCTTCTTTTGAGGTGTGCTGGTGTTTTTTTTTGACTACATAGAACTGATTCAGGGAGGAGAAACAGCAGAAATCTGACATTTCCAAGAACAGGTGAACAGTTTTCTTCCTGAGTTAATGTGAGACTCTGGTGAGGAACTGTCCCTTTGAATTCACTGAAGTGAAGTCAGTTCACTCTTACTTTGTGCCCAGCGTGACTGATGAGAAAATACTTAAATTAAGAAATGAAAGAAGAGACTGGTTTGATTTTCATGCCTGATATTAAAGCACAGAACAAGGAAAAGTAGGTAAATGAGAACTGTACATGCAATAACACAAATGGTTTATGTGAAGGAGAAAAGGATGATAACTAGTAGTAGAACACTAGTTGTGTAGGTGCTACACTATCAAAAATACACTTACTATAGCAAGAAAAGAGGTTGAGGTCAGGGAGAAGAAGCAAAGGACATGTTTATTGTCCAGGCCCTTTTAGTAGTATGCAAAATTAGACCAGCTGGTGCTGAATGTGTAATCAGATACAGATGCAGCGGAAACGTGGTCAAATACCATTTGTGGCCTGAACATAAATACTGAAAATTATGCAGAAAATTAGTAAGGTGTGAATGAAGTTGGCACTGTGTAAAAAAACAAACAGTAACATGGGCACAGTAGACTCTGGCAAAAATCACTTTGGGAAGGAATTACATGTTGTAGACCTTGAACTTGGATTTATATACAACATAACATTATGAGAGAGGAATACTAGTAGGAATAGTAACATTATAGATATTCTGTATAATAGATCAGATCTATATCTAAGCACAAATGATGATATAATGATGTGATATTTCTGTACACAACAGTGAATAGTTTTCTTACCAAGAGTAATTCTTAATAGAAGCTGTGTTGTTTTAGACTTGGAAGGAATTGCAGACCTTACAGAAAAAATTACTGTATAAAAAATGAAGGTAAGACATGAACTGTGTTTATTTGATTTAAGTTAAATGGCATGACAGAAAGTTAGTAACAATTTAAGACAAACGTGTTAAATTAGCAGTGGTTAGTGAACATAGGTGAGCTGAAGTACTGGAGGCTTAAATAGAGGAGACGTTCAACTTGAATCCCAAGTGAAGGAAAAGGAGTACTGTGAGAAGTTACCTCATCTCCCTAGCAGAAAACATTTTCCTGGGAGGGATATTGGCAGAGAAAAAGTAATACAAAAAGAAGGAGTATATTATCAAAGGAAGTAATTTCTTGAAAGTTGTGATGAAACAAGAACTGAAAGTATTAAGCTGAGTTAAAATTCATTTAAACTGCTTAAAAATGAAAGCAGTTACTAAAAGTTTTTTTAGATTCATAAGCTGAGAAAGAAGAAATCCTTCTGTTGTACAGGGAGGGTGGTTTTGAGTCAGAGAAAGCCTTTTTTGTTCAAAAGCTAATTAAATAACTTTGCACACTTCTCAGTAAGAAGAATAACAGTGTGGGGACAGCGACAGGATGATGAATGGAAACAGAGTTATGAATATGACTATAGTCATGGTGGAAATTCAAGACAGAAACAAATTCCAAGAAATAAAGATGTGAAATTGCAGTGTACCAGCTGCATTGTGGTTACTGCCTACATACCAGTTCTTTCTCTACTGGAACGTTAATTGCAGTAGCTCACCCTTTCTCATAAACGTGGTATATATGTAGTGTACATGGCTCTTCATTGTCTTAAGAGCTGAAGTGCAAATCTTTGAAAAATAGTGTTTTGTATCTTTATTTTAAAGTTAATTTGTGCAAAAAAATTGTAGTGCTGTAGAGTTTTCTTTTTTACATAAAATATCGAGGAACACATTCTCATCCCAAAAGTTGCTGTTTCCACTGTATATGTCCTGGAGCTTACTGAACCTTTCATGGAATAGATTCAGCACACTGGAAAAACAAAAATCTTTCTCTGTTTCCTCTTCCTCTTATCCTCCCCCCTTCTTTTGAAATGGAGTTTGTTTCCTGTCAGATTAGTGAGTTAAATTGGCTTATGGGGAGGACCAAAAGAAGTGCCAGATTTGGTGCAAGATAAGCCTCTAGGAGCAGGAACAAGCCCTTGAGGTCAGCAGTAGCAATGGTGTGAGGTGTTTTGCAAGTGGCCAGTCTTCAAATTCTGTTAGTGCAGCAGATCTGCGTGTTGCTCTCAGAGCAACATGTTGTTCAGAGCAGTGGGGGATTTGGGTTTTTTTTAGCATTCTGCCTGCAAAAATGCATAGTCTTCACAAATCTGCTAAAATGCAAGTTTGGTGGACAGCAGAAGTCCTTGTAGCAGGACTTGTGTCACGCAGCTAATACCATTTTGCCCTATTCCAGGTAAGAGCACTAGTATCCATCCAGTGTAAATTTACTTTTGTGTCATCTTACCATGTACTTTTGCTTTACTTAAAGGTTGCTGGCTCTTGATGGAATTGTATGAGGTTGTTTTGGAGAGATTTTCTTACAGTCATTATTGTCACTGGACTTCAGGACATGCTTTCCCTTCATGTCTGGATTTAATTGTAGATAATTTTGAAGGGAAAACAGTTTTCGTACTTTGGGAAACCTGCCATGTTAGTGGCGTCTGGTCATTGTACTACGCAATCAATCAATCACTAGATAAAAAGGGGCAGAAATGAAAGATACAGAAAATAAACGATAAGCAGAATAAACGGTAAGCAGAATGCTACCAAATAATTTTCTCCTCCCTCCTCTAAAGTATTTAACGTCAGCAACAGTAGTTATTCATAGTCCTAACTAGAAATGGCAAAGTTGTTGTGAGTAGGCACTTACTCCCCACAGGTTACTAAAAGGAATGCACGCGTATCTGAGGCAATTGGGCCCCTGTAATGATCCTTAATTCCGAACTTCCTTTCTTTTGTAGACCTTGCTGAGAGCTGCAAGCATTCCCTGACACTGCCCAGGAAGTGGTACTTTTCTTTGGGGGCCATCTTGCTAATACTGTTTATATTTGTTAAGTTTTGATTTTTGTTTTGTACTAGAAAATACTGTCCATGAATTTGCAATCATGGATTTTTCCATTCCTATTTGTTGTTGCTAATGCTACCAGAAAATTGCTAGTATTTTGGACCAAGCTGTTGCTTGTGACAGAGATGGAAGATATTTTACATTATAGGCTAAAACACGAAGAAATAATAGGGTATCTGTTAAAAAGAAGAAAAAAAACCACAGGAAAAAACCACCAGAAGTGGCCCTGTCAAGTTAAAAAAGAGAAAGAAAAAAGCTCTAGTCTGAAATCACTGTATTGACTGCTAGTAAAAATAACAGTAAAGTCTCTGACAGCTGAAAGAGAGAGAAGCAAGGAAAAGCATGTTGCTTTTAAGTTTTTTCCCTTTGTTCATTGGCGGTGTGCCCATACACCCCATTCAGGACTCTAGAAATAGTTCACTGACTTGAAACTCTGGCTGCTTTTAATTGTGTTGGTTTTATTTGTTTAAGTAATGTGAGGAAAATAGTGAACTAGGTCTCTGAACATTAAATTATCAACTTTACAGACATTTTTTGTTCAACTCTTTAGACAAGTTAAGAGTGATTCAGGTTTTAGATTTGTTTTGCTGGTTTTCAAATGCCATTTTTTCACAATGGTTTTGAATTGTTATTGCACCCTCAGAGAATCTCACCGTGAGCTATATATGTGCACAAGAAGCCCAAGAGCACCAAATGCATCTCTAACATTTAAAAGCTATTGAGGTGTATTCAAGGAGAGTACTGTGCAAGACATTTGAAGTGGTTTTTTCAGCATTTTTTGTTGTTAAAAGTGCTTGGAAAAAACAAACGTGTCAAAAATGTACATCTGCATGACGGGATTCATGAAAGCCTAATTGTTCCTTTACTTAGGCTTTTAAATATGTTTAAAATTCTCTCTTGCAAATCGAGTGCTTTATTTGGAAATAGAAGCTTGTTGCTAAAAGTGAAATCAGAAAAATAAACACACCTTACAGTACTAATAATGCCCTTTTAAAGTTATGTTTTAAGCAAGTGCTTATTTATTCTGAAGTAAAGTAGGAGACAAAATGTTATGTGCAGAGCTGATGTCAACCTTCTGGCTTTTTGATAATAACAGTGAAACTCAGAAAGGGAAAATGCACATAACTCTTCCTGAGACTTAACTGTGTCTTTGTTAAGTTGTAATTAAACAAAAAGACTAAAATATCCATGCTGTGTTCAGTGTTGCAGGAAAATAAGGGCTTATGCCTTTGAGGTTCCCTTGTGATTAGCACCCATCTGTGTTGTCATGATTGTCTAGTTTTGGAACATTCCACTACATGCTTAGTTTTAACAAGTTTTTCTCTTGTGGCTGCTGACAACTGAAGAGGTGTGGATGAACCTAGAGATGGAATCACGCCACAGGCAGTATCTGTTGTTTCAGTTGATGAGTGGTGGTGTCTTCTTTGGGCATATGCTGAACTTGAATGTTTCTTCATTTGGACAAAGAACCCCTCATTCCTATACAGACATTTCAATGTGGCTTGAAATAATACTGCCTGCCTGGGTGGCTTGTTTCACTGATTTGTGTAGAACTACTGTCTTCCTCTTGCATTAGTAAAAACACTTGCATGCTTCTTTTCTTGTACCTTGTATTTTCATTTTTTTAAAAAAAGCCAACCTTATGATTAAGAGAACAGATATTATATATCTTTTCTTTCATGTGTCCTGCAACAGTCCCTCTCCCATATTATCCACACCCGCCCCCACCCCCACCCCCCCTGGCTTTTTTAGATAGTGCTCAACCTCTAGCCTGTAAAATCAGCGATTTGTCTCATGCATCACACTGTGACATTTGGTGGAAGAGCCACATGTACGAGAACTGCAAACAGGATAAGCAAAACCTGCCTTTGTCCTGAGCAGTGGAGCTGTGTTCTTGCTTACTTTTGACTTCTGGAAAATTATAAGCACATGAGCTGCTTGGTTAGACTGGTGTTGGTAGTGTCGTGTTGTGCTGGCTAGACTCAGAATTCAGCTGGTCTGGTACTTGGGTTTTCAAGAAGCTACGGCATGTGTGCTTTCAGATGGTTTCATTAAAATAAATATTCGCAATTATTTTGTAATTCATAACTTAGTCCATAAGTTCTGTCAGAAACAGAATTTGCACTGGTGTCCTTCTTCGGGAAGACAGGGAAAAGTTAAGTGACACAGGTCCCTGAAGGTAACTCTGCTGCAGAACCAGGAACTGGAATCCTGTTTTCCAGTCTCGTCAGGTATGGTTCAGTGTTGGGTTAAGATCTCAATCACAGAAAAGCCTAGTTTGGAAGGCACCTCTTGATCTCATCTGGTTTGATGTTTTGCTGCAAGCAGGGCCTTGGATTAGGTTATTCAGTGCCCTGGTACACTGAGTCTTAACTATTTTCAACAAAGGGAGCTATACTGCTACTTTGGGCTTCTCTGTTTAATTCTTTTTATAGTGAATTGCTTCTTGTGTCTGGATGGAGTTTCCTCTGAAGCAGAGGAAGAATTTAGAGTCAAGTGTCTCACTCGGCTTTTATTTGCATGAGACTGAGCTGAGTTGGCACCTGCAGTGAAGATTCCCTTCTTGACTTCTTAAGTGTGTGAAAATTGATGGATTTTGTAATATTCTCTGTGAGTCTAACTGATCTTAATCATGTACTGGGTAACTTCTAAAATAAAAGTGTAGTGCAACCAGCATTAATCACTTTATCTCCAACCACTCCATCCCCAAAACCCCAAACCTGTCTCATTTAACTTGATGATCATTTTATTTAAGAATTTGATTAATCAGATTTGTCCTGGAATGTAGACTTACTATTGAACATAACGTATTTGGAATTGTGATGAAAATGTTCATTGTGTCACAATCAGTGGTGAGCTCCTGTTGGCTTCAGTTTGTCCAAAATTTTGCTGCTGCAGTGTAATATCCAAAGATTTATCACTTTTTATTTCACATGTCCTGGTGCTGATAATTTCCTTTTCTTTGAATGAAAATACAAATGTGTACATAAATCATGCTAAGTAGATAACAATTTTGCTGTAGTGAACAGAAATTTGTGAACTCACAAGGGCTATTTGAATTGCCCATGTCAGTGGACTTTGTTCAGAGTGCCTTTCTCCTGCTTCTTGTACTTGCTCTTTGATTCATTTTAAGAGCAGCAGAGTCATGTCCCAGATATAAAGAATACAAATTATTAAAATTTTGATCATAAGTTAATTAGCTCCTAAGTGAACATTTGCTCTCTTTCCAGGCCTTTTCAGTTCTGAACACTTGTTAGGGGTTTTAAGAATACAGCACTTTTTCTGCTTCTTACGCCTGTAGCATTCATCACAGAAAAGGAAAATGTGATTTCAGTTTTACTGATACTGAAAATAGGTTCTTGTTACTTGTTTAGTGTTGAATAGTGTTTTCAGTGTGTCCAGGACTATAATTTGTAGTATTGTCTGCTATAGCTCACACAGAGGAAGCTGTTACTCAACTTGTATGTATTGTGGGATGGCAGATGGTAATTTGTCCTGTTGATTATGAATGTAAATACTGTTTTTAAGGCAACAGTAACCAAGAGTATTTTTCCTATTTACAGAGCAAGCTTTACATGGAAGGATTTAGAAGCCTAAAAGAAGGAGAACCAGTGGAATTTACTTTTAAGAAATCTTCCAAAGGCCTTGAATCAATACGGGTAACAGGCCCTGGTGGGAGCCCCTGTTTAGGAAGTGAAAGACGACCCAAAGGGAAGACAGTACAAAAAAGAAAACCAAAGGGAGATAGGTAATTACCTTACTTTGCTATTCCCCCTTTTTTTTCTTTGCAAGTTTTTATTGAAATAATGTTTTCAGCATTTATTTGTTTGTGAAAGGAAACCCTTCTATGTATATTTGGCTTTTACACATAGTTTAGTAATTTGATTAAAGCTATATCTATACAACTACATAAATTACCCATTGATTAGTTTTACTTGGGAACTTTTATTAAATTAGAGGGACCCCGCAAAGGAATGTTGTATTATTTTGAAAATATTGCTATTAGACTGAAAAGAGAGGTCAGGCTGAATACAGATGAAAGAATGTCATATTTAGGTGAGAATTGTGCATGCTAAAGAGACTATTGTGTGCGGTGGGGTTTTAAACTGTACACAGAAAAAAGTATAGGTGCTGCAGCAAGGGCTGACATGGATATAATTTGATTAATTATGTTTTTAGTTAGTGAACAGAGTATAAGGTGTTTCCAAAAGTTTTAATGTCTGGTGGTTTGAAGAACTGTTGTAATAATATTTTACACATTTCAGCTTAATTTTGATTGTTGCACTTATTCCTACAGATGTGCAGCAATCTGACTTGCACTGCACTGTTACACTTCTTTTCCTGCCTCTGATAGCTTGAAGAATTTCTGTAATCCTCTTGACTACAAAGTCACTTGTACCTAATTCAACAAGGGCAGCCTTCTTGCCCCAAAACTATTTAGGTGAATTTTCCTTTTTTAACTCATACTGTTGCTCAGCCCAGTAACTGTAACGAGATCAAGAGGAATATATAATTTGCAGAGGATCCTAGTGAGAACATCCAAACAGCCAAGTTTTGCCTGCAGTATTTAATGTATGAAATGACTGAGAGGTGATGGCTCTCTTTCATTGCAAATTATGAAGCAAAGAGTAGCTTAGGAAAATGCGGTCACCTGGAAAGGCAGTGTAGTCCAGCATTGAGAAATTTGGGATCAGAAACCTTTACTAGCTACAGATGAGCTCCACTTGTCTTCACGTCTCTTAAAGGGGCTTTTTTTTTTTAAATTAAGGACTGGAGACAACATGATATTTGTCCCTCTTTCACCCTCTTTGTAAAAGCTAAAGGCCATAAACAAAATTTATTACTGCTGTAACAGATCAGAGTCCATAACCACAACAAGGAGAGACTTTGTAAGTGGGACAAAGCTTTCTTTTTGGTTACTCCCCATATCTGGCATTTCAGAGTTGTGTTGCTTGCAATGGCTGTGAATGTTTCTTATTTTGAGCTAGGCTTCCAGTATTGTTCTTATTTAAATCATTAGTTTTTCCATGGACTGTAATTACCTATCTGTTTAGGGTATTAGCATTACCATTTTTCTTGATGTTTCATACTTCAGCAGCAAATAAAAGCCACAATATGCAGTCGCGATACTGTTGACCTGTTCGTTGCACATGTATGTGAAGGAAGACACTCCTTGCCTCAAAAACCTTGACATTCAAATGGACAGGTGATATGTAGACAAGAAAAACTACATATTGAAAGAGACAGGGATTGGAACAAATGTAGATATTTATAGTACACAGTGTAGTCAATGCAGAGGAAATTGTACTTTCCAAGTACAATTCATCTTATCCTGGGGAAGCATCTGAAATGTTGGGATTGAATCTTGCCTTATTGCTGTTTCTCTTCAGGGCTCCAAAGAGACTCTAGTTCTCTGTATATGCTTCCCTTGCAAGTCTCTAAATTGAAGTAAGATGAGTTCTGCTTTCGGTCATGTTTTTTCATAGCTGAAAAAATTGAACAGATATACCCTGAAAAACAGTGCGGAGGGGTGATCCATGAGACAGTGTACTCTCTAATGTTCACTTGCCTTTAAAAAAGGAAAAACTCTAAATTAATTTGAATTAATTTGAATGTGAAAATGTGAACAAAAACATCTATCCACTTCTGTCTCAGAATTCTTACACTTTAGTCATAAGACACCAAAAAAGCCTGAATTTTGAAATGTTTGAAGTAGCATTGACATTATCACTCAGTGAGAAGCAGTGTCTTTACTTGAAGGAAAATTGGTTTTGAATGCCTAGCCAATAAAAAAGGTGCATCTGCAACATGTATAGTGAAAAGTTTTTTGAAGATTGCTTTTGTACTGTGAGAACTGCCTCCATTTATGAAAGCTAATTCCAACTTCTGTTCATTTCCCTTTATGTTATCAGTGTAACAGTGTGAGGACCCATCCTCAGTGCATCTTTTTATATGGATCCTGTTTGAATGGATTCTGTTGCTCTAATTACTGAGCTAGAGAGAACAAAGATGAGGGAGAAAAAAGGAAAAGCAGCAGTATATGCAGATAGTGGGGAGGGGAAAGTCATAGCACTGAGGCTACCAGTGTTAGTAGTCCATGATAGTCAGGGTGTCTGTGATTTGCAGTTTTGTTGCTGCAAGGACCTTGGTATGGTAATAATTTCCCTCTGATTAATTTCATAACATAGACGGGAAGTCTTCGTAGTTGTCACCAGTGGTGTTGGCCACTTGGTCATTCTTTCTCAGTCAGCATACTAGTACATGCCAGAACAAGGAAGGGAAAGTTGTTGTGGTCCACATGGAATGAATCTGTGGCTATGAGCAGCCTGCAGGCTTTATGTTCCCAGACCTTACTTTAAGCTATTGTAATACATGTGTGTCTTATGCATATACTTTTTCACACTATCTAGAGTAATCTGGGCTAGAGGAGAGATTTCTAAATGAGACTGAGCTAGGATTTCCATCTGACAAGTTCTGGGTTCAGCAGTGGTGTTCTGTGACAGAAACGCATAGTGGAGGGGCTAATCTCTTCCTACTGGAGTAAATCAGGGGATAAATTTACAATGAGTTACATTGAGACAGATTTCAGCTTGCTTTTTTTAATATATGCCCAATATAGGGTGTTTTACTCAATGTTGGCAGTGAGCTGACTCAAAAGCATGCTATGCTGCTCTCTAGGAATGACCATGGGAATCTTTTTTAGAAAACATAAAAGTACTCTGAATTCACACTTTAATCAAGTGTTCAGTAACTTGTAGACAAGTCTGTGACTTAGAATAGAAAAAGTGAAATCAGAACCTAGCCTACCATCTCCAAGTAAAGTTTAGAGGAGTGAAAAGGGAAGAAGAAAGAAAAAATTGTGCTCTGTTTTAATGAACATACATTCCCAGTGTTTCTATATCAGCTAAAGTGAAACTGGTTAAAGGACCACTTTATGAGTTGTAATTATTTTTACAGCTAGGATAATGTTTCTTAGCACAGACCTTTGGCACAATATTAACAAAGGTACATGGTGGTCACAGGACTAGAAGTCAAGAGTTATCTTTGGGATCCAGTATTTGTAAATATTCCTAGTAGGAGCTCAAGATCGGATACTTTTTCAACAGTGTCTGTAGTGGTGTATCTGCTTGCCTTGGCACTTGTTCCATGTGGAATGTTTTAGGGGAGATGGGAAGGATGACAGTTGTTTGGGTTTTGTGGTTTTTGGTTCTTTTGTATTTTTTCATTTTGAAATCTTTACACCAAAATGGAAGCAATAAAATAAAACAAGAAAGAAGGGACAATTAAGGTTATAGCTCCATCTCCCTATGTTCTGATTTATGACAGTTCAGTCCTCTTACTCACTGGTAATGTCACACATGGCAGGGAAACCTTCTATCACGAGTGACCTGTATCGGAAATGGTTTAGATTTAAACATGTAACAAATAAGCATTACGTTGTGAGATTTGAGTTTGACATGAAACATTTCACTGTCTTCATTTAAAAGTGCAGCCCACAAGTAAATGGTGAGGCAGGGATTTGGGAGCTCAACAAACCATTGCCACCAGATAAACGATGATGCTGAATTATGTACTGGGAAGTATGGCTACTGAAATAGCTGTGTATTTCTAGCTTAGCTGGCTAAACAGTAATAAGCACTGCAGCATTGCTGTAACACTTCAGAAACCTTTTTCCAATGCAGGTATCTACAAAGGAGGAAGAAGAGGAAAAGAAGTGGTTTTGTGTTAAGATGTAGTAAATGGTGTTTGCCAGTAACTCTTGAGCATGACCAAAAGTATAATTGTCAAATGAAGAAAAACGTAGTTCTAAACCACCAATTATGTGGAAATACAGTGACTTAGGGAAGGGAGGGGAGGAGCTGTAATTAAATAATATAATTCTTCTCTGATGAACTGTCACTTAAAATTAGCTTGTGTCTGAGTTAGGCAGAAAATGGTTTTAACATCTGAAGATGTTCTGTGGATGATCTGAAGTCAGACTATAATAAGAAAATCTTTAAATCTTCTTTAAAAGCTCATGATCTGCACAAACAGCCACTAAACTGTTGTGACACAGACAGAGATGACAGCATGGTGGACTGCTGTGGGGGACATTTGAATTAAAGTTAGCAGAACTAGGAGAGCTAGTTCAGGACAGCAAACTTACATGATACTAAGTTACTTCAAATTTGGTATTATATCCATACCATCTCTCTTGACTGAATCATGCGGAAGTATATAATCTAATTTTCATAGGAAAGTCTCCTATGGCTTGAACTGAGCAGATTTTGATGAAGGAAATGTGAATAATGGTGATGTGGACTAGTGGTATGGACTGAGAAGGAGAGACCTGAACTAGTATCAAAATAGTAGAAGCATATAAAACACATGCTGATCAGACAGATGGGGCCAGGGTGGATGGGGAAAGCCTGTCAGTCCCTTCTCCTGAGAGCTAGGAAGCAAGGTCAGTAGTGGTCACTGCGTACAGCTATAACAATGGGGACATGTCCACCTCTGCCCTTGGCCAGCCCTGGGGCCCCACTTTGGGCAGGTCCTCAACAGCACTGGGGTGGAATGGGGAGCAGACAAAGTGAGTTCAGCCAGCCAGAAAAACAGATGAAAACCTCAAGAAGCTGTAGCCTTTGGCACAAAACGGTGTCAGCGTGTCACTGTGAAAGGGTGGAATCTTTAGGCTCCTCTTCAAGGTAGATCCCATTCACAGTTCTGTCATTTTCTAACGAGGAAGCTGACACAGATGCAATGCAAAAGTTGCATGGGTTTTACATCAATTTCTCAGAGATACATCGGGCAGAAGGAGCTTTCTCAAGGGTGGTGTTTCAGTAATTAGAACAGGCACACCTCCTCCCTGACTCATTTTCACCTGGTATTAGATGGCAAGAATTTCTTCATTCCAGTTTTAATTCTTGCTTTTCCATTTTTCAAGCATAGGGCATTTTCTTGACTGTTTTCTCTTTCTATGCTTCACAATGATTTTGCTGAGTAGCTACTTCCTCTTTCCAGTGATGTCTGAGACCACATCTTAGGCTTAGAATGCAAAGACAGCCATCATTTTGTTCTCTTACATGAAATGAAGTCCCTCTGGCCTATTATCTTTTTTCCAACAAGGGCAGATATTTAGGGAGAGACTGTAAAAAATCAGGAGGTATAGGCTTCCCTCTCTGGCAAGTAGTGGTTTAAGTATTTCTTCAGTATTGACAACTCATCTGCAAAAGATATGTGTTAAGTACCTGAGTCTGCTGGATGCAACTTTTTTTGGATCCTTAAGCAAGGCTTGGTATTATTTGTGCAGAGCTTTATACAACTAACAATTTGCATGTTTAGACAATAGGTTAGAATGGGGATAAACACCAGTCTGGTATTTGCTTTCTTAAATAATCTTAGGATTGACATTTGTTGACTGTGCCACAATAAGCCTCTAAACTGGTATGAACTCCATGTAACAGGAACAGCAGACTGTTCCTAGATAAACAAAACAAACAAACAAAAAACCCCACCCACAAACAAAACCAAACAAACTAAAAAAAAAAAGCCTGAGAGCTTTGCAGTACTCCAGTACTTTAAGAAGATAGTACCTTTGCTGGTCTGCAACCATGAGGAACAAAGTTTTCCATCCTTTGTGTCTTTCTCTAGGCTGACAACTTTTAGTAAGGCTTAGCACCATTTAGGGTTTCTCCAAGAGTAAGGTAAAACCCAAAAGCCAGAGGGCCTTGTCAGTAGGGTTAGTAAGTAGTAACGTTTAAAACTTGCTGCCACTTGGTGCTGTGCATTGGAGGCTTGAAAGCTGACTTGGAGATGGATCAGGGCTGTCCAGTCTGATGAGAATAGAATCAGATCTCCAAGACCACATATTTTCTGCAGGAAAAAATGAAAGCGGCTTAAGGGAAGAAAGTCAAAACAACTGCTGCTGCTTGATGTGTTTAGCACCCAATATCTATGAATCATACACTATTTGGCATGATTTCATCTCTGGCATAGAGTGTAGCTAAACCAGTCTTCTGGAAGAGCCAGGGGCAGGGCTATGGTAAAGTGCCCCAGAGTGAGAGCACCTCTTGGAAGACAGCAAGCCATGGTTAGGCTAGCTTCTACCCCCAGATCCAGCATACAGTGCCGGGAGTTGCCTTCCTCAAAAGATAATGGATTTCTCTTCCTACTTAACTCTAGCTCATTCAGGAGCCAGGAGGCAGAGCTGAAAGATCAGTGTTTACGGGTGTGAGCAAAGTGTAGAAACAACATGAAAAATATTGGAAAGAAAGGTTTTGTTTTTCAGAAGAAGTGGAAGAAATCCTATTCAAAATTTTGAATGTAGAGAACATGGTTTGATTTGCAAAGCCATCATAGTTAGATACAGGCTACAAAGCTTAATTTGATCTGAGGTTAATTAGAATTACTTGGGGGTACTCTGGCACACTGTATTGTGTTGGGTAGTAATACGGGCATTCCTCATTCATTTGAAAGGCCAGTTTCTGGTTTCAGACTATTTAACTACCAAATTCATCATGAGACAACCTGAAGTAAGGGCTTTTTTCAGATTCCCCCTTGCTGGTGAACTTGAATAACCATGCAGTATTTCAGCCTGCTCAATTGATTCCAAGCAGGAGCTGGGCTTTGCACTTAGGCCTACACATCATCAGAACATGTAAAAATATGTGCTGCCTTTCCATCATGTGCCTTCTGATAGGGCTGCTGATGTGCTACAAGTAAATGCAATTATCTGTGCCAAAGCAAGAGCTAGGGAACCTGGTAGCAGTTATACCACTGAGCAGTATCCAATCCTGATTTTCATCATTGCAAGCTTGTATTAAGAACAGAGTAGAGCCTAAAGAAAGTTGTCTTTGGTATGTGTTCGTATGCATGTACACTTAAGAAGAGATAGGCCCCAAATTTTTCATAGTGTTTATAATAAGAAATCCAAATTTGATGCTAAAGTAAGTAGATACAATTCTGAAAACGTACAAGAACAGATGAAGTGAGTAGGAAGGTGTCGTTTTTATGCAGCCTCATGTAGAGTAAAGCTGTCCCTGCACAGCAGATGGGTTTCTTGAGTACATACGCTGTTTTGGAATGCAGAATATTTGTCTTTAATTGGATGTCTTCTCTAGGCCTCGTGTTTTCTGACTCTTCCACTCTCTCTCATCAGGGAATGAGCTCTCTGTCATTTAAAGCATCAGCATATATTCAGGACTTTGCCTGTACTGATATGCCTAATGATCCCACTGCATTCTTATCTGTAGTAATGATTCCCCATATCTGAAAGAATTTCGAAGCATGAAAGAATTGAGAACTGTGCTCAATTTAGCAGACATTATGCACAAATTCAATACAGTATATGTTCAAAGTATTTCAGTAAATAATTTTCAAAATACCATTTCTGTTTTTAAAAACATTTTCCTAACATAACTGGCATCTTCTTCCTTAATTCAAATTTATTTCTTGTTGTTTAATTTCTTACTAATATACTACTTTATAGTAGGTAAGAATAAAGAAAAAAGTGCATTCATTTTCAGGGTCCAACTCAGTAAATACTTAACCTTGTACTTTGAAAGTAGTAGAGAAGAGAGCATTATTTGAAAAGGTTTCCCCAAGTGTGGAAATGTCTGTGTAAGTTGATACTGATCTTGACTACAGACTGTGCTGCTTTCTGCTTTTGTGACACACTATGGCTGTCAATGAACTGAGAACAGACCTGCTCACAGAATGAATTATCTTTTAAAAAGATGCACACTGTCTGTGCTGTATTTTATTACAAAAAATATCTAGTGTAAATAATTAAACCCCAAATCTTCAATTTTAGGAAAGCAGTTTCATTTTTTTGCTTTTTTTTGATATGTTGCACTCCAGCATCACTTAATAAACATGTTCAAAGCACGTAATAAATATATAACACTGAGGAAATATTATAGTAATGATTCCAGATGGAAAAAATTGCCATATAACTTGGCCTGTTGAAAAAGATACCAAAAACCCAAAAGCAGGAGAAAAATGAATTGTAGTATAGCTGCTAAATTAGTTATTTTCAAAACATTGCCTTTATTTTACCGCTGTTGATGAATCTGAAGCTCTTCCGAAGGAATAAAAAGTTCTGGAGCCCTTTAACTTCAAATTAATAAAGACTGTGCAGTAATATAATTCCAAATTGCTACAGCTGTTTCTTTTATTAGCTGTGGCTTCATGTTTCTGTCCTTGACACTTAAAGATCAAACCTACTTAAATATGAATCATTTAAAATGTGAATTAACTTCAGTATCTTATTTTGCCAAGGAGTTCATCAGCTCATTATATAAGAGGAATGTGTCACGGAGGTAGTCATCTCCATAGTGGTGGTACAGGCATGCTATTTCTCTTCCCACTCTGCACCTCCCCCTTTCCCAGAAGTGCACCTACAAGGTGCTAGAACATTTCTCAAGCAGGTAATAAGACACAGACTGTGTCCTGAAAGAAATGAGAGGTTTAAGGGCATATTTACACCAGGAAAGGTAGGTTTATTTAATGGAAAAAATACCAGTTTAAGCCACCCCTGCACAGCAATGTGGCATCCTCCATCCAGAAGTAGTAGGACTGAGTGGAACTGAGTTGTTTCTTCTGGTTATGGCAAGCTGTCCAGTGAAGAGGCAGTGGAGCTCAAATAGAAATGCTCCTGTGATGTCCATGATCCCTCAGGCAGGGTAGTGTGATAGGAAGATAATTCAAGGACAAAAGGTAGGGAGAAGATTAGGAAGGAGCAGGAATATGAAAACATACGGGGGATCTGGGGAATGAGATGAATGAGAAAGGACTTGCTCAGAGTTTTTTCAGGCTCCAAATGGTTACCTCAAGTCTGGTAGTTCAGGCACTCTTAAGGGCTGCAGAGAAGTCTGAATCCCCTTATGCACAATCAGGGATTGAATTGAATTTTCCTCCATTTTGAAAGATTGCTGCAGGTGTAGAGCTAATGCACAGGGAGATGAGGCATGGGTGGGATGTAAGTTCCTGCTCTGCAGTGTTGTCACAACTGTGGTGACTCCAGCGGATCTGGGAGGGGCTGATCTGAGGTGGGATTCTTTGCAGTATCCTGCTTATTGCACATTCTTCACTTAGCAGGTGATAATTATGACACGTCTGGAGTTTGTCTTGCAGAATCACCAAATGCTCCCAGCCATCACAGTTGCTCAGTTTGAGTTGTGTCCTAAATGTATCATGTGCTGTAAAACAGTTAGTGCTCTGTGTGCTCAAGTGTTTCAAATTAGGCACCTAGAATAAGGCTCCTCTGGAAAATTATTTTGGCTTTTTTTATTGTGCTCCAGAATACTGTGCATTTCATCGAGACCAACTAAACCACACAATTTCTTAGAGACATTAATTAATATTTGTAGTGTGTTAAGAGATCTTAGTGAAAGCCCCAAAGGCAGTACTTCTTGTGTTCAAGATTTAGCTGGATTTAGTGGTGACTTCAAGCATTGAATTAAGCCAAAGAAAAATACAGTAAGTTATATTTCGTGCAGCAAATGAGAAAAGATTGTGTGGGAGAACTCAAATATTGGTTCACAGGCTGTTACTACAGTGTAAATTATTTCCTTGTCTTTTGAATGCTGACTTTGTAGATAATGGGATTTGTAGACATTAGCCTGCACGTTCCTGCCCCTAGCTTGGGGATTTGGACTAGTTTTTGTTTTAAACTGTAATGTGACACTGTAGGACAAGGATGAAGAGACTGGTTTCAAGAAAGAAGCTGCACAAAGTGTGCAAGAGACAGCAAAGGTGGCTATGACTGAGCTGAAGGAATAGCGAACTGAGCTTGGCATTATTAATTGAGAAGTGGGAGCTGGGTTTGCTCAGTAACAGACTCGCAGAATAGTTAATGAAGAAAGAGTTGTGAAGGTTTACTGTGAAATATGGGACTGAGCTAAACAATTTCTTTTCTTTGATCTCCATTCATTTATAATCTTACTGATTTTGAGTCTCCTGGTGCTAGAGCTTTTACAATGAATAGTTGAAAGTACAAAAATTGATTTCAATTGTCTTGTGCTGAATGGCTTTCCTTAGCCTAGAAGTCACTTGGAGTTTTACTCTTTCAGTTGTTGGACAATTTAAATGCTAAACATTTAATTTACTTCAGACAGCTCTGAAAACAATAGCAAAATACAGACTGTTCAATTAATGTTGCAACAGTCTTTGCATCAAAGTTTAACCAGAATGCTTTGATTTTTTTCCAATGATAAGAGGATATATTTTCACCAATATAAAAAGCTGAAATAGTTTAATGTTTCAAATTCAGTTTTAGGTTTGCTAGTATGTAAAATTAGTATCTCTGCCTTTTTGTTGTGCTAAACTAATAACATAAAACAAAACAACAGATAGTGTGTGTCAGTCTGTGTGCATTATGAAATGAGTTGTTCCACAGAATTATGTAGTGTTACTTCTTCCGTTAATGAGAAGGAATCATCAATAGTTGCAATAGAATTAGAAGTTGTATGTAGCTCAGCTGTAAGCCTATTAATTTAACTTTTTAAAAGTTTTATTTTATTTACATTCCTTTTCCTGAGCTAGTTTTAATGAATCACTTCTTTCTAGGAAGTCCATGAAAAATCATTAATATCCTGTTGATCAGACTAATTTTTTCAAGTTTTTGTGCTTCAGTATATTTTTTGAGAATCATGGCTAGCTGCTCAAATAATAATTGCTAGAAATACGTGCTTATAGCTCCTCCTAATAATTGCTTAAAGTGTATTAAGCACTTCAGTTTGCTAAGTCAAAAAAGAATCCTCAGAGGTTTTAATTTACTTGTTGTTAAATAGTTCAATGTAATTTTATGTTATTAAATGTGGGAGTATCATTACTCACTTCTAGAATTTTTGCCCTTATGTGCATTTTGTAACATACACATTTTGCTTGGAGCTCAGATACAATTTTATCAATGTTTCATTCTTGTTATCCCTGTCTTTCTAACTCCCTGAAGCCTTCTGAAGTTATCTATGCCCTTTACAATTTTATACATTTCTTTTATACATAGAAAAAAAAACATCTGCCATTTTTTTAATGAGAGCTGTACACTCATTGACCAAACAAGCAGCAAGGAATCTGTTGTATGGCTGATTATTGCAAGAAAATGAGGTAGTAGTCTCATTAATAATCAGTAAAATTTGTATAAACGTATGCATTTCATTTTCTGAGTTAACTGATCTCATACTTTCACCCTTTCAAGAAAACAAATCATGTTTAAAAATGCCTGGTGTGGAAAAATGGTACTTTCAAATGTAGAGATTAGAAACATTTAAAACATACATATCTGTAGTTAAAGATGCCAGCTCTTAATTCTCTACTGTCTAGAGCTTTCCTTTTTTATCTTTGAAGTTCAGTCATTATTCCATGTCAATACTATTGGTTTATTTCAGTATCTTACAGAAATTATTTCAGACTGTTTAGATCCAATCTTTTTAGAACATTTTTAATGTAATTTATCAACAAGTTTGCATTTTATGCAGCCTGTGGAGTTGGATTTTCAAATTTGCTTTTTTAGTGGTTCTTTTGTGGAAGAGAAATTTTTCAGGCATGAATTGATAGTCCAGATCTTTTGAGGTCTGTCTGTGCTAACCTATGACCTCTGTTCTTCAGAGGTCAACATCTGAGGGCAGGAGATTAAGGCAGTTAAAAGATTGGAATGGGAACTGGAATGGAAAAATTAGCCAGCACATTTTGGGTGGAAAACATCAAAGTCACCAAACAATTTGCTTATTTTAAACTCAGTTTAAGGGTAACAAGCTAATTGTACTGTGTTTGTTGATGCAAGCAATTTATATTATTTGAGAACATTAACACTGAAGAATTTTTTTTATTGGAGAAACATAATGACTCTGCAGTATAAATACACTATGTATTTTGTTTACTAAATACTTTTCTGCAGCATTTTTAGGATAATAACTCAGGATCTGATCATACAGTCTGTATGCACTTAATTAGTTGTATTTCTTATAAACAGCAGTAGTAAGTGTTGTGGAGGCTGAATCCTGCTTGTGGTCTGCTGAAGATCCTTTGTTGTCATTAGAGAATACAGGTGCTCTCAGTACAATGGAAAAATTATTCCCATATTAAAATTTTCCAGCTCTGATGCTTAAAATATTTTGTAAGCATCGCTTTTTGTTTCAGCTTTTCAAATGTGAATTCCTTTCCAATACAAATTTTTGACTAAGAAATGTTCTTTTATAGATTATAAATTGACTTAGAAGAAAAGACAGCATTGTCTGTTTGTTCTTGCCTAACATAGTTCAAAATTCATTAGTGTGTGTGTTTTTAGAAGAGTGACAACTTCATCTTTCATCTATACATTGATTTCAAAGACGTCCTTATCTAGAAAAAGGCACCATCCCACATCTGAACAATTAATGCGAGTTCAAGGATCTGTGTAAGCAATCACATTTTTGTCTTGCTTGTTTAAAGGGCAAATCAGTATAACTGGCAAAAGCCAGACCAGTGTTTCAATGAGCAAACCCTCCTAGCAGGAAAGAAAACAAAAGTTACAGAAGCCTCTCAGCTCAGGCTCTGACTAACAGCATATGGATTTTAGTAGTTCTTCAATAGGTATGGCTACTAATTAAATTAAAGTGCTATAATATAGCTAAACTCAGCAGCCAGCCTCAGACACATTATTATTGTTCTTTGAGTAGTGAAGGATATGAAATATAAACCCTTTTGCAAGCTTTTGCAAACTTTCTAAACTATTTTTCTAAAGATTAAAACCTTCTTCTTGCAACTTTTAGTCCTGATTTGCACCTCAAGGGAAAATGGAGCAAAATTATCACCATAATTTCTTCCTCTTTCATGGAAGGAAATTAGTGGAAAGCAGGAGGAGTTGGTATGGACTGAAGCAGCCCTTGGACTGTTCCCACAGACACAGCCACTGCTTTGTTTCCTTCCTGCCATTTCACTGAGTTGGCTGGAAGAAGCTCTACCAGCAGCAGGGTGGGGTCACAACTGGCTGTGCTCCACGATCATGGTGGTACTGCTGTTAGTGGATGTATCCTGCATCCTTGGTGGTACTGGCACAACCAGCTCTGCCCTGCATCCCTAGGAGTACCACAGGCATAGGGAAACAGCATTTGAAGGGGCAGAAACAACCCTGAAGTCTGTTGTGTCTTGGAGATCTGTTTCCCGTTTTAATTCTTGGGATAAAATGGGGTAGCTTTTGATCAGCTATTTTGGGATTCCTGCTCGTCAGCTCTCTCTGTGGTTAAATAATTGATGGATGAAGAGCTAATTCTGTCTTACAGAATGTTTTTGGTGACCCACTAGTGAGAACAAGTGAATCCTTGTGAAGGAACAGAGGATGTGTTAATTAATAAAAAGTTAAGCAACTACAAAGACAGTGTGCCTGACATGACTTAAGACAACTTTCTTGTTTGCCTAAGCCATTTCTATACCTTTCCTCTGTTTTGTGTGTTTAGATACTAAACGCTTCAGTGCAATCCTCCTTAGTACCTATAATACTTCAAATCACTACTGTTTTTAACTACAATAGTAATTGTAATTCTTGGCTATTTGAATAATTAGAGATCAGTGCTACATACACATTTTTTAATCTGGAAGGGCTGCTGGATTTTTTCTGGATGTGTATATCCTCTTGTTTCATGATGTGTGATGATTCAAGCATCCTGTCCACAAGCCTGCTTTTCCTCATATCTGTTGCTCACCCTTTAAAAGTAGTCTATAGATACCTGAGGTCTACAGATCAAAAACCACTCTAGTGGAGAGTAAGATGCTGGAGGTTTTTTGTCCCTTAGTTATTGTTGCATTAGTTCTAAATTTACTAAGAACTGCCTCCAAGTTTTATGTGGAGTAGCTTGCAGGGCAGAGTAGAGTGCTTGTTAAGTTCATGGAAGGGGTAATTCAAAACTCAAAGAAGTTATAATGCAGTTTTTGAATGACTTAGAAATTACATTTGCCTTCTTATGATGAAAACTTGCTCTTTTTTTTGCTCAATCTTTGTGAGAGAGAACTTAGAGAATATTTTCTTGGTTCCCTTACATGTTCTTTTCACAACAAAAGAAAAAACTGCAGAGCTAGACAAAACTGATAGAATTACTGCAAATAGTATTTTCAGGTTTATGTGTTTGTGAAGGTTGAAATTTCTGGCAGTGCAGCTGCACCAGATTCCTGACTGGAAGCCCCCAGTGCTCTTGGAATCAGTGTCTCCAAATGGTCTCTAATTTACCTCAGCTGAGTCACTTCCTTACCATGAACTGCCATAAAGAGATTATTACTTCTGCTTTGCTTTCTAGGGTTTAGCCTGCACTGCCCCCCTCCTTTTCAAAGTAAGAACTCATCAGAAAATACCTTTTGTTAGCAATGCCGTTGAGTTCAGAGGGTTTCAGAAATCTGGATGGCCTTTTTTGTTTAAGGGACTATTGGGATTTGTGTTCCTCATGTGTTTCTAGCTGCTAATTTGAATGAGAAGCCGGCAAAAAAGCATGTGGGTTTTCTTTGTAAATAGTGATTGTAGTTGCTTTCAACTGCATGTCTATGAGATACTTCAAGTGGTAGCTATCCATAAAATCTTTCGACAAATAGTGATATATCTAAGTTGTTATATGTAATTTTTCTTAATGACCTATATTTCTTGCTTGATTCTTGCATAAAATACAAATTAGTCAAATCTGAAAGCTTTTGAATTTGTCAGAATAATGTCTTTACACCAATGTAGTATTAAGATGCATTTTATAGAAGATTGACTTTGTCAAAAGAAAAAAATTATTAAATCTCTTGTATGTGTGTTTGTGTATGTGTGTGTATATATATATATATTTATATATAAAGTATATGAATAAAGGTATTTGCAATAGGTATATATAAAAGATTGCCTCAGCTGCATTGAAGAAAGTGGGTACCAAAAGGAAGATGACTTAGTGAGAGATCCCTTCAGTACATGTTGGTGACCTCATGGATTACAAAAAACCAAACCACCAAACATCATTTATAATTGCAGGGTAAAACTGATAGGAACTGATTAGTGCTTCTTTCTGGCAGTGGTACACCCTCTCTGTTCCCGATTTCAGCCAGGTGGGCTTGATACAAATAGTCATGTAATAAAGTGACACTGTGGAATGAGGAGAATCCTGGCTTTGCAACTCAGTTTAGTTTGTTGCACTTGCTGGTAGCTAAGATGCTGCCTTGACTGGCTTCTCTAAAAGATGCTGCATGTGTTCCATTGGGAGAATATCTTCCTCTAAGCAGCTGACAGTTCCCTATCTGCCTCTGTAGTCAGCGTGGCCACAGCATGTGCTCCATTCTCCCAGCTGGCACATCCTAGAGTGCATTGTTTTACATTATTTTCCCTTTGGAATATGAGGTATTAGACAAAATGAAGCTGTACCAATGCAGCTGTGTTAGCTTGCTGTCATTAGGCCAGGTAACAACAGAAGTAACAATGTCACAACATGCCCTTTTATCATCTGTGGTCTTGCCTGTGTGAGACAGTCAGTTGAGAGTTTTCACAAATCTGCAAAAAATTCTTGAATTACCAATTCTGGTTGAGACTGTAAGTGAAAAAAGTATATGAAGGTGGTATTAGTACTTGAAATTAAATGTGACACTGAGTGCACACTAATCACAGTAGTGAAACATCCGACTGCTATAATGAGATGCTGTGTTGTGAACGGGATACCACTATGTTCCCTTTCTGTGGTAGCAGGTGGTAAATTTGCTTAAGCTTGCATATTTTGTTACATTGTAGAGAACTGCAGTTTGTGTGTGGCATATAAATCCATTTTCATTTAACTTGGAAATGTTTTCTTAAAGCAGGTTCTTACTTACTTAAAGAAAGATTCCACTGAGACAGGTCTATGTGTTGTCATTATTATTTAAATGGGTGTTTTTTTAAAGGGATTGCTTTATTAAACAATAGTTCGAGTTCATTAGTTTAAAAATCCTTATTTCCTTGAAGTAGCAAGCTGTGGCCTCTGAAATGGTTCATTGGTATGTAAAACCTAAATGTGACTAACAGAAGCAGAATCAGGATAGAAGTGAAGGTGGATGGGAAGGACTGGAGATGGGAAGGAAATGTGATAAAAGGGGTCGCTGGTTATGAACTACATAGTTTGTGGGACTGAGGGTGACTGAATAAAGAGAAGTGGCAGGTGAGCAGTGTTTACCTCTTCATGGCAGATGGAGGCAGTCTGGTGGGGCAGTGGCTTGGTGCTGACAGCCAGGCTCCTTGGGGGTGTGCTGTGGCTGGAGTCCCAGGGTGGCCTCCTGGAAATGGATGGGCTACACAGTGCTCTCTGTGAAAAGGCAGACACTTGTGAAATTTTCCCTCCTTTCAGACAGGCAGCACCCATGACACTGCCAAACATGCTGAGACTGGTGAGATGGTCAAGCAACATGGCCAGGAGTATTCTCCTGAGGATGGTGTAATAGACACAGCCCTAGAGGCCTGTTTGGCAGAATGTGCCAGTAAGTTAATTCTGAATATACTGCCATCTCTGTCTACAGGGGGAAAGAGCCTCTCTGGAAGAAAGTTGAAAATGGGAAAGCTACAGATGGGGCCTTGGCCCACCCCCAGGCCACACCCTTTCTCAGGGGGCATTCAAGGCAGATTCCCTCATATTTGGGGATTAACTTAAAATTTCTTGCATCAAAAAGCATTCTTAATGTGCAGTAAATGAGTACATCTAGATTATTGTCAATATAGGCATTGAACATCCTGAGATTTTTTTTTCCTTTCTGTGTGCTTGTAAATCATATATATGGAATCTCTAGAGTGTAAATTTCCAGCAACTGGTTCTGTATCTGATGCCTGTGTCAGTGATACACAGCTGGGTCTTGGGACACTCCTTGTCACATGCCGACATTCCTTAGGGGGACACAGCTGTTGTTTAACTGTGTCTGATTACCAAAACTCTCCCCACCAGTCACACCAAAATTCTTCAACCAGAATTGTGTTTCACAATCCAACAGATTAGAGATTTTTTTTGGTGGCTGACAAATTATGCCTTTCAGGGTGTTAGAGAGGTACCATTAAGTTGAAAATAATTTAAATTACAGAAAGCAACGCTGCACTAGTTTTAAGTATAAAGCACATGAGGCTTTTTAGCTGTTATTAATTTTTCTGCACTCTGCTGTACAAGCTGAAGAAATGGGAATCTCCCAGATTCTGGCCAACAGTAACAGATTGAATCACTATTTTTTTTTCCTGGGAGGAAACTGTGACTTTAAAAGAAATGGATGCTACCCCTGCCTCCAAAGCTGGGTCTCTGCCACGGTGCAGTTTCAAATTACAGGGGGCTGTGGGTCCCCTGCACCCCCAGCCAGTGTTGTCCTCTCCCTGCAGGGTCACTGGTGCTCATCTAATTCCACAGAGTGCCAGTTCAGGGAGTGTAACAGAAAAAACAAATTCTGAAAAAATGAAAGGAACTGAGGAGCAAATAGATAGAGAGGTGACAGAGTGGGGGATGACTCTTGGTAACAGCTCTGCATTCGGTGAGTTTAGGTAGGGTAAGAAACCCTACAGGCAGCTCCGCATGAAACATGTTGTGCTCTCTGCTCAGTGTGGCAGACACATTCTCTGCAACCTGGCGACAGCCTTTTGGACTCTAGCAAGAGCCATACAAAGTCTGCCCTCACTGGTGGCAGGTGGTCATTTAAAAGCCAGCGGGGTTCACGGGAGGAAAGTGTCAGGAACACAAAACCCAGCAGGGAGTTGGGTTTGCCCTCCAAAAGGCCAGAGGTGTAATTAGGCATCAGCAAGACCTCGCAGAGAGTTCGGGGAGTGTCCCAGGCAAGGTCTTTTCTATTTGAGCTTCTTCTGTTGGACTGCCAGGCAGATCTGAAGTATCAGATCCCACTGCACACAGTTCCCCACAAGAACGATGGTCTGTGCTTTTAGCAGGGCTGCAGCTTGTGGTTTTCCTGGCCAGGGAAAGAAAACAGGATGTGAAAAGCAATCCTACCTATTTTAGATCCTTTGATGCCACCACATCAACTTGTCTATGAAACTGTACAGCACCAGGAAGTTGGCAACTGACTGGGAGGGTAAGCAGCATTCCTCAGCTCTGTGCCTGACATTCCTGTGGGGCTGGAGAGCAGCCCTTAAAAGGTGCAGTGATCAGGCTCAATGCACTGTTAACTTCTAGTTTGGTGTTTTAGTATGGCAGAGCAGCACGTATGCAGTGGTCATTTCTCAGTTCCCTTCCTGCCTTTCAGCAGCAGCTCCTCAAAACTTGCAGACTGCAAGAAATAGGTTTGGAGGAGTCAGCATGTGGTGTCATCACAGCTCTTCCTTCCCTGCCAGCTTCCGCTAAGCAATCTGTTTAATTTTTTTCCTGCTTCTGTTGCATTAGTTTGAAGTGCTGTGAATGATGTGAAGACAATCAGAGAGATGTACTAAAACCAGCATTTCCTGTTGTAGTGTTTTGCTATTTCACATCAATCATAAATGGGTTACAGTCTCAGAGTTTTATTTTGGAACTTAAATGTACTAAAATTATAGTCTGCCTTCTTCATGACAAGATAAAAAATAACACAAATTTCACATGTAGTAGCAGAAACCATCTTTTCATCTGATTTTACCCCATGCATTAATAGAGTGTTTGTATGTCATACACAAGAAGTTACAGTTCCACATTTCTTAATGACAATGCTTCAAAGGAAATTTTCTCACTAAATGGGAAAGGATTATATAAAATCAGCACTTACTGTAATGCTGAAAGGCACACCTAAGTGTCGGTAACTTTGTGAAACTCAGTATACAATCCACTCAATGTTGTGTTTTCAAGGCTTCCAAAAAAAGGCAAATATGTATTCCCTGATATTTCCAGATATGCATATTTTCCTAATCTTTTCTAGGAATCAGTGAGTTTTCAAAGTATTCATAAATGCTGATCAAGTATAAAAGTAAGTTATAAAATTCTATTTTGCAATGTTGAGATAGCAAACTAATTTTATTGCAAATCTTTCAATCACCCTCAGTTAGCAAGAAAGTTAAACAGGTGTCTTTAAAGAAACCCAAACAAACAACCAGTTCATTTTTAAGAAATGAATTTATGGTAAAGCTCTACAGTGATATTAATGTTATTCAGAGTTCCTTTTGTGCAGAGTATGGTACTGGCAACTAAAGTCCTCATGTATTGATGACTTCCCCTTCTATAAGGCAGCTCACTGTTCTCTTCTAGTCATTGTCATCGGAGGAAAGTTACCAGCTGAACTAATTAATTCTACAAGACTTCATTGCAAAAATAATTTTGCAGCTGTTTTTTCTAACTGATAGGCATGTGATTTAAACTTTGGTGGCAAGAGGCAGGATAAGGTATGCAAATGCAGACAGCTGCCTCTGAAAGAAACAAAGCTTCAAGGAAGCTTAACATGCTGGAATCAAGGGGAGCATATAATTCCATCCTAGGATGCTAAAATACTGAGTGTCACATCACTCCAGGGTTATTAACAGCTTTTGCTTTAGGATATGGACTTAGGACTAAAGAATGATCATGAAAAAAGGACATAAGTGCAGGCAATGACAGTCAATCCAGTTCCATCTCAAAATACGTATGACAGCCTTGTATCCTGCTAATAGAGAAGACGTAGGAAAATTAGAAAAAGTGGATGACGTGCAAAGTTAGATTATCAGTTGCAAATTGTTCCTTATTTTTATTATTGTAGCTAGTATTGTATCTAGTATTTTGCTAACTTTTGATTATTTTCTTAGACAATAGAAATGTACTAAAAGTAGTCTGGCCTTCAAAAAGGATCTGTTACAATGTGCAAAGGAAAACTATCAGTTAAAAGAAGGTCTACCACATGAGCTCTGAAATGCATAAAAAAATAGTTTACTGAGCCCAAGAGCTTCACCTGGTTTTGATCCTCTTATGTTCCCCTGTAATTTATTATTTGGAATTAGAAATGTTTTTAACAACACAGTCAATACGAAAGTGCTGTGCCTTGTGTAGTGTCTCCCACTGAGCCTCCTCATACCACCTAGGCAGCCTTTAAGGACAACCATATTAAAGAAATATTCAAGTTTAAAATAACTTTCCTAAGTTGCACCCTACTATTTATGTAAAAGATAAAGGGGTGAGGGGCAGAATTTAAACTTGACGTTTGCAGGGGAAAGCAGAGGTTATCATGTTCTGAGTTTCCTGCTGGTGTGTCTCCTGTGGTTACCCTTGGTCATTGGGGAACACTGGGGTTGATTAGTCTTCCCTTTTGTCAGCCAGCCATGGTTTCCCCAGAGCTTTTGTATCAGGCTATATCCTGCAAACACCAGGAAGGTGTTTAGCTGGCATTTTTCTGTTTTTTGGGAGTATGTAGGATGGTAGAAGCTGCTCTTTCTGATAACATCTAGAGCAGTTTGGGTAAAGAAGATAAGAGAAACTATCATGTCCTTGACTCCTTACTCCAGTTCATGATAGAGCAGGCTCAGTGCTGCTGAGCTTCAGATGCCTCCTGACTCCTCTTCCTAAAGGCACACAGACTATCTGGGAATGGCATGAATATAATGTTTTTCAATAAGTAGCATGTCTCCTATACCAGATGAGGCACTGACCTGGGGATCTTGTACTGAGGTTTCCTCTTCTTCCTTACTCTGCCAGTGTAGTCCAAAAGCAAGTCACTTTGAACAGATCAGGGAATTTGCTCTAAAGTACTGATTATGGTTTCTGAGCTGTTTTAGTAGCCTGATCATCCTCAGTGTTGCAAAAGCCTCTGTAGCAAGAAATATTTGTTTGCAGCATCCCTCTAATATCATTACAGGTTATGCAGCTGCACTATCTCCAGGAGGCAGTATGTCAAAGTCCTCTCACAAAGAGGGAGACACTTTGTTTGGTGCTTTGGTGGTGCAATTCAGTAACTTCTGGCTGCAGCCAGGTGCAGTTTACTTTCCTGATGGCAGCCCATTGGAGAGGAAGGGCTGCAGGGGTGGCTTTGTGCTTTTCTCATCCTGTTCAGAACAGCACGCACTACAGCTGGAATAGACCAGGAGAACAATACTCCCCTCTCATAAAAATTTTGATATCTTGCCCCACAACTGAAATGATAATGCATCATGGCACAGGCATTGTGAGGTGTCATCTTCTCCATCACAAGCACTGTACAAATGGATCTTGGTGTGTAACATTTTGCAAGCATCCCCTTATTTCTCAGGCTGAATCATCTCCTGTGGGCTATCTGTACTCAAACCCCTCTTGTTTCCATTTTCATCTTAAGGGGTCAAAAAAGGTCAAGACAGTGAAATTTGATGAAGTGGCAATGATCATTAACAAGAATTATGCAGTCACATGTAACCTGGGTTTAGTAGGAAAGAAATGATAACCTGACTGTTGATGAAGTCAGTGATGATTATTTGTGTGATTAAGAACTGCTAGGTCAGGGTCTGAGGCTGCTAAGGAGGGAGAGTCTGAAACTTTTGATGAATATTTGGGGCAATGAACCTGCGGTAATGTATGATGTGCTACACAGGTCAGAGTTAGGGTTTGGTTTCCCTCACAGACCGACAGATCAGGATTTTAAGAAAGACAGGGGGAGAATAGGGGAGTAGAATGGACCTGCTGCTGCTGCTAACAACCATTAAAAAATACAAAGCCAGCTGCTCTCAGAGCAGAGCTTGATCCTTTCAGTGCCTTCAACGGCACAGTATATATTCAGAGGAGAGCAATTCATGAGGCCCTATGCACCTACACCATGGCATTACACAAAAATGCAAACCTGAACAATGGGTGGCCTCAGCAGTTCCATCTGGCTCGCCATTAACAAGGTTAAAGTAAAGTGGGTTTCCTTGGCTGTGTCACACACAATTTACACTTCAGATGCTTTAACTTTGGAGCCAGACCGAAGGGAGCACCACTCTAAACGCACGCGACAAGGGTCACCTAAGATGTGTGGTAAGCACATTTGGTATTGATGCTCTTTGAGAGATACAGAGTAGTAGCATTTAGGTAGTTTGTAAGTACTATTTGCAAAGTGCAGTTATCTAGGCTAAATAATTTACAAAAAAAAAGCAAAAAAAATCCTATTGACAAATTAGAATAGCAGTCAGATATTGTTTACTCAGAATAGTTTAGGGACACAATAATATTAGTGGCTAGATTCAGCTAACAGCAGAAATTATTAGAGACCTGAGAAATGTTGCCGCCAGCATTTCTGGTATGGCAACCTCAAAACTCCAATATACTTTTAAGCTAAAGAGGATATAGATACATGTAAATGGATTCTGTTGTAAAGAATTCTGCTTTTAGAGCTACCAAAATACCTAGATAATAGCATATTTAACCATGGCAAATAATGACCTTTAAAAAACTGCTGTAGAAAGGCAGTGGTATATGAACAGGTAGGTTGACTTGTTAATTTCTCTGCCATTGAGTGTAATAAGGCATTGGAATTATCACAGCATTTTGCAGAAATCATGTTCTTTATCTTGGCTTTTAGATGTTTTGAGGGAACCCAAGAGTCCTCTAGGGTGTCCTGTTCTTGAACAAAAATTAAATTGTTCGTAAATGAGTATCAGAGTTGCTGCTTCATGATCTGTAAGACAAGCATTTGAGCAGTTGAATCAGTGGTAAAGATCTGAGGTAATTTAGAGAGAGGATGCACCTGTTGTTGCTTTAGAGTTGTTCAGGGCATCCCACAGAGCAGAGCGAGTGTTGCCCTGGATGACAAATCCTACAAGAACTCTTGGCTGCCTTCAACCATAAATTGTCAGCTCAGTAGCAGAGCAGAACTTCATACTCCTCCTAAAGTTAAACAATTAAACTTGCATACCATAAAAAGATGAAGATGTTGACTCGCAGTTATCCTAGCAATGTCAGTAGTCTTGTGTAGGAAGGCCTTTAGCAAGTGTCATGCCATGCTGAGCTTCCTCCTTGTTGAGCTGTGCAGTACTGCACTGCACTGTGGTGGGACACACTTCCTCTTGAGCATGCTGCCTAAAGGTTAACATCAGCCTCACCAGTGTTGAACAGCCCTGCTGTTGCTTTGTGCCTTCCAGCCTTTTCTGGCAGGTGAGCCACTGTCTCTGATGATGGCCTCCATTACATGCCATTAATATGGGGGTTGGTGTGCTTGGCTCTGTGCTTGTATATGCCCTTTTACTCTGCTCTCCAGCTCTCTGACCCACCTTCACAGCCCTTCTGTGCTGCCTTTTAATATCTCTTACGAAGACAGAAGTATCCTTAAATATGACACTTTAGTTCCTGACTGTACACAACAGTCCTGTGACAGTAACCATGATTATTGTAAGATGCCATTGGACAGGCATGTCAGAATTGCCAAGCTCCTCTCAAAGGCTTCCTCCTGCCCACTGCATTTGAGGTAACTATAGGCAAAATAAATGGAGCTGTGAAGTCATCTCATGACTAATTGGTGACAAACCATTGACATTCCCTTCTTCTCTCCCTTTTCACCTACCAGTCTTCTCTCCTTCTGTGAGCAACAGCTTTTGACTCAAGGCTTACCTTTACAATAGCCTCAGAAAAAAGTCAGAGAAGTATTCTTGCTGAGCCCTGACAGGTGCAATGCTTCCACACCAAGCACTGCAGTCACAGGAAAATGAAGTAAGAATAATGCAGCAAAGCAGAACCCATGAATGATGTGGAAGGGAAATTGTCCAGCTGCAAGTGTAGCACATGTCCATCTGCAACTTGCATGAGCGTAAACTGGGAAATGCCCCAGCTATGCTATGTGTGAGTTGAGGGAAAGTTCACAAAAAAGAGTTTTGGTTAACTTGAAATAGGGATGGTTGATTTATGGGGACTATGCAAAAGAATGGTCTAAAAACATACTTCATTAGAGGGATATTATGCATGATCTCTGTATGCTATATTTAGCATGTATTTAAGTCAAAGCACACAACTCAGCTACTTTTTGTCAGTTAAGTTCTTTTCCAGCTCATTGTCTCTAACTGAAAGGGAATTCAGCCACAGAGACACAAAACTTAAGTTCAACATTTGCATCTTGTAGCTGGACTTTGAATGTATGATTCTTTCATCTGTCCTTCACATATACACACTTACTGGTGTGGATCAGGCAAATGGAATATTATGATTGACAAATTCATGAACCCAAGTAGAAATCCCATGCGTATTTGTGTGAAGGCTGTGTGTTTGCTATGACCGGGGTAAATCCCAGACACAGGGTGCCACTCCACATCATAGTTCCTCTGGAAAGACCATTTGAGGGCATTGGGAATTTCACTGCTTAGTCTACTGCCTCCCACCTCCTGACAGTGTTTATCAAACCCACAGTTGTGCCAATGCAATGATCTATGATTTTGCCTCAAAACTGGAGGTGTGATGTGAACCAAGCCAAACAAATGCGACAAATTGGAAAGAAGTAAATGAATTAACTGAAATGCCTTTGGAAGTATTGCTCTTGGAAAGGGGGCTATTTACTCAGTAATTATCTTCCATTTATTTTTATATTACCCAAGGAAAAGATATGAATGATACATAAAATATTTGAGCTGGTCTGGATGGACTGCAGCATTCAAGCAGGATCCCTGACAGCTCACTACATTTTGCCTGGCACAGCATACTGTTGCTGGCTTGTTTTGCACTATGGAGTATGAAAACAGGAGGGCACCACAGGAGCTGTTTCTGATGCTGCCAAGACAGCAAGCAGCTGTGGTGCTCGCTGTGCAAAGTTTTGCAGGAAACTGGAATGAAAGTTAAGCATGAGAGTTTGTTGAGGAGATTGTAGTTCAGATTTTTGCATCATGTAGAAAGTGTGTGCTTTCTTCATCTGAATCTCAGATTGGTGCTTCCTGACAAAAGGAAATGAAAAATACATGTGGAGGACTTTTTGGCATTTATGTGAAGTCCAATTAAGCTTATGAGAGCCCTCATTTTCTGTGCAATGTTTCGATTGTAAATGTAATTGATACTGCTTTTCACAACTTGTCTATGACTTTTCATCCCAATAGTTAGGCAGCAGTGAAAAAGCTGTAACAAAGAGATCTGTTCAAAATCAGGCATTTTATGCATTGTCCAGGATGTGCTTGATTCCTGCACTAGTTCAGTGAACGACAGTTTGTGGCCTGATGACATGCAGTTGTACTCTGTTGTACCATAACTGTTTCCTCTTTCTTTGGTTTACCAGATATAATCCCAAGGGGCACAGACTCCTCAAATTGTGAGGACCTTGCTTGCTTCTGAAGTTAGTTGGAGTTAGGCACTTAAATACCTGTAAACATTTTATTATACCTAACAGAGTTACACATGCTGGCTGTGACAGAGAGGGAAGATAATGCCACACCCTACATCACCAGCTTCTGAGCCTGGGAAGGATGAGACTTTTCATGGAGAAAATTTGTGGGCTTTATTTGAAGTCCAGAGTCCTGGGTGGGGGGGACAGTCTCTCTGGGGTTATGTGGAATTGTGTATTTCCAGGTATTTTGGATATTTAGAATAGAAGGTTTGTAAGGAAGAGGGCCAAAGGGATCTTCTTTTAGGAGCAAAGCTTTCTGTCTTTTCAGGTTTTCAATTGTGAGGTTGGTTTAATAAACAATTTATTTGTTCCTGGAAGTATCCAGAAATAGTTTAGAAAGTGATAGACTTCTAAAGGTCTAGTCCCTTGTCTTCTATGGATAAAACTGTTCAAATATGACTATTTCCAACCTCACAGAAGCCATTTGGTTCCTAGATTTGACATTTAGGAGCTGCCAAGAGCATCAAACCCCAAATTTTACTTGCTGTCTGTGTCTTGTGCGAGCTGAGATTTCTGCTGGACAGCTAGCAACTCAATGCTCTAACTCAAAGCTGAGCCCCTCAAGAATTACCAGGTTGGCTGCTGAGTTCTCCCCTTCACCCAGTGAGCACACTTTCACCCCACTCAAAAGATGCCCAAGTTCACCGCATACTACACTCACTGAGAAACGTGTTTGGATGCAAGTCTTCCCTCTGTCAGGACGTTGTCATAATCTTTAAATGGTCATTGTTCAGTCTTTTGAAGAAAGATTATTAGATTGTGGGTAAGACACAGAGTTTCTCATCTTCAGTCTCTGGGGAACTGGGATCAGTGACCAGTTGCAGGTGGATTACACCCAGACATGGAAGCAATACTACAAGATACAAGGAAGTCTATAGCTGAAGAGGACAGGCAGTGATGGAGGCTCTGGGCAGTACGAGGTGAAGAGTTCAGCTTAAAAGCAGCTCCTCAGACTGGTGGTTTGGTTTTTACAATGGTGCAGTAGTACAGACATCTAACACTGATACCAAGTACTATTTGTTATTGCACAGATTAAGAGTTGTGGCTCACATTTGCCACCTCTCAGGAGAAGCTGTGAAAAAGGGTTTGTGCCAATGGAGAGTACTGACTGGGTGGTATGGGCCCTACTCTAGCCTGGTGCTGAGAAGTCACCCTCCCTCATGCTGCCTGCCTCCTCCCTCTAGACAGGAATGAACATTTATCCAGAATGTAGAAAACAATAGACTAGTTCTCTGTCTAGCTGTGAGTTCAAATCCACTGTCCCAGCTGGTTCAGTTTGATATTTTAAGGTCTTGTGGGAGGAAGATACTCTCATTTTTCCTGCAGATCTGTCACTAGAATAACTACCTGCTCAATGAATAGTAAGAGTTGTCTCCGTAACCTTGTAGCAGTATGGCAAGTAGTCACTGAATCAGGAAGAAACTGAGTTTCAGTGGCAGTTAGTGAAATCCTATGCATTTGACATGTTATGTGTACTATTCCTAGCCCCTGCAGTATGTCTCAATCACCTTTCTGTGTCTTCTAATATGCCCTCAGAGCCGGGATCTGAGGAGAGCAGGCAGGCTACGAGCATAACTGAGTAATCCTTTATTTTACTGCAAGTTGGGATTTGCCCTCCAAAACAGAAGAACTTGTAACCATTCCTCTTCCAGAAATTCAGTACCTTGCTGGCCTATGCACACTTAGTGAAGTGTCTGCAGAGACATACATGCCTTCTTCCACCCCAGCCAGCAGTCTGATTTATCACTAGTGCCTTCTGGGCTTGCATTAAAATACATTGCTCTTTCTGACTTCATGCAATTCCAGTCTTAATGTACAGTCTTCCTACCTTGCACAGTGAGTGCTTCTGGATAACTAGAAGGTTGTTAAGTCCAGTGTATAGATGAATTGTTAAGACACAGACATGAGGCTGGCATTAACCACTCCTCTGATTTGTGACTGCTTTCAAAATTGTAAATTCAGGGCTTCTGTAATTGAAGTTGTGGTTTGGGTATGCATTTCTGATCAAAACTATGGAAGGCTGGTTGTGCCATCCTCAGCAAGCATATCCATCGCATTTTCCTTTGGCTACTGCCCTTGTCTGAATCATCCTTTGCTTTCAAACATTTTGTTTTAAGTGTAGGAGTCCTGTTCTATCAAATATCCTAATGCAGAGCTCATCAGTCCTGCCAGAAAAATTGATATAAATATCCTTAGTTGTGAAATTGTTTATTCATTCTTTCTTATATTGAAAGTCTGAGCATAAATAGGCAGAAGACACATCACTTCTCTATGCTGGCCATAATTCTTTGGTTTTCTTTTTTAAACATTGTGATTTATGCTGTGTTCTGCTTTCAAATGTTACATCAACCAGCAAACAGAGGTTTTCAGGTGGAACTGCGGATCATCAGCCTGCACTGCTGTGTTGCCTCACAGCTTGTATCAGCCTGACCTCTGCAACCAGCCTTGGCTACTGCACTATGACTTTTTGGTATTCATACACAGTGGGAAATTCTTTTCTCTGTTACACTATTGAAGTTAACAGAAAACAAGCTCCGTGAAGTCACGAAAATTGCTCTGGATCTACACTCATGTGACTGAGGTCAGAATTAAGACCATTAAGATGCTCTGTTTCTGGAAACACGCAATATTTTAAAAAACTTCTATTAACCTCATTGTTACCTTTTTACTGGAGTGATGTCCCTTAATCTACGTAATTCCAACCATGAGGGATAAAGTGACCTAGTTTACCACATATAGGGAAATTATTTCAGTTATGTTCCATTATTTTTAACTACACAGAATTAACAGAATTCAGAGAAATAAGTATTAAACTTGCACATGAAGATTTACCATCCTGAGGCAAAACTAAGAAAAAAGAAACACCAAATTTCGAGTTAACAGTGTTTTTATATGCACAAATGTGCTTTTAATTTTTATGTACACAGTTGGAGCAAGAATTAACAATGAGGATAAATCTGGTGGTGAGATAGGGCAGAATAGTAGAAAATGGCATTAATTCTCTTCTGATTCTCAGGGATCAGGCAGTGTGGGACAACAGAAATACCTGCCTCAGGTGGGAATTAAAAGCTTTAACAGATAAGGCTTAATCCTGTTGTAGCTGAAATCCTCATTTCATGCTTTACTGTTGCTTCTGCATGTTGATGTGAAAAGTTTCAAAATAATTTTTTTCTTTAAGATGTTGAAAACCTCTTAAAAATGTGTTACAGAAAATGCTCAGCAAAGCCATTTAGTAATAATGTCAATATATGAAGCTAGTCCATTTTAGACATCTTAAGATGCAGATTCAGAAAAGTGAATTAGGAAGTGACTGATTTCTTTCTCAGTCAGTGAATCAGAGTGATGCAGATTTCCCTTACCAGTAAAATGTGCCTATAGAACATCTGAATGATTTAATTGTTCTTGTGGGTATTGAACGCATGAGCTTATAGGTGCTATTTCAAGGGAAACCAACCACACCATTTGATGTCCTATTGTTACACAGCTGGGAAAGGAAGCCCTCCGTGTAATTCATGTGACATGACTTTATCAATGTCATGAGCTCTGGGAGGAACCCCTGCAGAGATAGCTGGAATGGCCTCCTCATAGAGTGTGTCAGACAGTAACCATCCCTTTATTTGTGAAGAATTAGATGAAAATGTGAGCCCCTGGTCAAATCCTACACTCCTTAACACTTGTGAAGCCTATATTCATGCAAGTCATCTAATTCAGTTAATGTAATAGGAGAATCCGTTTCAAGGCTTGGCTCTAAGTCACTCCATACTCCTGTCACCAGATATTTCTCAAACTTTGTGCATGATCCTGATTTATATGGGATACCTAAGGACATATGACTCTCAGCTGGTATTTGGGGAAGAAGAGTATGTTTTGAACTGCCAGAGTAGCCTTTCTCCTTCTCTTTCTCTTCCACTACTTCCTTCAGTGCTCCAGCCTATTGCCAGGATGCCATTTGCTGTTTCCTGCTGTTGAGAGGTGTTGGAGTTCCTTTCTGCTAATGTTAGTGATAAAGTAAGGAACAAAAGGGAAATGGCAGTTTTTAACAACTGATTCCCAGTTACCTACTGCCCTTTTATCTCATCTGCGGATTAACTGATCAGGGGATGTGGAGAGCCTGGAACCAGCTCTGCTGAGAGGCAGATAAGGTCAGGCGTGCCTCTTAGCTCATGAAGAGCACCTCACTGACCCAGAAAGAGTTGAGCCAGTTTTATGCAGCGTGCATCCTTATCCACATGGCCAGGAGGCTCAAGCCACCTCTGTGAAGGCTTCTAGTGTTACTGAGCCATGCTTCTGTAAACAGGGGCACCGAGCAGTGGCTTCAGACACAGGCAGCTGAGGTCTGCTTAGTTCTGGCCACCCCCATGCCTGCCCAGTGCTGCATCCCAGCAGCCTCTGGCAATAGGCTACAGATGTATGTGGGTACATAGTGCAGGGATACACAGAGCAGACCTTCGGCAGCCTTTTCACCAACATGAACTGTGGAAAATCCTTGCTTTTTAAAAAAAATTGCATTCGGAGCTGTTTTAATTTTAAAGCTGTTTTCTTCTATTATTCCTACAGAAATTAAGGCTTACAAGGGAAATTTGAATTTGAGAATATTTGCATGCATGGTTTCATTGTGCAAAAAGATAGTAGTAGACTTTCTTGAAATCATGATACAACATTTCATGTTGGAAATGCGTGCTGCATGACTTCAAAACATAACTTCCTTGATCCATTGCTGATTTTGTATCTGCTTTATCTGGATGGGTTAAAGCCATTAAAATATACACATTCTTTCTATGCTCTATTGATACTATTGGAGCAAAACCATCATTCATGTTATTTAGAAAAAAAGACTTGACTTTTTAAGTTGTTAACTCAGGAGTTTTTAGCTCTTAATAGAAAACAACCCCTTTTGTTGTAATAAATGAAAATACATTCAAAGCATTTATCCATGAGAATGCATTTCCTAAAGATTTTTATGTGATTATGTGAAAAATAATTTTCCTCCATGTCTGTAAAGAGGGCTGAGTGAATAGCAGAGGTAAGGTTTTGTGGGAAGGAAGAAAGAATGGAAACGACATCATTGAAGTTATTTTTTTGAGCTGTTGTGTGTTGTATCCTTTCCATTTTTGTGGAGAAAAAGACTGTATTTTGTGCATTTTGAACTACATTTCAGTTTCAGTGTTGTTCTTGGTTCTAAAATAGAAAAAGCCAACAAAAAACCCCACCTTCCAGTAAAATTGTATTAGCAGATTTTAAACAATTTTATTTCCTCCCAAACTTAAGCTAAATTGCATCCTGACAGGCCTGATTTATCAGGCAAATGCCCCATGTTGTTTGTCAGCTTCTTTGTTGGGGGCGAGGGGGAGGGGAAACCCAAGCAACAAAAGACCGTAGCCTATTGATATTACATCTGTGATACACTGGGAAAAATAGATTGATTTAGAACTAACCACAGAAAACTAGTCGATCTGATGAGTTTACAACAGAGCATTTTTATTTATTTATTTGTAACAAGAGTAAACATCATGAATATTCCACTGTGTATTATTGGAAGCCTTACAGACAGTGGGTTTGTGTCAGCGTGCTGGGGCTATCTGTAAGATGAAAGAAGGCAAGCTTTAAAAAAGGAAGGGACCTTGGTTTTTTCACAAAATTGAAAGTCTTGGATGTCTGGTCATTATTACGACTTGTAAGATTTTCAGGATAAATAGGTGAGCATTTTTATTTTAGTTCATCTTTATTTCTTTAGGAGGTTAGCAGTTTTTAAAATTATATTTCTATTATATATCTCAAAAAGCTACTAAAGTACAGGAAATTTTCTAACTGAATTTTACTGAAGAACACCAGCCTGCAATTAACTTTCCCAGCGTGTTGTCTCTGCACAGTGTTTTGAATGAAGGAGGGGTTCAGGGTGGCAAATACTCACAGGACTATCACAAATTTAAATGTGGCACTAATGTGCCATTTTCTCAATTGGTAATACACTGGTTTACAACATTCTTGGATAAAAATAATTACAGTTTTAAAATTAAACTGATCTGGGTTTTTTTCTTTTTCTCCATGGAATGGTAGATGAGGGTGTTAGTGAAATTTTATGCCTTGGTGTGAGCCTGCTTGGTGGACACACCATAAATGCTCTGATGAAGAAGATAAATGTTCCATTCCCTAGTTTATTTAACAAGATAATTTCACTTGACCTTAAATAATTTTTTCAGTAGTATTTCAGTATTCACAGTTTTTTGAATACTGGCACCTTGTCAGAGTTTTTTCGAAGTTACCTGTATTCTCTTCTGCATTCAGCTACAGCTTAAGAATCTAAGGTTGATAAATAGACTGGTGTAAACCTCAGCAATGTGCATGTGAGCAGAAACATTCCATCAATTTCCCCCTCAGAGGGCACAGCAGAGTGTGTACATTCAGCGCACTTTTTGTGTCTTGTTAACTCACCAGCAGTTTTTGTCCTTTAAAAACAAAAAGGCTGGGCCACATTTCTGCATGTTAATTTAATTCCCCATCGTGTGTGGAGAGTGGTCCAGCTGTGGGGTACCGATTGGCAGTGAGGGAGCTCAGCCATGCACAGCGATGAGGCTCTTTCCGTACCCCATGATTTTTTCAAAAACACAGGCTGGCTTTATATTTTCTGGGATTTAATGCTGCTTCAAGGTGGGGGAAGAGGGTGGAGGTGAATCTCCCAAAACAATACCTGTAAGGGAATCCCCCAGTAAACGTGGCAGATGAATGACTGAAGTGTCAGCAATGCCCAGTGCAGAAGTCCCAACATCTCCCCCATTCTTCCCCTGCTATGGGCTCATGCAGCTTGTTGCTTTGGCAGCTGACCAAACTTACTTATTTTCTAGGGGCAGTTGTTGCTTGTTTTCAAGTTGGAATGACTGCAGCCTCATATTTAATTTCAGCATTTTTTGTCTCCAAAGAATGATGTCTGTGTGCACTGTTTTAAGGCTTAAGGGTAATGGCCTGTTTTAAAAAATACTCAAACAGTTTGGCTGTTTTTCACTTCTGAGTGTAGGCTTCTCAGCAGGGAAGATTTTTGTAGCTGTATCAAGTGCTTAGTCTTTTTATAATACTGGAATAATGAGAGGTGCCTGCTTAGCAGAGGTCACCTGTGATCCTGTCAGTCTTTGGGTGCTGCAGTGACAGATTTGATATCCAAGATACAGTTACTAGAATATTTAAATAATCTATTAATCTATGATCATAGAATCATAGAATGGTTTGGGTGGGAAGAGACTTTAAAGACCATCTAGTTCCAACCTCCCCTGCTATAGGCAGAGACACCTTCTACTAGACCAGGTTGCTCAGAGTCCTATCCAACCTGACCTTTCACATTGTCTCAAAGCCACCTTGAAGTTAGCAGATCCTCGAGAGTCTCAAAGACCCCTTCAGTCCTGCTGAGGTGTTGGAAGATCTTTCTCATTTATCCCAAGTGGTGCCTGACCAAGCACACTCCATCCACCCTGAGCTTTTCTGAGCATTCACATCCGGTAGCAAGAAGCATCCTGTTGTACTGCTCCATGGCCTCATTTTTGAGACAAGTCACTGAAGCCGTTGAAGAGTGAAGTATCTTATCTAAGAGCCATATATCTGTTAGATCATGGATAGCTTAACTTCCCTTTACAAAATGGAGGAGTTGATCTGCTGCATGTTCCATCTGCCTTTCTTTAGGTATGTTGTGAAAGAAGTGGCTAAAAAGACAGTATATTTAGGTACAATTTTAAACATTTCCTTTATGCTTTAACTGCATAGTTGGCATTCAGTGTATTGTAACAGCTTCTCACATATGCCGTTTTCAAGGCATTAATGTTGCTAGATGGAGTATTGTTAGCCAAGGAGCAGGGGGTTTTGTTGTCTGATAGCATTCAGAAAGGAAAAACAGAAGAGGAATTGGTGTGGGGTATATCCTGATGAATTATTTCAGCCTTCCTCTGACTGTACCCCCTTTCCTCCCTTTCCTGTCCCTGTTAGATGTTAACCCCTTATTCCCCACTCTGCCACCCCCAGATAAGTCATCAGGGTAATTTTAAAGCCTTTTCTCTCAACAGATAACAGTGCAGAGCCACACATATTATTCTCTACTTGTCATATGTATGGATTATAATCTAAATTATATTATAAAACACCACAAAGAAGCAAGTGGTTGTCTTTGCCCTACCTACTACTTAACTCAGCTGAGCTGTTAAGTTACTGTGGCAAACATATTTGCAAGGTGGAGGGATTGCTGTTTAAAAAAGTGTTGTACTGGGGTTTGCAGTTAATTTCCCAGGATTTAGCTGCTGGGACAGGGGAAAAAAGCTGAAAAGTAGAGAGTATTTTATTTTGTATTTGCATTTATTTGTGAAATTGAGTACTTCTAATGAATTTCCATCATCAGCTTATGGCAATTAAGACAACATAGCTTATGTTGAAATCTGTACACTTTTTGCTTGTTCGTGTTTCCTTTAATATGTATAGTTCTGTGGAATCACAAATCTATGATGAAGTAGAATTTAGGAGTCTTTTTTTAACCTTGCTATATGCTCTTTTTTTTTCTTTGTTAGTAGGTTTTAATGTTACGGGGTTTTTGAGAGTATTGAAATACAATGCTAGACAAGTTCCTCAACATGTGCCTTTATTAAAATGGTCATCTTTTTTAAATAATAAAATCATCCTTATTCACCTTCCTGTCAGTGCTGTAGTGAAGAAAGGATTCCCTATTAGGATAATTGCCATCTCTATTTTTTTTTTTGAGCCTGAAGCTACCTAGTAAATCGCAGATGCCTACTGTGAGAAAGACAGTTCTATTTTAACAAATCTTTCTTGCTTTTGCTTCCTTGTAAGAGTTGCTTCTATTATAATTGCACTTCTAAGGGCTTTTTGTGTTTTATTCATCTCACGAAGTAATTTACATATAAACTTTTACATTGTATTTAAGCTAACATATGTTAATTCTATGGTGCTTCTGAAGTGAGGAAATACTTGCTATGGTTGTACTAATGTAGAGTTTCTGAGAACACAGTCAAATGAAAATTCACTAGTTTTCTTAGCAGGAGTCAGTTTGTATATTGTTCTATGTATTTATGTAAATAGAGATGTGAACATGTAAGCTTACATGTGCATATCATATGCCATCAGGTTTATTATGCTGTAACCTAAGTACATGCAACAGAGAGAAGCAAAGAGTTGAAGTGTTCAGGCCAAAAGGGTTAATACCATACTTGAACGCATGTAGATGATACAGTTTGGTGTCATTCTGAGCTCTGAGATGTCTGACCACTTCCATTTTGGTGTAAATCCCTTGAAAGGGAAGGCATTTCAGTGCAAAGTGTGATCTGTGCCTCTGGTAAGAGTGATTGACAAGGAATGAATAAACAGCTAAAAAAACTGAATAAATACCACCCTCCTGTTTTTAAGTCCAGGCACACCCTGGCTGGCACATATATATTCTAATGTGACACTTTAGTCAGATGCGTTAGTTGTTTGATAGCAAAAAAAGTTGCCAAAAAGCCAAATCATAGTTTTATCACAGCTTCTTTTGGCAGAGTTTTTCTTTTAGAGTGGCATTTTAGTGGCGATTTGAATAAATGCAAGGAATTAAAATATTTTGCAAATAGAATGTATTCATAAATATGTATGCAAAAGGTGATGGAGGCCACTTCAGTGGAAGCAGGGGCCCTGAAAGCAGGTTCTTGGTCAATTGATGAGGTGAAATGGTTCACTGAATTGGATAACACAATTCATACCATAGTGACTGATTAAAATTATTTGTCCATGGCTACTGCCTACCCTGCTACTGAGGCCCTTTAACCTATTTTCAAACTTCTTATTTTTTAAACCATTCTAAATACATGTGATATTAAGGAAGAACAAGAAAATGCAAATGCATTCACAGCTATAAAATTCTGTATTCTGATTTACAGTAAAATACACAATTTTCATAATGTCTGCACACTCCCATGTTACACTGTATTATACTATACTTATCCCAGGAAAAAGTACACTGCTAGAAACTCATGATGAAGATAATAATAAAGATTCTCTAATATAACATAAATCAACACTGCATTTGTGAATTCTTATATGTATTTATTGGAAGGGAAGAAAGAAAACACTTAAAGGTTTTTTTGTTGTTCGTTTTCTTTTGTTTCTCTAATTGCAAGTTTTACTTCCTTATTATTTTGCCCAGAAGGTATTTAGAACGCTTGTGACAGAAACATAGCTGAATGCCAGTTAAGAAGACTGAATGCTACTGTTGAGTGGGGGGTACTTAACTGAAAATACCTGCAATGATTTGGGGGAAAGTAGTCAGATGGATATTGTTTAATAACTTGCAAAATATTTTTAAGTATAGGAGAAAAAAGCTTGATGTTTTAGTCTTTTAGATCAGGATGTTTGTATTTTACAATATATTTAGCATGTAATTTCCTTTCCAGTGCTAGGGAAATCAGTATTAAGTGATAATTCTTCTCACACATGTTCTTTTCTTTGTGATTCAAGGGAAGGTTATATTATGTGACTCTTCATGGGTTAGTCTGTAGTATATGCAGACAGACTAGTCTTCAAATTCCGTTGAAAAATCACATCAAACTTCAATATAGTGGTGACATGGAACCAGTTCACCTAAAATAATGTTATTGCAGTTGTAGAAGTGCAGAATTCACTGTATGGGGTTTGTTTTCTTGTTTTGTGTTTCTTACTCAGGGAAGATACAGCAATATAATTACAGTAATTTCTGAAAGGATAATAAAGTTCTGTTCATCATTTAAATTGTTTAAATTTTAAGTCAGTCTTGTAGGACATGATGGCATGCAGCGTGCCGTGAGCAACTTATGTGTTTTTTTCATTTGTCTGTGGAAATAAAAGATATGGTTAGTATCTTGCTACTAGTGACAACGAGATAAGAAGAGGGAGATGTGAGGGATGGTTTCCTGGAGTGGATTTGCAGATGTTAACAATAATTTTGCAATCTTTTTTAAAATCACATAGGTTTTATCAATAACATTTCTTTGCAAGGTAAAGTAAATTCAGTAGGTGAGAGTCTGACTGTACAACTTTGCTGACTAAACATCTTGATTTTGGATATACTGGTACTGACCACTAAATACCAGGTGAAACAGTGAAACAGTGCCTTGTTACTTTCCAGGAATCTAAAAATTTAAAGTATTTTTATGTAGGCTTAAGACAGACCATGTTGCATTATTTTGTACAGATAGTTAGTTAGATTTACAGGCTTTTTTTTAATCCTTAACTTGACTCCACAGGCCTAAATATTTGTGCAATGATTTTTTTTATTAGTTGATGTTTAAGGGAAAGAAAAAAAAATTGGAAAATAGTGGTTTAGTTATTTCCAGTAGCATGTTAGATTATTATAAATTAAATGTCTATGCATTCAGTGCAAGTTTTATAAAACAAAGAAACAGAAACCATACAAAAATAGCCAAAATAGAAAGCTCGGTGCACATAAGGTCACCGTGCCACAGGCGTGTAATTATTTCTTTGTATCTTGTGTTAGAATAATGTAATCCAATAACTGGCGTTCCTGGTGCGTGTTACAAAGGATTCAATAAGGAATTGCTGGAGATTTCTGCAGGACTCCTCTGGCTAACAAGGTTAATAGGAGAGTCTTTGTGGGTTTCAGCCATGTTTGAGAAGCGTGGGGAGGCGCTGCCTGTGCGGCTGCAGGAGATTCTCTGCACCCCTCGGCTCCTGGGCAGCGCATCCCCTGGAAAGCAGCACCCCGGGGCACAGCCGTGTGCACGTGGCTTGGGAGTCGTGAGAGAAGACAAACCAACCCTGTTTTAGGACTCTTACCGGGCTTTACTGATTTTGTTTTGAACTGAAACCATAAATGCCATTACAGACCCTCTGCCACCGACTGTAAAGGTCTGGCCCAGAGCCTCGCCTGGCCGCGCCTTGGCTGAGCCAGAGGAGCCGGAGTCAGAGCTGGACTCGTGGCAGGGCACCGCGTCCCTACTCTAGTTCGGGTTTCCCTGGCGGACAGCGCCGTGTCCATCGGGACTGGCGGAGCCCCGGCATCTCCGCGCGGCGCGTTCCGCTGGCGCCGCCGCTCCGCGCCCCGCGCTGTTGGCTCCGGCAGGCGCTGGAACAGCGGGACTGGGTGGAACGGCGGTACTGGTCAGCCCGGGGACTGCGAGTACCGGCGCCGGCAGGCACAACGGGGCGGCGATGGCTGGAGATCTGGTGCCCTCTAGCGGGGCCTGGGCCCGTGCCCGTAGAAAACCTTCGCGCTTGACGCTGCATTGCGTAACTTAACTATCTGTCTCTTTGGTTTTAGATGCTACAACTGTGGTGGCCTCGACCACCACGCTAAAGAATGTAGTCTGCCTCCGCAGCCAAAGAAGTGCCATTACTGTCAGAGCATCATGCACATGGTGGCTAACTGCCCCCATAAAACTGTCTCGCAGCAGCCCACTAGTTCTCAGGGAAGACACGAAGCTGAACCGCAGCCTTCCACTTCTACTTTTCTGAGAGAAGGGGGAGGAACGCACGGCTACTCATCTCCATCGTACTCTCAGGAAGGCAGGTTGGAGGTCTTGGAGCGCTCGAGCAGGTCACCACAGGAAGCTTCGTCGAGTAAGTTGTCTGCATCGCCTGAAGAACCGAACAGAAAGGGGCCTTCTGTTCAGAAAAGGAAAAAAACTTAATGCATTTGTCATAATGTTTCATTTTCTTTATCCTGTTGGGATGTCTACCTCATGCAAGTACAGGGGAAATAATTACATTATCAGTAGCTGACCTAGAATTTTAACTACTGTTGAGGAACTGTGAATATTTTTTTTCTTTGATAGACAAATCACTCCAAGCAAAATACATTTGAGCAGGGTGCATTACATTTTACTGTCTGTATGTGTGTATGAGAGTGCATGTGTGTGTGTATGTGTACATATCTATAAAAATATATTTTTCCATCAGACTGTCCTCAAGCTCCCACAAAACATTGTTGTGAAGCAATAGGCACAGTATCCATAAACAGTCTTGAACTCATTCCTACAAGAAACCAAACCTGATAAAATACACACAGAACTGAGAATAAAGACTGTTATTTCTCTTGTGAACCAAAGGATACTTTCATATTTTGAAGCTGCCGTATGGTACTAAAGATCCTAGGACATCCCTCATGCCATCAGTTTGAGTTATTTTCTTTTTCATCTCCACAATATATCAAAATCCCTCCCTATGCCAGTGCAGGGCAGTGTCATGACTTAACACGGCTCTCATTGCCACCACCCTTTGATGGTGAGGAGTTTAAAGCTCCAGAAAAGACAATGAATGTGTAGTTTCTGTGCTGGTTTCTCAAAACATTTTGTTAAATTAATGTTGTTGTAACTGTAATTTAGATGTCAGTTGTGTAGAGGAGAATGTATAACTTGTTACCAAACAGACTCTTTTGAGTGTTATCAGGATACCATCCTGTTTAGCCCTTTGTATTCTGTGAACACTTAGGGGACCTTGGTGGCAGTAGTAGCAGCAGCAGCAGCAATTTCTCTTGGTCCCAAGTAGTAGCCCTCAATTTGAAGGGTCTCCCCCCTAGTTTTCTGTTGAAATGAAGAGAATTCCCTGGGGATTTTTGTTGTTGATGTCTGTTTGGGTTTTAAAGAAAACAAAATGCAAAGTTAATGAGATCCTGGGCTAAATAGTTTGTTAAAAATAAAGGTTGATGGGTACTTGGGGTTGCTCAGCCAGCCTCCCTTGCTGATGATACAGCATGTGTGCAGACCAGCCTGAGTGATGGGACTGGCAAATTTGCCAGAAGCCCTGGGCATCATCTTTTTCTTGTGAACTGGAGGCTGTTGTTGACCAGCCTTTGTCCAGAATGCACTAGGACCACACACTTCTGTGTTAAAGAGGAGAAAGACTGGTGGCCTCAGAGTGAGACTCCCTGGGCTGCAGGCGTTGCTCGGGGTTAATAGAGTTGGAGCCTATCAAAACTTCAAGTCGCTTTCCATTTGTAACTTTTGAATTACCAAGTCATACGTAAGATAACGTACTCTGACAAATCCCATTGTAGATGTAAGTTAATTAGAGAAACCTGTATAATCCTTAACATTGGCAATAAACACAGGCTGTTAAAGCTTGAAAGTGTCGGGTAGGTTTAAGCTCGGATAATCAAACTAAAGAAACAGCCTGCATGAAAGGCTGCAGTGAGCCAAAGTCCTACCCGTGGTAACTTTTGCAGCAGATAGTTACAACAGGTATGCAGCTGGCTTACTATGTGGCCTTCCCCTTCCCACTTGTCCTGCCAGATGAGACTTTTACTGGTGCTGCTGCTGCTTCAGTAAACAGGTAGTAATCAAATGCCTCAGTGAAGGGCACAATTTCAAGAGAATTATTTTGTGTGAATTCCTCGCCAGTGTTCGCGAGAATCTCGAGGTTTATACTGAAGTTCTCAGTATGCTAATGCAAAGCTTACCTTTGACGATATTGAATGTGATATAGAGAACTTCCTTGCCTTATGTAAGGATAGTAAACTTATTTAAATTATGTAGACAAATCAAAGTGGCATTGCTTAACCTTCTAGTCGGTGTAAAAACCAGGTTAAACAGCAAAGATGCAAAACTTAAGTCACTTTGAAATTTTAAACCAAAGTTCCTTATAGAAATAGGCATTTGTGGATTTGAAAACTGGTCATTCCCTGTTTATATGTAAGAAGTTCAGATCTGAGATAAGGAAATATTTTCAACAGGCAGATTTTTATTGGTGCTGTTTGAAATCACTGTGTGCACCAAAGTCAGACTGAACTGCTAAGAGCACATACCAAACCCTATCTTATTGTTGAAAGCTTGAGGTTTTATTTTTGTATATTAGAATGTTATCACTGTTACATAACAAACTCAGGACAAAGAACTTTGCTCAGGGAATATACCATGTGATGTTGTTTTTCTCGACAGAATAGTCTACAGACCTGCTTACTCAGAACAAACCAAATAGTCTTAGACTTTTTTATCTCTATATAAGTATTATGTACTGATATTAGTAACTACCTCTGAGTTGACATAGACCTACGTTTCTGATAATCAGATTGCAGCATTTTGTATTATAAGTTCCTGTGAAATGATAAAAGTGGTATTCTGTACTGGTTGCTTATATGAGCATCTGTTTTTTTACATTCACAGGGTCTGAGTTTTCAGAGATTCTGGGCAACCACAGCTCCCACTGACTTCCAGTTGGAGTTGCTGGTGCTTGCCTTTTCTAAGAGGGGAGGGATGGGAGACAGAGGGATGGAGGGGCAAGAATGAAAACACAAAAGCTTCAAGCCTCCTTTGTTTACATAGGTGACAACAAAATTATTACTCTGTTTACAGCAAATGGCTACCTCATATTTACTGCATAAACACACCTTTGTGCTGCTCTAGCCTTAAAGGTGGCTGTTGATCTATGGTACATACTTTTTATCTGTACTAAATATGTAACTGTTAGTTCACCACTGCAGACATTATGACAAATACTTGTTTAAGATGAAGCATCCATTTGAAATTCTGAGACATTTCCAAACATTTATTTGAAAGTTGTTATTTCTCTATCTAGAGTATTATGGGCACTGTTCACAAAAATAAATGCAGCTCTGGAAAAGACGAAAATGGACATGTGTAAGTTAAACGTGTAGTACCACAAGCTGTGGCAAGGAACTGCTTAGCACTGGGCTGCAGTAGGAAAAAATCTAGTACTGCTTCAATAGAGTGCTCCAAATAAGCAAAGAATCTTTTAAAGGAGGAGGCATAGACTGAGTTTGGGGTTCTTCCTTCTTGTCTAAGGACAAAATTAATATTCTGCAGCATTTGCTCAGGCTAAGTTTCCCCCTATTCACCAGCTTGTCCTTGCCAGAACATTTCACAATAAAACTCATTTGAGTAGAAATAGTTCAAATATCTGCTTAGAGAGATGTATTTTTTCTCCTAACAATAGCAGAGATAAGGTTAAACCTGGAGTATGAATCTCTCTCCCTCTCATTCCCCCATCCAAAAATACTTGACTTAATCGTAAGGGACATTGTGAGGTATTTTTTACTTTTCCCCAAGGAGAGGTCACAGTATTTAATTACATGCTACAAAAGTTAGGCAATGAGGAAGACTTGTATTTGGAGGACGAGCCAAATAACTTTTTGCTGCAGTTAATGGTAATGACACTGTAATACTATTTGCAATACTTTGCTTTTAGCCAGCTTTCAGGAAGTGCCAAACACCACATTTGGATCCTACCGCTTCCCTTTGCAGGCCACCTTTTTCAGCCATTTTACTCTGCACCAGCGTTATTCTGGAGTTCCTAATTGGTCATACTTAGTTTTGTTAATAGAGCCCAGTAAAAAAAAAGTGCTTATAGATTGTGTACCATTCTTTGTATGAAGAATTATAAAAGAACATGGGAAATCTCACTGAGTCTTAAATTTAATTTAATTAATTTATCTGTAAGAAATGTTTATCATAAAAATATATATGTATTCCCCTGTGCTAGATATAAAAGTAATTGGGAAGATATGTACATGTGCAGCTGCACTGATTTTAATTTTCTAGAAGTCTTAAGGAAATTTGAGTATTGCTTTAGAAACAAGAAGAGCCTTGTTAAATGCATGTCTTATTTTGCTTAGTATATCAACAGCCTCTTCTTTAAGATCCGGCGGTTGTGTTACTCCTGTTACAACTGTAGAGGTTGATCTGTGAACACATGCTTCTTTTTTATATAAAACCGGAGCTGTATATTAGCAGCTGTGGCAGCGTTTTCCTGAGAATGTTAAAGAGTAGCAAGGTACTTGCTACCATTGTCATTGAACGATATGTATGAGCAACCATTTTTACAAAGGATAATGGTTTTGACTACCTCTTGAATTACTAAGTTAAGCAACAACTGTCTGACAAACTTCACCAGACTGGCTTAAACTAGTATGTGTTGCTTGTGGTAATAATAACAATAACCATACTAGAGACCAAAGTGAACACTGATTTCTCTATGTCTTTAATACTGTGTCTTATCTAGTGTTTTTAAATTATCTTCTGTAGTATAGGTTACCTCATTGTCCATTTTGACTTGTATGTTGTTTACAAGGTGAAATAAAAGGAAAATCACTTGAATTTTGTGTTTTAAGAAAAGAACTGTGAGTTGAAGTTTTGAAGGTCATTTCACCTGTTTACTGTCTTGAGGGACTAAAGCACTGATTGCCTTTCTGCGTAACATGTATTTTATATTCTCATTTCATGCCTAATGTCTGTTTTTTTCCTGTCAGTCATGGATATTGTGAGGTTTAAAAGAATTACTTGATTAAAAATAAAGCATATAACGTTGGCATTTACAGTGATCCTTTGAGATTTGCTTTATTTGCATGATAGAAATACACTGCACCACCACTGGGCAGGTTTCATTTGCACCTATGCTCACTTAGTTTTGGGATACCTTCAGAAAAGATAATTTTAATTATTTAAGCTTTTGGTGGGAGGAGGGAGGAATAAATGACAAATGCACCCAAACCCTATTCAGCTATTGAAGTTAAACTGCAAAATTACAGCTTTCGGTACTTACTCTCTGTGAGAATATGCTGGTCATTAAAGTTATCAGACATTTGGGTTATTCTCTGGGATGAAGAACTTTGGGTGTTTTAAACCTCGTTCCATCTTTATTACTTTTTCCATCATCTGTAAGCTTATACATACCCATTTTATGCTAATCGAAGAGGTGTCTCTTTCTTAGAAAGGAAAATGCTGTCATTTTTCATTACCTGGAAATTCCTTCTGTGTAAATTACTTGAAGTCTATTAGTGAGTTGGATGGCATTAGCTCATCATTCTGTGTTAAAATATTTAAGGACTTATGTATGCCAGCTCCAGGGCTTCTGTTTATACACAGGGCTCTACATATAGGTAATTAACGGCAAAGTTTAACAATCTCTGCTAAATACAAGGCAGAAAATACTTTTCTCTGTTTGTGCAAACACCTCAAGCACCTGCATGAAAGTGTTACCATCTGCTACTCTTCCAGTCACAGAAATCTTCCATTTACTTCCCCTCACCTCACCCCTCTTAAGTCATGGCCTCAAAAAAGAGGGAGCTATGATGTGTCCAGTCATGTCCACACCCCACTCCCAACCTAACTGTTTTCATCACTTTCCTGGAATGTGGAAGGGGTGACTCAATCCCCTTGGCTAAGATAGCCCACAGTCTCCCTTGTGGGATCAGTCATGAGGAGTGAGCCTTTTTTAGAGCATCTTACAGGTGTGTTCTCTCAGTGCTATCTGAAGAACACTGTTCACACCAGGTTGTTACACATGCTCCTGGCTGGCCTGACCCCTGTGCTTCAGGGAATGGGAGGGGGGCTCTGGGGGCATGTCACCATCCAACTGCTGGAGCACCCTACAAGATTACACTTCAGGGAGCGGTGAGCAGCTCTGGCCATACACATATGTAAGAAGCCCTTGGTACAAGTTAAATGGAGAAACCTCCCCTCCAGCAGTGTCTAATGTTGACTGAAACCAAAGCACCTGGAAGAGCAGCACCACCTAGTTCTTTCACCTCATCTCCCACATGTCCAGGCTGCCCTCCCAGAGCCACTAGAAGTCAGAAGTCTTTATTCTTTCAGCGAGGAATACTGTCTTCATGTTATAGCCAGGAGTCTTGTCTTGCCAAGGCAGATCAGCAGTAGTACCTAAATCCACTACTGCAAGCCAAGGCCTCACTTCTTAACCTTGCAGAGGAGTAGGCAATGCCATGTGGCATTGATTCATCCAACAAGAAGAAAAACTTGGGTTGAAGCTTCCAAATGAGTCAACAGGGTAATATCAAAATCACATCAGCCTTTTGAAATAACAATAAAAGCAGCATGTTTGTTTTCTTCTGTGGCTCTTTGTATGCATGCTTCTAAGCTATTTCCAGTCTTTCTGTAACCCTAAGTGCCAAAACAAATTATTTTTGAAAGAATTTTATTTTCTTGCAATCTGTTGAGCCCAGGAGCTGTTTACACAAACCAGTCATTTCAAAATTACTCACATTTTATGAAAGATTCCATACCTATCTCCCTCCACACCAGCTGACTTTTCCCTGATAATAAATATATCCCAGATGCAAATAATTTCATGTACTTTGAAGTTGTTTGCACATCAAGCACTCTCATTTCCTGTATACTTACACAGGAAGACATTCTGTGGTGGAGAGGAGGGAGTTCATTCTGTGGATGTGTTCCTCCTGTATATTAGTAGAATTTAGGTTATGTCTCCATTACTTAATGTAAACACCTTTTCAGCAAAGCGCTCTGCCATTCCCGGTGGCATCTGCTGCCTGCAATGCTGTTAACCTCCAGGACAACCAGTGCCCTCAAGAGCAGGTTACTCTGCACCAGTTATTTTTTTGCAAGTGTTGTCCACTGCATGATTGCAGAATAGTTGCCATCAAGCCCCTGGCACCTTGTTTCAGGCTGCTGATGCTCAGTTAACATGCAGTTGGTCAATTTTTGTTTGCTGGCTGTTCAATACTTGTCCCTGGGCGTTACTTTCTGCGCAACACTTAGTCTAGATACTCAGAGTTGGAGCAACCAAACAGTTCAAAAACCAACAAAAATGGACTGGTGGTGTTACTCTTGCTGTACTAGCCAGGTGAAGGCAGATTAGGCAGAAAGAAGAACAAAAACTGAGGTTAGGTATGCCTCCAGGTTTAGATGCTTACAACTCATTTATTTCCAATTAAACCAGAATTCAAAGCGAAAAGTACCAGTTGTTTGTCTGGTTTGACCTGCTGCATGGCACAGGCTATTAATTTTGGTGCAGTTGCTGTGGCATTGAATTTTAGCACTCAGTTTAAACTGGAGCCATGTTTACTTGAGTGCTTTAAGCATATTTTCCACTTGGGCTTCAGATCAGGCCTGAATGGTTCTGAGAAAAGAAGAGATGCTCTGCTCCATGACAGTTTGCTTTAAGCACTCACTGCTAGCAAGCAGTGCCTCATTTCCAGTTCCACTGGCCTCAACTTCCAGTTCTTTGTCCACTGTAGAAAAAAATACCTATGTGCACCAGGGAGAAAATTCACCCTTTTTTAAATACTTTTTAAAATGATAGACAAGAGCCATTTTTATTTGGTTTTTTTTTCTTTGGTTTGGTTTGGGTTGGGTTTTTTGGATTTTTTTTTTTTTAATGTGGAGTTACCTCCTCCCTTATCATAATTTTGGGAAACTCACCACTTGCCTCCTTCAGAATTCTTTATGCTGGAATAGCATATCAGCTCTGGCTTTAAAATCAAACTTGTTGCATTGCCACAGTCTTGGTCTTCAGTATCCTAGAAAACTAGTTCTTTTGTCTTCTTTCCCTTTTAGAAATGTGCTGGATTATGATGCACTAGGCTCTTTGAAGCATGGAGTGAAAAACACCCCACCAAAACCAAATCAAACCAAATAATAATTTAAAAAAACCCAACCAAAATCACTTCAGTTTGAGCATCCAAAATATTTGAGACAACCATAATACTGTATAGAATACTGAAATTATGTATAATAAGTTAAATTTGGAAGTATTTTGGGAGCTGCCTATGAAAGAAGGTAGAAATGCTGTTTCTGCCCCAAGGCAGCACAGCAAGGGTGGGGGCTTGAAGCGCAGCAAGTTCCTTTCCATTCAGCCCCCGTTTCTTTCATCTCTCCTTGACCTACACTGACAGCTGTGACAAAAAGTCACAGTCAAGCCTGCTGAACCGTAACTTCTGTGGGGTTTCAAGCCTGAGAGTTTCTGAAAAGCAGCTGTCTCGCACAAAGCTGCACAGAGAGGAGCAGAGGCTGCCCCCACAGAGACCCTCTGCTCAGCAGCCGCAGTGTGGGAGGGAGAAGGGGACAGGCACAAGTACCACCCCAGCAGTCCCCAAGCCCTAGGATCTGTTTCTCTGTCAGCAAAAGCCAAGGGGAATTAAAACAAAAAGAATTGCAGGAACAGACATATGGTTTAGTACCAGGTTAAACCAAAACCAAACCAAACCAACAACAAAACAGAAATAAACAGAACCTCAGAAAAAAACATAAAAGTAAAGAAAGAAAAAAAAAGAGCAAGGTTTTCTAGCTCCTCTGACCCAAGAATCTGGAAAAAGTAGCATTACTGGCAGCTCCTGAAGTTTGAAGACAGTCTGTGCGGAAGCTCTGTTTCAGTAGTGCTCCATTTTCAGACCAGGAACTGCATTTGCTTCTCCTAATGGCTCATGAAGAAGTGACAGCCCTGAATTGACCTGAATACTAAAAGTTGCAGCCTTGTTCCCCTGCCTGTGTTGTGTTTGCATGGCAAGGTTTAGGTTGCGAGGGGTGAAGGGGGAGTTTACAGGAATGGCTTCTGTGAGGAGCTGTTAGGAGCTGTTAGACTCTTCCTCCATGACTGATAGAGGCAATGCTGAAAGACAGACCTGCCACTGGCCAAGGCTAAGCCCGTCAGTGACGGTGGTTGCACCTCTGGGGTAACAGATTTAAGAACGGGGAAAATACCCTTCACAATTGCAGTCAGAGAGAGGAGTGAGAATCTGTGAGAGAAGCAGCCCTGCAGACACCAAGGTCCGTGAAGCAGTGGGTGGAAGAGGTGCTCCAGGCACTGGAGCAGAGGTTCCCCTGCAGCCCATGGTGAAAACCATGGTGAGGAATCCTGACCATTTACAGGAGGTCCACGGTGAAGACAGCCACCTGCAGCCCATGGAGGACTCCATGCCAAAGCAGGTGGATGCCCAAAGGAGGCTTTGACCTCATGAGCCGGCTTCTGGCAAGGACCTGTGACCCTGTAGAGAGAGCATGGCATGCTGGAGCAGATTTATTGGCAGGAATTGTGACCCCGTTGGAGACCCAGGCTGGAGCAGTCTGTTCCTGAAGGTCTACACCCCATGGAAGAGACTTATACTGGAGCAGTTCATGAGCAACTGTGGGAAGGATGCACTTCTCTGGAGAAGTTTATGAAGAACAGTTTTCTGTGGGAGAGACCCACACTGGAGCAGGAGAAGAGTGTGAGGATTCCTCCCCCTTGAGGAGGAAGGAGCAGCAGAGACAACCTGTGATGAACTGACCCTAGTCCCCATTCCCTATATGCCTGCATCACTGGTGGGGAAGAGGTAAAGATTTTGGGAATAAAATTAAGCCCTGATAAAGGGGTGGGGGAAGGATGTTTTTAAGATTTGGCTTTATTTCTCATTAGCCTACTCTGATTTGATTTGTAGTAAATTACATTAATTTCCTCAAGCTGAGTCTGGTTTGCCTATGACAGTGACTGGTGAGTGATCTCTCCCTGTCCTTATCTTGACCCACATGCTTTTCATTACATTTTCCCTCCCCTGTCCACCTGAGGAGAGGAGAGAGAGAGCAGCTTTGGTGGGCACCTGGCATCTAGTTAGGGTCAGCCCAACACACTGCCTAAAGGTAAGAGAGGCTAAGAATATTTTGCTTTGAGCCAGTACTACTGAGAAACAGCCACCTCTGCAGAACACCCTTGCTCTGGGTGCTGCATTCTGCATAAGAGTTCCCCCTAGCCCAGCTGGATGAAGGCCACATGTTGTAAAGAGGAAAATAAAAACTTATTCCTAGAAACCTCTCACAGATTCCAGAAAACAGCAATGCAGGGACTGAAATTCCAGCTGTTAGACCAAATAGCAGCATCTTTACAGGTAGTGATGTAAAACCTCTCTTATTTTGTCTGCTCACAATTTCCAGCTGTTCAAGTTGAAAAAATAACAAAGATAGCCATAGGGATCTTCTTGATTTGGATGCAAGATGAACATTTTCAGAGCACTCTGACAACTGCTAAGTTTTTGAGGCTGGCCATGACAATAGGCTGATCTATCTCTGAGGCTTAAACAGGTATTTTTCTTTACAAACACAAAAAGGTTTTCAAATCAACAGTATTGGCAGTGCCTTCAACAGCAGGAATTCGGACCGATTTCCAGGTGAAATTTTTCTGAGAAAAAAGCCACCTGCCTCTTTTTACATGGTTAAATGGATTTGAAGCACTGCAGCAAGACATAGACTCAACAGGAACAGGGAAGGTAATGAAAGAAAACACACCAATCAGCACAGATCTTGAGCCCGTAAGTCACGCAAGGTATTTATTAGCTTGCAGGTAAGAGCTACATGCAGTTACCAGAAAAACCTTGTCACACTCATGAGTCATGCAGGGCCATACTATACTCATCTGAAATCATAACAAAATCATCAATATCCTGGAACACTATCAGCACAAAGCATAGGTGAAGTGACAGGATACAAGAAGAAAGGGCTGGTGAAAGAATGAAGAAGGTCAAGAGTCTCTTTCAATTGATTTCCTCTGGCTGCAGAGAGACTCTGGCAGGTCCCAAGAGGCACGGGGCTCCTGGGGTCACCCAGAGCCCCCAGCAGAGCTTCCCAGGCCCGTGCTGGCACCGCCAGGATCCACCCGCACTCATCACCCGGCGCCTTTTAAGTGTCCATCTAACCTATTGCTTCTGAGCCTGGCTTTGTCCCCACTGAGTCAAAGGGGGAAGGATTTGGGTCACTGTGAGCTTTTGTTAGGAAGGTTCCCTAAATTAGCTCCTCTATTTGAGATAAAAGGAAGAAAGAGGTCCATCTTTATTTTCTCCATTAATCCACCGTAATTACTCCATCTCATCCCTGTCTGCTATTCACTAGCTCTCAGCAAGGCCCCAGCAGCCAGGTCACAGGTCAGCAGAGAGGACAAGCCCCTGCTACCCTGAAAAGGATTGAAATGTCTTAAGTGCAGCTTCAGCAGCTTCTAGAATGTGACAATCCCTTCTGAAAAAACAGGCTAGGTGAACCACACCAGCAGTGACATGGTGAGGAGACCACGGGACTGGAAATAACTGCTTCTGCACTTTTTTTCTTGTCATTGCTTGTTTTGCTCAGGGTCTCAGGAGAACAGTTAGTATACCCAAACTCTATTTATAGTGCATTGCTATAATTCTCCAGATTATATAGCAAGATACTTGCCTTGTGAATTTTCAGATCTACTCATTTGCCTCATTTGTATCTTTATTTTTGACTCAATGTGTAATTTTTCTGTTCTTGTTATTAATGGTCACAGGGCAGTTGTACTTTTTCTTGAAGGCCTGGGAGAAGACCTTGCCTACACATTTCATATTAGAGCTAATATTCAACTCATACACAGATAACTAACACCCTCTCTAACTTCTTATGATACAAGTTCTTCTATTTTAAGTCTTTTATGGAGAAAAGATTTCCTGAAACAACTGACTTTAACAATTATAAAAACACTTGGTCTTATGCCAGATCCCCAGATTGCCCTCAGCCAGCCAAAAGGTATTTATTATTCCTGCATTGAGTCACCAGCTCTGCATTTGGATACCCACTATAAACAACTAGGAAAACAAAATCATTCATAGAAAGTATTTGTAACAAACGATTTCTAGTAGCCCACACATTTGGACATCAAAACCAGGCTAGCAAATTGTCCACAAATAACAGAGGTAACACATGAATCAAGAGCTGAGACCTGTTAACCCTGCTGTTCTCAAGATGTTAGAAACTATGGAAAACAAGAGGTTGTCCCAGTGGCTGGGAGGAGGGCTCTGACAGAGAGAGGAGTGCCAGCACCAGGGCTGCTCATCAGCACCTCCAGGTAGCAACATGGTGGGCTGGTGTCACCAGGAATGTTTCTGCAAACCAAAAGCAGAACAGACTTACCAATGGTTTAGCCTCCTCTGCTCTTTGAACACCCACCTTGGCAGAGGCTGCTCCCTCAGGCATGGCAATCCGGCAGGGCTTGCTCTGCCTTCCCTCTGCGGGCAGCAAGGGTCTACAACTCTCAAGTGGCAGCTGTAAACCTAAGCTTGGCAGAGCTAGTCTGACTGCTGGTAGTGGCTAATGCTTCCTTGGCACCCTTATGCTGCTGCCACCATCCTCACTATTTCCCAGCATCAGCTTTCACATCTGCTAATTTTGTTTGGGAAAGGCAGAACATGTTCTGCAGAGGTGCCACATGTTCATAGCAGCACATAAAGCTGCTGAGCATCCCTGGGACAGGGATCCTTCAGGACAGGCATCATGTAGCTTTGCTGTGTTCACAGATGTTTACAGGTAATGGTGTCAGAAGGTTCCACTTTCTCGCTGAAGCAAAGAAAGCTCCTGGGAATGTCACTGGACAGCACACATGAGACCAGGCCATATGAAGAAAGAATGACTTTGAACTATACATGAATGAAGCACTCAGAAATACCTGGCTCTATTCATGTCCTGGTTTTTTCCTCTTAAAAAAGAAAATTAAATGGGCAAAAAGAGCGGTTACAAGATTTTTGCTCAGACAGGAACAGGCTGCAGTTCTAACATGAAACCGTCTTCTTGTGGGAGATAGTTTTTATTATTGATTTAAACTCAAAGCAAAAGGAGAATGTTGCACTATCCAGCCACTGACACACACTCAGCTCACTCAGAATTTTGTGAGGCTTTGTTGAAATTATTCTATATAAAAGCTGTTTACTCCCTGTACAAAGTTGCTTATTTTGGAGGTGTGCAACTAGATACACAGATAGATCCACTTCACAGGATCCTGTGAGTGAGGGATGCCCACCTACCTTGGGCAGCTCTTTCAAAAGGAATCTGAGGACACACACCTGCAGGGTTGCTCTTATGAGCATCATTAATGCAGATTAGCAGCCCACACAAGTACCTGTTACTTATATGAGGAATTGTCCCCCAGATGAAATGTCACCTCTTTTATCCAATGGATGTTCCTGGGAAATTATAAGGACTCATTTAGCTCAAGTAAAAGTGGGACCATAGAAGTTATACGCTGCAAAGTAACATTCAAGGTATGATTTTGAAAAATCTCTTCTCAGTCTGTGAGCTGATCTTATGATTCCCAGGGGCCCAAGTCAATCTTTGTCTGCCAGCACCAGCAGGATTATTCCACTCCTTCCAATGCTGAGCTCACTCCTGCCAGACAGAAGGAACTTGCAACTGACACTCCGAAACCTCTGCTGTTATTCTCCTTACCAGCTGAGCCAAGAAAAGCCCAGGTGCTTCAATAACAGCTTTGTGAAAAGGCTTTGGGGTGAGAGATGTGAGCAGCTTTCCCAGCTACCCTGGCTGACATTGCATTACTCTGGTGCCAGAGCAAGTCCTAAACACTGCTCTCCAGCCCTGTGTTTGCTGAGGCACTGTGGAGTTACAGCTAATGTCCCTGTAGGATAAGCTCTTACTTTTTAGTCCCACACTTCACTTTCATTCCAATGCAAGCACTGTACTATTTTTCTCTTCTTTCTACCCTGCTGTCAGCTTTATTCCTGATAAAAATTGGCAATAGATAAAAGAAGACAACTGGCTTTTTCACTCGTGTTTTCATGTTACTACTAGTAGCACAAGACCCATATATTTTTGTATCACTCTTCCAGGCAGCTCTTCTCCTCGACTAAGTCCAGATAGATCTCCACTTCAGCTGAAGCTCAGGATGGAATTTGCACTAGGCAGTGAAAAGCCCCACTAATGTGGCTAAGTCTCACCTGTGGTAGTTACACCACTGACCTTCCTTCTCTGTAAGGGAATCTAAAGCCGCAGTCATGGGCCCAGCCCTGTTACCCACTCTCAGTACTGATGGGGGGATGGACAGTGCCCTCAGATGACATGAATTTAAAAGGGCTGGCTGCAGGCACTTTAGAGCATAGAATTAGAGGAAGAACATATGCATTGAGCAGGGTGGATTCCAATAGTGCCAAGCAGGGTTCAGTACTTTTCCAGAGGACAAAGTGTACCTGCAGATAATTTGGCAACACTGGGTTAAAAACCCAGGAAAATTGTGATGGGTCAGTTACTGCATGTGTATCAATAACACATAATTGTTGCTGAAAGAAGTTTGTTTGAGAAGGTACACATCAAAACGTCACAGAAGAGGATCTGAGGGAATTTGGCATCAGTGGCAAGGACCCAGCTGGAGCAGCTTTTCTAGTTGAATGTACCACACCATAAGGTGATTGATAGCTTCCTGTGCAAGCAATAAATGCAAAAAAAAAAAAAAAAAAGCTTTTGTGGTGGTAGGCTGAAAGAAGCAGATGTTGTTGTCTCTCTTTTAGCAGTTTTCTTTCACAGGGAGGGCTGGCTTGAAGGGACTTACAAAACAGCTGTTCTCCAAGCCCAAAGAAGAAGGGAAACTGCCCCCACTAAACCCGATTTCCTTTAATGGCACTTTTAAACAGGTCTGCAGTAGGTGAATACTGGATATCCACCTCTCTGATCTGATAAAGGTGGATTCCTAGGTTGGGCCAGACAAGCCCAGGATAAGGAGGTTCATCTTTCCCTGCCCCATTCTGAAGGACTAGGTGCGACTGGGAAAGATAAGAGGTAGATGGAATCATGAATGCCTTAGGACAGCCACAGTATTACCTGCCAAAATGAATCTGCTGCCTCCCTGCTATGCTGCACAATGTAAAAAAATCCTAACAAGGCAGGTTTTGACAAGGAATATTCCATTTACCAGGCCATGAGGACAATACTCAGCAAGAGCCATGGTGCAGATGCCAAAAATTTCTTTAATAGCAGCTCAGTAGATATTATCTTTTTCTCTTTGCAGTACAAGCCAGAGCTGGGCTTGGATAATAGTGCATTACAGCTAATGTACATAGCTGGTAAGAAAAACAGTGTAAAAAGGCACATAAGAAGCTATGTGCATAAGAGGGTTCGATTTTCCATACTGAAGTTTAGTTTAGTTTAATTTAGTTTAGTTTAGTTTAGGTTAGTTTACTTTAGTTTAGTTTAGTTTAGTTTAGCACTGGAAAATGCTAGATGACAATATAAGTTCTCCAGAAACATATCCCCTGTTGGAAAAGAAGAATCATTCTTTTCCTCACTGCAGGAGCCATTAAAACATTTCCCATACTGTTTTGCACACATCATCTCCTTTTTTCAGATTGACTCTGTTGGGGATTTCCATTAATTTCAGCAGTCAGCACTTTTTAGTCCTTCTAAATGCACTGCTTAACATGATAATATGATGCTGAGCAAGAGCAGAACTCAGATCAACTGCTTCAAGACACAAATAGCTGAGTGATCATTTTTTTCCATGACATGATTAAGTTACTACACAATTGATTTTTTTCCCTTGTCTTTCCTCGGCAGGCTCTACTGCACCTATATCTCAGAGAGGAAGAGAAAGCATCTCTAAGAGAAAGACAAGAATCAAGAAGAGATGAGAGGTTGCAGTTGTGCTGCTGCCTTGGCACACTTGTAACTGTGGGCTTCTCTAATGGGAACATCTGTCTGGGGAGGCTGTGCAGGGGCAGCTTACAGACCTACCACACAACAGCACAATTCTATTCACTTCAGTAGTTCAACCCCCCCAAAATCTGGGATCATAAATATACTTAGGCACCCAAGCCCAGTGCAATGTTTCCTTGATTGCTTACTCTGGGCACCAGGAAACATCCCCTAGGCTCATTTGGTCCATCACCAGGCTGGAAGATTGCATGTATTTCCACAGTCTTTGCCAAAACAATGTCTTTCCAATTAAGTGACTTTTTTTTTTTGGCTTCTCCACTGATATCAACAGCATTTGCAAAAAGCATGGGAGGTTTCTCCCTGGCAGAGGCTGCTGTTTGTCTACATTCCTCTCTTCTCACATGAGAAATTTTAAAGATTTCTCCCCTCATAAACTCCAGGGTGCTCTCAAATGTAGTTAATTTCTGTTACAGTGACCAACAGTCAACCAGAGCTCCTCTGCATTTGTAGTGTTGGGCTGTACTGGAAGAAACACTTGTGCTGGCTGAGTACACTCTGGAAGCAGTTTAGGAACAGGCTTGGCCATAATGAAAGCTCTCAGGTTTATCTTCCCTGGCAAGATACCTGCAGCAGAGAAAAGTTACCAATTCAGTTCTATTTACTTCTTCCATTTTTAAGGGAACATTCAGAAAGCAAGTAGCTTTCTGAGATGTTTATGATGAATGGAGAAAAAAATTAAAAGCAGTTTCCATTCATTAAGATAGACAATGTAAAAGGAAACTGGTTTGAGCTGAATGCAATGTAAACAACTTGTGGATGAACTGTAACTCGCTCCAACTGGTTGATCTAAAAGATTGTAACAGAAAAATGGGGAAATGTCCACAAGAAATAATGATGTGATCTTAATATTTACTGATGTTTAAAAAGAGGTCTCTAAAGTTTTGCCTCTGAGCAGTATAAAGGATTTTTGTCTTGCTCCCCTGAAAGTGACTGCATGCCTCATGTGTCACACTCATCCCAAGGCCCTTAGAGATCAGGACAATACCACCGTCATGTTCAATTTAACCAGGAGCAGGTGTGCTACTTGCCCTTTCTAAGCAATTTAAGCCAGCAATCCAGCCAAAGAGCAGTGTCACCTGCCAGCTCTACTGAGTGTGCCTACATGGAGAAGTAGCCTAAGGAATGAAGTTGTGAACTTGACTGGAAAATTAAATTTGCAGCCTTTTGAAAGGGATTCCCTCCTCTCTTCCTTTGTGGACCTATGACAACTTTTGAAAAATTAAACAAGAAGGAAATGGAGAGAAAAACATAGATAATTGTTTGGTTTTCTAAGTAAGCCCTAGTCCTCATAAAGTGTTTGCTGAAAGCCTAAGTAAGTACTTGCAGACATGAGTGATGAAACCCTGGAAATTTTTAGCCACAAAAAGTTTTTATAGAAAGAGCTTTTCATAAAGATTTGGAGAGAAGCCCAAGTACACTGAAAGATAATAAAAGCACAGAGCAAAACTCCAAAGGGTGGCGTGATCAGAGAAATTATTTATAAAAAAATGCAGAAGAATATGCTTTCTTCATCATTTAAAAGCTTAGAAGATTCATATTTCTTCACAATATTTTGGCAGACAATGTGTACATTATCATTAGTTTTCTGGAAAAGGATAGAGCACTGAGTGACAGCAAACACAACGGTATTGATGGAATAGCATACCAGTGGATGCATATGAAGAGACATTGCCTTTGATCTTTCTTTGCTATGAAGGATGACAGGGAGTTGTTATCCCAAAAGCACTTTGCACAGGAAATCAGGATGTGGCTGTAAGAGATATTAATCCCCCAGGAGAAAGCTTAGGAGGAATTCAAGCATGGTAAATTGCAGTGACTGAACAGTATTCAGCTACAGTAGGTGTCTGGAGATTGTAATACTACTTACGCTCATTCCAGTGCAAAGCCCTAATTTCTACTTTACCTCTGATTTAGAGGTCTTAAAGAGGTTCTTGGAAAAGAAAGCTCTCAGGGCTTCTAGAGGTATTTAGCAAACACACAGGCATGGCCTGGCACAGCTGTAACTTAGATTTTTAACTTCTGTTATTTGCATTAAGTGCTAAGTAAATATTCTTGTGAACATAAATGCAGCTAATATTTAAGTTCACTGAAAATGCTTTATTCTATCTGTAGTCATAATAACTTTATCAACTGTAAAGCAGTTTGCTTTGTCAAATGGCCCAACAAGAGCTCATCAACTTTAGCAGTGTTGTTGAGCCACTCCATAGTGCTCTCCTTATTGAAAAAACATAAGTACAAAGACCATATTGGAATCAATACCAAGTGATCCCACAACTTTTGCCTTTGTATTGTGTCTCTGCACTCTCTAATGACTTTCATATTACCATCAGCATGCTCTCAGGAAGTTTACATGTCAGGGCTAATTAATTAGGGTGGTTTGTCTTCAGTTATTAATCCCCTAAGTACTGAAAACCCATTCCCCTTTAAGCAGAAGCAGCTGTGACCAACATGACATGAGAGGTGCAAATCCAGCATTTTACTAGGAAGCACTTGCTACTACATTTCCGCGGGAATAATTAAAGTAACTGTTGCTATAATTCCAGTAATAAGGTTAAAATATGTTGCTACAATTTCATTTCCCAGAACTCCATTCAAGTGATTTGTGAATGTATCTGTGATAGCCTGTCATGCCCAATGTTTCTCTAGAAATTGCTGCCTTACACATGCAAAGATACTTTCCAAGTCTGTATTTTGCAATAGGCTCTACCTAGAACCAAGCCCTTGCCTTTTAACTGTATAACTGTATCAATATTGCTATTCTTTTTTTTTCTTTTTTTTTCCTTTTGTTTTTGAGACATTTCTCTTGCTAGGTCTTTGTTTTGCTTACTAATGCATATATAAAGTAAGGTAGCCTGTTTTCTACAAGAAGATTACAATTCAGTTGTCCTTACCTCTTGGAAATAACACCAAAAAAAGCATATGGTAATTGGATAACAGTTCAACACATTTTTTTTTTAAATACATTGGGCTTGTTTGCAAAATTATAATTTCAAAACCTGGGTTATCTAAAACTACATTCGTATTACTGAAATAGTTTTGATTGTTGAATTAACCTTGCTGTTTACTGCAAATATCCATCATGGACTAGAACCTGAGAGCAGGTCTTTAGCCTGTAGAAACATAATGTGGGTCATGACTTGCATATTTCTTTACATTAATTGAGGTCTAGTAGTTCACCAGCTGCATCACTGGAGTATTTTTTACATACCTGACTTCCTGAGTCCTGGGCTACATATAATTTTCTGAATCCTCTCTAAATGTCCAAATTAATCTTTTCAAGCTTTGGCCAATTTCTTCAAAGCAGATTTACCTCCTGGGGTGGGAGCACACAAGCTCCTGTGCATATGAGTTACAGCTCGGACAGCTCCAAGTGAAGTTCATTTAACACAGTTTAAGAGTGAGGCAAACAGTGCTTTGCTGTGAGAGAGGGATAGAGCCTTAAGTGTATTTCTAAGACAATTCTTGATAGAATTGATTGATATCCTTCAGTTAAATCTCCCTGACTAATGTGGTGCTCAAGATGCATTTTTATATATGTATAAATTCATTGAAATCACAGAATTCTTAAAAAAATAAATAAAGATGCATTTTGGTGAAGTACCTTCCACTTTTTTCCCCCCACAGGCATCAACTATATGCTAGTATAATTCTTGTCTGCTGCATAGTTACAGTTATGACCAACAGAACATGAAGTTCTGATTTAAAAATACGTTTTATGTTTAATGTACTAATCAAACCTTGAAATGAGCTAACAATTGATTGACAGCCCATCCTACTACCCCTGCACACAAACACTCCTAAATCTGAATGATTACAGGGTGTTTTTCCCTACCTTCTGCAAAAGCAGCTTAAAGGGGTACCTCCTTCAATACAGAAAACCAGCCTACAGTCTATTTTAACTTCAGTTGTCTGAGAACAGCTCTATTTGAAACAGCAGAGATAGAGGTAAACAGACTCTGCAAGTTGTTTATCAAGTAAACTTATTTCCTATTAATTTTACGCATTTATCAGGAATTTTTAACTTTCCAGTTATGTATTTTCAGGTAATAAAATCTATCACTTCTGGTAAGCTAACACAGTGACTTACCATTACTTGCAGTGTTACTGCTATAGCAAACTGTAGCATATGTGATGCTTGGTTCTTGTTTCCAGGCAGTAGAAAAAGGTTCCTGGTCCCAAGTCTAGGATACACAATGGGTACACAGAGCTCAGCTCTTCCCTGATTATTAAGACAGATTCTATTCAGGACATGCAGTCTCTCCAAGCACTGTATAGTGATTGAATTGATAACAATGCATGAGAAATTACTCTGGTGAAGAAGGAAGCAGTAGGAACTGCTATTTTTACTTTGGTCACTCTGGGTTTTCTGGTTACTGCTAAACTGCATGATCGCTATTCCACCAGCTTGGTTTTCCCCTTTAAAAGAGTTTTACAACTAGCAGAAGTTTGGGAAAATTACATGAGGACAAGCATATGGCTCACTGTATCTCCTCTTAAGTAAAATAATTCCCATTTCCTCTCTTACTTTCCCAGTAGCCAAAAGGCAACTGGCCCCAAGATGCTGAACTAATGATACTCTTAAACTACTACATCACCTCCAATAGAAGTCAATGTGCTATCTTTTGCATATGTGTGATCTAAAGATATTTTGCATCTATTTACACAAATCAGTAAGTATATCTCAGCTCTGTGTGCCATTTTTAATAATACAAAACTCCTAGAAGCACAAGACACAATGATGTAATATTAAGCATTAAATTTAAAATCACAGAAGCAGGAATGGTGACAATGCAGTTCAAACTTCCAATAGCTTAATGTGAATTTCGATATTACAGGAGAGTTTAAGCTGGGTTATAGAACTTGGATGGAGGCAGATGCAAAGATGTTCTGTCAGGATAAATTTTAGAACTGAAATTGAATGACACAAACCAGAAAAACCCAGACTGACACTTCTAATTGCTTGAGACTTTACACCAAACTCTTATTATTCCATTTATCAGTTTTGTGCAATTCAATAAATGGAACAGTAGCTATTTTCTGTTATATTTAGTTAAAATACACTATTTATTGCACAACAATTTTCAAGAATTGTCAAAGCATAGTACAGCTACTGTCTACATGTCTTCACCTATCACAGACAGGGCTGCTCCAAGTGCCTCTCCTAAAAGCTTCCCAATGCTTCCTTTTATGAGACTGTGTTTTACTGTACTTGCAGTTACCCAGTTCTGAGATTTTAATGGAATTTCCTACATCGAGTCTCACTTTTGTGTCACTGTGTGAAAAGGTTAATTCAGAATAGCTCAATCAGTCAATGGATAGGACTAAGGAAAAGCATGCACTTCTGTGTAATACAGTTGCCTAAAGAAGAAAAGTCTGGAAAGGCAACATTAAATCTTTGACCAAGAAAAACTAAAATTGTATTCATTATTACATTTGTAGAGACAAGCAGTCAGGTTGGGAAACACTAAAATTAGAGTCTAATATTGACCGAACATTTAGAGGTAGAAGAATGTGTGTACTTTTCACGTGAAACTGTCACAACAATGATGGTAGCTAACAGCAACATGGCTTTTTAGAGTTTCAAATTCTCACAGAAAAGACTAAGATACAGGTTTCTAAAAAACTTAGGGAAATGAAACTTGGCATATTCTCCACACACACACAAAAAAGTCTAGAAATTTCAGTCTAGTCAGCAACTTAATACTAAATTTATAATAGCAAGAGTCAAAGTAGAAATGAAGCAACTATCAATATCAAGAAAATAACTAAAAAAAGCAAAACACATACAGGTTTTATTTATTTTATTTAGAAGTAAAGTGAAATGTGACACTTCCATCTAGAAGCCACTGGCATATGCTGTGGTAAATTCAAACATGGAGAGTGGGTTTAGCTTTCACATTCCTCCCAATTTCAACTTCTTCCTTTTGCACTGGAACTTTGCACAAGCTCTGACACACCTGAGGACACATCTGTTTAAGGCAGCCTCTGGAGCTCAAACTTATCAGCAGAAGGTGCTTCAAAGACATCATCTTCAACACTTTCTTCTATTGGCTTCATCTTTGCCGAAGTTCTCAGGTAGGGAGATGTCCGGCCTGGGCCTGTCACAGTTGCAAAGAAATTACCAATTAGTTTAACAACATATACCTGTAGGTACACCTATCTGTGACAAAGTGTGCACAGTCTGATTATCCTGTCCTAGTTGCCTTGTGACAGGATTTTATAAGTGAAGGTTTCTTTGTTACCTGGCCAGGGGCACCAGGAAATTCTAGACATAGGACAGCCATGCTGCTATGAATCAGCAACACCTTTAAGGTTCAAACCCTGTTGCTAACCGCAGACACGGTGTTCTCCCCAAATTCAGTGCAAATCCTAACTGAGAAAGGTGCCCACTGCTTGTGTCCCTGGTGATGGTTTTCTCACCATTACACTCACCCACCAACTCATCTTCATTCAATTATAGCAACATGAGTGGCTGCCCTAAGTACACTTGCTTGGCTGTGGAAAAATCCCTCAGTGTACTGGGCAAACCCCAGGTGGGCACATGATCAAAGCCTTGAATTTTCCTTTAAGGCATAGAATCACAGAATATCCTGAGTTAGAAGGGACCCCCTAGGATTGATGTCCAGCTCCTGGCCCTGCACAGGACACCCCCAAGAATCCTACCATGCACCTGAGAACATTGTCCAAATACTTCCGTAACTCTGTCAGACTTGGTGCTGTGACTACTTCCCTGGGGAGCCTGTTCCAGTGCCCAGCTACCCTCTGGGTGAATAACATTTTCCTACTATCCAACCTAAACATCCCCTGACACAACTTCCTAAATTTTACATGGCATGGTAATATAAAACTTATAAAAGATATATACCCCCCTAAGCAATCACAGAGAAAACAAGATTAGCAGGCAAAGGCCACAACTTTCGATGGATGATTTCACTGCAACAAAACTACCTTTTAGAAAAGCAGCAACTTGTCTGCCAGAGCAGAGCATGCACCACAGCTATTAGTGACAAGACATTAAATGGAGTTTTTTGCAAGTTACCACTGCAAACTACTCTCCATCGCAGTTAAATTTTCAGCATTAAGGTCAAACCAGAGAACGCCTTTGACATCAGCCAAAAAATTTTGTTTTCCATTGTTCACTCTGAAATTGCATCTGCACTTGGACATGTTTGTATCTCAGTACCCTCTTCTAGAGTCAGACCACCACAATGGTACAAGTCTGTAAACAGCTAGCATATAATGATCAAGAAGATTATGGAAATCTTTGAAACACCCTTTGAGAAGAAAAGAGCATGAGACAATGGCCCTGCTGACAGACCACTTGCTTACAAGCCAAAAATTCCAATGTTCTTGAAAAAAAATAGATAGCCATAACACATTCTTATTTTTTAAAAAGTTTATCAGATATACAATAAAGTGCTGTGTTAAGGAAACCTACTTATGAGGAAGGACTCGTTTGCACTGTGTGTTACACACAGATAACAGCTACAGGCAAGACCAGTGGATTATTGTATTACTGCATTATTAAGTCACATTCACAAAGACACTGTCTGGAATTAGCTTTTTAGAACTTTTTATGTTAAAAATTTATTAGCAACGTCTTTTGACTTTCAGAAATTCCTTAAACTGCCATAATACAGGGTTACTGAAACACATTTTTAGGTACCAGAATTGTTAAACACTTCTTTTCACAGAGATGGGTTCCTACAGCCTAAGCAAAGGATAACTAAATGCAAAGTTTGTGGGTACATGTGGATATAAAATTCATATTTGCTGGGAGACACCAGCAAATTACACACAAAGGTGAAAGTGAGCCTGAAAATACTTAGTTTCAATGGGTTTGGGGGTTGTTTTTGGTTTGGGTTTTTTTGTTGGGTTTTTTTGGTAGATTTTTGTTTTAGTATAGTTTCTTGCTATTTTTAGAATGGCTTTCTTCTGTTTAACAGTAGTTAGTTCTCCCCAGAAATCAGAAGTAAGAAACCATAAGCCTGTTTAACAGGATACAACATGAGGTCCAATTCTTTCATCCTGCTTGTTTCAAAGACATGCTTTCATTTGCTACAAATACAAAATTGTCTACTGATGCCTTTATCCAGTGTTGGACAGATGTTCAAGTGACAGTCAGACCTTCCATCCACTATATTTTGTTGCCCTTTCTTGAGGGCCTAAGCCAAAATACATATTAAAATTTCCATGAAACCCAGTCCTGCTTTTAACCACAAGCTGGATGTAACATAAGGAACATATAATTTGATAATACCACTAAAAATATTACCAAACCAAAACGTTTCTATGTTCCTGTTTAGCTTACAAGTTAGCAAATACAGATCCACAGACCAGCAAATCTGAGCTATTTAAACCAAGTACCACAGAAGAAGAGACTATAACACTAGTAAGTATGTGAATAATCATCAAGCAATAGACTTAGGGGATAGACACTAATACCAAAATATTTTTAATGGATGGAAAGTCAGGTGAAACTACACTTGTGATCAGATTGAACCAATTTTGCTTAACTCAAATCTGTTTCACTTACTAATGAATTACATACAGATGGATCATGGATGTCAAGCACAAGTGTCACACGATAAACAAACCCCACTTTAATACCTTTTTGAGGATGCCTGCTGAGTTAATGTGATGTTATCAACAGAAAACATCATGCTGCAAACGATTCACTCCGTAAGCATTATAGAACTCTTGTTGGTTATTTCCTTAATATAAAAGCAAACAGTTAGTTGGGTTTATTTCTTAATTAAATTAAAAACATAGTTTTGTTAGTAATCATAGTTTGGGACCTACTAATTAGTATTTTTAATCCTTTCACTACTAAACACTGTGAAAAAATGCTTCCTTTTTTTTTTTGAGAAAATGAGGGAAAGATTATTGGTTGTGACACTGATAAAAAATAATTTTTAAAAGTTGGGATTGTACAAAAATATAAACACTTTTTCAAGAATATGGAAATAAGGAGAAGAAAACTTATTTACATTGCAGTAGTCAAATATCATATTTACAATGGGAAGGTTTTGTCCACACAACTATCACCTAGTAATGAGAAAACAGTATTCCTGTAGAGGTCCTGTACAAAAAAAAAAGTTTGACATTTCCAAATATTTCTCACAAAATCTTCTGAAGATTATGGATTGTGGGTTTTTGTTTTAAATAAACAAGTGTGTGATTGTAGAAGGAGGACCCAAGGAACAGCACTGGGATTGTAAGCCTCATCAAATACATTATACTGAATCTGTGAAAAAAAAAATCAGACAAAAATACCCTGACTGCTGCACTGAGAGCACCCAGAAGAAGGCTTCTGAAAACACAACAGTGGTAAGGTAAATGGCAGCTTTCTTGTTCAGGTTTCCCTGTGATCTGGGAAGAATTGCATACGTGGTCACAATCCACATTGAATACAAATTTTTAAGCAGAGCTCACCTTGGTAGCAACCCCATGACTGGCAATGACAGTGCCCAGGAATAACTAACAAGCTATCTTGGCGAAAACAAAGATTGAAGCATTACAGTTCAAGGAGATAAATAAACTTGCATGATGAATTTTTATCAACCTTTTACAGAAGTCAGAAATTTAAAATCAAAATGCAAAGAAGATATAAATGACAATATCTCCTGAACTGTATGTTGCACTGCTGTATGGGCAACCCCTCTGCCTCCCCAAAACTAAGGGAAAGTATTGGACTCAGTTGGACTGGGCAAATACAGAACATAAGACATTCATACCCCCTTTTTTGGAGAAAGTATACCCTAAACACCAAAAAAACCACAAAGGTACACAAACCAAGGAAAATAAAACAGAGAAAAAGTGTATTTGTCAAGTATGTGCTCAGCATTAATGTATCTTGGGAATTTACCCAATTACAGATCAACATGTTATGCATTTCAATTACTGTCTCCTAAAGCTGACATACTGATGTGTTTTCATGTTAAGCCTGAGAGAGACATTTTAATTCTAACTAATTGCACACAGTTTTACTATTTCTTTCAGGCTTCTGAGTGCACAAATTCATCCAAGGGCTCTCTATGCAGTGGAGTGGCTTCAAATTCATGGAGCTTTCTGTGTGTGGAATAGGTGAAAAGCCACTTGAGAGCTTGCAGGTAAAGATCAGAGAACAGACCAACACAGGAGACTCCGTGGCAGTATCTGCTATAGGCTGGCTGATCAAGAAGAGCAAGTAGATGGAAGCCTTCTTTCAACAACTGGATCACAGGCCTTGGTGCTTGTAGGGAACTTTAACCATCCCAGTATCTGGTGGAAAGGCAACAGGGCTGAGAACAAGCTGTCCAGGAGATTTCTGGAACGTAGTAGAAAATTTCTTCACACAAGTAATCGATGAGTCAACTAGGGAAGGCGCTCTGCTGGACCTGTCACTGATGAGCAAGGAAGAAATCATCAGGTTGATGGCAATCTTGGCTGCAGTGCTCAGGAATTGGTGGAGTTTAAGATACTGAGTGTTGTGCAAGACAAATAGTAGAATTACAACCCTACAGGACAGGGGACTGTGGCTTGCTGAGGGTTCTACTTGGCAGGAAACCATAGGACATGGCCTGCAAAGGCAAAGGGACCCAAGGACAAATGGCTGATCTTCAAGGACACCTTCCTCAAAACACAAGGACAGTCCATTCCAGTGTACAGAAAATTGAGCAAATGTGGTAAAGGCTGACATAGATGAACAGGAAAGTCCTGACAGAGCTGAAATACACACACTAAGTGAAAGCAAGGATGAACTGCCTGGGGGGAATACAGAACCACGACCCAAGCATGCAGTGATAAAATTAAGAAAGCTAAAGCTCAGCTAGACCTGAATCTTGTGAATGGCAACAAGAAAGCCTTCTACAAATACATCAGCAACAAAAGAAAGACCAGGGAAACTGCAAGGCAACAGATCAGTGATGAGCAGGACCCAGGGACATGAAAAAGCCTGAGACATTCAATATCTTTTTTGTCTTGTTTTTCACTTTACAGGTTTGTCCTGAGGCCACCCAGGTCTCCAAGTCCAATGGTAGAGATTGGGAGAATGATTGCTTGACTTACAGAAAAGCTGGCCTGAGTTAGAGACCATGTAAGTCAACAGGGAAAATACAGGACAGTGGAACCACATGGGCCTCATCCAAGGGTGCCAAGTGTTGGCCAACACAACTGCAAGACCCCTTTCCATCATCTTGGAAAGATAGTAACAGTCAAGGGAGACAGAAGGCCAATGTCACAGCAAGGAGGAGCACCCAGGGAACTACTGTCCTATTAGCCTAACCTCAGTTCCCAGGAAGATTACAGAGCCTGTCTTCCTGGAAGTCATGTCCAAGTACATGAAGGTTGGGAAGGTGACTGGGAACAGTCACCACAGATGTACCATGGGCAGATTGCATCTGACCATTCTGGTCATGTAAGTGGTGAGATGACTGGCTCTACGGAGGAACAGAGTACAGTGGATGTTGTTTACCTGGATGGTAGCAGAGCCCTCCCCAGTCTGCCACAAAATCCTTCCAGACAAATGCATAAGAAACAGACCAAATACATGGACTGCAGCTTAGGCAAATAATTTGCTAGACTGCCAAGTTTACAGGGTGGTGAAGAGCAGTACACAATCCAGCTGTCAGGTAGTTAGTTAACAGCAGTGTCCCTCGAGGGCCAGTGCCAAGGCCCATAATATTAATGATCTGGGTGATGGGATGGAATGCAGTCCCACCAAGTTCGCAGACAGCAGCAAGGGAGTGAGGGAAACTGCCAACAGTCCAGAGGGTAGGGCAGTGAATCAGAACAGGCCATCAGAGACTGGAGAAAAGAACTGACAGAAACAACAAGTAGTACAAGAAAGGAAAATCCCTGAACCTGGGAGAGACAAAACTACACAGCATTACAGCCTAGGCACTAACTAGTTGGAAAGCAGCTTTATAGAAAGACCTGGAGGTCCTTGTGGACACAAAATGGAATACAAGGCATCAGATTGCCCCTGTCGTCATGGAAGCCATCCATATATTGGGCCATATTAGCAGCATATATTGAGCCATGTAAGCAAAAGCATAGCTAGCAGAACAATGAAAGAGATTAATCCCCTGTATTTGGCACTTGTGAGAGAGGATCTGGAGTGCCGTGTCCAGTTTTGTACTTCCCCATAAAAGAAAGACATGGACATACTGGAGGGAGTGCAGTGGAGAGCAACCAAGACAGTCAGAGGCTGGAGCAGGTGACATACATGGAGAGGCTGCAAAAGCTTGGTGTGTTCAGCCTTATGAACAGAAGGCTCTCAGAGGATCGGTCTGTTGTTTTTGGCTATCTAATGGAAGGGCATAAAGAAAAGAGAGCCAGACTCTTCTCAGAGGCATGCACTAAAGAACAAAGGACAACAACTGAGTTGCAATAAGGGGAATCTTTTTCACCATGAGGGTGGTAAAGCCTGGAACAGGTTGACCTGAGAGGCTGTGAAATCTTCAACATTGGAAATACTCAAAGCTTCACTGGACATAGCTCTGCTCCAGCTGTCTGAACGTAAGACTGGACTAGATGTCCAGAGGTCACTTACAACCTCAACTGTTCTGTGATTCTAAATGTCCTTGCACAGAACAGAGGAGAAAAAGAAAACAACATTGAAATTTTTAATCAAGCTATATCTCAGGTGTCACCCTCGATGTTCTGTTAGGGTGAAACACTTGCAGGCCTTTTACTGCCATCTGGGCATGCAGACTACACCAATGTTAAGGAGTAAAAACAGATAGGCCCTACAAGTCTGAAGGAGTTCCTGGATGACAACTGTGAGGAACACAATGGAAAGCAGATAATTAAACAGAAAAGTGCAAATATTTGAAAACACTTCCTCTTCTTAGCAGAGACTTTAACCATAGCAAATAACAGTTGTTGGCAGTCATTTTTTCCCCTCACTAAAAAATATTTCCTAAATCAAAAGAAATAATCTTATATGATCCTTCTAAATTCTGCTAAACTAACACTTAGGCCAAAAGAGAAAAATTAAGCATCCTCTGATTCTTTTGTTCAAAAGGTTCTTTCAGAGGTCAGGCTAATGTTGAAGTTAGTTCAGAGGAACTGAAAATAAACAATAGCAAAAGCCTAGAAAAAATGTTTCTATAAAGGAATAAATTCTAAGAGTAGAAGCAAAAACATCAGACATGGTTTCTTCCCTCACTTCATCTGTTCTTTACTACTCCTGTCATACAAAGCACAGGAGAGGACAGGCTGGGAGGCTATTTGGAGATTTTCCAGGTGACAACAAAATATTGATTGTACATCATATTTCTCAAGAGCCTGTCAATACAAACTATCTCAGCAGGGAACCCAAGTTGCAGAGGGGAAGCGGTTTTTTAATTTTTTACAGGCACCAGCCACAGACCAAAGGACATACACTGGGACAGGCATTGTACATTCCGTTTTGCCCCATTACTATAAACATTCCACAATTCCATATTATGTCTACACATGAGCATTATGTCAAAAATCATTACTGTACATGCTGTTTTGCCAGTACCTAAATGAGGTATCTTCAGTTAGGACACAAAGCCTCATGCATCTTATGGCTGCCCTATAGTTAGTTCCCCCCATTTAGCTGATGTACAGCATCATCTGAAAAGCTACAGACTTCTCCCATGGAGTTCTGCAATAATCTCTAGTGATCAGCCGAGCTTGCGTTCAAAGCTGGCACAAACTATTCTGAGCACTCACGAAGAGAGGATGCAGAGGAAGTCCCACGAAGAAACATCTGCAAGCCGTCCTCGCTGTCACTGGTACTGGCCATACTGTTTCTCATCTGCATCACAGAGAGCTGAGAGCAAAGACTAGGCTGTCGATCAATCTTTTTTGAAGCCTACAAAAGAAAATAATTATTGTTTTTGAAAAGGCATCAGGTATATTAAGATAAAAATGGAAAATGACTATTTCCCTTGTTAGTACATGCTCCAGTCTCAGCTATGATTATGCAAGAAACTTGCTAGAGCAGAAGATTCTGTGCACTGTGAATAGATTGAAATGAAAGTAGAAAATGTCAGTAATATATTGGAATTGGAACACTGGCAAGTACGAAACCTCATACTAATGATTCAATTTTAATTTGGTTTTGCAATGGAACTTTCAAGTATTATCTTACAGAAAGCTTGGGGTTTATTATCTGGTAATTCATTATTTAGTTATGATGATCTGGAATTAAATATAGCCTTTATGATGAGCCTGGTGCTCCTTGCCAAAAAACACCAGCATGCTTTATATATACAGTTTAGCAATTTATGCCTTAACAGAAGTGTGTTCGCTTTCCTGGCTTTTCATTCCATCATGTTAGAAAATGGTGAATGTCATTCCTTTCCAGCACATGATCTTTCGGCTCTTGATTTTAGTGAAGACTAAATGCATCACATGAACATTACCCTCTACCTGTCAAATGGTCTGGGGAGCGTCCATTTTGCTTTGAGTAGTCTTACTGAGAAGTCTTTGTACTATAACATTGTACTTCATTAAGTATTACTTAAAATCAGAGTGCAGGTGAGGGGGAACAATCAGTGACAAGAGTATAGTGCATAACTCCACTTTACTGAATTTTAAAGGTCAGGAGCTAGCATCCTATTTGATGCAGGGAAGAATTACTATTTTCCCCAACAGTAGTGAAAGTCTCTTTAGGTAGGAGAAGATCACAAGGCTCCTTACAAGATAGAGGAGTACTCTTCTGCTTTCCAACATAAAATGAATTGATGGCTTTATCTTCTTATCAGCACCTTTACTATGAATAATCAATAATCAGTTTATTTTAGTGCAGAAGTCAACTGCAATATTTTCTGATGAAATTAACACCAGTTAAAAAGTATTAAATATGCCAGTAATATTTATATTTGACAGTGAAACCTGTGAGAGATGACATATACATAGGGTGTTGGCAATGAAAAAATGAAGAAGAATTTATTAGGCAGTTCTCATCTTAGGTTACATAAGAAGAGCTTATGCAACATTATTTTCATTTCAGGAGAAATAAAAACGTTCTAGAAATTTCCCAAACATTCACTCAATTTTTGTAACGTACATTTTCAAAACTTACTGTAATGAACCAGCTACAATAATCTTAAATTTATGTGACTATTGTAAATAAAAACAAAGACTTGGTAAAATGAAGTTAATGCATGCAGATGTTAAGTCAAAGGAGGGTTAAAATCTGGTGGATTTTTTAATACTTAGAAGGTATGATAAGTACCTTTCACTTAAAATCAATCAATTACAACATTACAATGAGAACATTATAACAAAAGTGTGCTGCAGATGACTTTGTATACCAGGCATGACATCATAATGCTGTCATACATGCATAAAAAAAAGAAAATGAGGGAAGGAAAGAGGAAAAAAAATGAGGAAAATAAAATATGGATGTGAAAAGAGGAAAAAAAAGAGAAAAGGGAAAAAACGGTGGTGGGGCAGGGAAGAGAAAAAAATTAGAAAAAGAAAAGATAGCGAGAAAAAGGAAAAAAGGGAAGGTGAGGAGTGTGGAGAACAGCAGTCTCCCAGTGCAATTCTTAGTACACACAGGAGGCACATCACTCCATGTTCCTTCACGGTGCCATACTCTAGAAATTACTTTGTCTATGTAGATATGAGTTCTATTACAGAAAATTACCATGTAAGTCTTTTATTGGAAGAAAAGCAGGTGTAACACATGCTTTATAAGACATATTTTGTAGGTGGTACATTCCTGCTAGATCCCTTTGACCTTACTGCATTAGTAAATTAAAGCAGTGATCTGAAATAGTTTTGAGGATTTGATTGCAAGACACTGTAATCTATTTGGTTAATCAAAAGGCAAATTAAGCAGTGCTTTATTGCTAGTAAATTGTTTCCCCTGCAATTCTTTCTTTTCTCTTTCTGAAACCAGTACAAAATTGAGAAAACTTACAATGTCTAATTAGGCATAAAGACATGACAAGTTAAGCCTGTTGAAGTCTGTAGTAGTGGCAGTCATTCCTTCAGGGTAGCTTTCTATCAAATTCACACTTGCAGAAGTAACTATTTAACCTATATATGACTACCTCCAGGTAATCTGTTGAGAGGGATTTTGCTCTAAATTAGCATGAGTTAAATCAACATAGAATATGAAAACACTGTATTATAAAATTATAAAGCTTTTCATAAATGATGATGAAAGTTCTTCAAATAAATTAGATATGAGAACCTTACAACTAGTACATGGACAATAAACAAAAAACCCAAAACCAGATAAACCCTCAAACTGAAAAACCAGCAGCAAACAAGTTACTGTCCAAATCTTGGAAAGTCACATAACTAAGTAAGGAGACCAAATAAAACTAAACCAACATAATCAATATATCCATGACTACATCCATACCATTTACCAGGACAACTAAAACTCACTCCCTCTACAGGTGAGTTCTATTCAGATTGCTTTATATTCTATAAGTATTTCATGATTCTTTCCACTAACTGCATCATATTCACATTTGCTCTTTTATTTTTCTTTTGTATTTTCAGCCTTCAAAGACATTGAAATTATTCTTCCGAGCAATCAGTATTATATAGTTGTTTGCCCCTAGTAAAAATTTTTCTAAGACTATGAAGCTTCTTTGAATAAAGGCATCCATTTGTTAATGAGAAAGGATATCCAGGGAGAAGCACCTTTTTAGCTGCTGGACATCATGTCTAATAGATGGCTAGAAATATTTGAACTAGCTGATCAGTTTGAATCTCAGTTACTCACCTTTCATGCACATTACTGTACTAACCTTAACTGATATTGCACTGACTCACACCTTGGCACTAAAAGGCCATGAGTGTGCATTCAGCAGTTGAGAGGAGCAGGTTAAAAAAAAAGGTCTTTTAAGAGCATTTAAAGTTGTCATAAAAACACAGTTGTGTGTGGGAGGAAAATTCCCAAACAAAACTTAAATTGCTTACCTTGTCATTTAAGGTTGGGTCATTCAATGAATAGAGTTTATTTGTAATATCTTTGCCAATAAGGTACTTAAAGATCTCATAAAGAAATGGCTCAGACTCCAGAAAATAAGTCAGCCTTTCCCTGGACCAGCACAGGAACTTGCAGTTATCGTCTGCAATAATGGTGACCTGAAAAAAATACATCCTCAGAATCAGCACATTTAAAAATGTTTTAGATTAGCACATTTAAATGTGCTTTAAAATAAGTGATATGATTTTATTTGTGCCTCCAGTGAAAATAACTGTTAAAGCCATGAAACTTTTTGATATCCCTTAGAATGTTCTGTTTACAAATGTGAAAAATGTCAGATACTTATCATTATATTTTTAACTGAGTGTAACCAGTTTGGTTTTCAGAAAATCTGGTGGGAGGTAACAGGAGAAAAAATGTTCATGAGTTCCCAAACTGTAAAAGCAATTACGTAAGAGCAGATTTTCATATAAAGTCAGTCATATGGCAGTGACACTACTTGCATGCCAATGGGCGCACATGTTGCTTGTGTTTATTTTATGTCACTGTCACCAAACAGGAACAAACTGGTATGATGCAAAGGTCTCCATCAAAGAGTTTTTAGTGATTAAAAACTCCAAACCAAAACAAACAAAACATTTCCATTCTTCTCTCTTTTCACAGTCAGCCCTGCTGATCCAACAAGTACCACTTTCCAGCAGTTCAACTAAGTAAGGCTCTGTTTGCTGAGTTATTGATAATTCAGTTGTGGGTAGTTAAAGGGGAACTTGCACCCCTTCATGGGACGCTGGACCCGCCAAGTTTCTCCCTGTGCCGGCAGAGGGCAATGGAACACCGAAACCCACAATGCTTGCTGCTACTGAGTGGTACGTTTTGCAGGGGGAATTCAGTCATGTACGATGAAATCAGCTGCTCTCTGCTATTACAGGATAACACGGCCTCCTGAAAAAATTAAACACCTGTGAAGTCCAAGAAATAATGGAAAACTGTCACGTATCCATGGATTATTTTACTTCATGGTCTGTAATATAAGTCCACAGGCTGAGGAAGAATTCGCCAGCATAGCCAGCAGATGGGGCCCTTAAGACTGAATCTTGTGCTCTTGAAACGATAACGCTGACAGTATTAACGCAGGAGTAACAAGCAGAACTCAGGAGTAAAGGATATACACGGCACCAGATTGCAGTAACTTTTTAGGAAGGCTGAGGTTGAGGCATGAACCTTTTCCCTGGAGAGGGACCAATTCGTATTCAGTCGCTTACAGGGGAAATGGGCTGTGCCAAGAGAGCAGCTGGTCCGTGGGACACCTCGCTGCTGCAAAATGAATGCATCTGGACAATTCTCTCTCCCTGGCATTAAGCCTAGTATTTGACTGGAACATATGACATCAATCACTGATTTTTAGAGTCTACATTGCTCTCCCTCCCTTCTGCCAGGGTATCAGTGTGGATGTACCTTCCTGGCCACAGTCTCACCAATATTAAACATCCCTAGCTAAAGAATGCCAAGTAAGAGGTAGCAAAATAGCCATTTCTATGGGAAAAAACCCCCAACTTCCCTAACAGCATTTCCTCCATCCCCAAAGCCATTAAAAATATCCTTTAATGTATCCGTTAGAGACATATACCCTTATTGTTCACCATGTGAATGATTTTATCCAAAATACTGAGAACTTTTGGCTTATGCTGCTTTAACAACTTGCAAAATAGCAGAAGCATTAATATGCTTTGATAAGTACCAATTTCCAATCACTAGTTCCTGAACTTTTAGTCTTTCATTATTGCAATAATTATTTTTTTTCTTTTCTGTTTTTGAACTAGCAATGAGACCTGCTCACATCATCTTTTTGCAGCAAAGCCACCTCTTAAATTATTTGTTCTGAACAATCTCTTAATACTAGATAAGCTTGGAGACAGTAAAAGAGAACAGAATAACAAGACTCAGACTGCTCAGTCAATACCATGATAATACTGGTTTGCAGCATTTAATTTTCAATATTATTCTCAATATGGTCCCTCTTCATACACCAAAAAGTTAACAAAATTCTGCAAGTCAAATAGTTCACTGTTGATAAAATTTATACACTGTTTTTTTTATGATCTCATCAGCTCATATGCAGTGACATGTAAAACAAAGTATACCTGGAATTTCTCACCCCGGTTCATCTGTGTTGATCGAAATTCAGGAGAATCTATAAAGGCACAGGGGTAAATATTATGCAGAAAATGCCCTCGATAAGACACCTTCATTCTGGAAATAAAAATGTAAGAAAACTTTTAAAATCACAGAGGTTGATTACTTTTATCTAAATTTGGATATGATTATTGACAATGGTAAAGCAGTATGTAATAGGAAAAAATGTATTTATCTTCTGGAACATCACCCCAGAGCTACCCTGTTTTCTGCCTCAGGCTCTATTGATTCCAAGCAGAACAGGCTGCCAGCCAAATAGAGAATTAACGAACATGGCATGTATCCTCAAAACATTATTATTCAGTATGAAAAGGGTGTTTTGCAAGGTTATGCTATACAGCCAGAACAGAACTAGGCTTCCTTTAGATAAGTAGCTTTCCTTTAAAGACTAAGAAAAACAATGAAGGCTGACATCACTGTTATTGTCAGGAGAAACTGGTTGAAATTTTTGCCAGAATTAAATATTAGTTTCAAGATTACAGCTTGGCTATAGGCATTTATTTTACCTTTCTCACTTGCATTCTGTCAGCCTCTGGGCAGTGCACCTGCCCCTCTCTACTTGCATGTACATCTGCAGTGAATCAATTCTAATAGACCTGCTCTTTTAAAGTCTGCTGGAGGGATACTTTCCCTTCCCTCATGCATTGTAATTTTTAACCTTAAAAACTGAGAGGGCACTGAGAAGGTAACTTAGGTCTCTAAATCACAAACACATTTCTTGCTTGTTCTGCAAGACACTGCCTTTGGTATTATACAAATATAATTCTCATTAAAATGCTTGCAGCTGCACATAGAAGTGAATGCATAGTATGCTCCCAGTAAGAAACATCACTGTCATCTGAAAACAGTGTCACACAATATTCTATATCTACAGATTATTTGGCTATAGACTCTTTGTTACAGACTATAACAGGCACAAACAATAATATTTAAACAGCTTACAGAAACCTCAAGAATTTTCCGATCTATTCAGCCATCACACAAAGCACAAGACTTTCACCGAACTTTTATAGAACCTACTTCCCCTTCAGCAGGATGCTTAGCCTATCATCAACCGATGTTTTATCTTCTGCTGCATAGGCTTGACCTGTCTTTAAAGTCTGAATGTTGCAGAACTGTCCAGTCAGCCTTTGGAAGAGCTCTGGAGGCACATGGAGAGGTTCAAACATTCTCTTGTAGAGGCTGCTAAGCTCCTTCTCTATCTTGATCTAGATTGGATATGCAAGAGACATCAATAAACATAGATGCATTAGTTAAAAAAAAGACTGCACACATGCTTTAGTTACTATGCTTGAAGAACATGTTTGGCTTCATTATGCTTAAACAAGGAAAGAAGTGGTAAACATGTGACACCAATCCACCAACAATGCCTATGATGGGGTTACCAAAACCTTATCTAAAATTAGCCAGGCTGGCACACTGGTGCTTCAGAATGCTGTTCCAACCAGGTGGCACATTAAATCAGACACAAGAAGTCTCCTGAGACTTCTGTTGATGTAACAGTGAATAGGACCGGGGCAAGAATTACATAGATAAAAAAAAAAGGAGGTTGCCTTCACACTACATGCGTGCATTACTCTGGCTGTCTCTCAGGCTCTCCTGGGAGCCTCTTTCATCCCTGAGTTTCTTGGCTTACTTGCAGTAGAAAAGCAAGTCCTGAGAAACAAACCCATCATAATGAAACCACATGTGTTGAGGGATTAAAAAAACCCCAAAACCCAAACAACAACAAAAAACCCAACCAAACAAACAAAAAACCCCCCTCAACCAAACAAACATTGCCAGCTGAACATCCCACATCTAAGAGCCCACCCAAACTCAGGCAGCGGCAATGAGGAAAAGGATGTTGGCTGAAATACCAAGCCTGGAAGTCTTTCCTGAATGAAGGCAGCAGGGAACGAGACAGTATCCTGGCCTTCCTGAAAGAAGGGGCAGCCTGAACAAAGCCTGTGTATTTGTTGTGGGGAAGACAAAGTAGAACAATAAGCATCAGATAATGAAAAAATAAAATATACAGAATAAGGGCAAGCAACCAAGAAAAAGTGGCAGAAGAGAAGAGAAAGAGGCACATTTCTAGCTCATGTCCAACTTTTCCTCCAGGATCTGTAGGTCCCTTTCTACAAAGCTGCTTTTCAGCTGCCCAGTTCATATGTGGCATATGCTGATGAATGGGGTTATTCCTCCCCATGTGCAACAAAACCCACTTTTTGCTGAACTCCATGAGGTTTCTGTTGGCCCATTTCTCCAGTCTGCTGAGGTGCCTTCAGATGGCTTCCCAAATTTCTGGCCTATCAGCCTCTCCTCCCAGTTTCATATCACCAGGTTGCACATCTGCCCCACCATCCAGATCATTAATGAAGGTGTCAAACAGAACTAGGACTAGCACTGGTCCCAAGGTTACACTGCTAGTGCATGCAGCACACACTAGCATGTATAGCACACACCTCCAACTAGACGTCTCACCACTGATTACTACACTCAGCCCAGTCATTCAGATAGTTTTCAATCCATCTCATTGTGTCCTCATCCTGCTGACACTCTATCAGGATTTTACAGGAAAGAGTGTGTAAAACCCTACTGAAACTGAGGTAGACAGTATTCACTAGTCTCATTTATCTGGTCAGTCATTTCACCATAGAAGGTTATAATAGAATGGCTTGGGTTGGAAAGGACCTTAAAGACCACCCAGTTCTAACCCCACTGCTGTAGGCAGGGACACCTTTGACTAGACCAGGTAGTTCAGAGCTCCATCCAACCTGGCCGTGAACACTTCCAGCAGTCAAGGAACTACAGGTTCTCTGGGCAACCTGTTTCAGTGCCTCACTACCCTCACAGTGAACAATTTCTTCCTAATATCTAATCTAAGCCTACTCTCTTTCAGCTTGAAGCTGTTTCCCCTTGTACTGTCACAACATGCCCTTGTAAATACTCTCTCTCCATCTTTCTTGTAGGCTCTCTTGAAGTACTGGAAGGCCATAATTGGGTCACCCCAAAGTTTTCTCTTTTCAGGCTGAACAATCCCAATTCTCCCAGCCTTTCCTCACAGAAGAGGTGCTCCATCTCTCTCATAAGAATGGTGGCAATCCTTCTCTCTGTTGGGGAACCCAGAGGTGGATGCAGTACTCCAAGTTGCTTGTCTCCAGAAAGGAGAAGAGGTGCAGAATCCCCTCCCTTGACCTGCTGGCCACACTGCTTTTGATGCAGCCCAGGATAGAGCTGGCTTTCCAGACCACAACTGCACATTGCCAGCTCGTGTCCAGCCTCTCATCCACCATCAACCCCAAGTCCTTCTTGTCAGGCCTGCTCTTGATCTGTACACTCTCCAGCCTGTACTGGGATACTGCTCCAACCCAGGTGCAGCACCTTGCAGTTGGTCTTCATAAACTTGAGATTCCCATGGGTCCACTTCTTTAGCTTGTCCAAGCTCCTCTGGATGGCATCCATCCTTCAGGTGTGCCAAACAATTCCATTTCTTACGTGCAACCTTGCAAAGGGTGCACTCATCCCTTTGTCTATACCATTAAGGGAGATATTAAATAGCACTTGTTCCAGTCAGTACTCTGAACCCTTGATTACCTCCCTTGGGATGCAACCATTCAACCAATTTCTTATCCACCCAGTGGCAGGGTGGTTAGGCATGACTTCACCTTGGTGAATCTACGCGGATCGCTCCTGATCACCTTCTCATGCTTCCTGCGCATATAAATGCTTGCCAGGATTATCTATTCCTTCTCAGATGTCGAGGTGAGGCTGACTAGGCTGCAGGTCCCTGGGTTCTCCTTCTTGCTCCTTTTTCAGAAAAGGAGGGGAATTTGCTTTCCTCTACTCCTAAGGCACTTTTCTCAGTCACTGTGATTATTCTAAGACTATCAAGAATATCCTCACAGTGATAACAGCCCTTCGGTGAGTGTGTCATCAGGGCTCGTGGACTTCCCGTGTCCAGTATGCCACCTGACTTAAGGCTACACTGGTTTTACATTGAATCAATTACTTGTTAAATTTTCCACCAGCAACTACCTTTATATGAAATCCAGATTATGAATTTTGTGTACATTCCTTATGCCACAGTCTTCAATACCTGAGAGGACATCTACACAGAGAAAACGAAGAATGAAAATAAACAGCAAGAGAAATTGTATTGTGTTGGGGGTTGTCCTGAACTATTTGATTTCAAAATATTTCCATATAACTGTGAAACTAAATTACTATTTGTTTTGCTGATGTGTTCTCCAGAAACTCTTTCATTTTTAACAGCAATACCAATTTAATTTACACCTTCCTATGCACGACCACTGCAACTCAAAGAAATAAACATCTTCATCTGAAAAAGGAATCTGAGTAGCTTCTAAGACTCCTATATTCAAAGCCAGGCTTACAGACATGAGGGCAAATCTTGGCCCTGGAGTGTTAATGTAAGCCCTTGTCTAGTACATAATTCGTGTTTCTTGATCTTCCCGTAATGTACAATACTTAAAAGAGAAAGCAAATGCAACCACTTTCCTACAGACTGATCAGGTTGGAGGCCATAACTGTACTTTAGATGGTCTCTCTTATAACAGACTATTCACCCTTCACAAGTGCAGCTGACTGCTCCTCCAGTCATGCTTGTGGATCATATTCCAAATGAGCCATATGGGTAGGTGTAGTGTTTTGTTCAGCAGCTGAAATATTCTGGGATGCTGCCAGATCTCCAAGTCAGACACTGATTAGACTCAGCTTCCACTCAGACTGAACAAGCCAAATTTGTAAAGCTCTAAGGAATCAAACTCACAAAAATAGTCTTCTGATCAGAAAAGAAACCCACTGTGATTTTGTATACTCCATTTAATAAAATAAATATTTAACAACTGAACATATCAATTATTCATTTTGTAATAAGACTAACTTGTAATTATTCTTCCATTCCTTTCTTTCCTTAAAAGCATTATTTGTGAGGATGCCCAAAACTGAGTGAGATGGGCAATACAACAGCTGCAGAGAGAAAATCTCATTAAAAAATGAGTTCCTAAGAATTTTTTTCCCTATTCTTTATCTTTCTATAGGAAAAACACTTAAACAGCCTTTGAGTTAATAGTAAACATGTAAGACAACTAAAAGACATGCATGACTACCAGGCATCACTTCAAGTAAGCTTGCTGATCATAGTCTGTAACAATGATTCATATATTTTTTAATAATTACTGAAAGTGTTGTTACACCAATTAAAATAGTGTAATATTTTTCATAAATACTGTAATTTCTTAACTGAAAAAAGAATATTGAAATTAAGTCTTAATATACAAAGAAACAGCACTACATGGCTAGTCTATCGGAATTAATCCTTGACTAAGCTTTTAAGTTGCACAGGTCACAGAGCCCTGCTGATGATGACCTTTGGCTGAAACTGTGCTCCATACTGGGGGAACAGCACTGTACATAAAGCCTTTGTTAACACATGTAGTCAAGTAAATGTAATCAGTTTATCAATTCGTTGTAGACATATGCAATTTAACCATCATCCTCTTTTTATATGCTGTGGCTGTATACTGGAGCTTGTCCTGCAGTTGTTTTCAGTCATGCAGGTAAAGATTTCAACCTTTCTAGTATCTTTTTTTAGTTTCCTTTAAATTCTTCTTCCATTGGCAGCTTGTTCTCTCCTACTGAAGGAGAAATCCTCAACATGCACAGCACTTTAGAACAAGTCCACCAAGGTCTATTTTCCTACATTTCCTCGATCATTTCCTGCAGAGAATGCTAGTTTATTCTGTGTAAGAATAGCCGTGGTTTTGCACAACACCTATATGGTGTGGTTTACGGGAGTGCCAAGCACCTCAGTTCTGCTCTGGTTATGTTGCTAGTGGGCAAGGGCTACAGAAATGCAGAGAAAGTCCTCCACTTCTTCCTCTCTTAGATGTAATTTTTTGGATTTTGGGGTTTTTCTGGTATTACCTGACAGACTTCCAGAGTGTCTCTGATTTGGGGCCAAACATGAAAGTATTCTGCTGAAAATGAGTACTAATTCATTGGTTTGCCCAGCAAACATGGGCAACACTTCCTTTTCTTGCATCTGATTAGATTGCTTGTGAAATTTAGCTGTTATACATACCGGTCTTCTTTTATACACTAGGTATATGAAATGTAAAAGGTTGACAACCAAAAACACAGAATTCCAGATCATTATGTCCAAGGCACAACGATAGAGTGTAGCCCAAATGATGAACAATGCACATCCTGTAAAAATTAGTAGAAAAAAAAAGTTAGATTCCACCAAACAAACATTCCTACAAAGCCATCAAGAATGCATCCGCTGGGTATAACTACAATGAAAAGCAATATATCCTACAGGCTTTAATATGGGTGAGCTCTTTGGATCATCACTTCAATGGCAGCTAAGCAGCGCAATGCTACAAACAGGCACTCAGAGCAGGTTGACAGCAGACTGCAGTCCTATTGCATGGGACTGCAAAACTGAAGTGACAATAGTTTAGATCAACACTGGAGAAAGCAAAAAGGTGCAGCCTGTGATGATCCATTACTAAAATGAAGTAGGAAAACGATGGGTGAAAATTCTGCTCTAAACAAAACAAAAAAAAAAAGAAGAGTTCACAAAACTTTATCCCTAATATTACATTAATTAAACAAACAAAAGCCTAGAAATAAATGGTTGTTGTTCCTATCACTAACCTTCATGCCTAATTAGCGAACAGTAGTTTCCTAAAGTCATACACAGATATCTCTAAAAATCAAAAGGACCTATCATTAGAGCATTTTGCCAAGGTCACAGCAGGAACCTGAATTTTCTTGTATAACAAAGAGAAAATTTCCAAATGCTTACTCTTTTTTTAGTTGCCTTACTTTGAATAATGACAGTTGGTTTAAAAGATAAAGCATGCTGTATGATTAGGGATTCCATTTTTAGCCTACAAAGACAATATTTTGTAAGTGATAGATTATGCACTGGTGAGTCTCTCCCAGATAACTGTGAGCATAGGACCCGCTAGAGAGATCAGATATATTTTCTCTTAAATTTCATGTGAAGACAAAAAGGAGACAGGGCCAAATGAGTGTTTCTATCCCCTTTGTCCCTAAAGATGGTGTTGAATTAAGGAACTCAATATTATCTGGTCTGTCTGGGTTGTTAACTGATGAGGCAGCACTTACAGCCAGATCAGAAAAAATCAAAATATAGTGACCTTTGATCGGCTTATTAATTAGACTGCAAGAAATGGGAGGATACAATGTCTGGAAGTGTTGAAGAGGAGCAATGCTGCAAAGTAGCACACAGGGGCAGGGTCAAAGCAAAGCGGACAGATCCCTAGGAACCAAGCCTCGTTACTCATGCTGCCCACAAGTAGATTTGCCTCCTGTTGCCACCCCAGCTTGCAAAACTCTAGTTCCAGATCTGCTCAAAATGCTACAAGACCTACAGATCCAGTCTACAGGCTCAGCAACTCCAGAGCCCCTTTTGGTTTTAAAGCCATGAACTACAAAGATAAAAGGTCCTGCAATGTTCAGACCCTCAGTCACCAGTGCAGTCTGGTTTAAGAAGCGAGCCTATAATAACTATAAAATGGAAAAGGCAAGATCATTGTAAATTCAACAACAGAATTTCTAGCATAGAACTGGCCTGCACTTATACTAATAAGCACTCACTTCAAAATACTTAAGCATACTCTTGTTGGATTGAATTTACCTTTCTTAAAGCTGCAATGACTCACTACTCCTCTTTTGATCACAAAGATCTTGTCCCACACAAGGTAGAGGGGCTTTGAAATAGCTGTGGGACTGCAAGGGTGTTACAGATGAAACCACACTTGTTCAGTCTCAAGCATGCCTAGTCTAGGTTTTCCTCTCAAGTCAAATTCTGGTGTCATAAGATTCCAACAGCAGTGGAAGAAATACTACTGACTTCAGAACACAGACTGCACTCGGTGTCAAAAGGCTGCTTCTAAATAGGCAACCAAAATATCTGTGCCACATGTTTGAATCCAAATTAAAAGAACATGTGGGCCAACAGCAAGCTTCTCAAGGAAAACCCCACCTACTGCAGACACCTACTAAGCCAGTGCACTAGCCAATATATGTCCCAGTACTTCCTTGAAATCTAAAATAAAGGCCTTAATGATCTATGTACATAACTATGATTTGAAATTTAGTGAGTTTTAAGCAGACAGTTACATCTGAAGTAAACAGTGTCCACTTGTTTCCAAGTGGACATCTTTATAGGTTTGAAATTTTAAGTTACAATTCTGGGAAGTCTTAAGAGCCAAGGGTTATATAACTTTTACAGAAAAGATATGTTGGGGTCAAAACAGGCCCCCACTTAGACCAAAACCATCTTCACAGTACAGTGACTATTAATACAGGCAGCAATTTCACCATAAGCTACAGGGACCAGTTTTGTAATGGTCAAGAACAGCCATTTCTATCACAGAGAGGTTGCAAATCTCTCTAGAAAAAGTCTCCTACCTATGGTGAGCAGGCCTCGTAGAAAAATCATATGAAGATTCAAAGTAGTTGGAATAACCAGTCCAACTGCAAAGCAAATATTTGCCACGTGGAAAACAAGATGATGAATCTCTTTCCAGTTTTCACATGCAGTCTCATTAAAAGGATCAAGGGTGGCATTTTTTAAGTCTGGAATAAAACCTGGTGGAGTAACAGTGAGCGGGCTCATTGCTGTCATATTCATCTTGGAGACTCCTGCAGAGAGGGAAAAAAATTCACTGAAATATAGTAGACAGATACATGGATTTTAGGGTTATTTTCTCTTTTCCTGGGACATATTTTTCATTCATGAAAAAGAAGTATTTGCAAGTGCTTTAAAAGGGTAAGCTAGATCTAAAGCTCCATAATGCTTTGCTATCTCTTTCACCTAAGAGCTAGCCTTGAATGGAACATTCAAAAATTCGGGCTATATGAACACAAACAATGCTGCTTGAACAGTAGCTACTATGACTGCCTTTGCTCAGAAAACATCCTATGGGCACTTTCTAGCCCTACACAAAAATCATAGTTTGGTATTCCATTTATTGAACAGATTCACAATCCTAGGCAAAGTATATACTGTAGGGAGTTTAAAAACCTAGATGAGATTCGGAAAAAACCCATAAGCCTCCTTTATGGCATACAAAGTCATTGTCCTAAATAAGGAATGTAAGGTCTTAGAGGAGGAACATAGGTTGATTTAAGAAAGCCAACCAACCACATAAAAAAAAAAACACAAAAAAAAAACCAAAGAATTTCAACTTTTGGCTTTCTTGCAGTAAATTTGGAGGTCTCCTAAGCCACACATCATCTTGCACACATTAACCAGAGTAGGCTCCATCACATGCAATACGGTGGGATTTGCGTTCAACTAAATTCTTTAGAGACAGTGCACATCCCTGCTGTATGTGATTACTGTCATGTAATTCATCTGCTCAGCAGACAATCCTGAGTTGCAGTGAATACACTCAATATTTCCTGCAGACTTGAATATACTCTGAAGCATCTCTGCTACTGGAGAGTGTTTCTTGAGCTGTGAAGCAATTTTGAGTTGTTTCATCCACTTTTTTTTTATCTTTCCCCAATCAACCTGTGTACAAGGCATAAACAAATGGGCCAATTTTTGAAATTAATCAGTGCTTTAAACCACTTTTAAAGTAGTGGGAAGAAAGAAATCCTTAACCTTCTCTGACAGGTCCTCTCTGATGCCCAGAGCCTATCACAGCTAAGGCACACTACAGAATACACAGAGGCATCTTGCAGGATCAAACACTAGCATGGACATAGTGTATCCATATCTGGATTTAAATGATACTCAAATTAAAAAAAAATCAGGTAACTCTTTACCAAAACACATAATTAATTTGTTTCTTACAATATCACTTTCCTCTTTTCATTCCCACATTAGTTATTCACAAAGATTAATTAAAATGATGAGTTTCTTGAAAGAAACTCTACACTTAACCGTTCCCACACATCAGGTCCATCCAAACACAATACTACTTGCTTTCAGCTTTCTCACATGAATTCATCAACAGAGTCATGAGACCAGTGTCATGTCCTGACAAAGCTGCTCACACAGGGAGTCAAAGTGTGAGCCCGTGTGAGGCTGCAGGATTGGCATTTTAACGCGCTCATAAACAGAAGTCAATTGCTAACTGGATAACTATGTCTGTGCTCATCTTACATCTCATCACGGTGCTCCTGTTGTTTTCAAACAATATAAACTATGCTGAAATGGCAGGATCTCTAGATCTTTTGCAAAAAGTTCTCAGCTGAATTTCTACCTATATTCAGCCTTTCACTGCCCAGTCATCTGCCAGTAAAGATACCACTTAAGCCAACAGAACAAGTAAAGACAACTAAACTCACATACAGGTACAGAACCAGCTGTAAATCCTTAAACTTAACTCAAGACCAAAACAGGATGCAAGAAGCAACTTAAGCTGCATCTGATCACAAATCAAAGCAGCCTTCCAGATGCTTGATTTTTTAATAGCAAAATCCTGTATTGTATCACTGTGAGGCTACCTTACTCTTTTAAAACTGGGCTGCAAAGCATTTGAAGACTGGAAACCAAAGGAGTTGGATTAAATAAACAGCAAAGGACAATCTCATTTTCCTCACAGCCCAGCAAAATCACTGCTCCCCTGTCTCTTCACATATACTGATGCCACAAACCACCAGCGATAAACTACCATAACAGGAAGGTGTTTCTCCAACAAGCAGTGACTAAGTCATTTAAAGCATCTGCAGTTGTAAGAGGATGTTCAATGCTTTTGAAAGTCTGGGCTACCTACTTGGGTGCCTATATTGGAACCCAGAAACCTAAATCTACCTGCCTTCACTTTTTAAATCTACCTGCCTTCACTTTTTAAATAAGCTTTGTCTTTAATACCTCAAATCCTTTTTATGAATACATTTGAACTTCACTTCCTAGTCACAAACAATGATTGCAGCTTCCCTAATGTACTAGAAAACAGCAGAAAACTGCAGAACTTCTCTGTCATGACGGTATTTTAAAGCTGACAGGAATAGATTCATGCTATCTGCAAAATGACACAAGGACAGATTTTGACACTGGCTTTGAATTTCAACTATGGAGCCTGCTTGAGAATCAACAAAAAAGGCAGACAGGCAGAGTTACAAGCTGTAACCTGAAGTATTTGTCTACAGGTACCACCAGAAAGAAGTACACAAAATGTCAAAAACAACATTGCTGTAACTTTTAGATCAGTTCTATAGTCCTAGCAACTAGTGTTGTCCAATAATACTTAAGAGTGAGGAAAAAAGCTGCAGATCAACAAATGAACAAGTAGTTACAATTTCTTACCTTCTGCTACCTCAGAGACACAAAAAGTAATTTTGCAAGTACAGAATCAGGCCTCTACAACTTTATTTTAGGGTTATATCTTCTAAGGGTCAATATAGCACAAGACTGTATAGCCATATGCTCAAGTCTTCAATGCAAGGACATGTATTAAAATAAGGAGTTAAAGAAACAGCCAACATAGTCAGATAATTTTGGAAAATTTGGGTAAATAGCATCCGCTGGAATGAAAGTTTTATGGAACATAAGACGAATCACTAAAAGAGTATTTTCTAATATCCAGTAATTCGTTCATTGTATGGATTGAAATTTACCAATACAAGAATTTGGAAACTCAGCTTATTGAGGACTCCAGACAATTTGTTGCCCAAAAAGAGGGGGGGGGGGCGGGGCGGGGGGCAAACCCCAAATCAAAACCCCACACACCCCCTCCCTCTTTTTTTACTGAACTTGATAGAAAGATAATAAATACATTGTGAGTTTAGGCCAGAAAATACAAATTCTCAGAATACAGATGAGGCAGCTTACTCTAGGACTTGGCTACACTCATAACAGCTTCATACAAACAGCCAAAATTCTGCAAGCCATTCCCAAAAAATTTAGTCTCCAAATAGTCAGACTCAAAGTGACTTTAAAACAAATGGGGATTTTATGGATATCCATACAACATTCACAGAAGACAGACACAGTAGAAAAGTTTAAGGCAGTTGGTTCCAGTATGAGAATCAGTCAGTCAAGCTGATATGGGGCAGTACCGAGTGTCTCACATCATTATCCACTTCATTGAGATTATTCATATTGCACAGATTTACTGGTCAACATTATTCAGGTGAGCTTCTTCAATCTTTGTCTGTCTGTATAACTCGGCAGTCAGTGCAATTTCACAGTCCATCATTTATGTAGATGGATTTTGTGAGTGTAAAGCAAAAAAGAATAAAAAAATTCAAGCTTATCAAGCTCAACATTTGGGGGTTTATTATACCTGCAGAACTTTTAACTACTTTTCTACAGTCTTGTATTACAGAAGCTGCATAGAGAATTTAGGCAATCAACAATTTTCTTTTGTGAGCTGAAGACAAACTATTAAAACTAGCCCAGCCAAGTTCATTACAGTTTAAGTTACCAATGTTCTTGTTTGCAGTGCAGTAGGAGCAAACGGGAAAGTGGTATAAAAAAGGGTGTACAGCAATATGCTCCTTGCAGCACGTTCACTAAGTTATTATACAGAATAAAAACGTTGGTACATTTTCTCTAGAATAGCCGACAAAGTATCCACACGGTGAGAAATATTCCCAGGTCCTCTCAAATTGAGACTAGCGGAGCTTAAGTGCGAAGATGGAAACTCCGTTGCGTTTGAGCTCGAACTCCCTTCTGGTCCCATCGCGCACGGATGGGCCCAGAGCCCCAACTGAGTGGCGCCCCCGCAGCTGTCACCTCGCAGCTCTGCTTTGCGCTGCGAAGCTTCATTTTAGCGCACAACGCGCGAACACCAAACCCACCAGTCACGCAAAATACTTGTGAAAATAACAAGAAATTGAAAAGTTTCAAGCAACCGCCTCGCTTTTACCCCAAAGGGCCATTTCCAAAGCCGCAACCCCTCCAAGGGCCATGCCCGAGCCGTGCTTCCCCGCGGCTGTGACCGCGCGGGCGGCACCGCGCCCGCAGCGCGCCACGACGGGACCCGAGTGCTCGGAAGGGGAACGCCGAGCCCGCGGCGGGACCGCCCGTCCTCTCTTCCGCGCCGCCGGGCAGGTCCATAGCGGAGCCTGGCGCCCACCCCTCCTGCCATAACGTGTGGAGCGGGACCCCCGGTCCCGGGGGCTCAGGGACCCAACGCCGCTTCTGCCCATCGCCGTGCCGCACTCCTGGTGCTGCCGGCGCACGGCGGCAGGAGCGTCCCTTTACCTGACGCGCCTCCTCGGGAAAGTTTCACGGTCACCCGGACGGGACAGGGACAGCGCGGAGCTGCCGCTCCTCAGCGGCAGCAGCAGCGTGTCCCGCGATAGGAACGGGGCCGCGGCCGTGACTAAAATAGGCAGCGGCGGCGGGAGCTGCGGGCGGCGCCAGCGCCGGGGCCGGCACCGAGCGGCCACAGCGCGCAGGCGCCTCCGCCGCACCGGGGGTGCGGGCGGGGCGGCGCCGAGGTGCGGTGCGGGCGAGGGAGGTGCGGCAGCGGCTCCGGACCCCGTGTGACCGCGGGCATCACCCCCGGGGACCTTCGCCCGCGGAGGGGGGCTGTGAGTACCGGGCAATGCCCCACCGAGGCGTCCGGAACAGGTGGAGAGAGCCACCCCGCAGAGGTGCAGCCGTGCGCTGCAGGGTGAGCCCCCGCCCCGGGCAGCCTGCCCAGCTGCTGGGTGGTTAAAATTAGAAGAGCTGAATTCTCCCCTGAACGTGCGGCGAGCAGTATTGCCCCTACATGGTGGGTGAAGGAGCCACAACACCCTGTATAAAACCGTTCTTCTCAACTTGGCACCTGCGGCGGTTCTTTGTCACGAGCATGATGTTTAAGAAATACCACCAAGTTTGCTCGTATGGCAGTTTGGCAGGTCCCAGAAAGGACATGCTTCCAAAGCGGGACACTTGTGTCCCTGCATATTGGCAGACGGCTCTGCAGATGTCCTGTCTAGACCCCTCCTGCAGCACCAGTCTTGCAGGACAGGCAAAGTACACTGAGCCTGCGCTCATCCCCAGGAGGCTGAGTAACATCCAGTGATGAAAGACATTCCACACACAGTCTACGGGCATCTCAGCCCATCCCAAAACCTGACTGTCAGTGATAATTGAGGATTGCAATGGCAGAAAAGCCCTTTCATTACATTCTGATGTGCTGGCTACAAAGTGGTGTCATTTTTTCAACAGCCAAGAGCATATGGCCAGTATTATACCTAAATATTTTTGGAAAGTGTACAGAATCCAGATTCATTCTTGAAGTAACTGTTTACACACGTGCATATCAACATGAGTCCCAGGAGGCTCTATCTTTGTTATGGTTATTCTTGACTTTAGGCGTGGGAGAAGAGATCTGCATCTTTCCAGGGATGTGTGCCATGTGAACAGGAGTTTTATGAATTTTGCTACCTGGTATAAGATCTGCTTTTCAATAATATATTATGAAATAATTATGAAGGACTTGATTTGGGACTATGTTTCCTTTGACTAGCCAGCCATTTTTACGGATATACTTGCTCTTTGCTGAGATATGCAGAGTAAGAGAGCTTGGAAAATGGGTAGGAAAAGCAAATCAGGATAGCATGGCTACAGGAATGGCCATGATGATAGCATCTAACATGTGTTTGAGATTGACAGCATTCAGCTACACTTGCTGGAGCAAAGCCAAGTAGCTTCCAAAAGCGGCACAAAGCAGAGCTTCTATCCCAATCTAAACTGACATGTAAGCACTTTCTAGCACATTACAGAACATTATGTGTTGGAGAAGCACAGTTTGTTGTACTGGTTGTATCTTCTATAAAGCTTTTGTACTTCTCTCATCACCTTCCAGGTCTTCTCTAATTTTGGGGCTAGCTATGGTGGTAAACAGTATGTGCTTAGCTCAACTCAAAAAGTGTTAATTAGGAAAGCTTAGCAGTGAACCAATATTGGCAGAAATGTGAGGGAGTAGAACTTTGTACTGACTGCAGTTAATCTCTTGGGATCTTTATATTTCAGTATAGTTGTGATTAAATGCTATTTCCTGTTGGTAGCAGAGTGGTAAGAACCAAGACTAAATGGTTAATGTAGATGGTGGTATCTAGTACAGCTGTCAGCAGAAAGAGAGAGATAAGAGAGGATCTGAGAACTGCTCCTATGTCCTGTCTCTCCAGGAGGACCATAAGCAGATGGAGCATGTAGACATGGCTCTGATGGACTCTAGTCTTGTGCTGTGGTGCACACCCACACATAGAAGAAAATGCATTAAGTAGAGTTTATCCTCTTAGAACAGTCTCGTGTACTTTGGGAGAAAGGACTACTTTAATTAAGTTAATGTCCCACTGATAAACTACTATAAAGACTGGTTTAACCTCCTATCTTTGTCATAAAGTTCAAGTTCATTGAAGTCTGCTAATATAAATTAATCTGTCAGAGGCAAGAAATAAAAACTGTTTGCATTTACATGGACTGAGGAGTTTGCTTTCAACAGATCAATTTTGAGAGATTTGTGTTGAACTGATGCATTTTGTTAGCAGAGATAGGTTAAATGGTCTTACAACTGTTCTTTGATGCAGGCTTCCTCTCTGCTGTGTCTCTTGTGCTATTGAAGTCTTGATAGCCTAAGTGATTTCCCAGTTATTTAGATATTTTCCACAGTAGAAAATGTCACATGGGTGTTACAAATTGCTCAGTCTTGTTCCTTATCTCCAGTAACCGGCTTTGTCATCCTCAACAGTATACTCTGACCTCTTGGTGCCCACCTGTTCTTCTGTATTTCAGAGAAAATATCATCCTTTTGATGATGCAGGGGGGTGTTGGACCTCAACAGAGGTGTTCAGAAGCACAGCTGAGACCAGAACCTTCCTTTCCTGCCTCTCAGTTTAGCCGAGCCAAGTATTGGAAGACTTTATTAAGCAGATGATAAAGTAACTTTTTGTAAAATTGCAAGCACTCTGCCTCTTCAAAATGAGAGCCTGATTCTGTAGCCTTTTTTAGGCAAAGTTTTCACTAAAGAGAATGAATGCTTTGTATTCAGAATCCCAGATGTGCCAGGATGACAGGGCTATTTTCAGACAATAGCAAGATCTATGAAATGTTTCCATTTATAGTTTCAGGAAGCGTACTCAGCATCTACTCTAAACTAATCTTCTAAACTCCCTCTATGGACAATGTAAGGGGGCTCCTTTGGAAAGTAATTAATCCTGTGTGTATTTGACAACTGTCTGGAGTGGGATGGAATACACTGGCAAATCCCATCCCAGTTGCTGAAATTATGTGCCATATAACTGAAAAATTACACATATTTTCCACAGAAAATTTACTTACATGGGTTTTGCCTGAAAGCAACCTCAAGAATTATGTTTTATTAGAAGGAACGGTGTATGGAAGATATTATGAATGACAAATATTCTCTTGGCTTTTTAGTATTCTGAAGGTTTACTTAAAAGGAGTATGTGCATTCCGTGCATTTTTTACTCAAGCCTCCGACAGACACTTTCTGATGTATAGTCAGGCAATTCTTCTGATGCAACACCTGCAGGGAGGCTGTCTCCTGTTAATACAAGATGGACTATCTGTTTGAATCCAAGATATAAAACGTCACATACCAGGGCTTTTTAAGTATCTGACTAATAATATAGTAACTCTTTGTTGAAAACTTAAGAGCCAGGAGCCAATTTTCTTCTAAAATAATCTGTCTAAGCAGCCAAATTTTAACAGAAGCACTGGTTGTTGTAGATGTTTATCCAACGGGTACACAATCCTGAGATATAACAGAATTGTTTGCTATTAAAATTACCTAAACTCTGCACAGTAAACAATTTATTCATTCACACTGAACAATTATTCCTGTTCCCAAATTATGCATGAGCAGTTCCCTGCTGACACTTTATTTTGTATGTTCATTATTTGAAATTGCTCAGTGAACGATTTCTATGAACTGCTTGCAAGTGATTTTTCTGGGACTTGATGGAAGGGCCTGCTCTGCTTGCTCTAGCTCTACCTAAATCACATGATTCCCCCCAAAAAACAGGAGAGCTGATACAAAATGAGTTGGATTTCCTAAAGCAGGGTCATGACACAATTGTCACTGCCCTGCCAGGGCAGCTTGCTAATGGCACTGGGGGATAATGGGGAGCCTGTCCCCAGGGAATTTGCTTCTTTCTGGAAGTAGAGGAATACCAGAATTTGACTACACTGCTTGCCTGGAACTTAAATTGCTATTGACGTGTTGCTCTCTGTTAATGTGAGACAGCTCTTGCTTCACATAAAACTGAAAGATAAGCAATAGAGCCATGCTTTTACATTGCACTGGTCCCCTCATTAGGTGACAGCCTATTTCTAGGGGTCCCTGCTACAGCAGATTTGGTAGCACTGGGTGAACTGCCTGTGATTCTTCTGTTCCCTTTTTGGACAACTTTCACACACAAAGAAAGTTCAAAATGATCTTGCGGCAATGTCTGTGCTAATCCTGAAATAAATCCATTTCAACTGCAGCTCTCAACGATCTCTGCAGAGATCCCTGTGTATTTATAACTCTGTCTGACTGTCTGTCTAAACGAAAGGAATTGCAAATATTGTCAGAGTACAAATGTAGGCATGCTTTTGGGTGTTGATATAATGACAATGTTCTGCTGCATTAGTAGTTCTTTTTAGCTGTACATTTCACTGTTCACTGGTGGCTATTTTTGAGAACCAAAGGCTAGGATTGAATATCCAGGATGTTGCGTATTAGCACAATTATCAACAATTTTGTAGGAATTTTTAAAATTAATGACAAGGATTTAAGATTTTATTTAAAGATAAGAAAAGGAATTAAATAACAAGTGCTTAACATATCCAAAAGAAAGCACAGACAGAATTGGAAAAAAAAATCCAAATTAAAAACTTGAGGAAGGAGGATAAAGAGGACGCAGGGGGAGGCAGAACATGAGTCTAAGGAATTATTTAAACAAGCACAGAGAAAACATGTAGGATTTGAGAGTGAAAATACTCCACACTCTGAGGCAGAAGAAAAGGTAAATAGATTAGCTCAGAAGAACTTTGAATAGGCATCAGGTAGCTTTTATAAATACCATTTTTTCTTTGCAAAAAGACACACAGAGCAAGAGTGTCGAGAAAATGGATAATCCCATCAAGGAACATACTAAGCTAAATGTAAGCTAAAAGAAATGCTAAGAACAGAAGTTCAAGAGCAAAATAGAAACCAGGAATGCAGAAATTTGGTCAAAATGCACAGAAAGGGGTTGATCTATGCTAAGCATCAAGTAGGAGCATTTTCTGTGCTTGATTGGATTAGTAGTCTTAAATAAGAGGCTTTGAAATACTCCTTGTTTCGAGCATGAACCAGAAGGTGATAATGAGCACCCAATTTCTGAATTAGTTGCCTTCTCTACCATTTCAGAAGAGTCAGTATCAAAAAATTGCTAAGGTCTGTATTTACTGTGCACCCCATTTATGCTGCCTGATGCTGTGCATATTGTAAAGGACTATAAATACATGTGCTGAGTTACAGCATGCCACAACTGCTCCTTGCTACCCTGATCTTTGAGAGTAAACACTCAATTAAAAAAAAAAGTTCTTCTAATTTCAGTGAATGAGTAAGACCAGTCTTTTGTGTAATGTTTATTATACTTCTTCATTCGATAAAGAAAAAAGCAACAAAGAAAACCTTATTAGATAGGATTAAAAACAGGGATACAGACTGCAACAAACATACATATAAATATAGATATATATGATTATTGCTTTTGCACATAGCTTAAGTACATATACTACTGTATAAAGCAGCTTCATAACTAAAATGGCAACAATGGTCAACAAAAGGTACTAATAATTTAGTAAAATGTAAAATCAAAACCAATATAAAAATGTTCTATGCATCAGTATTTATTATATTTTTTCCTACCAGTTCTTACTCATTAATTCTTTAAATAATAAACATATATACTGAAAGGACACTGTTTTTGAAAAGTTGCAACCAAACAAGACAATGGAGATGCAGTGAGAAAGAGAGCATAGTGCTGAATGCATGACCGCTTGAGAGGTACTCCGTTCCCCTCACTAGGGAGATCTGCTTCGAAACACTAAGAAGAGAAGACCTTTCTGTAAATGAAAACAGGACAGTTTTTCTTCATATTAAAATATTTTATCTAAGCTAAATTTCTTAGTAAAATAGAGTTGGTACTACGATGGAATTCAGTGAAAGTTTTAAAGACTTTAACGTGAGAGACTTAGATGAATGAAGGATTTAGCCAGGTGGGGGCTGGTCTCTTCTCCCAGGCACTCAGCAATAGGACAAGGGGGCACGGGCTTAAGCTCTGCCAGGGGAAATTTAAGTTGGATATCAGAAAAAAATTCTTTCCAGAGAGAGTAATCAGGCATTGGAATGGGCTGCCCAGAGAGGTGGTGGATTCACCATCCCTAGAGATTTTTAAATGCAGATTGGACGTGGTGCTGAGTGCCATGATCTAGTAAAGTGAGTTGGACCAAGGGTTGGACTCAATGATCTTGGAGGTCTTTTCCAACCCAATCAATTCTATGATTCTATGATTCTATTTCCAGCACAACAGCTGTTTTACAGGTACTGCTGATACTCATCCCTGTGTATCCTGGCAGATGTGAACTGGCTTGCCTCACTTTTGTTATGGGATTAAGTTCTTTTTCATTTACCCCAACATGAGAGGACGTATACAGGCAGATACAGGGTCATACCTAATGTGTTTTAAACTCATCCCGCACCTTACCGGCCAGTATCCCACCCCTGCAGCCATGTCCTACAGTTGGGCCCTGGAAGTCCAAGTCTAGCACTGGGTATCTAGGTTGTCCTGCACTCTTCTTAGAAGTCCCTAAAACCTACACATGGTAAATGCTAGACAGATATGTGTGCTTCTTCCTCACTGAGCTCAGACTCCTGCAGGCTGATCGGGATCCTCCCACCAGAGTCCCCTCCTGGGGACAGGAACCTGTTTACATCCTTTCATAGATCTGAGATGCCTGAATGCTTGCCTGTGATGTGCAGTTTCTACAGAAAGTGATGGTGCCCACTTCTGTACAATGACATAGTTAGAGCATTTATCCATTAAATGGGATTTTTGGCTGCAGTGTCTTTCTTAGCCTAATGTACCTTACTCCCAGGAATTTATTACATCTCCCAGTTTCAGACAAGTTTGGCTGGAGAATTACTATTAGATACAATGAAAACTATGGGATTCACTGCTGAAATAGTTATTTACCACCATCATTTATTGCAATTGTTTATCTATGTGACTTTGATGTCTGAGTTCTTGTTCATCTATCTGTTATCATCTTTTGCCTTCAAAACCCCATTCAGGTGGGGAAATAGTCCTGCCCCCACAATGCATCACCAATCCCTCAAACCAGTAGCTGTAGTGGAACTGATAACTAAAAAAATAATTGCCTGTGAATCCACAGCAGAACAAACTGCTATAAAGTCCTTCTGCTCCCAAAAGCTTTTGGGAATGTCCCATCTTTTTTTCCAGTTCAGGACAATATTGAACAACATTTGTAGCTTGCAGAGTGATGATGTGGGTCCAAACTCTCTGCTGGCAGAACCCCCTGCAAAGCTACTCTCCAGGAGGGCATTGCTAGCCAATGGTTTGGGACATGACCCAAAATCTAGAGCTCAAAGATGACATGTTTGTGCTGCCTTTTTCCTACACATTCCTGATGATGCAGCTCAGCCTACATGGTTTGATTCATCAGCATGAGGTGGCTTGTTTTACATGTCAAGTTCAATTAACTCTTTTGGTCCCCACAGAAGCAGAATTACAGTAATCAGAAACTGAAGGGACACAAAAATCTACATGAAAGGAAAGTTAATGTGAATTAGAAAAACAGAAAAAAAAGGATGTTCTCCCTTGGGAGCCTTGAACCTATTCTATTTTAATGCATATTAATGTAAACAAAGTAAGTATTTTCAAGAGGGATTACAAAATCATCTTAAATACGATATTTATTTTGCTGTATAGTAAAAAATATCTGTTATACAGTAACACTCTAGGGAGAAAAAAATATGCATTCAATTGTTACAGGAATAGAAAGAAAAATATTTAATCTGTTCATGTCTGAATTCAACAAATAGATATTATTTTTTCCTTTTCTATTTAAAGTTTTCTTCTATATAAATAGCTGCAGATTTTTTTCACTTTTAACATAGGGTTTGCAATACCTGTTTACATGAGCGACAATACTGTATTTTAATTTTCCATGTACATTGAGACCAAATATGTCTTATATTTATCATTTACAATAAGCAAAATCTGTAGAACACTTTTTTGTCCAGGAATTGTAACATCAACATTTTATTTAACTACTACAAGCATATGCTTCTTTGTGGTATGGCAAAACTATGCAATTACATCCAAGCATGTATTCAGCTTTCCCAGCTTTATTCTAGCAGAGCTTCTATCTCTATATGTATAGTTTGCCATAATTCCTTTCATCACTGAGTTTCCTTTGAACACTGTCATACTTTCTGGTGATTCTTGAAAATATGGAACCTGGATGGCCCTTCTCAGTCACCAAGTCCAGCCTTTGTTATGACAGGCAACTGAATAAACAGGCAAGATTTGCTTTGAAGCTCGCGCTGTACCTTGCTGCACCCAACAAATTAATTTGTCATGAGCCCAATTTAAAATAAACCTCTCCTGGATAAAACCTAGATAAGTTGAGTGCTCTCTTCCTCTCCCCTCCCTCCCCACCCCTGTTTTGCACTATCCTAGGCTATATTTTCTTAGCTTGAGAAGTAAATTTGAACCCTTCTGCAGACTTTAAGGGCCATTCCAACATGATGTCCATAATTATAAAAACTCTGGAAGATAAACTGATAGTGAAGAATGAGCAAATCATCATGTGCACCAGATTTTGCCACTCCTATGTCTAGTAATATACAAATGTAGACATAACCCCCAAAAAAGGTTATGAAACTTATAAAAATGTAAAATGTGAGTAAAGGGGAATCACTGCAGATCAAGAAAAGGATTAACTGATAGTAACATGGACTCAAGAATCCATTTGCTTAAACCAGTTATGAAGGAGGCTGATCACCTCACTGACAGTAATTCCTGAGTAGTAACATAGGCATAAATTGGATGATGCTGAAATCAGAACTTTATCTAGCTCCAAAGTTTTACTAATCTATAAATAATCATAGAATTATAGAACAGTTTGGGTTTGAAGGAACTGTTAAAGGCCATCTAGTCCAACCCCCTTGAATAACCAGGGATCTCTTCAAATAGACCAGGTTGCTCAGAGCTCCATCCAACCTGAATTTCAATGTTCCTAGGGACAAGGCATCCACCAGCTCCCTGGGCAGACTGTTTCAGTGGTTCATTCCAGACATCATAAAAAAATTCTTCCTTCTATCTAATCTCAATCGACCCTCTTTGAGTTTAAAGCCATTACCCCTTGTCCTATCACAACAACCCCTGCTATAAAAATTCTGTCCTCATCTTTCTTGTAAGCCCCTTCTAAGTACTGAAAGGCTGCAATAAGGTCTCCCTGGAGCATTCTCTGCTCCAGGCTGAGACACCCCAACTCTTTAATGACTTGATGTATATGACATCATAAAAGCTTGTCTGATTTCACTGACATCAGTCTTGAGTCTTCACTGTGGTAGATTGTACAGCCTTCCCAAAACACTGGTTTAGGAAATGCATACCAAAGGATATTTTACAGTATGTTTCAGAAGTGTTGTGTAGATTAAAAAACCAAAACAAACAACAAAACAAAACAGAGGTAGAGCAGACTTGTTGTCTGGCTTTCAGTCCTTTTGTGTGTACTTAAATTATTGTAGATATATATGCCCTGAATTCTACAGCTGAAAAGTTCTGCCATTCATGACTCAGACACTGGAAAACCAGAAACAATTTTTAAAAAGTGAGTCAAAGCCCCAAAAGCACAGTAGCATCAGCTAAACAAGATTAGCTAAGAGTATGTTCAGATATTGACTCAGACATGTCCTAGGAGTGATTTCTGATATTAAACAATTCCAGCAGAGAAAAGCATCACAGAGGTTTGTGTTTGGAAACCAGACTGAAACCAAGGCACACACCAGTCATAAAGAAGAAAAAATTAACAAAGTATGTCACAAAGCATCTATCACTCCAGAGCAGGTATCTTTCTAAGCAGTATGCTGTAGTTTAAATAGATTATATAAGCTTGACATAGAAATTGGGTGGGTGGTCTTATTTTGAAGGTGAAGATGATCAAACTAGTTAACTTTAGTAGGGTCTGAATTTTGTAAAGACAAGTTTTCTTGAAAATATAGGCCAAATCCATATATTCAAGAAAACCAAGGAGAGCAATTATTTAAATTAAACCTAAGTCTAGAATAACATCTCTCTTATGTATCTAAAATATTTTTATTTTTGTAGATTGTTAACACATAAAACATTAAATATAAACTTCATATTGGTCCAACACATGTTATAGCATGAGAAATTTACAAAGTTTTGGTATTTTATCAGAATGAGAGGTAAGGGCTTATTTTTACATGGCCCATTAAAAAACAGGATAAGGGTTTTTTTGAGCAGCTCAGCTGGCTGAAGCAGAGGGGGATCATGAGGCACAGCCCAAGTGACAACACCCATAAGAGATGATGCACTTCATACCCACCTCAGGCATCATCAACAAACAGGACATGATACTACAATCATAGCACTAAAGTTACATAAGAATACCTGTGCTGAGTCATACCAAGAGGTCAGATAGCCTGTTATCCCATCCCTTAACCATGAAAAGTATAGAAAGAGGGCACACACAGCTGTACATCCTTACTGCATGCTGCCAGCCTTGGGCCTTAATTATTACTAAACAGGTCTGTTGCCGACCAGCGCTAGGGAGACTGCACACACCAATATGATGTTCAAGCAAATCCCAAGTTTATTCAAAAACACAGGTATATATGACCTCAAGTGACCCCGCCCCAGGTGCAGTGGTCTGACTCCAATTGGTTGAGGCTGGAAACATGTCCTTTTAAGGTGAAAATGAAACCTGTAATGTGGTCCTTCAGACCCACCTGAATCAGGGGCTGCAACACAGGTCTTTAAAAGGCATCAATGAACTCTCTGCTTGCATTTTTTTTACTCCATTTTGACGAGGACAAAGCTGCTTTGTGACTCAGGGACTTCATACATTAAGTAACACATATAGAATACATTGCATGGAAGGGTTATGAGAATGATTTGGGGTTATCACATTGCATCCTGTAATATTTATGTTTGTCAGATTTTCCTTTCTGAGAAAGTAACATAAAGCTGAAAGCAAAACTTGTACAATGTTATCTGTTCTACACTGAAGGGCCTTCAAACAGGTAGTGTTTCATATCACTTCTAATAGCTTTTTTATACATACTGCATAACTATCTTTCAAGCATAAGATTGTATCATCATTTTAAGCCCTCCAGCAAAAACTCACAAGGTCTAAACTCTTATGTATACCCACACAGAGAAAAACACACAATGGTCATCCTACCAAACAGGCCAGCAATTTCAAAATAGTAAAAATATGATCTACTTCTAGATATATCAAGCAGCAATCTATTCTCATAAAATAGTAATGGTTCTTATTTTATTACTGGCAGGCATCAGGCATAGCAGCAGGAAGGTGAGTTAGCAAAGACATTCAGACACTTCTCTCCAAAGGCACAGTGACCTCAAGGGTCGAAACCAACTCTCTCCTACTGAAGTGTTAGCTGGGGCTCCCTTATCTCATTAAAACACCACAGAATTAGGAAGAGAGTATCTTTTCAATCAAGAAATTCATAGGCACAGAAAAGTGATTCTGGAAGCTAAACAAGAATGTTTCAGTTAAAAATTGTATTTATTGCTACAGCTGTTTTAATCTCTTCCTGACAGACGTAGCTAAAAAGAATATTGTACAACAAACTCCAATGGTTTGGCAGTTGATTGATTAACATTATTTATTGTACAAGTCATGAAGGGCACTGACACTGAGGAAGCCTAAGTCCTGTAGCATCACATTCTATCACAAATGCTAGACAATCATTTCTCTAAGCTATAGTTGCAGCAGCTACAACGGTATTATTTTTGTAATGCCAGCAATTACATTTACGTTTGTTTTCACATAACACCTCTTTAGGACAGTCAGAGAGAAACCAATCACTCATGAGATAGAATTTGTTGGTTTGGGGGGTTTTTTGGTTTTTTTCAAGAATCTTGTACATTTCAAAATCTTTAATTTCTTTAAGAAACAAACCCAATATAATTGGTCCTTGGTCTTTTTCTGCAATATTATTCATGTTAATTGAGGCAATGTTCACATGGCATAAATATGGATGTTACAAGCAAGTTGCTATATTTTGAAGACAACTTGTTTTCATTGACTATTCTGACTATACTTCATTATGGCAAAACTTAGAAGAAAATAGAATTACAAATACTGTGGGCTTATTTTAAAAAAACCAACAACAACAAAAAAGAAACCAAAAAAACCCCGAACAACACAACGCAGAGGTCACCCAAATTGTAATAAAACCTCAACCTGTTATGTTTTGTTTTCCTCCAAAAGGAAGGAGATGAAGTTCAGGCGGAGATCCAACATAAAGTAAACATATTGCACAGGCAGTCAAAATGAAGAAGCCAACTTGGTGGCTTGAGAGAGAGAGAATTCAAGCTACTCCAATAAATGTAAATGGCACTTGTCAGTAAAATTTGGCTTGACTGGGTCTTGATCTGATTCTGCTCTTCTGCTTTGCTACTTCATTTCCCTTCATTGCTTTGAAGAATAGCTGCAGCAGAATTTTCCTTCCTAGGGTGGTGTGAGGAAGGAGCCGCAGTTTGTAACCCCTGTGGGCTTGTGCCGGGGGGATCCTCGTTGTAGGTGGTGGGAGAGCTGCACTGGAGGGGTCTCTGGCAGTGCAACATGGTAGAAGTTTGGTAACCGAATGTCGTATCTAAAGCCTTGCCCCACATGCACCCTGTCATTCAAGGCATACAGTTTTTCAGCAATGTCACTCCCAATCAAAATCGAGAACAGGCGGGAGATGAAACGGTGTTTAGCGAACAGCAGATAGAGCTTCTTTCTCCTCCAGGCCACATACCGACAATCTGTCTCTGCCGTAAGTGTTACCTATAGAAGAAAAAATTGAAGAGCTATGTGACAAGGTGATGATGTTGACATTGCTGCCCCTGCTCAGAAGGTAACTCCCTCTCAGTAGAATTTGCCTACTGCAATTAGAGCCTTTTAATCCAACCAGAGAGCTCTGGGAAGTCTACTGTATGAAAAAGACAAGCAAGAATGGTGACCAGGTATGAACCAAATGATCACATCTGGTTGCCCTCAGTGACAGTATTCCTGTGCCCACCTGGCCAGGACACCCTGGCTCAGCCCTGCACTCCCTGCTCCACTCTTGGCAGCCTCAGCTGGAAAGGCAAGTCTAAAGAAAGCTCTTGACAAATGCCATTTGCCCTCATGACAGGAGACATCAGATCTCACACAGGCAGGAGACAGTGTGTCAGTCAAGTGACAGCAGTGGGAGGGCTCACAGACCAGAGAGGGCAGCCCCAACTAACACTGTGTCTCATGTTGTAACCTGTGCCAAGCTGTGTCTCTCCCTGGCTTATGTACCATTGGGAAGCCTCTTCAGCACCAGCATCTACCCACCTCACACAAACCTGGCTTCTCAGGGCTGGATATGAGCACAGCCAATGAATGAAAAGATAGCCTATCTCCAGAATTAGCTCTCAGAAAAACCCTGTTTGTTGTAACAAAATACAAAAAACATAACCAGTCCAATAGGTACAGAGGACTTCCCTCCCCAAATTAATAGAATGCCACTTTTTTGTATAGTATCACAAATGAAACTTACAACTGAATAAATTTATTTCTAAACCAAACAGTTCTTGAATAGTTTTCAGTAGTACTGAAAAACAAAACAAAACAAAAAAAAAACAAAAACAAAACCCTCAATTTTTTTACCTGGAAAATTCCCTCTTCTGTGGGCCTCAGTGAATCCCATTCAGGAGAATCCAGAAACTGAAGAGGAAAAATATAATGCAGAAACTCCCCATCAACTGTCACTCTGATCCTACCAAGATAAGATGTGTTAATTTGTTAGCACTACCTGTACACCAGCAAGGACTGCAAGAAAAATGTGCTATTTCTACCATGTGAGGAATTTAAATACAGCTTTGAGAGCATGAAAAAGCAATCACTGGCCAACAGTATCCTAATTATATTTCTGAACCCAACTTGATTAGGCCAGTTGAAAGAGAATAGAAGACAATCATGCAACTGAAATGGAAATCTTTGCAGGCTTTACTCAAGTTATATTACTCTCTCTGTGGCAGGTCTGTTTGGTGAAACACAAGCTTTGTCATTAAAAGGCCAGTGTGCACTGGACAGATGAAAGACCAATGTCCATAACACCATTTCCCTCCTTCCCCTAAAAAAACCACGGGATTTACTTCTAGTTTGGCAAATATGCATTTTAGAGTGAACAAAGTGGGAAAAGCAGGGAGTGGGAAGCAGGAGTTCCTCATAGTATGTATTAGGGAGAGCTCTCTCCATGTTTGACAGGAATTACAGGGCCACAGGACTATGTCTGGAGGCAGAAGAACAGCCTGGAGGTATGGGATCTCTGTGTGAATGCTGTGGCCTTCTGCAGATGTCAAACAAAAATTCCCTTTCTACTTTTTAAGAAACATTTGAGTTTGAAGGCACACAAACTGCCCTGTACTGGGTGAAAAAGGGCAGCAGGAATTCCCTGTATGATTACTAACTGGCTAGGTATGTAGGAAGATGGGTACATCTCCTTTGGTACACCTGTGACCAAAAGCAACCTCCACGAAGTACCTCCTAGACAGGTCTCAAGACAGGTCACTAAGGACAACTGCCTACAATCCATTTTGTCCATTGCAAGTAGTCCTAAATCAGGTGAGTGTCAACCTGCCTACCAATTCCATCTTTCTATGCAGCAGGCTATCAAAATGTACACACAAAGTGTCCCATCAAAGACAGTCCATGGCCATCACCCCTGGATATCCCACCTACTCTTGTGGTGATCTGGTACTGCACACTTCTTTGTATACAGCATGAAAGATAGTATTTCCATCCAGGAAAGCATTGTCAAAGTTGTCAGAAGGTTTCCCTGTAAGCAGGGAGTACAAGCAGGTGGATTTATTGCCTCAGGGTCTAACAAAGGGCCACGGCATACAGTAACTACAGGCACAGTTCTGCAAATCTCGATAGGGCTCAACTATGTCCCCTTCTAGGGAAAAGACGCTTTTAAGCCTTTTGCTCTCCCTTACTGCTTCTCTTCTTCCACACCCTTGAAAGCAACCAGATACAATCTGTATCAGTCAAGAGCTCTATTAAACAGAGTTTATCTCAGTATGTTCAGTTTCATAACTACCTTTAGTCCCATTTCAGAAGATACTAGTAAAGACTGATGCTGTGCTCATCAGCTAGTCAGTAGACAAATAGCAAACCATAGCCTGAAGACTGAAGTACATGTTTGTTCCCTTTATCTGCCTAACCTGTTAAGAGCTATGATACAGTGCTCTGGAAAAAAGACTTTAAACCTTCTTTATGCTATTACAGATTTTGTGCTTAGTGGTTTTATGTTAGTGCTATCCTAGACAAGTATATTAGCCTATTAATATTTATATTACCTGCATTAATATTTAATCTATTTTACTGGAAAATAAACAAACAATACACAAATTAGACCTTTTTTTTTTTTTTTGCTTTCATTTTCAAGAACGAGGAAAAAGTAAAGGTATTTGCAGCAAACCTGAACAAACTAATACAAACCTGCCTGATACAAGCAAGGACAGTTTATCAATAGGTGTTTTGCCCTGCATGGCGTAACAGTGTTCCTTCTCCAGGGTAATCACTTCTGCATCACAGCATAAGACGATCTTCCTGTACACAGTCAAGGAAATTCCCAAAGGCTGGAAGAGAGCACTGTACAGTTCCTGGAATTCTCTGTCAAAGGCAACACTCCGAACTTGGTAGGTAACATAAATAAACTGGACGAAGCATATGGCAAAGAGGACAAAATTCCAGGAGAATATATCAGCAGCACAGACATCCAGCCAAGCCCAAACAGAAGAGCAGAGAAAACCCAATCCAAGCAAGCTGAAGACATAGAGAAGCCCAAAGAATCCACTTCCACCCATGAAGCCCACAACAAAGAGAATACTGGCTAGGTGGTAGATAGATCCCTCTGCCTCTTGCTTCCAGGTGGTACACACAGGATGTGCAAATATCAAAGTTTCCCAAAAACTTGCATTTTCTCCCATGGCTGGTGTAATTTGTTGACTCAGCTGAATCTTGGAAATTTTTATTCATGAGATGCAGCTAGTGAGGTCCTTTGCTTGTCCATTCTCGTAAACTCTGCTCAATGATCACATAATATCAGGGTCTCTTTCGGTAGTGAAATCGTACTTAAAATTTCCAGCAACCAGGCAGCTGATGTTCTCAATGCTGCTTCTCATCAGTTCGTGCATTGTTTTGACTTTGGTCATGTCATCTGTATCTTCGTCTGATCTGGACAAGTGAAGAAAAGGTGAATTACTTACAAAATTATTTTCATCAACTAAACTCTCACAAAGTTTTATTGTTTAAAACCACGGAGTGCATTACAATCTTCCAATTCCCCTTGCAGCTCTGTGATTCCAGGATCAAACCTTAATATTCATTCAACTGAAGATCATGTTTCTGTATCTGACACAACCACTGAACTGAATCCATATAAACCTGTACTTGCATTCACACATCCCATGACAAGTCTTTGCACAGCCTCACTGTTGAGAAGGTAGTTGCACTTGCTGGTCCTGAAACTGCTCCCTGAGAGCCTTATTTAACATGCTACTGAGCTCTTCAACAAGAAGAGACAGGGAACTATTGCTCTTTGTTCATCTCCTCCATCTCACTCTGGATTTCAGTCAAACCACTTTCATTAATGTGTTGAGCAAAACTGCTCTCTGTTCCTGGAGACAACAAACTATATCCCCAAACACCACAATTAAGGGAAACCCAAGTATCACACAAGATGGTCTTTTCTATTCCAAGGTTTTTGCCTGAAAAACCTGTCATATATAAGGAATACTATAAAGCTTAAAAGAATCTTTATACAGAGACGTTATTAGAATGTGAAGTGAGTAGTCCTGCAAAATACTACTCAAACGACATTCACAGAGCAATTTTATAATATTCAAAGTTCTACCTCATATCATTTCAAGCCATGGGCATTGAATAATTTTTTTGTTCAACACTCTAAAATATGAAACTTTTTTTTCCCCTCAGATGTAGGATTTATTCCTTGGGGACTGGGAGATGAGAACTGTATCAGCCATGAAGAAGTTATTTAGGCATGGTAAGAGCACGAGGAACTTTAGGTCATACTTCTGTGATCAAGGGGTCAGATTTTTTTTAACTTAAAGGAAATAAAATTGGAACATGAAGTTCCCAAACCTTGTGTTCTGAATCCAGTCAGCATTTCCATTGCATGGTCAAATATTGGTAGCAGAAGTTTTTTGTTTGACTGATTGCTTAAAACAGAATCATTGATAAGAGTGATTTTGCATTACTGTTAATACTTCTACCCTACTGCCAACATTTTCTCTGAGCAGTTCTACTGAAGACCCTAATTTCTAAAAAAAAAAAAAAAGATAAAAATTATTGTTTTGAAGAGAAACATGACTGAGGAGTTACATGGGGGACTGTATGCATGCCACAAACAAAACTGCTGTGGATCAGTACTGTAATTTGCTTTACATTACCAGTGTCTTTTCACCATATTTGGTCACACATTGTAGTCATTTGACATGACACTATAATAATTTCACAAAACTCATGTTCAATTTCCAATTTGCTTATTGCATTCACAGTCTGCCCACATTACAGCTCACAGCATTGCTGTAAAACACCTATTTATGACAAGATAGGTCAGGATAATTTGGAAAGAACAGCCCACCACTGGAACACAGATACAGGGTCATATACACAAAACCAAAGGCCTGGGAAAACTGTTCTGTATTCGTAACTGTTTCTTTTAAGAATGGGACCTGTCTTCCAAAACTACTTGTGTGCAAAATTCCCACTTATTGCATTTGTTCCGCACAATAAAAACTTCTACTGTGCTTCTCTCCTTCCAAGCAAGAGGAAGGGCAAAGGAGGGAGGCCAGTGCTAGCACAGAATACAGCCATACCAACATAACCCTCTCCTGAGCTACAAAAGGCAAGCAGGTAAAACCAAACCCTCCAAAAATACTGACAAAATCTACTACTAAATGGAACTGGTTTCTCAAGGCTAAAGTGAAGAGCAGACATACTTGCTGGCAGTGAACTGCAGGAAGAATGAGAGGATGCACCTGTTGTAGTTTTAGTTAAATGGGAAAGATTCTTAGTGACTTTTTGCATACCACCACATGATTCAGAGCCTGGGGGACTGTCCAAGCTGAATCAGGGAAGGACTGTCCCCAGCATCTCAGGACCTGCTGGAAAGGTGGGTCCCTGAAATGAAGCATCCCGAGGACTCAGAAGACAGGGAATAAAAGACCCAGTGCTTCCAGAACTCACTCTCTTTTTCTTCTGGATGTAGTTGCTGAGGAAAAGGACCATTGCACCTCTGCGCCAGGCACTTTGAAGAGTCACCACTCAGTGTGGCACCCACTGCTTTCAAAGCAGCTTTCAGAACATTCTTATCTTGCTATTTTTATTTTCTTTTTCCTCCCTGAGTCTTCTTTGCAGTATCTTTTATTTCTCTCTGTATTTAAAAAGGGGAGTATTTAAAAGAAAGGATGGTTCATCTCTTTAGGGATTCCACCTCCTGGAATATATATTTTCATTAAACTAAGACAATATAATTGGTGCCTAAGCATGGGACATTGAGAGAAAGAAAGAGGAATGGAAAAATAACACTTCTTGAGCAAACCCTTTGTGTATTGGATAGCCAGAATGTTGTTACACTTATTCATGTTTATATGGTGTTTAGTCCTGTATATGTATTGGGCAGTCACAACTTTCTTTTCCAAACCAGAGTTTAAAACTAAGGTAGTTTTGTTTATTTTCCACCTTGTAATTTTGATCCATGACTATGCTATCTCAATATACATAGTTTTATTTGGAATGTGTATTTGGGATTATCTTCCTGTCCTGGCCTAAGCTGTTACCTCTGGGAGTTTATTGATAATGACACTCAGCCTGGGAGGGAAACACAGGGGAGTGATTTTTCCCAGCCCTTCACTCCTTCCTACTTCGGGCAATCTGCCACAATAGCTTTGCAAAGTCTGAATTCCCTCTAGATGCTAAGGACAGCCTACTTGCTGTGTTATGCTTCAGTATGGTCTATCTCATGGTTGGGGGCAGACCAAGATCTTAAGCAAGATGCCCAGAAGGCCACCTCAGGAGTAGATAACTTTGAGTGGCATGGGGCTTGGGAGGATATGGGCCAATTCTTGGAGAATTTCTTGCTCCAACAACCTGGAAATTCACCCCTGAACAAATTCATGACCCTGTTAAAGTGATGAGATCAGTGAGGGAAAGGTGCCCTCGTAGACCTATGGAGGGGCAGTTGATAGTTACATGCAGCACCCTGGCCATTGCCTACCAAGAGCTGCTCAGTATGGTGCAGCACCTCCAGGAGGAAAAGAAAGGGAACAAAACACCTGACACCACAGCAACTCAGGGTGTAGCAAGGCCAGAAGGACAATTCTATGAGGATGGATGTAGCTCCCATCTCCCATGGGTAAGGCCTCAGACAGAACCAGAGGGATAATAACATGTCTGATCCCTTGGAAGGGATCTCCCATATGTACTCACAGGGAGAAAGCCATGACTACCAAGACCAGCATTAGAGGGGCTCTACAGAATAACCATGTCTCTTGAACTGTGTGGATCTGATGGCCTGGCACATCAGGCCCATACAAGGCTTTGGTCAATTCTGGTCCACGATGCACTCTAATGCATTTTTCCCTCACTGGGTCCTCTTTGCATCATCTTTTACTTGTCTCTGAATGGAGGGAGAGAGTATTTAAAATAAAGGAAGAAGGTTCATCTCATTAGAGATCCTGTCCCTTGGAATATATGGTGTCATTCCATCAAAAGAACAAGTCTTCTTAGTCAAGAAATTATTCTAATATTTGCAAGCTAAAAATTGGTGATTATTTTTATTATGAGGTATTAAATAGGTCAGAAACAATAATAGGTATGGGCCTAAGAATAGTAAAATTTCTCATTCTGATGGGTAGTTAGTCCTAGATAAGACCTTTCATGTTTTTTTTTATAGTTCCTACAAGTCCAAAATTTAAATTTTTGAGGGCTTCAGAACAATCACTCTTATTAAGCCATTCATCCGCTGTAAGGAAGGGTAGGGGGGAGAAAAATCCCCCCAAACCAAAAAACCCAAACAGCTGTGATACCAACTGAGGCATCCTCCATAGCAGCACAACATTACCAAGTTTGTAGTCACCTGAAGGGGACATCATCCTTTCACTGAGATGCTTTGGCATTCTTAGCTGCCAGGACAGGGAACACAACAAGTGGCATGGCTTTGTTTGTTATGTCCTGTTTCAATCGTCCTGGCTGTGGTGAACAGTTATTGCTACAAGTTCATTTGATGATGATGATCAAATGAGCAGGAAACTGCATTTAAAGCAGGTTATTTTGGAATATAAACCTGAAGAACTGTATCTTCCCAAGTAAATGCTGAGTACTTTCTACTGTCTATGGAGAAGAAGGAGCACCATGCACAGCACAGTCTCTGCCATGTGACTGCCATATTCAGAATAAGACACATTGACATCTGGAGGCTGCCAAAACCAGAGGTTCATGCAAGATGAGTCCTCCCAGCTTGAGAAGGAACTGTGCCCTGCCAACACAGGCTTCAGAGATGCTTCAGAGTGTTTTGCCCCACCACACATCCCACTTTCTCTAGCAGGAGCAGCTGAAGTTTTTCAAAAAGTCAGTCCAGGCTAGAGACATGAGAAATACACAGTGGCATGGACTTCTTTAAAATAAAGAACAGCGGTGTTGAATAGGACTAAGTTGTCATCAGAAAGTGTTAAAATCAATGAGTTTGCTGGAACTTCAAAGCAATAAATGGAGTATTTCACTATACTCTCCCAAATAAATACCTGCTGGCAACCTAAAATTTCATATAAATGTAATACTAAACTAGTCAAAAGAGAATGAATTTATATTGTAATTTAAATGCACATAGTACAACCTTCCCCTCCTCAAAGGGGTATTTTCCCTGTACACTGTAGTATTCCCACAAAGAATGACCAATTATGTACCTTTTTATCTTGATGGACAAATAGGTACTTCAACCCATTTTTGTCACTGATGACTCAAATTCAACTCTGAGAAGCTTTGAGTGTTAGTTACTCTGTCTGGATCACAATCATTCCTGTGAAAAATAAACCCTAAAAGCTCTGAGGCCACCAGCAGTTCTCTCTTTGGTCTTTTTAATTAAGTCAAAAGTAAAACTTGTCAGAGTTTGAATACTCCATTCTTTAGTTGCCTTATCCCAAGTATTCAGAAAGAAAGCCCTCAGCACTTTCACACTGTACATGTTGACAGGCTATAGAGCTGTACATGCTAATCGTGTAACCAAACTGGATGAATTGTTTGCTACAGGTTTGTAAGCAAAAAAAGATTTTCCTTTCCAGCATACACAATTTCATGCACAAAATGAGATTATGCTGGATTTAGCAGGATTTGTCTCACCGGTTTTAGCCACTACAGTGTTTATGTTTATACATGAGCTAATGGACACAGCCTGGCTCAACAGCTCAGCAACTCCCCCACAAACAAGGCAGTCCCTCCAGCCAAGAGGGGGCCCTCCTGGCCTTGATATGCCCCACTTTCAGAGGGATGAGCTTCGAGCACCCCCTCTAGGCTGGCAAATTACATCTGGTCTAGTAATCTTTTAGATTATAAAAGGAAACTGCTGCTTAATTTTAGCAAGTAGTTTTACATGCAATGTAAATGCATACATCAATTAACACACCCCTTCCTTCCATTGCCCCTACATCTCTGAAATCCCCACTGTGGCCCCTACTGACAGCTATTGCTCTCCATGGTTGTTTAGCTAACATGCTTTCCCCAGACTACTTTCCTTCTGCAGTTGTCATGTGGGCTTAGATATCCAAAGGGACTGAGAGAACCAAACTCTTAATTGAAATGCAGTGTCTAACTCAGTGCACAGAGGAGAATGGACCTACCAAGAGCTATGGCTACGCACCTATAAGCAACTATGGGCAGATAAATACAGATAAATACATGGGCAGTGATAATCTGTCCTTGAACTCCTGTCAGGCTCGAAACATGCATACAGCAATTAGGTCAGTAACTAACAACACAATCTAGCTTTACCTTAAACTTCTTGAGACTGTATGCTAGAGAAATCTGTAATTATAATATTGAAAACCACAAGATTTTCCCAAGAAAATGCAGCCTGGTCAATGTAAAGAAGGGTGCAGTAGGCTCATCACAGTCCATAACATTTATTCAGGAAGATGCAAGGAGGATGAGGATGAAAAGGACAAGCTAATCCAAAAGACAAAGGTATCAAGTCACTACAAAAGTAGATATATTCAGATTACAAAGACACACAAGCATACATAGCAAAAGTAATTAATTAGTAGGATGGATTTAAAGATTTCCTTTGCTGGGAATTAAGGAAGTCAGGATGCTGTCTGGTCCCAAAAATAAATCTGGGTATGCTATTATGAAAAAAATTAATTGATTTACTATGATTCTATTTTTTATTCTGCAGGAAGTCACATTAAATGACCACAACAATGTCTGCTGGTCTTCTGTCTTAAGTTATTTGATATAAGAAAGTTGTAAATACCTAGAAAGTTATGCAGCTGGTCCAACGAAATCCAGAAGCCTGTCTCAGATACAAAGACCTACTTTAGACAACAGAAAACACTGAAGACAAGTATATCTCTGAAATTATTTCTCCCATAGACCTTATAGATGAAACCTTCATCCATCTGGAGCCAGCACCCCTTCCTGTGAATGTTTTTCAGAGGAAAGGATGTGTTATCAATGAATGCTTTACCACAAAAATGCCTGCAACCCCAGCAACGAAGCCCCAGGGTGAGTTGTCCTGGTCACAGAATGAAGAGCAACAGCAGAGCAGTTCTGTCTCCCTTCTGCACAACATCACAGTTTCAATGGGAAGGGCAGCAACTGACCCACCCACATTGAGTCAAAATGAGTCATTGGGAGAACCCTCATGGGAGGAGGGAAGACACATTTGTGCTCCCTTGGGTTGTGGAAGGCATCCTGTGTCTCACTCACTCTGGCCCACCCACTGGATCAGTGATCTCAGTGGAGACTGTCACATGCTAGGAATATCTCAGGCCTTAGGTAAAGTGGTCAAACCACACTTTTCCTAGTCCTTCCAGTATCCTCTGGGATGCAATTGCCAAATTGAACCCCCACCACCAGATCATCCATGTGAAGTGACCCCTTCCTGGAAAGCAATTTTTCTGGGAATGCTCAGAGCTAGAAAATAAGCAGCTGGGGCATGTGATGCTTCACTGCCTTCAGGGCAGCTCTGAAGAACACCAGCCAAGCAGGACTTTCCAGAGCAAAAATCCCACTCTGGTCAGGCAGAATTTAGGACACCACGCTCATGATTGTCCAACCAAGCAGCCCCTTCAGTCAGAGGCTACCCAACCCTGGAGACCTCTCAATGTCATCTCTGCAATGAAGTCAATGGTCTACATGAACAACCCACCAATGGCACGAGGCTGGTGACTGGTTGTCCTCATCACCAAGCTGGGCCTGACTCCCAGTCTCCCTGGTGCAGCAGATGCAATACTGCTGTCTCCAATGCAGAGCTCTTCAACAGGAGAGGGTTACTGGGGCTTCACACTTACTGAGCTTTCAACTGGGAAAGAGCCTGTTTCTGCCTACAATTTGCTCAAATTCCTGCTAATTTTTTTAAGAATTGGAATGAAGCTGGGTGTGGGGAGGCCTTGAGAGGAAAAGAAAAGCCACAATAATAGAGAACAATTCAAGGTTCATTAGAAGCACTGCATACAGTGAAGATGGTATTATTTAGTCTTTAAATATTTAAAGACCAGCTAACTATACACAGCTTACAGCACTACAACAACTCCTCACTTGTCACTGTAAAATATACACTGCAACTCTCTGTGGTTGCAAAACCAATACTGAAGACGCTGTCTATTTTATCATCTGAAATGAAAAAAATTACCTATTTTCTTCCAATTTGAATGAGAATTGATGAACCATAAGTACATGTGGTATTCCTGCCAAACTAAGAAGTATAATCCCCTCTCTCCTGTTTTTTAAGATCTTTTACTCCTAGGAAACATGAATATGGAATGACAGTCAGACATTTTTTAAGCTAAGTATAGATCACTAGCACTTGGATAAATTTGAGCAAGGCTCCTCTAAATTGAACAGCATTGGCCAAAAAATAATTCAGGGCGTCTGTTATATTGTGTTTTATAATAAAACTTCAAAGTCAAGTCCAAGTTCAAGCTTCTCTATGGTTCAACTTCTAAATTATAATACAGAAAGAAGCCACAATGCATATTTCACAAGTGCTTTAAAACTATGTTGACGAACTACATCTGAACTCTGCAGAATTCAGCTTAAATGAATTTGTATGGTGTAGTAGTGCCTTTGGATGGGAATGTATTCCCATGAAACCAACCACCTCCTGTGAACCTAATTTCCAAAAAAAAGAAAGAAACACCGAGATTTGGTCCATCAAGCCATCTCTGCACATACAACTGGATTGCAGAGTTGTGCCATAAGCCCTGTGTTCAAACACATAAACAGCACACTGAGCCACAAACACCACATTTATGTACCCTGGGAGCTCTAAACCAGAGAGAAACACAGTGAAAGGTAGCAAGTATGCCCTAACAGAGGTACCAAAATTATTTATCATTACTGGAGGGTACAGTTTGGATCCAGTTCTACTCTCTGCTTTACAGAAACTAGTGTCATATGGCTTTACAAACAAAGCAGAAATAGGCAGAAGCAAGGACATGGCATAGGTTTAGCATCACTTCCATTAGTTTAAGAGTCAGAAAACTCTTAGTTTCATCACACAATATGATCACAAATAGCAGCTTTGTTAATCATATATGATCTGACTTTTGTTTGGGCAACAGTGGCATGTCCAACAACAGGTTCTCCATCATCATCTGGAGACAGTGACCACAGCTCTTTTTTGTGAAGTAGAGGAATGCACTAAAATGATAAAACACAAAGTTTGTGTCAGGAACCAAAACTGAACCGCAGTTCCTTCTGTTTCAATGTCTATTCTCCTCACTAGAGGACCTGCACTATTTTGTAGTTACTATTTTGCAGGCAAGGCATTTCTTTAAAATTTGACATTTTAAGCTACTTTATTATTTGGCACCACAAAGACCTTTGTGGAAAGCCTGAACATCACCAATTTTGCAGATGTGCAAACCATCTCTTGTTTTGTGGTCAGTGAAGACATTTTAAGTTGTATGCATAAAATCATATTCCCATTAAACAACAAAGTGGCAAGAAGCCCTAGTTCTGGAACCCAGATTTCATTAATGACATATTTGTAATACTACTAGGCGGTCCATGATTCAATATTACAAGAGATCAGCTACATAAAATGTTTCCCTATAAAGTGATTGACAGCCTAAATGTACACAAAGCTTGACAGAACAGATGAAGGAATATGTGATAAAATATTACAGTTTGGAATAATATGTTTGGGAAAAATATTATAGTCTGGGCAAAAGAAGTGGTTTGTGTTGCTTGTTCTGTCTTTGGAAAGAAGCAACTTCAAACGCAAAAACCAGACCTTAATTTCAGGGTTCATCTACTCGTACCATTTTTGATTGAGAGAAAGAATCAAATAACACCAGCCTACAAGGCAACCCCCCCGCGGGGGGAAGAAAACCCTGGATCCCGAGTCGTTTCTTGTGACAGCAGAGACACTCTTCGATCCAGCTCTTGTGTGAGCGGCAGCAGCTGCACCCCGGCAGAACCAGAAACCGCGCCGTAGTAAGGGACAAACCCTAAACCCGAGATACGCAACGAAGAGTCTCCCTCCAGACAGAGCCCTCGAGGGGCAGCGCAGGGCAGCGTGTCGCGCTCCTCTGCCAAGAGGACACGGCAGAGCTCTCCAACTTCCAGCCACGGCTGACGCGGGCGCTCCGGTGAGCGCTCCCCTCCCAGAGCAGAACCTGTCACACCGGCTCAGGACGCCGCCGAGCCCTCGGGGCGGGCAGCCCTCCCCCGACGGCCGATCCCCTCCGCCGCCCCGGCTCCGACGCGGCTGTCCTGGAGCGCATTGGGGCCGGAGGCGCTCTCGGCTCCGCTCGCCCCCGGCCCCGGGCAGCGCGGGCGACGCTCCGAGCGCTGCCGGACTGGACAGCGCTGGCGGTGGGCGGGCAGAGGCAGCGCCGGGGCTTCAGCCCGCCCCGGCTCGGCTCGGCTCGGTCTCCGCCCTGCCCGCACTCCTTACCTGCCCCGTGCCTCGGCCCGCGGGAAAAGTTTGGCGGCCGCCTGGACGGGACGGGAACAGCGCAGAGCTCCCGCTCCTCGGCGGCGGCGACAGCGCGTCCCGCGGCGGGCACGGAGCCGCCGCCGTGACTAAAATAGGCAGCGGCGGCGGGAGCTGCGGGCGGCGCCAGCGCCGGGGCCGGCACCGAGCGGCCACAGCGCGCAGGCGCCTCCGCCGGTCCCGGGGGCTGCAGGAGCCCCGGCAGGCACGGCCGGAGGGGCGGGAGTTGCCGCCCGTCCCACTTGCCCTTTCCGCAGCGGCGGCCGGTCCCTCCCGACCCACAGCCGGTCCCGCCACGGGGCTCCCGCACCGGCCGTGGGTGCCGAAGGCGTCGAGGAGCCGGCGGCGAGCCCTCGGGCACGGCGGAGCCCTGGGCGTGGGCACTTCAGAACGCCGGTTTGGGGTGGGCACGCAAAACCTGCCGCTCCTGAGGCAGGCGGGGAGCGGAGTCTCCTTTGGCATGGCTGTCTTGAGTTAAACTGTCTGCAGCTGTTGGTTTGGAATAAATGAAATTACAATTGTCTTTCACCTACTCACGCCAGCAACGTGTTTCCTCAGAAGGGAGATGCGTGCCTTCAGGGTCGCCTTCATTACATGTCTGGCACACCTATTCGTATGCAATATTCAGCTACTTCGTTTCTGACCAAGCAAATCCCTCTCCAAGAACACTGCTAGAAGTGTCAGTGCACAAGCCTTTCAGTGTACTAGCCACACATTTGTTCTGGTAATCATTTTGTGTCGGGCAGAGAGAATATTGATGAAGGAGGCAGATTTACAAGTTGTTAAGATAGAAAAAATCACAGCATATTGAATGTGCAACTCCTGTTACTACAGAAGCTATTTCTCAGTAACTGGAGCATAAGCAGTAAATAGTAAGTATGGAGCAGCCTGTGTGTGTGTGCTGGTGGCCAGCTCTGAAGTCCCACAGTAGGCTGACACACTCATTGTGCTCCAACGATGCAGGGCAATGCACTGACCTGACCTCCCGAGCTAAAAGGACAGAGCAGCCTGTCCTACTCTGGGTAGAGGGATTAACACTTTTGTCAAAATGCTTTCTCAAGGAGGTTCTTTGTTTGCAAAGATTTTTTTGCTCCTTATTTGCCAGGGAAGAAGATATACGCATTTTTGGAATAATTGATTCTTCTAAAACTTGAGAAAGCAAAGTGTCAGAGCACTTTAAGCTATCCTGAGTTACATATATTAAAATCTTCATTATCTGATTGCAGTACTTATTTTTATATTTAATATTTTTGAGACAGGAAAAAGTATTTTTATAAATCTATTCAAGTATGTATTAAGGTTCTTGTAGTTAATTAAACATTTAAAGGGCTTTTCAGTGTAGCTCCAATACATACCTTTCAGGCATGCTTTGCATGTGCTATTTTGCAACTTGTTTAATTTTATCAGTATCATCTGAGAGATGACTATACTGGCAAAACTGAGGCAGTTCTGATTCATATTCCCCCCTTTTTATTCTTTATACTTGGGTGGAGTTGAAAGCCCTTATTCAGATTTATCCCTAGTTGCATTGGGCATAAATTTTTCCATTATATTTACTCTTCATTGGAATGCTAGCAAAGGAATGGGGAAATATATCATAAAACAACAGTCCTAAAGCTTTTTATTTCATCTATGTATGTACTGAGTTTACATTATTCTAATAAGCCACTGTTATATCAATTAAAACATGTTTCTTCTAATTATAATAAAAGAAGCAACAGAATGTTGATGGCATATCTGTAAGACACGTTTTGAGTTGTACTTAGTTGGGAGCAATGGTCAGGATAATTCTCCACAGATATATAAATCATCAAGGAACAGATCTAATATTACAGTTTTTATTTTAATTAAGTCAACTATCTGATAATACACATCAATATTCTCTAGTGCTGTAAGACTGAGACTACAAATAACCTTTTCAACCTAGCCTTGGAAATCAAACCTGGATGAGAGATCTAAGGGAGGCAGTAATAAAATGGCAAAGCTACCATATGGTACAGAGAGACTAGCAGTACCCAGTGTGTTTTGAACCAGCCACTGGAGTCATTGTACCACTCTTGGATATTTTTAATACTGCTTGTTGTACTTATATAAAATGGCTATTTTTAAAAGGTCAAATAATCTAATAAATGTAAACCCAAATTATAACCACTATTATTCTTTGCAGCAGTATGACAAGATATAAAGGTCATATTTATAGGTAGGCTTACAAGGAAGCCTGTGTCAAGACTCACAAGTCCAATGGCCAGCTCAAGAAACTGTGGGAGACTTTGTAGCCCTGGATCGAGAGAGAGGCTCAGCTGTGGCAAATGCTCCGCCCAGAGGGTAGGAAGGCAGCCAGTCAAGCAGCTGCAAGGACCAGCTGGAAGGGGATAGCAGAAAGGGCAAGATTAGTTCCAGTCAGGCTGGGCAGGAAACTGAACTCTTGAACAGGCATCTTTGGGCCAGTCCCACTGCTTAGTCATGAAACTGGATGCCATGAGCTTCTGACTGGTTGTAAACAGCTCTCTTCTCATACCTACTATCAGATTTATGGCAGTACCTTAGATGCACCTCTATCTGGACATGATTCCTCCTACAAAAGCCTGGCAGGTCTATAAAACATGCAGATTGCCGTGCTGTCAGCTTCTCCTCCAAAGCCCCATCCCTAGATGCCTCTCATAGTATTGCTGCAGCCAAGGCAGTGTTACCTGAGCAGGCACCATTATCTGAGCAGGCACCCAAAAGTGCCCCCATAGTGCTGGCACTAGACTTTCCTTTGGGTATGCTGGCAATTTCTCACAGAGAAAGGAGGCTGAAAGCTTAGTGTATGATTTCACCATCTAGAAAACAGCCCCATCTATTTCCTCAATAACTGCATAAGAAGAGACTGACTTACAGCATCAGATAACTGACTTCTGCATTGTCTCTGAAGTAAAGTAATGGTGTTCCTTATATCATGTTGTACTCTAGGGGGAGAAGTTATCAATAACTGTTTAATGGGAAGATTTTTTGTATTTTCTTAGACTTTTTAAATGTTTAATGCATCTCTACTGCATTTTTCTTCCACTGCTTTGTCCTTGGTCAATAAAAATAAGTTATGAAGCAGGGGGACATGGTAGCAGGTGATATGATGAATTACCTCTTTCAAGAAGCGATGTTCTTTTCCACTAGGGATGTAATGTTCTTCCCAGGTAGTTGTAAGAGGACTCTTCTGTAGGAGCTCTTAGTCATTTTAGAAAGAGATTAAACTCTGTGTACTTTGAAAAGGTTTTAGCAGACTTTTGTATAGCTGAGTTCTAATGAAACTCCTCCCTTTATTTGTGGTTACAACTGAAGTAAACGGAATCAGGATTGCATTTATTCTATAGTAAACTAGTTTTTATTGCTAACTCTTACAAGCAAAACAGAGAAAAGTTCAATTTGGAAACCTTTCATAAAATGTTACCCATGTTATTCAATTAACAGCATTCCCTGTCAGGTACAGATAAAATAGTTTTATTTTACGGTTTTAATGTAGGGAAAAGCTGCTTTTTTAATGAATCATTAAAATAAAATGCTAAGCAGTACATTTAAGTTTTTGTCTTTTCAGTTGCAAAGGCTTTCAGATAACTGACTTGAAATTGAGTATCTTTGTATCCTCAGCTGCAGTTAAGGTGGAGAGCCCTACTTGCTTCACCATTCAGGTTTCCATAAAGAAAGATGTGACAATCATAGCTCCCCAACCAAGTGACCTCACAACTCAAAGCAGCCTAACCACAGAGAAGATTTCTCCTTGTGGAGACTGTTCTTTCCAACCTGAGCACATTTCAGACACGAGTATCTAGAAGAGGTAGAAGAAGTATCCAGTGTAGGATTTAGCTGTTACAAAAATACATGAATCCCAGTCAGTGGCTGCTTCTGCAGAAGTTTAAATTGACTTAGCAAGTCCTTTCCTGGTTTTAGGTTTGTAGAGGGGCCTCCTCTGTGGTTTCTGCATGTGGCCAGAGTCACTCTGCTTCGGGCATTTTACACAGCCCTTTCTAATTCAGTTGCTGTGCTGGGCTGCAGCAGAGCCAGGTACAGGCTCAGAGCCTGCTTCTTTCACCCTCAAAAGTTAGAGCCCTGCACAAATTTCATCTGTTGTCGAATGTAGGAACCAGAGAAGGCTCTAAGATTTCTCTAGGCCAAAAAGAGGAGTGCTAAAAACATGTGTATTGAAAGCCCAGTGTTCAGAGTATTCAGTGTGGGAGAGGAAAGACCTACATTTTCTCAAGACTGTTTCCACTTTGCAGCTAAATACAATTTAATGGCAAGTACAGAATCAAGCCTGTGAAGCTAGCACTAAAGCTGGTCTGTGTGCCAAAACCACTGCCCCATGGCATCGCTGTCTCATTCAGATACATCCTACAGATGCTGCTTGGATGGCTGCTTTAACCAGCAGACTGTTGGGTAAAAGGTGGGCTACCTGCACAGGGGAGGGATGTGGCTGAATCGTGGCTCTGTCAGATGAGCTGCTTCACTGGGCTGATGTTTGTTGGCATCACTGCAGAGCTGCAGTTTAGTTCATCCCTCGAGTAAGGTGTCTGCTCAGGAGTGAGAATATAAAGTTAAAAATACAGAGTGTAAATCTAAAAGCCCTTCAAAGCATTATGTAACTATGGAAAATATCAACTGTGAAAGAGAGAAGGTTATATTATAGTCAGGCAAATAAGGCTGGTATCACAAATGTTTAAAGACTTCAGAAATGGAGATGGTTTCTCTTAGCAATATTTGGTACTCTCTCTTGTTGAAGTTTTGACCAGTCATCAACCTTCTACTAGATGTTGTTAGAAAAAGGAAAGAAACCTCTAATTCGCAGCCTAAGCTTGCATGTCAAATATCTTAGTAGTTACATAAAGTTTTCAATAGCTGTTAGATTTACACTTTTTATTTTTAACTCTGTAGTCTCACTGTTCATTGTGCTTTTTCACCTTCTTCCAGCTCACCCTTCATCTATTCCCAGAAGTCCTTCTGTCTCAGTCCTTAGCAATCAAGCTGCTTTCACAAGCATTAAGAATAGATAAAGATATTTTAAATAAATAATTATCTTTGCTTAGGAAGATCCAGATGACCAGATGTGCTAATGCAAGAGATCTGTGTGCCCAGGAGAACCCATCTTTTTGTTTAAACTGAACTTGGACTAGTTCACAGTCACACCAGTTTCAGTTGACGTACATATAATGCCATTTACCTCTTGTTTCATCCACTGTAGCTCTCATTCTCCATGGTAGGAAGATGCATCAACAAAAATGTGTTAGGTTAATTGCAGGTGGTAATGTATGTTATGGAGCCCTATCAGGGAACAGAACCAAGGTGAGCCCTAGTAGGCAGGCTTGCCATGAAAGCTTATGGAGGTTAAGAAATACCACACAAATATTTATCAAAAAAATCCTCTTTTTCAAATCAAACTTTTTATCTTGAAGTCTTCAAAGAGAGAACAATCATGTAGCATATCAAGCTGCTGTAGCATAGCCCTAGCTCCATGTAGGTACAGGAGAATGGCACAGCACATGGAGAATTCTGCTCATATTCTGCACCTCTTGAAGGGCAGCTGGAGTAGGGAAAAATCATTGCAAACATCTCTCTTTGCATATGGTTTCACTAGTTTACTTCTAGACTTATCCACCAAGGTTATTTCAGTAATACTGAATTGTGGGACTGAATTTCACCACACATACCGTATTTCTGGTCTAAATGACTGGACTCGATAATCTTAGAGGTCTTTTCTAACCTAAACATTTCTGTGATGATTCTAGGAATCATGATCATCAATACAAAAAGGACTCCAATCCTGTAAATACAGGTTCCCCTTATTATTAACTACATCCATCATGATCACTGTTCGGGCTTTTTGTTTCAAACACAAAGCTTTCCACAGAGCCACAGATATCAAAAATGCAGTTATATTTAATTCAAAGTTATAAAAATAGCAAATGACCATTTGCTATATTATGTTCCTAATGAATTATAAGATGTATATCATCAAAATAAACATTCTTGAAATTGCTTCCTAATGAATCACTTACACAATGGGCCTACTCAGTTGTGTCAATGATTAATTATACCATTTCCTCCTTCCTGGAATACAAATGCTTTTATTAAATCTATCCAAAGACAGTAAGACAACAGATTCATTCTTATGGTCATTCATTCAGTTGTGGATTGATAGAGTATTCCTTTCAGCATCTTTGAAGTGTATCTGAACAGCTGCAAGTAGCTGTGACATAAATGAAAGTTCATGTCACCTTAAGCAGAATGAGATGAGAGACAGTCTGTTCATCCAGTTTCAGCTTATCAGTGCACAGTCATTAAATACTAATATTATCTGGAGCACTGTGATAAATACAGAGTGTACTGTGCCAGCTGCAGGCGTCATCAGATGGGAGCATTTTTACAACATTCTGATGCACCGAGGTGAATTATTCCAGAATATTAAGCATTTCATTAGTTCTCATCTTCAAGATACAGCCTTAAAAGTGGCCAGCCTCACAGAAAAAAATCATTATCACCTAATGCAATACTTAGAAATCCGTATTTATGAAGTTCAGTGACTGCCACCATAGAAGAGTCTCAGAAACCTTTGTATAGGTGTCATCGTTCTGCAAGGCTGAAAAGCAGTTGCTTATTTGCATAATGGCATTCACCTCATTGTTGAAAGATTAGGATTGATTTAATGAAAGTGATCATGGGCCGAGAAAAATGCTTTTGCACTGAATTTAAATAAGCAAATCTTGAGCTGAGGTATTCCTCTTTGGCTTCCTAGCACAAGGCACATGGAAAAACATGACTGCCAGCTGTCCTTGGCACCAATGGGCTTCATGGCAGTGAAGATAACTAATAATGTTGTTTCTTATACCCAACTACTTAGATGTCAGTATGCAGGTTACTTTAATCTAGTAAATCAACATGTGCATATACCTAGAAAAAAAGGAGCACTGGAGAATTATTTTGTTTTAATATGGTTTGTCTTGCATAATGCAAAGTGACCAATTTACAGACACGGGAAATGATGAGGGGTAGGAGTAAGTAGGAATGTACCACAAGTGGCTGGGGGATGCAATGCCTTCAGGCTATACAGTTTAGCTAAAATTGATGAAAGTTAAAGGAAAAACCAAAATACAATTAATACATTATGAAGAATACAGACATAAATAATCCATATTTTATGTACCCTTTATATTAAAAATATTTGATTCAAGGGAAAGTTCAGTAAAAAGAAATACTCAGAGTTACCCTGCACATAGGATGCAAGAAAACAAAATCAGTACTTTAGAGATGTAAAGGGTTTGAATATTTTGTAAATGTTTTGGATGACAAAGAAAAGGCAGAGTGCCTGAACCACAGCTGACTGCATTTGATAATGCTCTTTTTCTTCAAAGTGCAACAATTATATGTGAGGAATATGACAAAAAAAAAAAAAGCACAGCAAAGAACACAATTTCTTTCTCCTAGTTACATGTCTCTTTTTTTGTTCAATCCTGCCTTTGTTTTCACACAGGCAGCTTACTGGATTTAGTCAGTGGCCCCCTGGGCAAGCCCTCTACAAATCTATTATGGAAAAAGAGACACTTCCTGAGTTTAGGGGAGTTTGGGTGTAGCTCTGGATGAGGAAGGATTTGGGGTAGGTCCTACTGTCAAAATTTTCATGTGGGGCAAAACTCTCATCCTGTCTGTTTGCACTGACTTTGTCCCTTTCAGCAGTGAGGTCCCATAGCCCGGCCAGCTGGGACAAGGAAGGCATTCACTATGGGTGGCAGGAGGATGCAGGATAGGATGATGGGTGTCTCCCAGCCCTGCAATGTGACAGGGGAGCAGATCCTGTAGGATGTGTGGCAGGGTGGGAAAGAAAACCCAAGTAAAGGCCCACTCTCACAATCTGCTTGGGTCAGCCTGCCTGGGCAGAACTGCATACAGGAGGGCAGAGGTACAGACTGCCAGGGGAGTAGCAATCTCCTCCTGGTGCCAGGCCCTGACTTGGCAACATCTCCCTAGTGTGTTTGTGCAGAGAAGCCCTTGCAGGAGCTAGTCAACCACTTTTGGCAAAATCTGTTTCAGCTTGATACTGCCAAGATGCCCCTGACTAGCTGTGCTTGTCAGACTGAAGCAGCAGCTATGACCATCCTCCTGATGCATGAATTCACTTACATGTTCCTCATTCATTCAGGTACAGATGAAAAACAATAGAAGCATTGAAGAGCTTGTCCATTGTCTGTGTGGTGTGGCAACAGGACAGCTGCTGTTTCCTCAGAAAAACTCACCTAGGACTTGTGTGGCACCAGAGAGTGTCTGGTTTCTGAACCATTCCCACAGATCTCTCCACCCTCCTCACCTCCAGATGCTTACCCAGACTGCCCTTATGTAGGACCAGACCAACCATGGGAAATAGCCACTGAAGAAGCAATTACGGAGTTAATGTTCTCTGTTGTGACTACAGAAACATTTCTGTGCCATGGAAATCAGCAGGAAGGTGCAATTGCAACAGAATATGAAAGATTAGCTAGTATTGGTATGTCAGGGCTTGGGACTTCTTTTCCCCAAACCAGGAAGCATTTATGTGAAGCACCTCTGCTGTATATTAACAGAAGAAATTTATTACCAAGCCAACCCAGTGGGAAGTAAAATCAATACATTAAAGGAGAATGGAGCTCAGAATACATATACCAGGCACACATATAGAAGCTTAGAAAAGAAAATGGATAACAATTGAAATTCAATTTAGGCCCTTCATGACTTACTCTTTCTGGAAAGTGTCATCCACTTCAACATATTCCTTCGTCTTGTTCTCCTTTAATAAGGCTATCATCCTCTACTTGTTGCTTAATTAATTTAAAGGAGGATCTCAATTACTCTTTTCAGAATTTGTTGTCAGGAATGTTTGTCTGCACTTATTTATAGCAACTGATAAATTTTTTTTCTTTAGTTTTTTTCCTGGCATTATCTTTACAATTTGCAGTACACATTTTGGCTAAACACATTCAGCCAAAAGAGTAACACAGATAGATCTAGTCACAAATATATAGGCTAAAATGTACCTTCAATGAGATTGCTCTCAAAAATTAAGCTGTTCAGGAGTATTTATGAAAGTAACTGAATTGTGTTTCTGAAGTCTGGAAATTTGGGAAGGTCATTAATGTGGATTGTCTGCTGTAATGCAATGTAATGTATCACTGTGGACAGAAAATGAATAAATGCTACTAAAAATTGCTCTACTTTTGCATATATTACATGCACAGAAAATTATATCTGTAGAGTATCTGAACATAGTCAGACACTATAGTGATTAGCTGCATATGGAAATCAAACGAGAGTAAATAAAAAAGTACTGTGTGCTATTATTTTCCTGCTTCAGTGCTTGACTTTCTGAAGGAAACATGTGTGGACAGATATGTATGAGAGAGCTATCCAAGTTAATTTTCAAATCACAGCCCCCTGAGCACATTAATTTACTGTGCTATGGTGTTTCTGTGCAACAACTGAAAAGTGCACATACCTAGTTTAGTGTGAGGCTAACTCAGAGTTGTCTGTGCTTGCTTAGTCCTGCAGGCACATAGATGCACTAGAAATCATCTCCAGAAGTTTTCAAGGAGCAAGGTGGAACCCACGGGGTTAATATTTTACCTTTTAGTTATTATTTGCACTCTTTACAAAGCATCATACAGGAAAAATTAAGAAGTGGAAACATAATTTACCATACTACATTTTACTAAATTGTCTGTGGATTAAAACAACAACAACAACAAAATCCCAAGGAAGTGTTACAGCTGCAGAGCTCAGAAATATTTCTCAGTGTACTGATCAGCTCATGTTTATCGTCAAGAAATACTGTAGCACTGGCTGTAATACACTGAATAACACAAGATCCAGCTTGAGCAGTGTGAGAATCTCATCCTCCTGCACAGGGAAGGGAAGGGAAGGGAAGGGAAGGGAAGGGAAGGGAAGGGAAGGGAAGGGAAGGGAAGGGAAGGGAAGGGAAGGGAAGGGAAGGGAAGGGAAGGGAAGGGAAGGGAAGGGAAGGGAAGGGAAGGGAAGGGAAGGGAAGGGAAGGGAAGGGAAGGGAAGGGAAGGGAAGGGAAGGGAAGGGTGAACTGATATGAAAAACATACAGAGCACAAACATTAGGCTGGATTTGGAGAGCTGCAAGTTATTTTATGAGCATTATATTTTGTAATTTAAATTAAGATTTTGAGATCTCAGATAGCTTACATTAAGTGGCTGAAAAGATTTGCAGATAGTTTAGTCTCAGTCTTTACCCTCATGTGCAGGCCAAGCGAGCAGTGTTGCAACCTGGTGATTAGCAGAAAGGCAGTTCCTCTGTTTGGCTCTGTAGCCTATAACTTTGTGCCTAATGAGTGGCTGATTCTCCTGTTGATGTACCCTGTAAGTTTTATGCTTGGTTTTGTCAGATGAGGCTCAAATGAAGGAGTATTCAGAAATAAAGGGATCATCTACTACACTTCATTAGATTTTATTCTGATCTTTTGTATTGAGACAATAATTTAATGCCTGATTCACGTGTTTCAATATCCCTTCCTACACTAGTGGAAAACAAGCAGGAGAACTCTGATTATGGTTGCCAAACCTTCTTTTGAATCCTGCTGACTTCTTGATCTGGGTGATTTACTCTGTAAATGAGTGCTGGGTAATAAGTTGTATGGAAAATAATCCATTTTATCAGTGATAGATTCCCTGCCTTGTCGTTTCATCAAGAAAATTTTCTTGGCTGGATTAACAGCAAACCCTTTTGCTGAAGAATAATTTTTATAGCTTTTATAGATGAACATCACCTTCTCAGACCTTCAGTTCTTTGAAAATGTCAACAACAATTGAATAAGAAAAAGCTGGCTGTGCTGTCTACTGTAATTTCCAAAAGGCTTTCAGTGAGGTCCTTCACCAGAAGCTTTTAAGGAAGCAAAGCAGCTCTGTGGCAAAAGGGAAAGTTCATCCATGGATAAATAATTTACTAAAAGAAAGGAACCAAAGGGTGGGAGCAAATGGTCATTCTTCACAGTGAAGTGAGATTGTAAGGGGAATCCTGCAAGAAATCCTTACTAGGACTGGTGCTTTTCAAAGCTGTCATATAGGAAATAGAAGTGGGGTAAGGAGCGAGCATATTGATATATATATACACATATATGAAAAGATGGGTTGATTGCTTCCCACGGCAGCAAAAGTTCTGGGCTATGACAGATGCTGCCATGAAAACTATCCATGCTTGCTATCAGTATGCAGTCTAAGGCAAAGCAAGTATTAACAGTTGCCAGGAAAGAAAGAAAGAAAGAGAAGACTAGACATCATCATGATGCCACTGTATTTGTCTATGATTTCTCATTCTTTGTATTCTGCATGCAGTTGTGGTCTTTCTTCATCAAAAAGGTGTAGAAAAACTGAAAAAGTTTCAGAAAAGGGCAACAAGAATGATCAAAATTATGAAACTGCTTTGGTATGAGGAACAACAAGAAAGAGGGAACAAAACAGTCTAAAAAAGACAAGGAAATGGCAGAGATGGAGACTTCCCAGAATTTTATGAAATTATGAAAGTCATTGAAAGGGGATCAACTCCTTCTGGTAGAGGAATGGGGCACTGGCAGATGAAAGTAGGAGGAAACAGGTTCAGCTGACAGCACAGGAGGTTGTTCCATCCTGAGGGTGTCCTTGGGCTGTGAGTTCCTGCTCACGGACATCATGGATGTTCAAAGTTTGCATGGACTCAGGAGGCACAGGACAAAGTCATGGGAAAGAGCTTTGCTAAGTATTACAGAATGCTGTGAGTCACTTGCAATCACTGCTAAAGACAAGGCACTACCTCAAGAACCCTTCTGCTCTTATGTCGTAAATAGCAGCTTTACATTTTAAAAAAAAAAAAAAAGAAAAAAAAAGAAAAGAGAAGAAAAGCAGAGCTTTTTTTTTTTTTCCTAGGATAAGTGGCTCCTGATCTGGAATTTGGAAACAGAAACCTACAATGAAAAGACAAAGATGTTGTTTGACCCTTTACATTTGAGCCTGGTGTAAGACCCTTCCAACTCAACTTCCTTTGTTTGTACCAGGTAAGAGTACTCATGGGAAACCCATTTATCTGAGTAAAAGCCATGGTGGCCACTATGGTTCCTCAGCGTGTTTCCACCACTCAGCTGTAGTACAATACAATGCTATTAAAAGCATTCGGTTTTTCAATAAAGGTGGGACTTCTTTGGCCAAACCACATAAGACTGAATCAGCTTGGAAGTTATCAAAATGTCCTGATCATTTTTATCACTCCTATTCAGCTCAGCTCACAGTGCTCTCTATCTTTTAGAAATTATCAAAGAAAATACAATTGTTTAAAAAAATACTGAACATCATTTCAAGCTGCACAGGAAAACAGATAATAATATGAATTGGAGTAAAGCCAAGCTCCTACTTAGAACTAAAAGCAACCCAAGGCTAACTTGGTTGGTTACACTAAGTGCTAGACTGTGTTTAACACTGTGTTTTAGCTGCTATTTGTTAGCCCAATATGTTTCCTTTGAGAAGGAGAAACTTTGGTCTGATCAATTCCATTGCTGCTAATGATGGGCAAGGGATTTTAGAAAGCATCCCCCGGGTACAGAGAGCACTGCTGGGCTGTTTGCTTCCTCCCAGAGTTTTCCTGTGGAAGGGTACAATATAATTCTTTGGTTTTAGCAGTTAATTTGCATCTGTTGCTGTCTCTCATCTGTTCTTCCCCATGCCTGAGACTGTCATACTTTGTCCTTGGCATAATGGGTTTCAGCGAGTGTGTGTGATGTCATGAAGAGGATTATTAGGTCCTAAATTATGACAAGTGAGAGCAGATGAAGTCTTAAAGCAAAAGATCTTATTTCCCTGAAACAGTACTAAAATGAAAATAAATCAGAGAAGAAATTAAAGAAATATGAAATAAGAGGTATAGACAAAATTGTTTATAATTAGTTTGGGTTTTTTTCTTTATAGACCAGATGTTCTTTGCACCTTTTGTTAAATAGACCAATCATTCCTCTGTGAAACAGTCTCTTAGAAAATAGTCAGAAAGCCTTTTTGGGGGTTGCTGTTACATATACCAGCAGAAGAACAAGTACATAAGGCAGCAATCCCAAATAGCAAACCACTGAGGCTCTTTTCAGCACTTTCTGGTACTGGAATTGACTATGTGGGTCCCCACTGTACTACAGACACAAAGAAAACCTCCAGCAGAGCCTGGCATGCTGCCTGGGAAGTTGCCTTCACCCATGTTGCATCTGGGATGGGGCAGGTGTGTGCTCTGTCAGCATGACCCAGATAAGTCTTCATGCAAGGCATTGAGTGTCTGGCTCATAGGACCCAGCAAAGTTCAAGTATGGGCAAGATACTTTATTCCTAAACTCAGTCAAAACTTGTGTTTTCATGTCCAAAAGATGACATTTAATAGATTTATACACTTAAGTCTAGATGCTTTTATGATAGAATTGAAAAGTATCCAAGTAAAATTTTCCTGACTAGGCTAGGGGATCTGCAGAGTTAAGACTGGGATAACTTGCCCAAATGCTTTTTGTGGCTCTCTGGGACACATCAGAGCAGGTGTGGAATGGGTACAGGAGACTTTTAACCAGGTGTAGGATTAGATCTCTGCTTTTTCTGAACCAGTGGAAAATATTTTCTTTACTGAAAAGATGAATGCAGAAAACATGAATTCCACCTGACAAATATTTGTAGTTGCTGGATAGTTTCTATTTTTGAAGCTGAGTGAATAGAGTATAAATTCTGTATTTGTGGTAGCAGGGTAGTACTAAAACATATTGTCCTAGTTCAGCAGGAGGGACCAGTTAACAGTGCGTGTGGGGTGATCAAAGCTGTGTATTCTACCCCTTCTATTCATTCCCCAAGGACAATGGACCCTTAGCAGCAGCTGCCCAGGGAGCCATTATCACCTTCACACCCAGCCTGAGGGGGCGGAGCTGCTAATGGGCCATCAAAGTTCAACACCCCCTGGCTCCCAGAGTTAATCACCCATTGTGAGAGTCCCTGCCCAGGGGGAGGGACTGGGTGCTCCCTGAGGGTACATAAGTGGTGGGTAAGAAGACCTCAGGAACTTCTCATCGGATCCAGAGGAGCAGCAGGACCTCAACAGGAGGAGATCACTGCTCTCGCCCAGACTACAGCCATCACCTGCACCAACAGGTTTTTCACTTCCTTTTGCTCTGGACTTGGGGGAACCACAGGGGTCTCAGCACAAGGGCAAACAAACCCCCTTGGGTTTGTGCCCCAGGACACTGGGTTATACTGCTGGATTTTTGTGAGTTGAAAGCAATTTCCCTTTTGTGCCAGTGTATGTATTGTAATATTATTATTAAATTTTAGCTCTGACTTATAATCTCTCTCGTGGTGAGTTCATTTCCCCTGCTGGTTCGCCTTTAAACCAGCACACATATTGAACACTTTGATTGTAAAGTTATGAGTAATCTCCTCAGAACAAGGATGTTGGTGTTAGAGGTGTGACTGGGCACCCACATTCAAGCCCTGCTCTGGGAAAGAATGTAAAAATAGCTAAGCTTTTTTGGGGGAGGTGGCTAATACTTGGGTAATTCAAGACTTTCTTTGCCCAAATCTTTCAGCCTTGCTGTGGATGTCTAGTGCACTTATATGAGTTTAGATCAGACTCCTGTTATATTCACTGGGGCTACACTCAAGTGCCCAAACCTGGGTACCTATGGCCACCTGAAGTGCCTAGGAGTATCCTGGCCAACCTCTGCTGCTCCTCCAGTGTACTGTGGGTCTCCTGCCTGGTTTGTATCTACCAGAGCTGTGTGGTCCCACAGGTAACCTCAGGCATCTTAGAAGGTTTACAAGTTGTGCTGGTTTGGGCTGAGACAGCTAATTTTCTTCATGGTAGCTGATGTGAACCGGCATTTATTAGCAATCACAGATAAGCTCCTCTGAAACAAGGGCTATGTGAGACATAAAAGGTTATTTTTTAAAAGATATTTTAAAAGTACAGGGTTTGGGGGTGTGTGTGTGTGCGCAACACAGGACAACAAAGCACACACACTTGCTAGCTGAATTACACTTGAGTCAGGGGCCCTAGCAGGATTCATGTAGTCTCCATTCTCTATTTTGTCTATGCATAATCCTACTTTTTCCTAGTCCCATTACCCTCCTTCTATTTATGAAAGAAACTGTGCTTAAAACTCTCCAGGGAAGTGTAAATCACTGTAGCTTGCTTGAATTTGATGAAGTTAGAGGAATTCCTATTAGGGAAGGATTTTGCCTTTTCATCTTCATCTGTCATGAATTCCTCCAGTTCTCTTTGCTGTAAAACCCCAGAGGTGCAAACTTATATGCTCAAACAATATTGTGTTGTTTATTCAGATGGTTAAGATTTATCTGTTTATTATAAATGACAGATTTCTGTTCAGAATTTATTAGGCCTAAAGGTTTTGAGGAAAAAATATTTTCTTTGATATTTTGATTAATTCTGATGTGACATGAAAATTGTCATGTGTCTTCCATACAACATGCTGCCTTATTAGATGAAATAAAGACTTGGAGAGGAGTAATGAATGTGTTGTCTAAGAGTAAATGCACTGATGTGGAAAAATATTCTTTGTGGAACAGAGGCATCACAGCCTTTAAGGCATAATTTTTTGGCACATAAAATACAGGATCACTTTTTCCCTTTCAGTATAATAGAATCTTGTCAGGAATTATGAGGCATAGTTTTTCTTTTTCAGCTTTTAGCACATTGCTAAAGAAATGGAATTTTTGCTAATGACAGAGGCAATGGCTAATACTTCACTATGCATGAAAATAACAATAAGATTGGACAAATCTACAAAAGCTATTGTTAACAGAGCTGACAATAGTTGTTAATCTTAACATTTGTTTTGCAGCTGGCGAACTAAAAGATATTTTCCACTTCCCTTTGAAGATGTGTCTATGAGATTCATTGGAGCACTATGGTAAATGGAAAAGAATGAACTAAAAATGGGATGGTACAACGTAAATTGTCTGAAAGGCTTAAGAGAAGAGAAACCTTCCAGTAGTCTCCTTATAACTTTGGCCTGAGCATCTTTAAACTGAGCTCAATGCACATGTGGCTCCCAGTATATGTTACCGGGAAATACAGCATAGTGGTAACAGCATTCTCTTGTCTGTTTGATTGCTGGAATTATTTCTGCCTTTCCCTGCACATCCATGGTGCCCACAGCATCACCACTCATTCTGATAGGAAAGGCAGCCCTTCCTTCATGAGGTTGGGTGGCCACTAGTGGCAAGTGTCACTGGTGGGAGGTGAGATACCCAGGCTCTGGACATGATGCCTGAGCACAGCAGTGCTCAGCTGCCACAGTGGGACCATGGAGCCCTGGGAGGCTGGAGGCTCCTGTGCCGCTGCTGCTGTGTAGCTGTGACTCAGGCTTTGTTTCCTGAAAAATGGAAATTATGGAGAAGGCTGAAACCTGCAATTTCTCAAAACTGTTTCAGTCTCCTTCTTGAAAATTTTAGTTTTCCCTGCTGCTTCTGTTTGAGACTGTAAGAGAAGGGGAAGTTGAAGAATGCAGAATGGGGAGAAAAAGCATGCTGCCCCTGTGATGCCAAACCATTGCATACAGTAGCTATAGAGGGGCCAAAGCCAGTTTTTATCCACTGGACACACACATAAGAAGATGAGACTTATAACAGGGCAAAAACTTGCCACCAACTATTAATTTAGGAAGACTAAAATATAAGTGCTACAAATCCAGCATAGAACATATGGGGAAGTCTCTCAATCTAGCAAAACTGTCACTGCAGTTAAAATAATATGTGAGAGGTCACCGATTATGAATGGAGGCTGAGAAATATTCCCCCAAGTGCTGTTCTGAACTGGCAAGAATTTGGCAGGAGGCATTGATTAATGCTATTGCACACTAGCTCCTGTTGAGAGCTTATATGTTTTTAGCAGCAATCTGGTAGGAAAAAATAGAGGACAAGAGGCAAACCTATTCTCTGAGAAAGTCTTATAAAAGTAAAGGTGGAACCCCACAACAAATCTCTCACAGGTTTACAAATGCTTTAGAAAAACCTTGAGAGTCTTATTGTAATGTAGGATTATTTACAGCATTAAGGACACTGAAGGGCAACAATATGCACAAATGGGACTCCACATTTTAGGACCACACAGTGATGTAACAAATTCAGTGACTTGTTGGAAAAGTGTCTCATAAAATGTTGGCAAAGTCATTTAATTTTAAAATCGCCTTCCTTTTGTGATAGATGTACTTAATTGTTGGGGGTTTTTTCTTTGTTTTTTTTTTTTCCTGGAGAAATGACACATTTCTATCAATTAAACATGAATTTTAGAACATGGATTTCAGTGGAAAAATAAAAAAGAAGACATTGAACCCATTATATCCGAGTTTGACCAAAAATCTGAAAACCAGGTTTTGCACAAATAGCAGGAATGGAAAATGGAAGTGAAAAGGCAGAGGCCACTGGCATCAATGTTACAATCTACAGCACAGTCAGTTAATTTATAAGAGAAGAGGAAAAATAATGAAAGGAAATCAAATTAATTGTCAGTTGTCAAACCAGCTCATAATGAAGTGTGAGTAGACCAAAAGATGTGGAGGTGTTTAAAGGCATCTCCAGTAATAAACTGGCATCAAAAGCTGAGTTTTGTTTTGATCAGGAAGCAAAATACTCAGGAAACTTCTTGATAGACTCATGCATGAATCCAAGTGGTAAGGGAGCAGTAATGCACAGGTATGTACACGGTCCTTTGCATAAAACCATCTCTGAGTGTTTTACCTCTTTCTCTCCTTCAAAACACTGTGCTGCTCAACCTTCCCACAGGCCAGCAAAGCCATCTCAGGTCATAACAAGGGATGAAGATGCACAAGGATTGAGCACGGAAGTGCATGCCTTGGGTTGAAAAATCTCATCAGTAGTGCAATGTCCCATTCAAAGAAACCATGATTTTAGTTCTCATAATCTTATTCCTTTTAAAATGTTAGATGGCTTCAGTCACTTTCTGCTATGGCTCTTTTATCTTGCAGAAAGTGCAAGGGCTGAAAACAGTTTTAGGAACGAGGGGAAATGTTTCCTTTTTACAACCACTTCCTCATTTTTCTCCCATCATCTCTCTGTCCTGAGCAATCCTCAGGATGTGCCATGGAGACTTGAGAATTATCATGCAATTTTTTTATTCCCTCCCCCTGTCCCCAGCTATTTCAACAGTAAATTGTACATAAAAGTGTTCGACTTCAGTTCAAATGGGATTGTTCACACTTTTGTGGTAAAGTTCAGACTTCCCAGGACTTGAAATGAGGAGATGCAGCAGGGTCTCAGGGTGCCACTTTTCTAATGCTGACCCTCCCCCAGGGACAGGGCTGAGTGGGAGATGCTATGTTAGGAAAGCCTGCAGGGCTCCTTAGGTGAGCTGTTGGCATTGAACCAGCTGGGGCTCATCCTGGGGACAGGGCACAGCTCCTGGCCTCTTCCCTGTGGCACAGATCCTCCACCAACCATCCCCTAACATGGGCTCTTACTGGCCCCATTAGTAAGGGTGGCTATGATAATTAATGAACTGCAGTTCCTGGATTGTTCCAGGACTCAGTTAAATACAGGCACAAAATTAGCAGTGGCAGAACTGCCCTAGTAAGGTATACTGAAATATCTCAAAAGGTATTTGAGTGTTCTTTTGTACCAGCTATGCTGCAACTTCAAAATTAGACTAGTATGAACATTTCCATGCTGTTTTGGGGTCTGATCTGAAAGTTCCTTGCTGAAATGGGAAGATTTGCACATTATTGTGCTTTGGATGAAGACTGCCTTCTGCTGCTCACCATTTTTCAGCTTTCAGTACTGAAAACCTTGGGTTGGGGGGGATGGTGGCTCACTTTGATGGATCCCCAAACTCCTCCATTCTGTTGGATTTTGTTTGATTTAGACCTTGCTGGATGTACTTTCCTTAAATAAGAATAGGGAAATGTAGTGCCAGACATACTATTTATTTGTCAGCGAAAGATGCAGTAATGAAAACAGCGTGGAGTTTGCAGGAGGAAAAGCCCACATGGTGTCAGGGAGCCTGTGTCTGTAAAACTATTACTGGGACAAGTTGCTGCTGCAGAGGTGAAATCACCATCAAGGCTGAAAGCTCTGTGAGCTGCCCATCTTCCAGGGTGGAAAGCAGACTTAGACAATATATTTTCATTGGCAACTTCAAGGAACAAGATGAAGAAAATGCATAGAGGTGGCAGAATTCTGTGAGGACAGCTTGCCCTGGTGAAATAACGAAGGAAGGGAAAAACAACGGAAGCTAAACCACAGCTAGTTCCAGCTAGAGGATCTAATTAAACCAAGCAGGAGGAAGTTCAGAGCAGCAGTATGTCTCAGGCACTGACTGTTTGTTAACTAGGAACATCCAATTCTCACAGAATCACCTGGAGAAAAGGTTTTTCAGAGCCACAGCTAATGTTCCAAAAGTGTTTCTTTAAAAGCTGACAGCTGGAGTAAGTAACAGACGGTGAAAGTACAGTGAATTCAGAAACTAAAACCAGAGGGCAAAATGGGAATTATAAACGCTGGTACCAAACATTCTTGACGGGTGAGATTCAGTCAGCCGTGGATAATAAGCACACTGTTGCAAGTCCCCGTTGCATTTCAGGACTAAAGTTTGAGCAAAACATTGTCCTTTGGAGGGCAATGTATGTGAGAACCGTATGTCATGCAAGGAGAACAGCTAGTCTTAAGAAACTGGCTCAAGGGAATTCTGAATTTCTAATAAGTGATCTGGAACAAAGCAGAGAGATAATGAAGCAAAACCCCAAGGAAAGATCTCCCTCTGCATATGTGTGCTTGTGTTAGCCTGCAGTTGTTTTGCCATAAGCTTTGTAATGATTCTCACATGCTGAAGCTCCAGGTTCAAAGAGTAGACACAGTTAAAAAGTAAGAAGGACAAAGAACAAAAAATGAGCAGGCATAGTGTGATTAGAAAAGATGAGAACACCTTGTGGAGCTCAGAGAAGGTAAAGAAAATAAGGTATTCCTTTAACATGCAGCACAGTGTAGAGCAAATGGGATGGGAGAATGAGAAGGGTGAAGCTGCTGCTGTTAAGATACAGACCCAGAGTCAAAAGGAGGATCTATGTCAGATAGTTTCTAAAGTATGAAACTCTGATTCAGAAAACCCTGTCAATTCATTTCTTCCCTCCAGAAATGTCTCTCATGCAGGCTAGAAAGCTCCCTTGGTACTTAGATGTCTCCTTTGTTCCAAAGGCCTGACCTGAGCAGGACTTCTTTGCACTGAATGACAGGCCTTGGTTCCTGCCAGCCTCATGCTTTACAGCACAGCTGAACAGCTCAGACAGATGAGCCAGTGGTAGAATTTGGTAAGTCCTGGAGAGTATGAGGCTGGTTCCAGGGATTGCATGCTCACTGACTTGCCCTTATCTGCAGGTCTGTGTGAGTCCTGGGTTGGCAAGCCAAGGAGATCAGCTCCATGTTTTGGTTGTCAGGAGGAAGACCCCTGGAAGGTGGCTTCTAAACTGAACTCGTGTGGTCATCAAAATTTGTGCTGGAGGTAAGGGTGACATTTTCTCCCCAAAGGCTTGCACAGCCTTCTAGTGCTTGATGGAAGTGGGATTAGCTTTGCTAGACTTCTGTTGTCATCCTGAACAGTGAAGAAAACCCACTAATAAGATGAGTAGGCTAATAAACTTGACAAAAAATAGCTTTGAGTGCAGGAGATGTTTATACTTAAAGGAAGAGAAAGGTAGCCTCTGTGATTTGGCAGCATTCAGGCATTTTGCTGAGGCAGAGCAGGTGCTTCTAGAGATCTCATGCTCCAAATGTATTTCCTGAGTTCCCATGTAAGTCTGTTTTTCTCTGCAGCCAAGACCCACATCACAGAATCAATCTCACAGAATCAATCTCACAGAATCACACAGAATCATTTATGTTGGAAAATACCTCCAAAATTATTGAGACTAACCTTTGACCGATCACCACCTTGTCAACTGGGCCATAGTACTAAGTGCTACTTCCAGTTGTTTCTTGTACACCTCCAGGGATGGTGACTCTACCACTTCCCTGGGCAGTGAGTTCCAATGCTTAACAACCCTCTTCATGAAAAAATGCTTCCTAATGTCCAACATGAACCTCCCCTGGTGCAGCTTGATGTAAGACCCTCTGATTTTTACCATGGCAGACAGGCAAAAATGATTAACACCAGACTTCTGCCTTGGGGCTGGTGTCAGCTGGAAGAATATCAAATCTGGGGACAAAGGAGAAGCAGAAAAGAAATATTTTTTCCCCAGAATGATTTATCATCAGCTATTTGAGTCTGACCAGATGTCTGCAATCTTGGAAGCTGTCTTGAGGAAGGGGAATTTATTTATTTAAAGAAGTACAAAACTTTTCACAGTGGGCTGTACTTGTTAAAGACAAGACTAACTGAGGAGCTGCCTGGCTTGGATGAGTGCTCACCTACGTGTGCATGTGCAGCCTAAGAAGATTCCCTCTTCTTCCCTGTTACTCAAACAAGCAGTTGCCTTTGCTCTGGGACAAGTAAAGGATTTCATGATCCAGAAGGATTAAAGAAACATAATAACAAAAAAGTGATCCCAACCCTGTAGTTTAGCATTTACTAGGAAGTGGGACAGCCCTGGAATTTGCCTTAGCCCATACTGGCATTTTATATTTATATCATGGAATGAAACAGTGAAACAGTTTTGGATGCTGGTGCCAGAATCCAGGACATCCCTATGGAGAGTAAGTGGTTAATGTGAGCTGTTTGGAGTGTGACTTTTGTGTTTATCACTGCAGCGTGTGTCACATAGCGGGGGTAGGGGGGTGGGGGGGGGGGGGCGGGATCTACTGCGTCCCCCAACCCTAAACTCCTCTCCTGGGGAGGGTCCCAGAAATAAGGCTGCTGTGGTTGAAAAGAGGGGAAAGCTGTGATTCAGAGAGCTCTGTCCTGGCAGATTGTTTGTGAAAACATGCTCTGAGAATGCCTGTTGAACCACATTCCCAAAATACTAAACAAGAGCAAACAGCTAGTACCTGGCCCCAAGTGAGGTACTGAGTTATCTGAATGGAGTAAACTGAGCCCAGACAGAAGCTTTACTGGAAGACCTCAGAGGATTATATAGTCAAGTGGAGATACCTCAGGCTCTCTGGTGTGGGATTGAAATGCCAGTTAAGTTGGGTGTATCAATACCTAATTTTAGAAGCTAGGCTTTCCAAAAGATGTCAAAAATGCCTGCCAGAACTCTCTAAGAACAGGAGGAAAGTAAACCTAGATGTGAAAACAGGATTCAGAGTAGATGTCAGGTTAAGCATAAGGTCAAACCACATATGCAAGGCACCTGGAGGGGCTGAAATCCTGCAGCACCAAGGGCACCAACACCAACATCAGTGGGGATGCTGAATACCCCATTCTCTGCTTGGGAGAGGGTCCGATGTCTGCTCCTGAAAAGGAGGGACCTCTATTTATCTAGTGACTTGAAACTAAAGAACTAATCCCGCAAGTGTTCATCCCAAGTGCTGGGTAACCCATTTCTGTATCTGCACTGTGGGTAGCATGTCTCTTCCATGGACCCCTTGGATGGGCAGTGCATCTTCTTCTGCCTTGTCTCTGGCCCCATCTCCTCTTGCTCCTGTCTGGAGTCCACGGCTGGACGCTGGGTCTGGGACACTGCCCATGTCAGGGGTGATTGATGGGTCCCATACCCAGCCCCAAATCTGCCCATCATAGTCCAACCCTGTGGGACTGCAGCTGTCAGTGAAGGTAGGGTCTGTGCTGGTGACCCCCTTCCTCCCAGATCCATCAGCTAACAGCTGAGGCCATTACTGGCTGCCCCAAAGGGAAATGAGGCTGTCCAGAGGAACTTGGCCTTGGGGACCACATTGCTTGGCACAGGCTGCAGCTGACATGTAGGATAAGGGCACTGCTAAACAGAGCACCTGCATCTCTCAGGGGAGGCTGAGATGGGGCAGCATCTGGGCACTGTCCCAGTCTTGGAGGATTCCCGCATTGTGGGTGTTTAGCTCCCTGTCAGCCATTTGGTAGTGGCCAGAAGGGAGGCTCAGCTAGAGGCTGCCATGACTTTTCAGCTGGGTAGAGAGAACCAACTCTTCTGGACAAAACCTGCCCTCCATTCCAACTCTCCTGCCCTCAGCCACAAATGGAATCCAACGCTGTGGCAATCCAATAAACCACATCCACGAGCAGGGTGAACTGGCTGAGAGGTTAAATGATTCAGTCTATCTCATTGCTCCTCAAATCACTGGTATATCACCCTTGGCACCCTAAGTAAGAGCCAAATAGAAACTTGCATGGTTCAGTGACTACAGCTAAGCATCAGTCTGATGGCTGTTGTGGGGCCTTGGGATGAGCTACATGTCTCAAAACCAGCCTCTGACAGCTGCAGGGAACAGCACTTCCTTAGGCTTCATAAGTAGGAGCTCTGTCAATCTGTGCCTCTGAAAAAAAGGATATGTAGTTGTTATCCTGTCATCTCCTGAGACATGACACATCTCTATTTGCCTAGTGATTGCTCCCTGTGTTTCTGACAGGTCCTGCTAAATGAGTGTCTGGCTTCCCACAGCCACTCTGAGGGACTGAAGAGGTCATGACACCCCTCTGCAATTAATGATGGATACTTGCTTGCACCTAATTAGATCAGTAAAGCAGAAACCAGTGCATGTTATTGTTAAATCCTTATGGACAAAAAGCATGTTTTGGAAGAAAAAATACCTCTTCAGGATGTCCACCACCAGGGTGATTCTTTCTCTGACTCAGCATTACTGTCCTCCTGTTGACAGAACAATCTGCCCAGTTCTCACCAAAGGAATTAAAGAGGATGGATACCTGTCTCAAACACTGTTAAGGCCACAGAAGGGAGGAATTTGTGACAGGAGGGTGCTAATCCTGGGCCTGGCAGAGGCAAGATCTGGTTAGCACATCCTAGTTAACACATCTGGACAAAATCTGTCCACTGTGACATACTGTCAGAAAAGATCAATTGCTTATATGGATACCACTAGTCAAAGTTAGATCATCTCAAGTTATGGGACAGATGCCATCTGTGACCACCAATGGCAACCAAAACACCCTGAATATGCCTCTGTAGATACACAGAGTTGGACTGTATAAAGGTGGTACTCTTGTCTGAGTGTTAGGAAGATAAATTCAATGATCTCAGACCTAGAGGGCGGTTAACAAAGCTTGGGAAGAAGGATGTATCACTGGTAGTGGATACAAAGAATACAGAATTTAGGAGCCACAAGGACATTAGGCAGAACTTCCAAGGTAAGGATGAAACTAAAAAAAAAAAAACAACTGAAAACTGTGCTGAAATCAGCTTCAACTGAATAAAAGGTAATTCCAGCAGGAGGAGATGGTAACCGGATTCACGGCCACCAACCCAAGAAATACTGACTCAAAAGAAGAGAAAGACTGAATGTGCAGACTAAGTAGCATAAGAAGTGAATTATTTAACTAAGAGAATATAAAATACTCTTTCTGTGCAGAACTATGATCCAGGCCCCCCACTACATCACTGGGAAGCCCAGGGTAAAGAAGGACCAACTGGACTCTGCTGGATCCATGGATTATGACTTTCTCCCTCTCCCACCCTCTCCATCTGCCTTTTACTACTTCTCTATATATCACATTTATTGTTAAATAAAAATCCATACTGCTGAATTTGGTGTATGATCTCATTTGCATCTTAATTTAGGAAGCGCTACCTGTCACTAATTGGATCTTAACAGGGAACAAACACCAAAAATTACAAAAGCAGTCCAAAAGCGAATGAAATTTTCTCAACAACTGTCGAATTCATTAGCTGGAAGCGATTTTGTAACTAATACAGCTCCCCCTTGATCGACTTCCTCTGGCAAGCATAGTGGCCCTGGAAGGCTCCACCAGACAGGAAGAATGGGCAGCAGGTCCACAGAATCAAACAGTTTGATGACTGGGTTGTGCAAGTGACTGTCATCTGTGAGAGGAGGATGTTTTCCATTTTATCCTTGGCAGCTGAAGCTTTGCTGGACGATAACCACATCGGAAACACGAGGAATTTCAAGGACTTCAGCTTTTGCTTTTAAGCATTTTGAGTGATGTGTGCTCTTGTGAAGATCAGATTTGGATCTGCATTTTCTTGAAGCTCAAGTAGGGCTGAGCATCTCCAATCAGGAAAAGTAATCCCTTTAATTTAAAAATACAGCTAGAGGTTTGTTTACAATAGAGGGATCCCAAGCTCTTCAATTTATAGGTAGCAATGATGAATGACCACTTGACTTTTTTAATGTAATGCATGGTTTTCCTAGCACCTGTGTCTACCCAGTGAAACACAAATCACAAAATTCAAGAGCTGAAGCTTGGGTCCTTATGAGTCTTAGGTCTACAGCTTTATGCCATTCATGATGAAAATACAGTTGTCACACTAAGAGGCTGAAAACTAAACCAAGAAGTGGTTTCAGCCGCATAATGTTCATTATTAACACTAAATATATGAAAAGGAAGTATTTAACATCTCGGCCCAGCTACTGAAAGATACCTGCACACACCTACATCAAAAAGCTTGTTCTACTACAGAGGAACTTCCTCTGAAATACAGCAGTACCAGAAAACCGCATATTCTATTGGGAAATGACATTGTTTTATTTGAAACAATCAGAAGACAAAAAGTATTGTTTTTCGGCTCCTATTACTGCTCCAAAGGATTCTGAATAGTGAAATGCTCAAACCCTTTATTCAGTTTCTTTCTCATGAAGGAAACAACAGTCCATGTTACAGCACTCCCATCACTTGCTGGCACAATGACATGCTGTTGCACATCAGAAATGGCTTAAAAACATAGAGCAGCATGGAGAACAGGTTTTCACCAGCTAAGCATTCTCATCCAAACATCTAAAATTTTTCATTAACTGCTGTATAATTAAATAATGAATAAATTCCTCTTATTTAGTGTATTCATGGTTGCTTGATGACTGTGAGGTGGCAAAGAAAACATTAATGTTTTTTTTCTGTTGCTTGTCTTCTAACACTATCAAAGTACCCCAAGAAAAGAGAATGTATTTGATGGCATCACTGAAATGCAATGTATCTTCATGTGTATTCTTCTGCTGAGATGTCAGAGGTTGAGTATAGCTCTTTGCAAGCAAAGAAAAGCAGCATGAAAACTATGGTGCTAAGAACTAAATGGAATTGTCATCTCTGAGTTCAGGTGCCCCTGTTGAATAAAGGCATTTCATGCAGCTCAACCTGTAGCTGGTCTGTAGCTTCACCATGTGCAATCTTACATTGCAATACAATCTTATTTCTTAACACTAGGAAATCCCACCCCTCTCCATGTCTGGGAGAATGCTTCTTTTGGAACCCACACAGTGAACATTCAGTCTTCTGAAGTACTGAAAGGGTCAAGTCAATGTGAATGCTACAAACCCAAGTCCTTTCCATTGCTTTTATTCTGATTATTTCCCCAGTATTTTGACAGTGAGGTGAAGATGAAAATGATAGATAATATTCTGGGCCTAATAATGCCCTGTGTCGGTTATAGACAAACATCTAAATTAGTGCTTAATTAGCACTATGAGATACCTACCTGATATGGATGTTGTTTAAAACAGCATGTGCTCCCACACCTCAAGGGCTTCAAGAATAGTATCTCCTTCCTTTTTGCACACAGAAGGCATAAGAGGCATTGAAAACAGTGCACACACACAAGGCAGGCTGCTAATGTCACATTTGCAGGGACAGCATTCATACACTGACTTCACCTCTCTTGCTGTGTCTGCTGCAGAAGCTGGAAACATTTACTGATATCACCACACACTGACTCTTGCCATTCAGACTTTCAGCATTAAGTTTATCCTGAATTGGTTAAGGGCATGAGCACCAAGTTTGTTCCTTGTCCCTGCTACTCCTGCTATAAAGCCAGAGGGATATCTACAGAACAGAGATTCTCACTGACATGCTATTGCTTAGCTTTGGTTTTAAGTGTTGAATTTTCAGTTGCTCTTACAGAAAATTAGGAGAATAGCCAAATTACAGTCCTCCTAGTCCAGAGTTTCAGTTAATTTCTGTGGATGTCAGTTGCTTCCCCTGAGGGACTCTGCCACAAGGGTTTCTCTGCCATGAAAAAACTGAAGATACAAGCTTATTCAGAAATGCCTATTCAGAAATAATGTTATCTTGAGGACACACTGTAGTTACCTTCAGGCATATGACAACTGGAGGGCTACCCCACATCCCCCTCCTGCCAGAGCAAGGCATAAAAAATCCCAAGGAATGGTCTTTCTTTTCCTGTCATGCAGTTTAGAAAGGCAGAAGTAATTAAAAGAACATATGGAGAAACGCACAAAGTTGCCAAACCTAACTGTTCAAACAGCATTGTATAAAAGCCTGAAAGGTCTGCACAAAGAGACAACTGCACAAAACCTGTCCACTAAAGATTTTCAAAGCAGAAGAGCTTGGCAGAAATTTGATGCTTGTTCATTAGCTTGGCTTTCAAGTCCTTCCCTTGGCCCTACCCCCTAAATCCTATTCAGCTTGGAAAACCCCTTTCACAGGAGAGGCTGTCAGGAAGTCTATAAGCAGACCTTTAGGCAATCCTGAGGGGTAACCTTGGGCTAAAAATAAATAACCTGCTTGCCATATCAGATCCAAAAGCACTGCTGCTCATGTTACTGCCTTCCTTCAGACAGATGTCAAAGTAGACTCAAGTCAAAAAAATCCTGGTGAAACAGGAGAAGCCCTAGGTGCCAGGAATACGTGCCTTTAAACTCTGTTGATGGTCCTTTATTCTTACATACCTACAGGCCAGCTGCCCTTTTTCCACCACTAGACATAAAATGAAGCATCTAGTTAAAGTCAGTATATTTTTTCAGCTACCAGCTTTTAAAAATACTTCTGACCTTTTCCACATAAATCACCTCTTATGCAAATGTACTAATGGAAGCAAAGACATTTAAGATATCTTTACATCAGTTCTGAAGAGTATCAGAAGGAGCAATATGTAAAAAGTTCATTTATTTCCACTTAAGAACAGATTTTGCTTCATGTAGCACAAGCCTCTTCCAGGACTTTTTTCTGGTCTTGATCTTGGTGCAAAACATTTGCATCTATTTTCTAAGACACATAATTTTGAAAAAGCAGACAGTTGTGAGGAGGTCACCTTTCCTAGCTAGTGAATTTTACTTCATGTACTGGAAATAAAAGCCACGGAATACAGATCATCTTCATAAAACAGCATTTCCAATAGAGAGAAAAGCCTTAAATCTTGAAACTAGACTAACAGAAGTTTCATTAAGTTTTATACAGCGGGAATGATTTGGCTCCAGGTCTACTTAATCCAAACCCTCAAGGTTTAAGTTCCACTATATTACAAGAGCATTACTTGCTCAGACTTAATTACAGATTCCAGTTGGAGCATGACCCTTTCTGTCCCAAAAGCAGCAACTCAGCTAATAAGACAGCTCTGCAATATCACTCTTTTGGCACCTGAATCCTGAACTTGACATACCCAATGAAGATCAAATAAATGTTATGGAATTGCCTTCCCAATACCAATACCAGCATTCTGCAAGGGATACTCTTGAACACTGGTTTTGTGAATGGTTCTCCAGCAAGCCAGGTCCACCTTCAATACTACTGATTGCCACTCAAAGAGAAATTTTGGTCATCTGTCCTGACACTGAGTCATTCAGGGAACTCAGCTTCTGCAGAAGGCTTCAGGAGGAAAAGGAGTTATTTTTAACCTGTGCCAGAAGTTTTGTGCTTGAACAACTGGAGAACAAGGAAAAGCATTTGTATGAACAAAGACATGGAGAGATGACTGAGGTGGCTGTGCCTAAACCTTTGAAATTCCATCCACTGACACAGTTCAGCTCTATTTCTTGAATGGCTGAGGACTATTTTTTCCACACACCCTATCCTGCAGAGCTCTGTATCAGATGTGAAGCTCTGCCCTCTTGATGGTAACTATAAATTTGATAGGTGGTCACACACTGCAACTGTCAGGTGTTACAAGTGGACATGGCACTGCTTTATGGGCTGTTTCTGCCATGTGGGTAAAACTGTTGAAAGATTCCAGATGATCATACAAATTAGTTCACACACCTCTGGGAAAAGGAGGGTGCTGAATCTGAACTCTGTTTTCAGAGCCTGGAAGGAAAAAAACATCTGTCCCTCAACTCCCTCTTCTGATTGTTTAATTCAACACTGTGATCAGAATACAGCAGTCCAAACAGTATCTTGTAAACAACTGTGAAGCCCATGGATCACAAATAAACTCCAGATCACATACAGGTTTTAGGTGTGGTATTTAACAGAAAAGCAGAAAGCCTCTTTTATTTTCCTCTTAAAATCAAATTATGCATAATAAGGGCCTGGAGGAGATGATCCTTCCTGGATTGCAGAGGGAATCAAAAGAAGCCCAGATCATGAGGGAAACATAGAGTGAATCTGATACAAATTTTGTTTTTATTTTTGATGCTGTTTCGAGCAGCCCCCTCCCACTCTCTCCTCCTCCTGCACCAAGACACTGCTTAGAGATGAAACTCCTGAGAGATGAGCCCAGAGTTAAAATACATGCCTTAGGGTGTAACTGTGAATGTAATGACAAGCGTAATTCTGGAAGAATATATCAGTTCATCCAAAACTGAGAAGCAGAGATGTTTTCTGGAGGGGCAACAAGGCTAATAATAATTGTTAGAATACTTTTTTTCTCTGCAAAATCAAACTCTAATTGCTGCAGTGCATCAGACTTTAGACAGTAGGCAAATACATATACTTTATAGGTCTACAGTTTGGATGAGAAAAATGGCAGTTCAAATACTGTATCTGTGTCAAATCATTAGGGAGTCTGACTACAAGCTCTTGATGTTTTGCAGTGAAATATGTATGTTCAGATTTTGGCTTGTTAGAGAACATTCTGTCAAAAGCATCAGGAAAACCTGAAGTTGAACAATCCGGAAAAAGTTGTGGGTTTGGATTGAAGTTTGGGGTAGTTTGTTTTGTTTTGTGTTTGTTTCTTTGTTTGTTTAAATCAGTGTCTGGTCTACTCTTCAGAAACAGTTAAAGAGCTAACTTCAGATGGGTTGTTGAAAAGTATCTGTATAGCTTGACTGAGATTACAAAGAGAATCTAAGAATTCTTCAAGTTTTTCAGCCTCCAGTTTTCTCTTCTGTGTGTGAATAAATGGCAGGATAGAAAAGTGGAGACATTTTGAAGCCTCTTCGGAAAGAAAGAACAATTTAGCAACATCATTATCACAGACTGTAACATGTTTATGAATGGCCTAACAGAAATTTTTAATAATATTTTACTTAATCAGATTACTATCTCTTCAGTATTTCATGGTTATCACCTAACATCTTCAATTTACATTCTAAAATAAATTACCGTGTAAATAAAGTATGCTCACAGTTCTTGTATGTGGACAGTACTTACATTTAATTACAAATGATCTGGATATGTTTATAGGTGTGAAATACATTAAAATTGTTTATAGGAAATAAGCTCAACTAGCACTAATTTTGGAATCTAAATTTTCACAACAGTACCGAGAGTAGCTCAGTTATTTATTTGAACATGCTTTTCAGAATGTATTTGGAACGCAGTAGAAAAGAAATTCAATGAAAAGCCAAAAAGAGGGAAGCACAGAAGATCAAAACTCCATAGCAGGTCGGATCCATAAAATATTAAACTGCACTTCTTAAATGTAAGTACTACACCAAGTAGTAGTGTGGCTGTTCTTACATGGTGTTAAAGCCCTTATTTTCTAAAGGAGACAGTAATAAGCATTTTGCCTATTCAATCCAATCAAGATTTAGACATCGTGCTATAAAAGCAAACATATCTGACACTTCTTCTATAACTTTAGCAGTTGGCTTTCCTGCTCCATGCCCAGCCTTGGTGTCAACATGGATGAGAAGTGGATTGGTTTGTTTACGGCTTCGGCCCACAATATACTGCAGAGTAGCAATAAACTTCAGTGAATGTAGAGGGACCACGCGATCATCGTGGTCCGCTGTGAGCAGCAGCATAGAGGGATACTGGATGCCATCTTCTTCTGGTAGTTTGACATTGTGAAGTGGAGAGTACCTGAGAAAAGCACACAAATATTTAGATATTTTTTTCCTCAAGACCCAACAAGAAGGTCCTTTCCTAACAAAATTTTCACAGTGGCATTTGATACCACTCAGAATAGACCAGTTCTGTTACAAAAATCAGAATTGCACTACTGGCAATGTGGTAGTGGCCACAGATCTCTGGTTCTCAAATGTGAAGCAAGTATATTTCTCTAATTTCAGAGAGACATGTGCATGTATCTCACAGAAATGCCCAAAATACCAGAAACAGCCAACAGGGAAACCGCAGCAAACGCTGTCAAGTCCATAGCAGGATCCACCCTGCTGGAAACAGGAAAATTGAGACTTTTCCCCAGCATGCATATCTCCAGCAGTCTATGTCTGCATGTGGATGGCTTCTGTAATGGTTTTGATCCATGGCTTCCTCAGTAACTAGGTGTAACTAAGGAAGCAGACATCACAAGTATTCCACACGTGTTTTCCACGTAACAGGAGGAGTTTAGTTTTCCTTCTTCCGGGGAGCTGGGTGTGGGAGAAGCATGGATGGTCTGTTCTGTTCTTGTGGTGTTCCTGGCCTGGGACGTGGGTGAGATCATTTCATGATTGTTCTCCTTTAATTGCATTTGTCTGTTTCATTTATTTAGGTTTGGTTTTGTTTCTTCCTCTTTTCTGGTCAACCAGTTGTTTGGTTTGGGTTTTTTTCCCCCTTTTTCCCTTTTCCCTGGGGGTGGGGTCCTACGTGGTGTGTACACATTGTATATATGTGTTTGCAAATGTCAGGAAAATATAATTTCTTTTTAATTCAGTTTAGTTTCTTTTGAGTTCTTCTCTTTTCAGTTTTTTTTCAGTTTTTTTTCCTTTGCTACGGGGACTCAAGGGGGAGGGAGAGGGCAGTCCAGGTTTGGTGAGAAGCTAGGTCAAACCTGCGACACTTCTTCCCATGCAAACCAGGAAATGGTCTCTAATGGTAAGCCACAAGTGCTGTACAATTATTAATTTGCTCTCTTCAGTATTTGGGCCACCTCTGAACATGCACATATGCTGAGGGAACACTGTGCAGGAAACGGAAGGAACTGTAAGTTTTCCTGCTTTCCATAGATGATTTTGATTCTTAGTTTTGGAGCAATGAATAATCTAACTTGTAATATGCCTTCTTTGCAGGAGTATTGCATCTTTTGGCTACTGTAACAAAATATAGGTCTATCTACATATGTCAACATAAAGTATTCTCTAATATTAGAAATTAAATGTAATAGTAAGTTACACAGAATTCCATCTAATAATTTCATTCTTCATTTAGACAAAGCTACATCTAGGAAGAATGTTACATTCCTTAAATCAAGAGTAGGATACTGTTTTTTCCCCTATTTCATAACAGGAAATACAGAAGGAAATTTTTCCTTTGTTTGCATGAATTTTGCACTTGGAGGAGTACCCATTAAGAAGTTTAAATTATTTTTAAGAATATATGACAACATTTGAATGTCTAACCTAACAGACTCCTGGTTTCCTCACTTTCATCTAAGGAACAATGTAAGTATATGTAAAAACAATATCTAAGCAATGTTGCATATATATCTTAATTGTTAAGAAAATGCCAGCTCTTGAAAACGAGACAAAGGTATACTTCAGGTATTGCTATATGAGATGTTTCTAAAATTATGCATTTAGATTTTGCGAGCAAGTATGTATGTATGTAAGTATAGAGTGGCTCCTTCCTACAGATGTACTTCGCTTAGTCACAGAATCAATTTAAAAATTTGTTTCTGTTTTACTTCTTCAGAATATTTGAATTCACAGATGTGCAGCAAGTTTCAATGACCAAAATCATGAAGATTATTTGGATCATTTTTATAACAGTTAATCTTTTATCTAAGTTATCTACTGATAAAAGATGAATTATTAAAATTGGTTAATTGTTTTGTAAACTATATTTACAAAATTGCATTTGCCACTGAAAGCTTAAAGCAAATAACTGGAGGTTTTGAAACAATCTCATTATAAGGGGCCCAACTGATCAGCCAGTATTTGGACATGACATTGTCCATTTCTTAAATAAAAACTTCAGATCAAGTTAGATCTCAGTGAGAATGAGGCACACTCACTTTTTAATTTCTAAACACTCCACTACATTTCAGACCAGTCAAATTGTTTAATATGTATGAAGCATTTTCCTGGAATGTCAATCTTCATTATTAAAGAAATAGAAACGCAGTCATAGAAGATGAGGTTCCAAAAAACATATTTTAAAATGATGGCACTTATTCTAAAACACATTCTAATTTCTGTTCCCGCACAGTTGCCTGTCTCATATATTTTTAATTTTTCTTCAAATAATATTTCCAGACCTCTCAGTAAGGAGGTAAGAAATTAATTAATATCCTGTTATCATCCACTGTCATTCAATTCCTACAAATAAATCCCATCCACATTGTATAATAGAATTCACAATGGTGACTGTCCTTCATAATAAAAAATACAATTCATGTACTGGTTCACTTGAGAGTATTCTGCTGTGACAGCCTAAAGGAGTCATTATTCAGAAAGAAAACCTTATGAGCTGCTAAAAGCTACTAGGAGAACAATGTCTTTGAAAATATGACCTGTTGACTCAACAGGGCTTTGAAGATAGTCTTTCATTCAAAACCAACTTGTAAGAAAATGCTGAACTCCTCAAATTCAGTGTTGGGACAGGATGAAATAATTATTAGAATAGATACTGATCATGAAAACCTGAAACTGTAGAGCAGACTATGTGTTTTAACAACAAGTATTTGAAGGCACTTACTTGCACAGCCATTCAAACTGCTCTTTACAGTCGGAGCAACCGTAGTCACTGGTCCAAGCATGGCCAATGGTGTATTTGTGGAACTTGAGCATGTCCATCACTCCCACTTGGGCAATAACACAACCAAAAAGGTCAGGGCGCTGATTGGCACAGGCAGCTTCAACAGGAAAACAATTCCATTAGTATTCGTATCTTAAGAATTAAGTTCAGCAGTAAAAGGCACTGCCAAGTTCATGAAAGAGCAACTTCCAAAAGGCTTTCATAAATTCAAAGTTTATGAAAAAAACCCAGTAAAACTAAGATTACCATGTAATACCTGGAGCCAAAAAACTTAAGTATAAAATACCTGATATAAACCAAATCACGCTGGGAGAACACTGCCAGTGAATATGAAGTCAAGTAAGATTTCAAGAAAAACTGAAAGCAAATACACAAATGGATAAAAAATGCAACTCCCAAAAATGGTATGTGCAAAACAGCTTAAGAGCTATTTTCCTGTTGTTCAGGCACCAAACATGCTATTCTTTGAAAACTGCCTGTCAAACTAGCAAACTAGGCTAGAAGAAGTGAACTTTTAAAATCTGTGAGATTTTGGACTATAGAACTGAAGGTTCCTAAACCATTCACTGTATAAGCTTTTAATATTAGTATCAAGAAAGAAAAGGATCAAAAGTCCTTCATTCACTAATGCTCATTTTCTTCCATACTTCTTATGCAAACACGTATGGAAGGAGTTTTGATAAAAGCAGACTGTTACAAAATCAGAGGAATAACCTAAACTGAAAGCAAATTACTGTTGTATTTTCTTGTTTTATGATTTCTGCCTTCCTACAACTGGAAGGGACAATTTCTTTCAGAATAACACTTGCCTCATATATTTTAAAAGTAACCACAGTAGGCCCATTTAGATCAGTGTTCAATTTATTAAGAGTGACAACTGGCAGCTGTTCTGGGAAAAGGCATTAAACAAACACTGGGAGATGTCTCCTGTCAATTATCAGCTAAGAAACTAGTTGTTTAAGTTTTCTCTGAGTTGGAGTTATCTCCAGTGATCCTATTATACAGCCATCAAAACATGTATCCTCCGTAAATACATCTATTTCCTTCCTTAATGTTTATTCATCTAGTGTTCATCATATCCTGTATCAGTAAATTTTTCAATTCCAGTTTCTGTTGCTTAATTTCAACCTGTTGCCTGGTGATTTTACAAATTCCCTTGCTTTTTTTGAATTTTAAGAAATGAGAGCACTGAAATTTTCACATAACTACTGCAATGGATCCCAGAATTCCTTTCTTAATTCAGAATTATTCACTCTGCATCCACATGTAGCTATGTTCGTTCCCAAATTCTTCTATCACTTCGTTTTTGTTAATTGTGAAAATTGATTGATTATCCACATTCTTTGCATCCTGCTAGCCAGGAGATTGTTATGACCAGCTTCCAGCTCAGCAAGAACCTTCAATCACAGGCTTATGTGAGGGACCTTGTCAAAAAGTGTTCGAAAATCCAAGAATAACTCTTCAACTAGATCACTGTTAGAAGCACCACATGTGGCCTGACTCTTCCAAATAGCTCTAATAAATTTGAAAAATGCAACTTCAGCCTGCAAAATTATTCCTTTTATGTTAGCTATTATTTATTATTTCAATTAGTTTGCCCATTAAAGAAGTCAGATTTACTCATCTGCAGCTTGCAGATCACCATGAACCACTTAAAACTTGGCATTACACTTGTCCCCTTCTGTTCCTCAGATATTCAGGCTTAGTAGCCTGCAATTTCATATTGGAGTTCACTTAGGATCTTGCATGTGCACCATCTGCTCCTGGCATCACACTGCTTTTCATTGGATTGATTCATTTCAAAACCTTTTCCGCTGATGGTCCAGCTGGAGGCAGCTCCCCAGAATATTCCCCATGAAAACAAACTGGTGCAGGGAACCCCCCACGCTCCTCAGGAGGGAACATCAATATAAACAGACCATTTAGTTGTTCTGCTTTGCCATTATCTTTCTGTAATGCTCCTTTTACATCTTATTGACCTGCAAGTCCCACAGATCCTCTAGCCAGTTTTCTGCCTCTGAAGTGCATAGAAAGATTTCACTGCTAATTATTGGAAGCAATTTGCTCATCAGTCTCCTGTGGTCTGTCAGTCCCTGACAAGAGTCTACACTTTACCCCATTTTCTTTATTTCAACATGATTTCTATTTTCTGAAAGATGTGACTTTACTTGTGGTCATCTCTAATATGTAACCACAGTAACTCTTCCTGGTTTGTTCCTGAATAATTTTCATATGGTATACATAGTGCCTTAAATAGATGCTATGTAAAAGATCTTTATGCTTTTTGTTCAGATTCCTCCCCTTCATGTTATTTCCTTTTATGAACATAAATTATATTCTAGTAGGAAAAAAAGCCAAAACAACTATCACAACATTTCATTTTAATACTGTTTATTTCAGACTGCCTCTTAAAGCACTGTCTGTTTGTAAGAAATTGCTGCTTCCTAGTTCCTTAAGTGGTTACTTCAGTAAGAAATCACTTATGGAGACACTCATCCATTCCCACTGCATTCTTTTAATTAGCCACAATACTTAATTACAGGCATTAGTAAAGGGTAATCTGGAACAAAAATTTATTCATGAATTTCACCCTTCTACACAGACGTTGAGATTTAAAATTCAGTACCAAAGTAAGCCTTCAAAACGTCAGAACTGATTTTGTCTAAGCAAAGATGAAAGGTCAAATGCAGCGTTTGCATGCAGGAGGTTTTCACCTCACAGCTGTGCTGCTCTGCTCAGTTTGGGGATCACACTGCAGGACAAAGAAGTCTTGTTTTGCAGTTGAATAACGCAAGAACTCAGGACTCTGCAGTCCTTGGAGTCACCTCCTGTTAGTCTGACTGAAAGGAAACAGTATTTTGGAAGAGTGACAATACTCTTCTTTGTCAGCTTTTTCTTCAAGAAGTAAGAATTGAGAGTATCTGGCAGTGAGTCCTTGCACCTAAAGGATGAGTTACGATCTTTGGTGTTGCCTGAACAGCTATTGCAAAATTTAGTCTTGCTTTGATGAAGAAACACTTCTAAGAATTTCCTAAATTCACCTAATGGTACCCAGTCAAAGAAAATTCCTATCTGGCTCATCAAGAGCATGGAAATCCAACTGGATTGTAATCTACCAGTAAGTGCAAGAGAAGGTTTCCAACAAGATTTTCAGAGCAGGGAGGTCTAGATTCCCAACACCTGTCTCCTGCTGGAATGACATACACCCTGCAGATGTCACTTGCTTCCCCTTATCAAAACAAGGAGGCCCAGCTGACTCGTTGGGCCAGAAAAACAGGGTACTACTAAAGCTAGGTAGGACGAATCTTAACTGAAACTTAAGTCCATGTAATTATACAACAGTATTTTCAGAAGTTGAAAAATAAGTTGAAAGTTTAACTGCATTTCCAAATACATATTTACATTCACATAAAATTGACTTGTGCAGTGCCTGCACTCCCAAATGGAGTGCAAACCCTTTAATCCTTTACCATATTCATCCACTTCTATTTTCAATGCACAAATACCTCCTACCACCTGTTAGCAAGAAACATATAAGCAGAAAGCAAAAATACAACTTTACACGTACTTGTTACTTCATCTTTAAAACAATTACTTTTTTAAAAAAATAAAAATGCAGGAACAGCCAAGACGACTTAGACCAAAGATCTATAAAATTCCAAATCCTGTTTCTTACGCTAGACATTAATTCACTGAAAAATCAAATCAAATCAAATCAATAGGGCCAGTATTCAGCAGCAGATAAAATAGGAAGGAGTACAAAAAGAAAAGCAAGTTAAGAGCGGACCTAGTAAACCTGTTCATGTTTATAAACCAGTGGTTTATGCATTTGAAGTGTCTTTTTCCCCCTTCTTGCATAAATAACTCAAATCTGTCATATGGTCACATGCCTTTCATACTGTTTAAAAACCAGCAAATATTACACATTTGTGTTTCCTTTTCCTTTCAAAATTGCACGAAGTTACTTTTTTTCTTCTACTTTCAGATACTTTCAGACAGGGATTTTTATCAGGAATTAATTTTGTAGCACTTAGATTGCTTAGATTATGAGACGTTTCTGTGACAAGCCTTGCTGTTTAAGAGTAGGCTATTAATTTCCTTGAATTTCAGAACACAGCAGTGAATTGTATGTGAACAAGATACATTTGTAACAAAGTGCTATATTTACAGTCCTCCAAAAGCTCTTGACTTTTTCAAGTAGAAGTATTTTATATTTCTCATCAGAAACATTAATAATTTTATTTGTGGTCATATTTTAACTACACAATGAAAGCAGAGTCAATATGTTATGTTCCCCTTTACAAAGGCTTTATTTACAGTACTGCTGTGTTTTTACTTGTTCTCGAAGAACAAGAATGCCTGACTACAGAAGGAGTGAGAAACTCAAGATGGAGGATTGCAGGACATTGGCTCCTGGCTTAGACTACAGACCACACACAGTTTCCCAATGCTACATAAGAGAATTCTGGTTCAGTAGTTGTTTTGTACTGGTTAGCCTCAAGAAAGAAAAATAAAAAGTGCAAATGTTTCTTAGACCATTTTTACTTACTGTGTGATTCTACCACAGGGCTAGCTCTCACCACACAAGACTGTAAGAATGGCTGTCAACAGTCAGCCTTTGCTAGAGACTACAGAATCCCAATGTTCCGTGTAAACAGCAAATGAAGTAAGGTGTATACATTTAACATCTGGTATGTATTAATGCATTGACATTCTGGCATGTTTGGCAAGCGGATCTCATAATTTTTTGTCTGGCTACTTTAATAAACCACACAACAAATCTGGAAAGCAGTTCTTACCAACTAAGAGGCCCCCATTTGAACCTCCGTTAATAGTCAACTTCTTTGGCGATGTGTAGCCTTCCTGGATAAGGTATTTGGCAGCACACTGGAAGTCATCAAAGCAATTTTGTTTGTTGGCCAAGCTACCACCTAGCACAGAAACAAAACAAATCAGTTGATGCCATTTGATACCATCTCTTCAGAAAAACATGTGTGCAAAAATACCTGGGAACAAATCCAGTTTCATGAACATTTTAATAATTGATGCAGCTCAGAAAGACAGCAAAAATGAAAGACTCTTTCAATAGAGAGAAGGTATAAGACGGTTCTGTCAATAATACTGATGCTTTAAGAAACTCTGGATAATACATGCCTATATTGTGGAGTGAGTGCCAGGTAATGTTCTTAGCCGCTAAAATGAAAGCTGAAAGCTTCGCATAGTAAAATATATACAAAATGACCATATACAATCCACTTGAGGCTTGATCTAATGAGACTTTAACATCATTAAAGTCAGTGACAGTTTCTCAAAGCAATAAAGCTTCAGCTTATAAAATAAGCACTAATTTCCTAGACATATAAGATGTAGATGGTAATATACTTTTTTCCCTATTGTTTTCAAAACAGATGATATATAGCTGTGGTAAAAAAGGGACTTCAGAGTTGCATCTTCCTTTGAAATTTTATTAATCATCTTCCAATATGGAAATGTTCGAGATACTGCCATCCTGTCAAACAGAATTCCAAATGTCTTCATAGGTATGAGGGAATAAATCATGAAAACATAGGTCAGATGACATCATTGATAAGCCTTCCCATTCTGAAAACAAAAAAAATTTGCAGGGTGGAGTAGGTAAGGAAAAGGGTGGGTTTCCCCACAATTTTTTAATTATTTTAGTACAAGAGTATCAATCTAGAGAACTCACATTTGGCCAAGTCTCATAATCTTCCCACTTGTTTGGTGAGAGACTAAAACTAGCTCCTTCTCAAAGGTAATCCCACCTTAAGACCATGGTAATCTCAGGCAACTAAATGCTAGTAAGAAAAGGCAACTAGGAAGAAAATCCTTGTATTCCTGTAGCAAAGGCTGTGGCCCAGCTAGGTAAAAGGGACTCAAAGGACATAGAAATCTAAGTCCAGTTCCTCCTACTTTGTTTAAAAGCTGGATGTTTATTCTAACCTAATTCCTTAAGGTTCTCACTATGATCCAGGACCCTTCAGGTCTATTAATTTTACCATAAAATAAGTGAGATGAGCTTCAATCTGAAAGTGTCTGTAACTCCATTGTCCATCCAGTGATCCTAGACACCCAGTTTACAATGGTTGCTTTATTTTTGTGTTGCAGAAGTTAGGCAAGATAACTCTGACATTTAGTAATACAGGTCTTGTAGAACTGGAACCAGCACATTTTTATTTTTTTGTATTTTTTAAAAAAATACACAACATTATCACATGAATAATGCCACTGAGGAGAGATTTATTGGGACAACAAAAAAGTCTTCAAACATGTGGCAAGAAAGGAGAAATATATCTTACTTTTTGCTCAAGTCCTGGGCTGGTCAGAATCCTATTTATATAATTAAACCTAAATAAAAAGACTTCTGTAATTGGTTCTGAAAGTAACAAAGAACAGATAGCTATCTTATTTGCAACTGCAATAAAATACTTGGGTCAAAATCAAGCAGGAAATAGGTGGACCAAAGAAGCATTATCGTATTAAGATAAATTTTATTAAAATCTATTACAAATCAATCAGCAAATTAAAATTAATGAAGGATACTTCTTCTTTAGCAATAATATCCTGTATCTGCATGCACATACAGCTTCTATTTATGAAGCTATTACATAATTAACTCAATTGCGAGGAAATGACCCAGACAAATAGTTGCCACAGATGAAATAGTAAAATTAAGATGCAACAATCTGGGAATATCATTTTGTTTGATAAAAAGTTGTTATGGATTACTGCCATGGCAAATTGCTGCATCATAAACACCACTGTTTTGGTATATGTGCCTTGCTGACAACATCTCCAGCAACTTCTCTACCAGATTCTAGGGATATGAGTAAAGCCTCACTTTAAATAATGATGGGTATATTACAGAGATAAGTAGGACTTTTAAAGCTTTTTTCTCTGGTAAAGGGATGCGGACAATTGTTAACAATAAGGCAAATGGAGAAAGACAATTAAAGGATTAAGACAAGGACTGGATGGGAAAAACGTGGACAGAAATAAATCAAAAGCATTAAGAAATGGGGAAAAGAAATTGAAAGAGCTTTGCAGAGAGTGACTTGGTTTCCCTGGAGAATAAAAGGCAGCTTAAAAAAGCTAAAATGTGAAATTATTGCTTTCAAGAACTTGGATCCCCTAGGATTGTGGAAGGGATGACATATCACTGCACTTCCAGAGTTTTCATATGAATTTCTATCACAGAATCATCTAGGTTGGAAAAGACCTTCAAGTTCAACCAGTACTGCCATGTCCCTAATGACACAGCTATGTGTCTTTTAAGTACCTCCTGTGATGTTGACTCAACCACTTTTGTGGGCACCCCATTTCAGTGCCTGACAACAGTTAGGGTTAAGAAATTTTTCCAATCACATCCACCAAATAGTAAAAAAAAAAGTCTATTCATAAATTATGCAAAAACAATCTGGAAGAGTTACATTCTCAACTCAAGAGTTCACAGCTCCTGTAAGGTTCTGCGAATCTCTATTTTGTATGATATTGAGAGAGTCTAAATAGTCAAGTGTTGTCGTCTTGGGGATTTAGAATTGTAGGGCCATGTGCACCTGTGAATAATGACAGAGGTATGTGAAAGCAAGCCAGGTCTTCTGCATATACAGACAGACAATTTTTTGAAAGTCTAGGGAACTTGATCTTGCTTAAAAAAACATAGTGATCTTCTTGGAAAACATTGTCTTTGTACAAAACTATTTTTAAGTAGGTTGCAAGTATTAAAAGAATTTAGCTGAAAACATCAGATTAGCACCAGATAATGTACAGATTTAACATATAAGTAAGAAAAAACCCTTTCCTACAGAATAAGTAAAATGCAAAAGGAGGTCTGAGCATGAAAGAAGGAGCTAAGAGAAAATGTTACAATTTTCATTGCTAAGCCTGCAGATTTGTTCCTCTGCTTTGACTGACTTACCTTTGTGCCAGGTCTCTCCATATTCACCACCTCCCCTAATGTTGGCCACTGCTAGAACACCTCCTAGGTGTCGCACAAAAATAAGTCTTGACACACTGAAAAAGCAAACAGATAAAGGATTATTTTAAATTTCCAATTTTTATACACCTACCACATTTGCAAATATTCTTTGAGGGAAAGATCTCTCCCAAAATCAATGATTAAATTGTGAATGAAGTTCTCCCTTGATGGCAAACCTGATAGTCAGGCTTTTTTCAATGGTTATCCATGGAAATGAAACCCTCTGCAGCCTTGGGAGAGGAAGGAACTAGTACTGGTCAATTCTTCTTCCCTTAGTTCTGCACTTCGAAAAAGAACGGCCAGTGGTTTGGCCTAACAGATGACCACTCAGAACATGTCAACATTTTTTAAATTATCTTCAAAGCCATTAGTGAGGACTAGAGTTATGCAGTACCACTGGACCTCCACAGCCTTCTGAACTGTTCCTCTCCCATGGGACCTCCAATTCTTCAGAGAAGAAAGGGAGGCTTAGCCCAAATAAAGAAAGCAAAGAATTAAGACTTAAGATCAACATTTGATCTTTGTTTATGTGCAGGTGTTTTCAATTTAAGTTCCACTTAATGTACATTTTTGGAACCTTTATAATAAACTGTTTGCAAAGAAAAATTCTGTTTCTACTGCTATTTTGTGCCAGGGTCAGCAGTCAATAAGGCCAATCCCATTCTTATTCATTTTCCTCTTGCATTGCTAAATACAAAACAAACAGTAAGACATAAAATTACAGGTTCTGCCTTCCCTACTATCTGCAGAACCTGGCTGAAAGCTAAAATAGCTATTTTTTTTAAATAGCAGATTGAAAAAGTATCAAGAAAAGAAATACATCTCTGATCTCTAGAGGCAGTAGCTTAATGTAGCAGAAGCTGCAGCCCAACCACACATATGCCAAGGAAACAAAATATTAAAATTTAAGTCTTATTCTTTTTCTCTCTAGTAGGTTTAAATTTCTTATTTACATGAAATCTTTGCTCATGCAAGAAACCACTGTTTGCAGAAATTAATTTTGTTCAACCACAATAAAAAAGATTGGGTCTTTATACCTTTAAGTCCCACTACTGCTTATCAGAAATGGCTTGAAAGACAGTAGTCCTACAGTGTGTCTCATGTGGACATAGTATCAAAACAGGAAAAATTTTCATGCCTCCCAAAGCAATTGCTTATGTACTAGCACATGTTCTTAAAAGTATACACGAAGGATTAAGGAAACAAAAAGAAAAGCAGAAGGATAACTGATAAGAGATCGTCTGTATTTTCATAATCCATCCAAGGAAAAAACTTCCACCTAGGCTGTTTATCTAGCCATCAGATGGCTCAGGAGTCATGAATTATCTCTGTTTCTCTAAAACCAATTTTTAAGTCCATCAATGTGAATTTCATTTTCCTTAGGTTGCTGTGACATGCTGATCAGATGCAAGATTGATATTTTTAAGCACATTGATCAAATGTCAGAGGGCATTATTCTGTCCTCCAGGATGTCTGATTTCAACAGGTTGCTACACAGCTAATGTGAAGTAGCCCGACAGGAGGTTGTCTCATGAGATTGTGGCTTCTTAATTTTTGGTACGTTAGAGTCACAAAACCTCCCAGAATATTCTGCACTTCTTTTCCCTGTCTCTGTCTCAAACTTTTGGATTCTTTGTCCAAAGTTACTTGATTCCCAATGATCAAAGGTAGCAAATATAAGAAAATATTATACATAAGGTAAGATCTTGCTTCCCAAATATAATGCCTGAAAATTTTTAAAAGATAAAAAATTCTGGAACAGAGTGTGTCCTCTTCCATCTGTTGAAATAAACTGTGCTGGTCTGAGGGATCAGTGTATTTAACAAGTGATGTACCTGTGAGCAATGCAAAACCAAAGTGCATCCTATCCTGTCTGTGGACTCCTCTAGCAGAGACAGTACCTTGATGATGATTTTTGGAGAGGTCTAAGCAACTTACGGTCTCATAGCATAGGCAGTACTCTCATTATAGGTAGGTAGTCCCCGCTTCTACAAGCAAACAATTTTCCTGATGTACAAACCATCAACAGGATAAAGTCCGGAGTTTCGTAACAATCATTCTACTACCCAAATTACAAGCAAAGTTTAGTCTATACAGGCTCACTCTCAGAAATACTACTTGAATTTAGGCACTTCAGAAAACATTAAACCATATACCTCAATATAAACATCTAGTCATGTCACTGCTGCTGATTAATTAATATCCACTGTGGTATGGTCAGGAGTGAAGTAAGTCAGGATCCTTACTTGACCAATTCTTTGAGGCAAATGTGCCTCAAGGTTATAACAAGCTTTCCCAAAGGGACTTTTAAGTTCCAGGAACCAGGTTTTATAAATATCGAATCATAACATTAACTTTTTAAAAAAAAATTCCAACTGTTGAGACAGCACAAAACTCAACTTTCACACACAACCCTGCTACTGCCTTCTGTGTCCTTCCATGTGGATTCTTGCTTCCAGATTTAATTTCAAATCCACTTGGTGTCTGAGTCACAGCAAACTGGCACCCTGGATGGCTACGAAATACCTCATTCTGCAGAGGGAAGTCTGGCTCTTCCCAACAGTCTCTGTAGCCTTTTGCTCATTATTCCTGGTTTTTCTTATCTCCTGCGAGCAGGGTAAAGGGAACAGTAACAGGGTCAGAAAGGAGTCAGTGGAGGGAGCAGAAGAGAGTTCCTTCCCTGGAGAGCTCCTTCCAGACCCCATCATCCATCATGCTTAAGGAGCACAACACAAAGAATAAGAAAACATGTATTTTATTTTACAGTACAGAACAATGTGAGGAGCTGTGCTTCAAGGAGAAAGAATGCTTTCCCAGAATAAGGGATCTGCTCTCAAGTATTACAGCTGACAGAAAAATGCAGGCTGGCACACTGATGATAGGGGAAAAGTCCTGAGTCACTGGACTTGGTTGCTTTCTTGGCTTTTGTGGAGCAGAAGGGAGCAGTAAGAGGGTAACCAAAAAGAGTAATCTGTCATTCCACTCCAAGGCTGCTATGTTGCTTGACCTTTCTCTGGGCTTACAGTCTCTCCCTGTACCATCTCTTTGCTTTAAAGGCTGGGTAAAACCTGGCAGTGAAATGCAATTTCACAGTCTGCTGCACAACCAGCTGTATTCCAGGATGTGTCAGAAATTGCTTCTCCTGTATCCACACTGGCACATACGGAACAGTGAAGGGAAACATGTTGGTTCCTACAGGGTAACTAGCTGAATCTGAAGCATTAATGGGAGGTTTGTGATGGCATTTTCCCAGCAGCTCCCTGGATATCTGTTCCATCAGCCTTCACTTACACTCGCTATGTCAGCTGTATAATTAATGACAATGCTCTAGCAAACACCATCTCGAAATGCTACCAAATGCAGCTCTCCAGTCCAGAAAAGCATATGAAAGATGAATGTTTGCATTCAAAAATAAACACCTACTGTAACTGACTTAATGACTTTGGCCTATCATTCTCATAGTTATTCTTGGATCCTGTAACCTGTTGGTTTGTTCCTATTGCTTTCAGCAAAAAAGATTTTATTTTCATTTTTGGTGTTGGAGAAAAAAGGAAAAGGAACACCAATTTCTGAATTAAGCAGAAATAAGCTCCGCAAGCCAGTGAGTTGGCTTACATTCATGTCAGAAAACACTGTACTGTCTGGAAGAAATACAAGACAGAACTGAATCATGGGAAAGGAGAAAAATGAGTGCTCTGTGAAAAGTTTCAAGAGCCTTAAGTTTAAATTAAAAAAATCTAGGAATATTTATCCAGCATTTTTTTGCTTTTTTTTAAAGCTAACCTGTCTACTGCTTGGTTGCATTTCCATAGCTACACCTCAGCCCTGGATCAGGTGAATGATGTGACAAGCCTCAGCCCTGAGCATCCTGTGGCTACTTTCTAGCACTCGTACCTGTGGTCATATAAAAAACCCCAAAAAGACTAAATCATGGTGTTGGGCTGGGGCTGGAACAAACACTTGGACTTGGGAAATCCTTGTGGAGTACTGCAGCATATAGTAACAAGGATGCAGTAAAACATGGGAGTCTGCCAAGTAAAGGGTGAACTAGATATTCTGCCTTTCTGGCACAAATTCTCTCTTACAAGTTCCTTTCGCTGATCTTGCCTGCCTACTTTTAGAACTCACTTCCTCACCAAGAACTCAATTCTCAAGTTATTAACCATAAAGACGCATTTGAAGGCTTCAGCTTCTCTTATTTTTCTTTTAGAGAGAAAGCTGAAAAAAGATATGTCAATACTACAGAGAGAGGATAAGGAGGGAAGTGTGGCCAATGATGTTTTATTTACATTGTCTGTGGGATAATGTATTTTGATCTGGAGGTCACTGATAGTTCTCTGTGCACTTACTTTTAATGGACTGTTTCAGATTCATATTCTTATTTTATGAACTGTATAATCAGGGTTTCATAGGGTTCAGGAAAACCCAGGTCACTACTTCGGTCTCCCATCTTCCTCTCTTCTGACTGTCAGCTGTACCCTCTTGTTGCTGTTTGCTACACTACTGTAAGAATCAATTTTTACCTCCCCAAAATGGTAGAAAACCAACCACTCCATTTTGCTGGGATAGTTTTATGTCATTCTTACAACATAAATCAGCTTAGCAGAGGTTCCAGAAAGCACCAGGGCCAATGAATAGGAAGTGGAAGTAGGCACTGTGAAATACCTTCTCCTTTTGCCAACAGCCAGCTCATGTCAGCTCTACAGTATGTGAAATTTTACATTAAATCAATAGGTATGTAGTATTTATTTTACATTCTTTAAAAAAGAAAACATGGTGAGTTTTACCACAGTTTTCAGCACCTACAATAAACTGTAATAAATCAGTGGCTGAACCTAACTAAAAAGGAATTAAAAAACTATTCAGCTTATATAACTCGGTCAAAAACTCCAGGAAATGAAAAACGTAGCTTTATGAGGCAGATAAAAAGCTTGCAAATAATCACAGAACACAAGATGGGAGGTCCATTGTTTGACAAAGTATTTGCTAGAAAGGATGAAAACCTGTAAATGCTATTCAGAAATATAATCACAGAGACCTTTGCGAGCACTGCAAAGGATTTCTTGAAATGTGCTGACTCTAAAGCAAGACTGCTATCTGAAAACTGCTCTCTCTCAATCTTTTCCATTTCCATTCCTGTTTTCCTCTGCCTCACCTAGGAGCGCTTCTTAGGCACTCAGACAATCCCTGCCTCTTAGTAAGTCTATTCAAATTCTCTTACTGAAGAAATAAGCCTTTTCTCTAAAGAGATCATCTATTCAATAAAGCTTATGGGTTTTGAGGACTACAAATCCTGTTCTGCACACAGCATTTTTGGTTTACGTGTTGCTTTGCATTTGCAGAGATCACGTCATTTGCGTCTCAAGACAGAATCATCTTTCCTCTTTCCTGATCATATGGGACACAGCAGGATTTTGCTTCTGATATAATATCCTCCAAAATATAATAGGAAAGTGCAGTGAAATTTTAATTATTTACATTAATTTAGACAAACATTTGATTTTCTATAATATTTAGAAATAGATAATTGTTTAATGTGGAAAAATGAAAATCTTCCAGTATCATTAGTTCAGCAAAGGGCTCAAATACTTGCTTAAGTATTGCACATGTCTATGTGCTTTTCTGTTGAGTTCAGTGACAGACCAGGAAGAGGTTAAGGTGCAATTCTAAGGGCAGGGTGCTTGCTGTAAACCTCTGAAGACCAGAGCAGTTCTCTGCTCTGACATAAATTTCTTCTATTAGCTGGGCAGAACTCTTGAATTCAGAACTAACAAAGCAGACAAATGATGTCTGGACACTGATGTGCAGTCCTTATGGCCCCCATCTTGCTTCTCTGGGACCTGAAATGCATCCTGCCAGATCCATCATCCACCCTGTCCTCAGACTGTGACAGCTGTTAATGCCAGATACTTCAGAATAAAGTATGAATTACCCTCCTTACCTGTAGCTCGGTGTAATTGATATGTTGAAGCCTCCATATCCATACAAGAAGGCAGGATGAGAACCATCTAACTTAATTCCTTTCTTGTGAATAATAAACATTGGGATCTTAGTACCATCTTTGCTAGAATAGAAAACCTAAGACAAGAGAAAAAGAAACCCAAAATGATGTTAGTGCTGTAACACTGCACAACTCTGTTAACAAGAATGAGAGGGGCTCCCGTCTACGGTGTCTGATGGGTAAAACTTTCCAGGTAATCTGCACCAGTTGCCCAGGCCAGGTTCAGTAATGGCCATCATCTGCTTGGTTGCTTAATAGCTCTGGAAAAGGTATCAAAATGAGACAATACAAAGGATATGATGGTACCATGTTTATGTATCTTACCCATTAATTCTACATGAAAAAGGTTTACAAAAATGTTACAAAAAGAATACAATTCTCTGCAAGGGAAGACTGGCATGAAAACACAAGGACCGCGTGGTCCATCATATGCAAAAGCAGCAAAGAGCTGTTCTGAGCTGGCACAGAGAACGAACAGAAATAAAAACAGATTTCCAATCTAAATTTATAATTTCCAAAAATGTGTCCTTTTTAACAATTCACACTCCAGACACTAAGAACAGTGGACTGAGAAGAAAGAAAGTCATGGTAAGGTGGTGACTTAGTGAGAACCCACTACACATTGCACTGTTTTAGACAAGAAAGCACTGTTACTACAAATAAATAGGTAAAACTCTGAAGATCTGGTCCTGTGCTTATGAAATGACCAAAAATTCCTTCGTATCAGTCAATGCAGCAGTCTTTGCTTGTAAAAACATAAATTTCAGCATGAGTAGAAAGCCAAAGATATTTAAAAAGTCACAATATTTTTTCTTATTATTACATTAGCATTAATGCATTAACATTTCTCAGTGGAGTCACTCCACACACCAGATTCAAGTTCAAAGAGAAAATTTTGAATAGCTGAAGACAGTTTCTTCAGCCTTGTGAAAAAAGCAAAAACCTGACTACTCAACTCTTGTACATGCTGCATGAATGCACCAAAGCAAGTTTGCATCCAGCAAAAGTGAACTAAGCATTGCCCAGACTTTCCAGGTTGTCTCAACAACCACTTCACCTCATCAGGGTGGTAACATTAAGCCATATGACGGAAAGTTTTGTAGCATTTGGTGCATTCCAGACATTACCATGCAGCTAGAGCTCCAACATTGTAGAATGCCCAAGCCATCCTGCAAGAAAACTGAACTGGCCACTGGCTTTCAGGAAACCAGCTCCCAAAACACCCAAGTATCCACATAGCATGTGCTTTCATGTCTTTCTATTACTGCCACAGCATCGTGTGAACTTAAAAGCTGAACTCCAGGAACAGAAACATAGACTGCAGTTGCATTACACAGTTCCCACATCTTGTTTTGATGCATGTCTCTGCCTGCATACTCTAATTTAGAATACAGCCTGTTATAGTTTTTCAGTCAAACAAAACATGTGGGTGTGAATGCAGTTTGCTGCATGTCCTAAAGTTCTGGTTGATTACTTTTCGTTGCTCTCTTTTAGCATCATTAGTTGCAGCTTCAACTCGAATTAGAACAGAAAGGTAGTAAATGAAGAAAGACACATTCTTATGATTTTGTTGCATGTTTACAATCTCTTGCACTTTTAAAGGAAACAGTCCTACCACGCTTTATAAAGGCCACCATCAACAGCCTCTATTTTTATAATACATGAACATCAACAGTAATATGAGCCTGTGCAACACATTTATTCTGAGCACTGCCTGTAACATGTCACATGTAAATCCACAGGGCACATTGAAAACAAAATAATCACATTTAATTTTAGTTTAATCATTGCTAAAGAAATGTGTGAAATTTCAAAAGAAACCACATTTACCTCCAAAGGCTTCACTAAAACCTGCAGACATATTACAGATAAAAATTCAGTATTTGAGTATCCAGCAGATGGAAAAAAATCAAAACAAGAGCCTAAGGGCATTTTTACACAGACTAAATCACTGTTTTCAACTACTACCATAACTGCATCTTTATTGATAAAGCACTTGCCAGAACAGTAGAATACAAAGGATTTTCACTTTGAGTAGTCAGCTGAACACTATAAACAAATAACGTAAGTGATTAACAGAAGAACCACTGAGGCTGGTGATGAGGAGTTCCAGAGAGACTCTCCCCTAACACATCATCTTTGAATGCCAGTTGTTGCTGGCAATTCACATCAAGTGAGCACCTGGCCTTTCTAATTTCCAGAAACTTACTGCCGTTGGCCAGTCCTTTCCTAATGATTAAAGGATGCCACTAATTTTATGCCTTCTTTCTGAACAAGGGCCTTTTTTTTTTAAACCTCTCTGAAAACTAACTTCAGTAGGGCTTTTATTGTCATCAGTTAAGATAAAATAACATACCATTAAAGGAATACTCAAAAAAAAAACATGTCACGGTGACATCTGCAATTTAAGAGTTTTCACTCCTATCTTTGCTAAAATAATGATTACCTCTTCCTACAAGATGAACACAAGAGAGGGAGATGAAAACCAATTCAGTGAGACACTAAGGTATGTGTCTTACATATTTAAGCTTCTCCAAATAGACTATTTTCAACAACTGATTCAATCTCACCTTTCAATTAGGTGTTACCTCTGAAGCAAGTCCAATGGTTTATTCACCTAACCAATAAGGGGATGTGTTTCTATCTTAAAGATTAAGGTAAACTGCAAAGGCCAAGCCCTAAAAAGAGAAGAATTTCCCAAGATAGTATTTCAAGCCTAATTTTAGATGCTGTCAGTTTTACAGTGGTAAATGCTCATAAAAGGGTACTACTGTTTTCTGCTTTATCACGGACAGGAGTGATCCACTTGTGCCAGTCACACTATATTACTCATAGCTCATATATTTTCAAAGAAGGACTCATGTCTATATAGTCAGCATACACAAGAAGAGGTCAAGTTAGTAGAATGATTTTGGAGGGAAAAGGATGGAGAACACTTCAGAAATATTATTATGAATGCTGAAACTCATCATTCAAGGAGGGACATGCTATAAATAAGTATCTTTAGCCTTCAGGAATGCACCAGCAATGGTGTGTGGTTGACAGGGGACTCCTGCTGCATGCAACCCTTGGTGCTATTTTAGGAGCATTCTGTTGGAGCAGTACAACAGCCCCAAAATAGTTGCAGCTCACTTCGTCTCACACTAAAGTCCCTATCTGTCACATGCCAGAGGGGTCTTGCTGCCAGAAAAAATCACTTTCAATTCAGATGCCAGAACCTGAGGCATAAATTTATAGCCTCTAGTGTACTTACTGAGACTTGGGGAGAAAGCAACACTGTTTGCACAGTTACTCACTACTGTAAACTACATGAAGATTAAGCTATATTAGCTACACAAACCCCAATCTCAAGCGTTCTTCTTTCATGCATACATATATATTTATAGAGTGGTGCATTATTTTGTTTTTTTAAAACCTAGCATTTGAAAGCAACGTACACTCCATTTTCACCCAAACAAAGTCAATGAAAGTTTACCTCCAAGGCAGTTTACAGAGTAACTTTCTCAAGTAAATACAGTTAAGGGCTGTCTGATAGGGCTTGTAAATTTCCTTTGGAGTTAAACAGGATTAAAAAGTTCGACACATGCATTCCTGGAGAGGTCTTTCTCCTCCTAATTATTATTTGCCTAAAATGTGCAGTATTTATGTTAGATGAATCTTCACTTAGGGAAGATGGGAACAATCAGCTGGCATTGTAGACACAGACCTAAGCTAAAAAAGACTCTATCTACCTCTGCCTCTGCAGTGACAAGAAGCATCCCATCTTCTCCATCTCAAATCACCAGAGGCAAAACTAAGTATTTTCGAAAAACTAAGAGGATTTGAAAATAGGAGGTTGAAACAAAGTTTTTCTTACATTTGTCTATAGAGATAATACAAACAGACATTGTTACTTAAACGCAGAACTAAAAATCATTTTGGCAATCATCCATGATGCACTTCTCTTGTGAGAAAATATAAAACCAGTATCTTGGAATATTAAATGAAGTGACAGTGACACAACTATCACAACAAATAAAAAACCTAATCTGCTTGAATACTCACATTGTGCCACATAACTGAAAATACCTAAAACTACTGACATTGAATAGAAACTTCCAGTTTTAAAAATTAAAAACTCAGCAACTTTTGAGTATTTAGTTTCACTTCTCTCTTTCAGAAATATTTTCTCTGTTAATATGGTTGACAGATAAAAAGACATGATTATAACTGTTTAGTGAAAAAGAGTGCATATACACCTGAAATCATCTTGCTTTTACAAAACCTAAAATCCTCCTATGCAAAAAACAATCCCAAACTTGTACACTTTTAAAAATTAACCTTCTAAGGTAAGATTTATCACAGGTTTTAAAATACTGCTGTAAAAACACAAATCCAAAATAATCTTAATGATATGGGTCTAATGCATATATTTTTAAGCTGTGAACTATATCTGAATGTTCAGAAATTTTTTTTTCTGACTTGTTCATTAATGGCAGAGAATTAAAATGCAGTTAAAGAATTACTTCCTGCTGATAAAACATAAATTTTACAGATGAAAAGAAACTTTAATTTCTGGGACTACAAAACATCCCCCTAAGTCACAGTAAGCTTATTATTCTTAGAAAGTAACTAGTGATTCTAATAATGCCTCTCCTAAGCTCTTTTTCAAGATTAAGTATTACATACCAGAAATAGCAACTCTTTCCATGTCTTTAGGTGCTTGATCAAAACCAGGCCAGAGTTACACTTGTCATTAGATAGACATCCATTGTGTGAAATGCCAAGAACTTTACAAAGAGTAACTAAAAAAGCATATAAATCAAGCTGGAATAGTCCTTATTAAAAATGCTTGTTCAATAATTTAGTTTTAAGAACACCATGACAATGCCTTTAAAATTAGTTTTGTTTCAATGTCCCCTATATAGTTTTCATGAGATAACTCCATTTCATTTGAAACAAATACAGGATTTAGCAGTCTGGTGAAATTTAGCAATTGTTTTCTGCTTCTAGGTAAGAGTGGCTGTCCTCACACACTGCTGCGGCCACCACAAAGTTACGGACAGTGCTGGGGAAGCAAAATACCCTGTTCAGTCCCAGCAGCCCCAGGCACTGCAGTGCTGAGCAGCCAACTATAGGGAATGATTACTTCAGTTTGTATTCCCTGGAACTGCGTTTCACGCATCCGCTTTAACATAAAGTATTTCCTTCATTAACTGAGAGATGAAGGCTTCTCATCACACTTACACCAACATTCGCGTTTTGAGATTTGGGGAAGGAATTGTAGTAAACCACGTAATGTTGCTTACATTTTCCCAAATGTCGCATATGCTTTCTTAAAGGCTCACTGTTTTAAAAATCCCACATCAGTATCTTTCAAAGATGACCAGAAGTGTAAACTTAAAGCAGTAGTCCCTGGAGAAAGTTTTCGTACACAGGTGGTGGCATCAAGGTCTTCAAACCTATATTTAGGTACAGAGATAGCAGTGTCTGAGGTTGAATAATGCCACTTAGACCTCCCACTGACAAGTCCTGCTACTCAGTGCTTCAAGAAGGCAAGACACAAAGAGCCTGCCTTCACACCAGCAAGTCTGAACACTAAAGCACTGCCAAGCAGGAAGAATCCTCTCCTTGAGAAGTCACAGCAGAATGCGCTGCCTTCCACACCACCTGTCCATAGCCCATTCAATTCCTCTTCACCTCTGACCTTACAAAAAACCTGATACTAGTCTGGGCACTAAAGACTATATAGCATATCACAAGAAAAACACCTTATTTATTGCAGCTTTGTCATGGACCCAAGTATAAGATCACCCCATGATCTTATAAGTGGACTCATGGACAGCTCTGGCAGCCAGCCAATGGCCACCCAAAGGAGCAATTCTTACTAACCATCAGTTTTTGCATTCCTACGTACAGCATGAAGCAGAAGTCAGCAGAACTGCTACCACTACAGAGCAAATCCACAGGATCTCAGGTTTCCCTTCTTCAGAGGGGAATCCTCATCAATCTTTAAGCTTCTTAAATTAGCTTCAAAGCAATTCTGTGTGGGTTGCAAAGCTTGCTTAACATAGACCTGGATGAGGGCCAAAGTAACTCAGCACAGTAAAAATTCATGCAGGTAAAACCCAGAAAGAGGAACACCCACCACAGACATTTGAAAAAGCACTACAAAAATAGTCAAGGAACCTTTTAGAAGAAATTGTTTCACCACCTACCCACCACCATAATCAGACTCATGCTGACAGAGGAAAAGTGCCAGGAAATAGTCTTTTAGAAGAAATGCCTCCTTGCTAAGTTCAGCTGCCTAGCTGGAATTGACTGCAGGGAGGTATCTCACAGGATGGTGGGAAGATGTAGGGGAAGACAAGAGAAAAATACAGGTGAAAGATAAGAAATCTGGTAAGACTGGCATGGCAGGTATTTCTTTTAAATCACATTTTTCTTGATTAGTTAAAAGACAGCATTCTCCTTCACATAAAGGCTTAGTGGTAAATGGGATCCAATGAGAACGCCCCACACTCTACTTGAGAGGCTTCTTGCCTCTTCTTCAAATGTTTATCCTTTGCCTCTTTCAGTGGGATCTCCAAGCTTCCTGCAGCAGAATAATTAGCATCTGCCATGTACAATTATTTCTTTTTTTCATCAATTTGCCTTGAAGGTGACTTAGTGTAGAGTGTAGAGACATACAGATATCAGATAGATAATATTTAACTTTTCATTTAAATGTACATTATAGTAATGTTAAACAAAAAAACATCACAGAGGCCTTTGTAAGTTACAGCCTCTTTTCTCAATTACTTCTGTGCTTATGTGTTCATGAAATGTAGAACTATGAAGCAGTATAGCATGAGATAGCAGAGGGATGTATCAATGGAAGTAGCACACCTTATTGAATAAAACAGCTGCTGGCTAGTCCAATTTCTGTCATTAAATCAAGTTTTACTTAATTGAGTAAATTGGTCTGACAGGAGACAATTCACTGTAATAATATGTAGGCATTAGAAAGAAAACACTGCTTATTTTTACCATGCTGGAAATCAGTTCAAGGTGTAATGAGAAACACTACAAGAATAAAAATGTAGAGGCAACTTACCATGGGGCAAGCAAGGGGGAGAACTTACCTTCTGCAAGCTACTGTACAGTAATTATTCTTATTTATAGTTTTATGCTGTGGTAGACACACAAATGTAACCCAATGTGCTGAGAAAGAGATACAGTCACTCAAACAGAATTGGCTAATTCAGTTTTTCTGGTTTTGACTCCATCTTGCTCAAAACTTGCTTGGTTATCTAAACAAAGCTCCACTTTTGAGTGTTCACATGCTACAAAAAGATGACATAAACACTGTTGGATTTTATCCCTAACACAGAGACATCTACACAGTTCAGAGTCCTCAAATATCAGTTGTAAATGTGTATCCAAAACTTCCTGCGCAGAAAAAATTTAATCTTGGCACTAGTGATGTCACGTGCCCAGCTTGTGTCAAAGGCCCAAGAGGACCAATATATTCCCCTTGCATTGCCAAGCAACTTTGTTTATGACTTTCAACAGCCAGGCAATTTCAGAGGACTCTACTCCCTCTTCCTTACAGAAACATGTTCACAAATGTCAAGTTGACTCCCCAAAATCAGAGGTGCTACAAATCATTAAACATCTACAAAAATTTTGCATGTGGCTAGTTACAATAATGAAAAAAATAGCTGATACTCTTCATTCCTGCTTTTTTGTTTGAAAGGAAACAGAAATCATCTGCACTGGACAGGGCATGTTTCAAAATCAGTCTCAAATATTCTGTGAACATTTATTCTGAAGTACTTCCTGACATAAACAGGTCAATAGAAGTATTGTGAAGCACTTCCATGTGTGCTTTCTCACTCAGTTTATAGCTATGTATAATTTACTTTCTTAAGCTTGGTTTAAAGTTACCCATTTGTGCCCCTACATGATTTTAAAAAATCCAAAATGGTTGCAAAGGGAAAAAATCCCTTGAGAATGGTCAAGATAAAACTAAAGTCCTAGAAAACATCTAGGGTTCTGTCTTGGAAAAAATAATTCTAAACATCAGATGCTATTGATTTCAACAGTTCTGGACCACCTTCTTGCTTTGGAGGCAGTACTATTGTTTTCAGACTTGCAATACCCATTTGTACAATGAAGAAAAATCACTCAGTGAGTACCAAGAAGTAGAAGAGAATTATGAGTAAGTTTTCGCTCACTGTTGTAACAATACTTAGGGAAAACAATTAAACCAAATCTAGAATAAAGAAACTCAGCAAAAATTACAATTGTTGGTGTTATTTCCAGACAGATGTCAAAACAAAGACTTTGAAAGTACTTCATAACAGGAACACCAAGGAGTGTGCTGATGCACCCTTGTGATACTGTTGGAACAGGCTGGAGAAAAACAAATTACAAAAGAGGAATGACCTCTGTTTGTTTAAGCCATAGGACTACAGACAGCTTGCAGCAATCTTGTCTCTCTTGAGCAAAATATGAACAAGACAGCAAAATTCAACAAACTTGTATCAGACATAAGGACACTACAACTAATAATCAACCACCAATAAATCAACAGATCAAATATCGAATGGTATCAAATCAAATCAACTTGAGTGTGTGGTAACAATTCAAAAACCACCAGTGTCAGAAAGAAAAAGTCAGGGATGTTCTTGCTGGTAAAAGATTTCCTGATTTCAGGCATTCTACCATTACACTTGGAAGCGTTTCTGCATCTCGTCTATTTTTAGCTGTTAGCAGGGATCACTGTGCACTATTACTCTCAAAAATAATTGACAAAGTGGCTGAAAAGCAAGCAGTTCAGGGAGTTGCCAAGGAGAATTTATGTGTCAATTTTTTCCTGTCTGTGAGAATGGAAGCCCGAACTAAGGAAATAATCTATTTCTTTACATCATTCATCTACACAGTTGAAAAACTAGTTACTGTGAATAACAGTGATCGTTCTTAGAGGCTTCCCTTGTCCCATAATCTCCTGGGAGATGTCTCAAGGACAGAGCAGAAATAATTAATCTAACGAAAGATAATACTCTATCAGTACCTCTGAGCAGTGTTGATAAAATCCAATCAACAGCTAAATGAAGATGCAAACTAGATTACCCTTAATAAAATTGCACACCGACGAATTTGTGTGGTGTCATAAGCAGACAAAAACCCCCAGAAAAAAGCTCACATAATTAGTGATTGAACTATTTCTGGGTAGAAAGTGAAGTGCTATCTTCCTTTCTTTTCCTTTAAAAACATTCTTTCAGAATGTCACAAGATTTTGTGATTTCTAAGTTTTTACTATTTCAGTTTTTATAGTGAAGATGAACAAGAGGGGTCTCCTGAGCAATCCCACTCATGTTCCACTTACACAAGTTCACAACTGCATCTCTGGATACTTACTGAAGCACTTTGCATGTAACTTGTCCTCTCTCTTCAGCAGTGAATGCCAATTTAAGAAAAAACAACCCATCAAATCTGTTGACAAAGCTATTTACTAAGAAGCTTTTTTAGTTCCGTTTTACCTGTTATTAGTGCAATTTTTTTTCTGGTTGGTATAAATGGAGACTATGCCAGCAACACCAACGTATTGCTAAGAGGTGTGATTGTGCCATTGAATACTGGTAAGAGAAGTTCTCCAAAACCTCCTCATTACTATTTAGTAAAAATTATTTTCTCGCTACAAACTGAATGGCTCATAACTATTACATGATCATCTTGGTTATATGCATCCTTTTCTGTGGGAATCATGTCAACAGTGAATGCAGCCATAACTTTAGGTTGTAAGATAGGCTATAATTTGCTTCCCTTTTGCCCTTTAAATAGCAGAGTCTGCTCCAAGTAGTGGCCACACAGACTCATTTACTTTGCAGAGACTTTCATCTTACATATGTCTATGTAAGATCTTAACAACATTCGAAATTGCTGCTTTACACTCTTAATTCTATTCAATCTGTTTTCCACTATGATGATGAATGTTAATTAACAACAAAAATTCTAAAGCAGTTTTGACTCTGGGTGAAGACAGTAAGTGTAATTTTATTGGGCTGCAGTGATTATGTGTATATTTATATATCTCAGAAGTTTATCTGCATTTTTAATTAGTTTTAAATATTAGCAATTCTAATTTGTTTTTGTCTCCTTTATGTAGTTAACACATAACAATCATTATAATCTCCCAAACATAATTTCTTTCTCTGTTCTGCTTCAAGCTGTGGTTGATAAAGGGCTCTGTGATGGTCTTCATTTCTATGCTATCCAGCACACTGATGAATGTCTAAGACTCCAAATGATTGTTGAATGACTAAGACTCCAAAGTGCTGCAGTAATGCAAGTAAATGAAGGAGCAACAACCTTCTAATTTGTTCTCTGCAGGCTGCTCTATTATCTTAAACCTCTTTGTTGTGTGCAGAGTATAATAAATAACTGCATAAACTAGTTATCCACTTGTGTGCACTTAGAGGCTCACAGCTCTGAAACACAAACCTCCCAGCTCTGCTAGAGCCATGTCTATTCTTAAAACACTACAGTAGCCTACAGGAATGAGAATGAGAGATGCATTCACTGTAAAGTATTTAAATGGAACACAGAGCTGTGGTGAAGCTTAATTGCTAACAGGAAACACTGAGACACCGCAGAAAAGAGAGAGTGCTCCTTTGAAGGAGTAACAAACAGAAGGCAAAACTACCTGACAAAGTAAAATTGAATCCAGCAAGGCCAGATTCATACTGTACTCTGACAGGTGCAATCACACACAGGAGAGCGAACAACTGACTAAAAAGCAAGTTAGAAAAGTATTTTGGAGTTGCAGTGCACACCAAACTGAACTTGAACAAACAAGGAATTGTTAGGGAAAGGGCAAACCCTACATGGGGACATATAAACCAAAATCTCAGCCACAAGATATATGAAGTAATCCCTTCTGCTGCATTCAACATTTGCAAAGCTTCAGCTAAAGTGCTAAGTTTAGCTGAAGCCACGGCACACCACATGCTGAGCATCTAAACAGATTCCAAGAAGAGAAAGAAGAGTGATAGGAGGCTCAGGAAATACAATCCACTAGAAAAACCCAACCAAGTGCAGATTTTTCTGTTGTTTGTTTTTAGTCTAAAGGAAGATAAAGTTAAGGCACACATGGTGACAGTCCCTAAATATTTAGAAGCTTGCTGTAACTAGATGAGGACTACTTGTCAGTGAGAGAGACAAGCTATGCATTTCAACCACAACAAGGGAATTTAGGTGAGACCTTGTGGTGTACACCCTGCTCCCTTCAAAAGCTTTTTAACAGGAAATTCAGTGAGAACCTGGGACAGATTGTCTGGGGAGTCTGAAGGCTTTTAAGAAGGCGGCAGACAAAAACCAGTCCTGAATGGCACAGGCAGGAGTGGCCTGCCACAATGCCCAGCACAGATCAGCATGCTCCAGCCTTGGCAGCCACAAGAGCCAGCTTTGGGACACAGGTACACCACCACCTCCAACCACATCAAGGCACTTTAGTTTCTTCTCTTTCCCAGTCTTTTTGTTCCTTGGTTATTACAGTAGCTCTGCTGCAGGTTTTTCTGTTCACAACTGTAACCACCTGTTGGGCAGTAGAAGCTGGTTCCTTTCTTCTTGCAGAAAAAGCCAGTATTCTACCTCCTGAGACTGCAATTGATTTGTTGAGCCTTTGAAACTGGTTTTATATGATTTCAAGAAGAGAACCTTCAAAAGCAGAAGTGGAGAAGACAGATTCTGAAAGAAAACTGGTGCCTCCCTTCTCATTGCCTTTTGCCTTTTACAAAACCATGACTGTGAGCAAAGTGAAGGCCATCCAGGGAGTTTACATATGTAATAAAATCTACAGGAACAGCTGGTGAGAACAAAGACACATTCAAAAATCATTCAAATGTCACTTGTATGACAAATCTGTATTAGTTATATTTCAGAAAATGGTTTAAATATTTAAATATTAAACATGTATTACAAGTTAAAACAAAAAAATATTTTAAAAACTTGTCCATATATATTAGATAGGTAAATACTTATTAACAGAGTCCACAACATTCTATTCTCAATAAATATGAGGTTCACTAATAAATAAATGACTACAATTACTATTGTACTGGAAATCTGTTTGAATTTAAAAACCATCCTCTGGTAGCGACAGATACATACCTGTGTAATTAACTCTTATTAAATGTAAATCCCATCCTCTGGAAACCTAATGACTATTAAATGAACTTATATGACACTGCTAGCACAGTTCTGAAAAAGACAACCAAAAAAGTCTGCTTATCTTGGTGACTTGGTAAAAGAATTCCATGTGACTCCCTGCTAGATCAGTGGCTTGAATGCTGGCCTACACCAGTGATGACTGATAACTGCAATCATCTAATGATCTTTTGCCAGCTATATGAATAAAACCAATGCTGTGGTCCCAGAGCATTCTGCCCACAATGAAGTATTGTCATCATAATTTAACACCCCCCAAGCCAGGGTCCATGAGGCAAAGTTATGGGTGGGCAGATGGATAGAAAAATTCCCACATTGCAGAGGAGCACTCTCTGAACAATGCTGGCATGCCAAATTTTGACACTTAGCCTCAAAAATTGACCAAGAAAAGAAAAGGGTCAGCTACCGCTTCTTCCTTTTGGCAGAGGACTATGCATGCAGTTCTTAGTGTGACAAAATTTCCCATTTTTATGGCTACTTAGTCTAAGTAAGAATTCAACAGGCACAAAAAGGCTTCAGAGCAGTTTTTTTGCAGAAGCATGCTGGATGTTTGATTCTCCACCAGTGATGGTATTGGCCATTCAATCTGCACTACACTAGACACACAAACACCATAATGATCATAAGATAGTGTTTTGTCAACATTTTTTACTATTAGAGCTATTGAGAGGGTGGCTTTTTATTGATGCTGAAGTTCTATGAACTGCCATTTGTGTAAGAATTTAGTAACTGTCTTAAGTTTTCAAACCATACCTGAAGACTCAACTTTGAGGATCAGCAAACCACTGTCATTGTAACAGCAAACCATATCCCCTGTGCAACACCTCATCAGTGTGCAGCCACAGACAAATTTCATTCTGAATGTGTCTGTTCCTGTAGAATGAAGCTAATAATACTCACTACCTTTGAGAAATAACACTGATAAGCCTATACAAATGGGAGAAGGAAAGCTGAAAGTAGATTACCACTGAGAAACATTAAATAGAATTCTTTCTTATCCTGTGAGTAAGAAAGCTAATTAAAATAGTAATGTGTTCATGTCTAATTACTGGAGGTGAGTTCAGTCACAGGAGTGAATATGAAAGCTGGAGGAAAAACAGAAGCAAAGAAAGTCTTCAGTGACTTGTTCAGAAAGAGGGCAAAACCTAAGCATTTTCACTACAACAGCATTATCATTTTAATATCTCTATATCAGCAAAGAATCTACCTACTGGGGCTCCTGAAGGCTTAAACACACGTGCTCATTTAAGGTGTCTGAGTAACTTTTAAAGTCTTTTTCCTGATGGCAAAATCTATTTCACCATTTACTGTAATAATAAAAAGTATTTTTATTTGCAATTAACAATGCAATCATTTCAGGCATGGCAGGCTGTCCTTTAAGCTGCACTACAATTATTTAAACCCTGGCTTGAAACTTCTGTGTGCAAAAAGGGATTCTGTACACTATGTTCAATGGTTACAGGTCTGTTTTAGTCCATGATACTTTGCCTTGTGTTTTCAAAAATTCTGAGAAAGAAATGGAGCGTGGAATGGAGCTTAGGATTAAGTAAATGAACTAATAATTTTATTCACTAGAAAAGTGGAAAACAAACCACTGCAAGTTCAAATAAAAGTTCTACTGAGTAAGGTATAATAATAATATTTCATCATGAGTTTTAGTTAAACTAATAAGCAATCACTTCTCTTGTAGGCTTAAAACAAATGAATATGAACCCTTCATAAAGCCTAGAACATGAAGGTTTTACAGACTCACACATTTTAAGAAATTCTCCCATTCCCTGCACACTTAGCACAAAAAGTAAAATATCTACTATTAAAAGCTTGGAAGTAGTGAATCATAAAGCCTATATGATGATCCAAATGAACACATAGAGTATTATTTTAGTATTACTCCCCACATTGGGTGGTCTGGCATTGTGTGAATTCTGCCTAAGAGTAGTTTTGTACTCCTCCATCCCAAACCACATTTCCATTGTTCTGCATTCTGCTAAACAAAAGCTTCCAACTTCCTAAATTCTGGTATGTAAGAAGGGGATAATGCAAATCCAGACATTTAGACCTTAAACCAGGATTTGAACTGGATTGGTGAGGAAAGCAATGTAAGCTCTATCACTTCATCCTCTTACTTGGAATAGATCTGGTTCCTACTCCAGATACTTAAGGAATATCTGAACTGCATTAGGTAAGGCTGCTTAAATATAATGGGTGTAGAGCCAACTGCTACTCTGCTGCTCCAGCATATGGATTTCAAAGTTCAAGAGCATGTAAGGTCATCAAATAAAATTCTTCACTTGATACTATTTCTAGACATCAACCTCTTTATTTCAGTAATTTCCTCCCTTAAAAAGGAGTGCACTTGTGGCTGCAAAAACCTAACACATTTAGTATACAATCTCTTGGCTTTCAAAAACTATGTGTCCTTAAAACTAGAGCACTGTATTTTCAGTTGGTGTTTCCTCACTGACCTCCAATTAGAAGAGGTTCTGGCAGATTAAAGTGGTGTTTGTAGTAACCACATGCCAAGGGTGTAAGATGCTAAATTCACATAGGCAAACCGCCAGTGCTATCACAATTGTCACTGATTTTGTTGATGTCCTCCAGAGCCAGACTGTTGCCTTGATGCCAAAACCAGTCACTGCCAAAACACTAGGTGAGATCAAAGCTGAAAGCTTCAGCCTTCTTCCTGGCATCTCTGAAAGAAGTGTCTCAAAGCTAATTTTCTCCCTGCATGAGGGCAGGTGTCTGCCACACTGTGGCAAGCACTAAAACTCTGGTGTTTGTCACATTCCTTCTATCTCAAATATTTCTTAATTTTCTTCCTCACTGCAAGCTGAAACCCAGAGAAAATAAAAGGATTAAAACAGAAACAACAATAAGCAACTTGTTTTCCTCAAGGTTCAATTCTATCCTCCCATCCCATGAGATGAGGGCAGGATTCAAACCCAAAATAATGTTGGAAGAAAGTCCAACTCTTCAAAAATCATTCCCTTTTTGGTTGTGATGGATTCTTAGAAGAGGGCTGAAAATGATACCAAAATAACTTACTCTTCTGAAGAAAAGGGGAGAATTACTTGTCTCTGCTCAGAATAAATGTAAAAAGGACATACCCTTATGCTGTTATGAGAGTGCTTTCTCTCAACAGAGATTCAGAGCTACAGAATGTTTCTCCAACTTCCAGTGTTCTATTCATATAGTCACACTCAGAGTTGTGGTCAACAGCTTGATGTCAAGTGGAACCCAGTGATGAGTGGTTTCTCAGGAGTTGGCATTTGGGCCAGTGCTGCCTAACAGCTTTGTCAGCGACATGGACAGTGGGATCAAGTGCACCCTCAGCAAGTTTGTTTATGACACCAAGCTGTGTGTTGCAGTCCACACACTGGAGGGAAGGTATGTCACCCACAGGGACCTTGACAGGAAGTTCAACATGGATGAGTGCAAGGTCCTGAACATGGGTCAGGAAAATGCCAAGCACAAATATGGGCTGGGTGAGGAATGGACTGAAAGCAGTCCTGAGGAGAAAGACTTGGGGGATGTTGGTTGACAAGAAGCTCAACGTGACCCAGAAATGTGCCCTCACAGCTCAAAAAGCCAATTGTGTCCTGGGCTGCATCAAAACCAGCATGGCCAGCAGGTCACCACTCTGGTGACACCCCACCTGGAGTGCTGCATTCAGCTCTGAGGCCCCCAACATATGCAGGACACAAATCTGTTGGAGTGGGTCCAGAGAAGGGACATGAAGATGATCGGAGGGCTGGAGCACCTCTCCTATGAAGACAGGCTGAGAGAGCTGGGATTGTCCAGTCTGGAGAAGAGAAGGCTCTTTGGTGACTTAACTGTGGCCTTCCAGTACCTAAACGGGGTCAGTAAGAGAGCTGGAGAGGGACTTTTTACAAGGGCATGTTGTAATAGATCAAGGTGAAATGACTTTAAACTGAAAGGAGGCAGGGTTAGATCACATATTAGGAAGAAATTTGTTACTGCTAGGGTGGTGAGGCAACCTGGTCTAGTGGAACATATCGCTGCCCATGGCAGCAGGGTTGGAACTAGATGACCTTTGAAGTCCCTTCCAACTCAAACCATTCTTTAATGCTATGATATATATGTGGATAAGGGAAAGAAACAACATTAAAGCCATCTCTACAACCACACTGAAAAAAAGAAAGCTGATTATAATATCAGCTCTTGCATTGCTTAGCAGGATGAACTTACTACAGTTTTCAGAGGACACTCCTCTCCTCTCCTTTCCTCTGTTATTTTTTTATACTAATGAGAGATTCTACTGCTCATGAAATGACATCACTGGTAATGACAAGATGCAGGAATAGCATGAGCAGGTGCTGCAGACAAGTTTCTCCCACAACTCTGCCAATCAACCTTAAGCCTCACTCATCTTCTCTCAGAGTTGTATTTTCCTGAAGTAGAGAATAATCACTGTACCAAACTTTATGGTGTAAAGTTCTGCTTGGAATGAGAGTGACTGTAGAAAAATTTTCCCTATCAATGCCTCAAAACTTGAAATTGGTGCTGTAAGGGCTTGAAGATGGGAATGAAAGACTGAATAAGAAAAGATAAACTTCTCAGGAAAGTTACTTCACCTACAAAAATAATTTCTGCAAAAGAAATTGGACGAAATTCATCTCAGCACTAAGAAAACAAATATCCTTTTAAAGACCTGTCCTTCCCTTATCTCTGCAACAATATCTAAATGGCAGCTGCTTTTAACTCAAACTAAGTTGTAAAATTGTGTTAAGAAATTTCATCTTTTTTCTGCAAGAGCCAATCCAAAATGCATCTGTCAATAGCAATATATTTTTTTGGTCCATCTCAAACTATTTTAAGGACAGTACTGGAAGGTATTCAAAGAATGGCAAAAGCAGCCAAAAAACAATTTTGTAGTTGTAATTTTAACACTTATAAGCCTACACATTAGCCTAGAAGTAGGTGATCTTTGAGCCAGACCAGAAGACTGTTTATCCATGATTATTAAGTGCCACTGTGAGGTGCTAATATGCAGAAGTATATAAGAACTTAAGTTGGCAACTTTGCAAAGATAAAATAAAGGTTTTTTATTTAAAGTAGCAGTTGAGTTATTAATGCAGTTAACAGCTTAGGGCAAGTGCTGTTTTTAAGTCCCTGTAAAGGTGTTTCTTCCTTCTGTAAAACCCACCCCAGGCTATTTCCTGAAAAAGTCTATGATTGTGATAGATGAAAGCGAGCAGGGAAGCAAAGACAAATTTCAGGAAGTGCTCGGCAGCAGAAAAGTTATTAATTCAACTTAATGTATCATTTAACCAGTATAGCCAGGATAAATTTTTGATGTGGCAAGCATTTTAAACAGTTTGACTTTGCTGTGAAGGTCAAAGAGTCTTTCAAGGTAAGGGCATATGCACAAACTACAGCACAGGAAATTAGACTATGTATTTTCAGAGTCACATAGAGCCAACAACTTAAGAGGCACACTCTTGCCCTGGTGTAAATGTCAGGTACGTTGAAACAGCTCTCCCTTCAGTGCAAGATAAGTTGGGTAATTTGTTCTTCCTTTGGGATGTCAAAGTGTAACAACTCATTGAAGTTTCATATATGCTACACAGCAAAGCTAGGAGGACTGCTAGTATTAGAAAATATTTCTTCAGATATATGAGAATAAAGAAAGAACCTTGGCAGGAGACCTGCCTTTCATTAGAGACATGGATCAGGACAGAGTCAGCAACATTTTCCTTTATTACTTAGCAATTCCGACAGAAACTAAAATGATTAAGTAAATTCTGCAGCACCTGTAATCATCAGTTTTTGCCTACTCTCAGTATACTTTTCGCTTTCCTAATTTTAAGGGTTTTTTTCACAATTCCCTGCAAGTTGCCTGAGTTCTGGAATGACTGTGCAAGGCCTTCATCTGGGCTGACAGCCATTTATACACTGCTTTGATAAGCCTCCATCTCACTTTCCCTCCTCCAAGCAGAAGCATCACCAAGACTCTAAGTGGGATTCCACAAATGGAAATGAGGACTGCAGTCTGGTTGAAGTGGGTAGCATTGACAGGCTGAATTACTACAACAGTGACCAGCAGCCCCATCCCTGGCCCTTACAAACAGCCTTTTTCACAGCTCAGCTGAGATTTCTCCATTGATTTGAATGAAAGTTATCAGACACTAATTTCCAAGATGTTCCATATTGAGATAATTTTTTGGTAAAAGGCAAAACTAGATGACTGGGGAGCCAAGAGTACTCTTTACAAGCAGTAATTGCAGCATAACTACTACACAGGTCACATTTCCATAGAGCTGGAACTGTGCAGGATAGAGTAAGGAGAAAACCAGACAGTGATACTGACTTCCATGACATTACAGCCTAGCCTTGAAGCTCTGCCAGTGCTTTACAAAGTGAAGATTTCCAAGGCCAAAGAAGCAGCATGCTTCCTCCTTGGAATTATTTGTATTACTGTTCTACTTTACCCTAATTTAGCATGTAATCGATTTAAATGTAAAACGAGAATTTGTTTTTCTAGATATTTAAGATTAGATTTACTAGAAAAACACATTATTTCTAATTTATAGCAACTTCTTCTATACATTTTTTAATTACACGGGTATTTGTATTCCATTACTATCCTTCTGGGTTTGATGGCAATATTATAATGGTACCATGTTTTTTCCTAAAGAGAATGCAGTTTTCTTTCTTTTATTCAGTTCACTCTGCCCTGAAGTTATCTGTGGAAGTCCCTTTATGATTTGAGTGAGCAGTAAAAGCATTTTCTGTGAGAACATTTCCAGCAAACTGTCCACTAACACATTCTCATTTCTGTCTGGAAAAGCAAAAACAGATGGGGTTGTTTACAGCCACCTCATGCATACACGCTACTGTCTTTATGCTTCTAAAAAACCTGCCCTGTGTATGTGCCAGAGGTAAAATTAAAAATACTACAAAAAATTTCTAATCTCTTTTCAAAGACTCCAAGCCATGTTATCACATTGTTGCTTATCTTCTATGCAATTTCACCTTGTCCGAGGCTACATTTATTTAAATTCCACTTTTGGTATTAGATCCTGTTGTATCTTTGCCTATAGAAAGAAAAAGCTTAAAATTAATCTGCAGATTAAAATTCCTAAACAGAAAATAATGAATTTGCCCTCCAATAAATCTTCTGTAAATTGCATGTATTAAATACACTAAGCATCACAATATCATGACTGCTTTTCTAGATCCCTAATTATTTGGGTTGAGTCACCATCTCTGGAGGTTTTTAAAAGACAAACAGATGTGGCACTTTGGGACACGGTTTAGTGATGGACTTGGCAGTATGAGGTTTACGGATGGACTCGATCTTAAAAGGTCTTTTCCAACCTAAATGATTCTAGGATTTCATCAAATTTCTATGAACTCTGTCTAGAAGTTTTGTATCTGTCTTTAAGCCCTGAATAGGGCATAGCGTTTTACCGGGACCTTTCCAAAGCTGTGAAAAGGTCACTTTCTACTTAAAATATATATTTTGCATGATCTTTCTAGTCACAGTACTTGTTACGAGGTCAAAGCAGTTGTCTGTGAAGAATCTCATATTTTCCTGAACTTGTTCCATATCAACTGTAGTTTACAATGTTTTCCACAGAAGCAGTTTCTCCTAACTTCTCAAGCCTTAAATTTAGCTCATTTTTACACACCTTCATTATGTGTGAGTAATAGGCACCTCCAAAAAAGTCTCCACAGTTCAAAACTGAGATACTTGTCTGAGCCTTTGGTGCACCTACAATAGCATTTCAGTTCAAAACAAAGGCATGGTTCTAAAAGCAGGTCTTCTCAACACTCACTTTGCACAGCAGAGCAGCCTCACTGTATTGAGTCCAAATTTCTTCTTGATGAAACTCAAGCATCAGATACACTCCAGGAATGCAGCAAAAGTACTTCAACTGATAATGGAAATTCAGTTCACAAGACAAGACTACAGCTAGTCAAAAGAAAAAGCCTCAAAATAAGACACTAGACTGTCCTTCTTTCTTCCTAGTTTCTATTTGAGGCCTTAATAGAGATCCACAGTAAGAACTTGTGGCAAAAAATATCACTATTTTTATACAAGAGTGGTAAAGACTGAAGTGTTTTATCTATTGCTGCCATTTCCCATGATGGGCCACAGAATATTGTGGAAGTGCTGGGAAAACAACTGCCTATTCCAAGTTTCCTCTCTTTCTCCACTGCCTCTTAAGTCTTCCCCTAATCACACTTGCCTATGGGAGCTATGTCAAGCTCTCTGATGGAAGAAATACATAAGCATGAAATGGCAGCAACTTCATGTTAAAACAAATCAAAAAGAATACCATAACACACAAAAGAAAAGTTAAAGAACATATTGTCTCATAATGTAAGACAATTGAGTGTTAAGTCTGCCCTGGTTACTGCAGTGGCATCTCTCAATCTCTTTCACAAGACTTGATAGGATTCCTTCAGAGTGCACGTAGACCTGAATTCAGAAGCTAATCAAAGCCCTCTCACTCACAGCCACGCACAATTTTAAACTCTTGCATAAGCGACTGGAGCAGCAGGGTTCACATTTATTACCTGAACTGTCTGGTAAACCGAAGGATCAAATCCTTTCACAGTCACCTCTCGGAAAACTCTTGGCTCCAGCTCCTCTTTGGTCAGATCACAGTGATATATAATACCTAAAATACAGAATACAGTGCAAGTATATCAACCTAGTATATATCCCTCATTAAAAGGACCCCAATTTACACACTGTGATGAAGTAATGAATGAATGGTTAAGGTAACTCTGCAGGATGAGAAACAGTAGCTCCAGACACATTTTTTCATTTATTATAAAATTTAACACATTTAAGTACGTGCCATACAGTCTGACTATTGTGCTTGCACACTGGTTAACAAACTACAAACCCCTAATATTCATGGCTACACTAGAGATACATATGATACATAAACAATCTTGATTGCTAATTATTCCTTGTTTTTCTCCTTTACAGCAAGCCGGTCCCTGGAAAATTGGAAACGCTAAAAGTTAAGGCAACAAGTACTCCACTGGGACCCTTAAGGTAATAAAATTAACCAATGTGGACAGGACTTGATTGAAATACTGCCATACTGTGTGCATTTTAGATACTTACAGAAAACCAGAAGTAATTAATAGAGACGCTACAGCTATAAAAATTTATACTGAAATATGAAATAATGAGGAAACATATCTGATACAAGGGAATTGCCTCATTAAATCACTTTTATAGACAGTAGAAAATCAGGAAGATACAGATTGACAAAGAAATACAGATGTAAACCGACATTTCTAATAATTGATAAAGCTTTTTTCCATACGGGTGAATTAATAGGGGACTAAAAGTAGGACTACCCTAATCTCCTGGGATATTTTTCCTTCATTTATCACAAAATGACTAGCAAACCTAATCAGGGTGACAGATGCAAACAAGCATTAAAGCAGTGTTTCCCTTAAAGATTAGGATCCAGAAAACGATGCAAAAGCACAATGTAAAGTGCAACAGGCAGTAACAGGCAGAGCAGTCATTTGACATATGTGCAGCTGCTCAAGCTGGATAAGGTGCTGGCAAAACATTACACACAGAGCAGGCAGAATAGCTGTGTCTTAGCAAACTACCTGATGAAGTATAAGCAGAGTCACAGACTGCATTTCAGGAGTGAATCAGCCTAATGTTACAGTAACATGCAATTCAATCCCTCTGGTACTGAACCTTTTCTTCTGTTATATTTTTAGTGTCACAGCAGTTATATCAAGAAACATTGTAATGTTAGGGCCTGCATTCTTTTGCTGGGTGCTAAATAAATGCAAAATACCAAAGTGGTCACCTAAGGGTCTGATTGGAGTTAACAGTAGGGATAACCATATTTTCCAGGGAATAACAAAAATTATTTTCATGGTATCAATATCTATGGTTTTAGAACTGCTTTATTTATTATTTCATATATATGTTTACTATTACTTTTGTTGCAGGTATTAAAGATCAGTATGTTAATTTGTTTTTCATTGGAAAAAAATATTACAAGTACAAATTATATTGATTTCTAATAGTAAACCAAAAATATCTAGGTTGATCAAGGATCAGCCCCATACCCTTTGTCTGACTATTCCAATGATCCGGTGAACGCATGCAAATTAAAAGATATCCACACACCTACCTAAAAATGACCTCTCTGGTCTGCTTTCCTTACCCTTTCCTTATTCCCATACAGTCAACCTCCTTTTCTTACCTTCCATTTTCCTTCTAGATTCCAGGTCACTCTGCTCCAGTTAACAGAGTATGCCATGGTGAATTCTTTGTAGATGCCAGGCAAATGAATCAAAAGGAGAAAAAAATTCTGCCTAAGCAACCAGCAGGAAGTGAGAGCAGCCATTCCTGGCTGGTTGGCAAGCCATGGGCTAAAACAGATCTCCGTGCTCCTACACATGTTCAGCAGCAGCAGAGACTTTCCTGGTGCAGCTGAGATGAACAGTGCAGGTTTGTAAGACTGGCAACTACTGGTCTATGAGATGGGACATAAGCAAGTGAACTATCTGAACCATCAAGCTGGACCAAGTTAGAGGTAAATGCAAGAGTGCCAAGATACTCTTCAGCTGCAATGATCCAAATGTTGTTTAAAAGACACACTGAAAACATAATGCATCTGACTTCTGGTTATGTATACTGTAAGACAGTAGGAAATTCATCACACTTCTTATCTGTTAAGCTTCAAACATAATTTTGATAATTTGACAAGATCTTTTCTAGTAAAACCAACAAATCTATCAAAACTGTATACAGACATTTTGCAATGTAATGTTTCTGTGCCTTAACTGAAACTGAGCAAAAATATATATTAGGTACTATAAGAACACTTTTGATCATCTTATGATTCACAGCCTTGGAAGATAAAGATCCTGAAGCGTATCTCCCCCTCTATATTTGAATCCTGTCTTGTATTAGCTATTGATTGATTGGGCCATAAGGAAAGAAGAGAAAGAAAAAGAAAAAAGAGTGAACAGCAAATACATTTTCTTGTCAGATAAATTAGGCAATTGCGTAGAAACTCCCTTCCTATGCAAAATCCTAGAGTATTTATTGGTGTGCCATACATGTATTAGATAAATCTTTGGACAGCTCTGGCTTTGCAGGACTGTACAAAGAAGATTCCTACAGCAATCCAACAACACCAAGTGCTGCAACAGCACATAGTAAGGATGCTCTAATGAGATTATGCATAAATGAATCACTAAACTGTTAAGAGAAATAATTTCTGTGACTGTTATTAATGTTCTTTTAAATTGTGATAAAAATCACATTAATTACATTAACAATTGTCTTCAAGAGAATGTGTCAACTTTTATCTTGCCGTATAAAGCTAAAATTGTGAGAATGCCACAATTTCATCTCCAGTACAAGTCAGTCTTGAGTAATTTCTTAGTGCAGGCACCTCAAGTACTAGTAGGCATATTATTCAGGCTTGATGGATGAAGGACTGATACATTTTGAAACGCACAACCACAGCTTACTACATGGAGGGGGAACCAGTTTTATCTGCATCTTAGACATACCAAATAACTAAACAATGAAGGAACAAAAACATGAAAGAAAAGAATCTTACCTGGAGACAAAAAAGAAGTAAATTGATAGAATATTTCTGTGTCCTTCTTTCGGCCACTATATCCCACAATACTGCCAACCTCTAGGGGCAGAGTCTTGAGATGTGCACCAGTGGCTAGGTCATGAAGTTGCAGGACATTCTTCACATCATGTAGATAGCACAAAACTAGGAGATTGGACCTCACACAATCAACCCACTCTGCACAGCATGGAAAAGAAAAATAAAGCCACAGAAAATGCAATTAAAAAATTTAAGAAAGGAAACAATCAGACATAATCTGATCCTAAAATTCTTTACCATATCTAAACAGATGCAGCAAAATATCTCACATGTACTGTCTTTAACTCTTAAATCTTTTTAAGTCACCTGCCTTCTGAAATAAAAAAGTGAACCCAAAATCAAGTCTGACATTCTCTGGAAATGCACTAACCATGCCACTTGAATTTAATTTATGCAGACAGCGGAATAAAGAATTACTTAATCAATATGCTTATGCATTTGGGATGTTTATAGATCAGTAGTGCTCTTAAATATCACATATTTCAATGCAAAGCCCAAGCAAAACATTTATCTCTGCCAGCAATATTAGGAAAATTCATAAAAATCCAAACAATTATTATGACTCAAACTAAACTAATGAGGAAAAAAAGACATGTGATCCTATATTGCACATTGAAATACAGAACCTAGAGGTTACTGTTTGTTTTGGTTTAAGTTATCAGGAGGCTTTCTTGTAAGTAAGCTCTACTGAGTGTAAGTAAAGGGCTGTGCTGGGGTGCTGTTCTCAACAGGCCATTAAAAATACCCCACATGCTTATTCAAGAAGCTAAGGTTGCTAAATAGCATTTTTGAGACTGTAAATCAGTAGGAGCAGGGCGCAGCACAACAAACTCCATCCAGCAAAAGGACTCAGAAACAAGTAACTCTGCAGAGGTTCATTGCCTTTATGCCTCTCCTGGCAGTCCTAGGCTCCTGCAGAGCTGTCCACTTCGTTCACGCAGCTGTGCAGGAATGAGAGCTCCTGATTCACAGAACTTTCCACAGTCTGAGTTTGTTCCTCAGAATAATTACTAGAGGTACATGGACTTGTTTTTCAAAGCATGCTAACTTTTTTAATTGGACTTTGGAAAATCCAAACCAATTATAATAAAAATCTGGGCTGCTGAATTCTCTAAAAATCTCTGCAGTTCTACTGACTTGTCTCATTTCAATCTCCATCTCTGTATCCTGTGAAGTGCAGAAACTCTTCAGAGCTCCATTTCACCAACAATATATTATGTAACATATTCACTCCAGTCTCCTGTGCCACTGGCTTTAGTCTTTAATGACAAATCTATTCATTTACTCATGCAGGCAAGAAAAAGATTGTAACAACTTAATCTCACTCAGTATTTCTGTCATTTAAGAAACTACTTCACAACAGAAGTATTTCAACCTCTCATTAACTCACAAATTGAATACAAACAAGAAAAATACAAACAAGGTTAAAAGTTAAGTATCCTGAAGGTGGTAATGAGGGGCAGCATTTCTGTTTGTAGGAATAGATAAGGAGGTGATTCTTACTCTCTTCCAACTATATTTGTGTACCTTCCCCCCTAACAAGTCAGACTGGAAATCTAAATCATGGGCAAGGTACCAGTGCTGGGCAATGTCTTTTTTGTCTGCTGGAAGCAAAAAATGAGGAAATGGAACCACATGCGCAAGAAAACTCAGGTAGAACTGACTGGGGCACATTGTAATGCCAAACTAGCACTGTGAGATGGAGAGTTTAAAATGCCAGCATTAGAGGAAAAAACATCACAACCAAAACAGAAGCATGTCAAAATTGACTGAATTTCAGTTTTATGCCATTTTATGTTATTCACATTTTAACATCTTTTTCCAGATTCCTCAAAGTTCTATAAAACCAAATAATTTGAATTCACAAAGTTGTACTGCAGACAGTCTCATAAATGCATCTTTGCATATTCCGTTTTCAGAATAAAGTTCAAAGTTGTATCATGTGCCACTTCCATTAAGCCTAACAAGTTTTTTTTTTCTTGATTGAAGGTCAAAACTCATTATTCTGTGACAATTAGCTTTCATATAGAGTTCAGGTCTATCATGACCTAGAGCTCAAGGACCTTAAAATCCTAATAACTTGACAGAGTCTGCTTTCCTTTTATCTTGTTTCTGAAGGACCAGTGAAATTTAATACTTGTCTGACTTTCCAGACATATGAATTCATGTTTCATAAACACATAAACAAAGCTTTTCTACTCCTCTCTTCCCAGACATGACCACTGATACCTTCTACCCTCAAACTTTTTAAATCCCTCATGAGTTTCTAGTCTAAATTGGGAAATTTTCTAACCAAAGTCTCAGAGAACTAATTGAAATTTCAACCATGAAGTCATGACCTGAAATAACATGATACAGCATAATATAACACTGTTTATAAATTAGTAATTTATATGTAATATTAGTCCTAGAGTACCTAAATTTCTTAAGTGAGGCTGGAGAACATAATAAACTTTGTAAGTTAATATTTATATTCAATTACATATTTTGAAATATAGAATCATTCTTGGCTATATGAAAAAGGAGAATATGAAGTAATTCAAAATACCTGTTATATTGTCACTGCACAAATCTGCCAAAATTTTTATGTGTAAGAGGTTTATTAGCACAAAATATGAATTGAACAGTGAGCATCCCAACAGCAACACATCATTTCAGCCTGCAGAATTAGTGGCTCTGCAATAAGTATGAGATCCCATCTACTTTCACTGGCATTCTCAGCAACATCTCCATCTAAAATCTCCAATGTCACTCCAAGAATTTTCACAAAATTGATTATAAATACTGTCAAATCAACTTCAAATGTACATAATATATATTTTTGCATCAGCAAAAATACTACATAAGGAATCTTTATTTTGAAATTAAACTGTGATGACCCCTTAATTCCTCACTAATCATTTGATGAAGTATTTCAGCTCAATGGATGTTTTCATCAAAAGCTGAAGTATATTATTACTTCGACTTACATATTAAGAAGAGATATTACTCTTTTTATTAAAAACTCAATTGCCCAGGAGTAAGGCTGGTGGCTTACATGGGGATTTCTGTCACTGAGGAACTTGCACAGGAATCAGCAATATTAACTCTCCATCACTTTTTTGGTTTACTCAGCAGGGTGAAGATAGCAGATGAGAAGACAATGAAAAATGTTTTTAAAACATTCCAGTGAGATTTAGGAACACAGCTCCTCTCTATAGTACCTGTATTTGATGCATTGCTAACTGCCTTCAAAATTTGCAGTAATGGAAGCTACACAGAAATGCAAAAAATCAAAACAGAGCAAAACACCGAAGCACACTTGAAAGAGCAGATAAAAAAAGCAGACACTAAGAACTAACACATATACACAGCAAGTTAAAACAATGTTGAATTATTAACAAGAGCTATTTTCTGACTGCAAGCTTCAAGATGAGTCTCTGTTATTCCCATGCTTGGCACTGAGAACCTGTACTGTCAAGTTGGCTGCATTTGCAATCAGCCTCCTTGGTTTTGCTCATGCACTGCAGGAGCATCCTGCATGCCTCTGTACTCCCTGGAAGCTTTTAAGACTGTGTGCTTTCAAACTTCATATCCCTAAAAGCTAAGCTTGATACTGTAGGCTTCCTTTATAGAAAATGGGCAGAAATAAGCACCTTTAGAACACAGTTCAACCACCACCCTGTCTTGGGATACTGTCAATTGCTTGCCGAGCAGTTTCATTCATTTTAAAAGCTAACCATCAGAGATCTCTCCAGTGTAGTTTAGTTTATCTTTAGTTAATACCAACAAACAGAGCAGTTATTCTTCTGACTGCACCTACATTTATCAAACTACCTACTTACAATATCCCTGAGGCAAAGTATTTATATTGCTAAACAATAAACACATAGAGGTTGCCTTTTCCAACCTAAGGGTCTTGGTTCAGGCATTAGAGGGAGGCGAACACACCTGAAGGCAGACCTAAGTAGTGAAAGTAAGTGTGAAGGATTATCCCCCATATTGGCCATTGCTCTCTGAAGATGACAGTGACCACTGTAATGGACTACAACTGGTTACACACAAGTCTTCAATGGCTCAATTTGGGCTAGAGGAGTTTAACAACTTTTTAACAAGGCCTAGAAAACTGAGTTCAATCATCTCTAGAACTTCGAGTTCAACCTTTTAGAAATTCATATACTGCTACTTTCCAAAAACTTCTTTATTTTGACAGTTTTTATTAATAGCAAAGGCATGCCACTAACTCAGCATCTGCAATGTAGCCATGAACAACTTTTTGAAATAGCTTCAGGAAAAAAACCCAGGTTGAATCTGTGCCACTAACACTGATTACTTACCAACAGTTTTGCCCTTTCTGCAGCAGTTGCTACAGCATGTAAAGTGTCCAAAGGTACAAACATGCTTTGACAAATACAGGCTGAAATGCTCATGGAGGAGAACATAGCAAGCTAGAAGAGCTAGCCATCGATTTCCAGCAGAAATTGCTGAGTTACTTACTGTACACTGTGCTTATGTGTCCACTCAACAAGTAATGTAATTCAATGGACCATAAAAGATGTAGCTGCATGACAGACCTAGAAGGCCATTTTGGTTACTTTGATCATCATAAACAGTGACCATAAACTTCAGTGTTTCTGCAGATAAGCGCGTATCTATGCTGATCTCAAAATGACCTGTAACCATCACTCAGAGCTACTTATCAGCAAACTTGCAGGCAAAGCATGACCAATTTACAGAATAAAACATGAATAATCCTGAAACATGCAATTAAATATGTCTTCCCTCCAAGACACAATCTTCAGTGACAGCCTGCCACGTTAAAGTTAATGGAAAAGTTTAACCAATTTCAACAAGTCAAGGATTTTATACCCTGTATCCTCTCAGTGTGAGACACACAAACAAGAGATAGAGTATGGAGAGGCAAAGCTCTTCTGAAGCTGCAAACATCTGCAGTAATGCTTTCTTAACCTACAGACTTTAGGTCATCTATGACTGATGCAGCCTTTCCATGGTAAAGAGAGTTACACAGAGCCACAACTGCCCTGCCAGGGGAGCTGAATAAAACTTTCCCTCAGGGACATATATGTGAATCGTATCCTCTCTCCATGTCCTCAGTGACTGAGGGCCTATTTCGCTTGGTCAGATCTTAGAGGGTGCATTTTTTTTCTGGGAAATTCTGGAGCTAAGTAACATTCTAGTTAGTTTGTTATACTTTTTTCTCTATATTTCATAGTAGAAGCCTGTCAATCTCATTACTTGCATTGCGGCAATTTGTGCCACACTTCTATACTAGCCCTCTCTGCATGGCTCTTCCTCCATGTGACCTACACAGGTCACACAACTGCTCCTCAGAACAGACACACAATCCTTCATGCATCCACTCTGCAAGCAAACCTCTCAAGCATGTAAGGCTATGGGTACTCTGAAAAACACCACAGGCTTACTGAGCACACAAGTTTTCTGATGGCTGAGATCAGCATGAGAAATGACTAACATCCATGCACATCCTTGTCATTCAGGATTAACCATTTCACTGTGCTCATTCCAGACCTTCCCTCCAAGCCTCACTACAGTGTCAAGAGAGAAACTTCAGTTGCAGTGACTGCCCTCCCCATCTCTCAAGCATTTATGAATTAGCTAGAAGGTTAAAGGTATGAAGAAAAATACTATTTTTTCACTTGGGGGTGCATATTCCAGCTGAGGAAAGAGAAGCATTTCGCATGCGCTGAGTTTAGGTGTGCAGATTTGTGCAAGGTACAGGAAGTATTGCTAGTTCTGCCTCTGTTTGTTAAATGGCAAATTGAGATTCAAGGAACTGTGCAAGATCACTCTCTGCATCTACACCACATTCACGAAGAATATGTCTTATTTCTCAGCCCTCCTTATTCAGGAGATCTATTTTGCTTTTCTTTTCATTGGCATAACCCAAGGGCTGGATACTAGCTGCTGCTCTCAAGTTGCCCTGCTCTACCAGTATAGGGTACTTTAGGGGAGGGGGACGTGCTGCCACAGTTCTCAAAGTTAATCATTTAACATTCTAAAACCTGCATGTTTGTCCTATATCTTAGAACTAGGGTTGAAGTGTCTAATGATCAGTCTGCACTTACGGTTTCACAGCACTCTTACTTGCAGCTATGTGGTCATTTAAAGCAACAGTTCAACATTAGATGTGAATCTTTCCTATGGTTTTATGTCAGATTCACTGAAAATTAGAAGTAACACTTTATAAACAAACTTCAAAGGGGAGGAAATGAGTCTCATCACACTATAATATGCTACAAGACTCCCTCTTCAATTTCATTTTAAAATAGCTCTCATCTATTTCTTCCCCTCAGCTTACAAAGTTGAGATCTAAATTAACCTCAACTCTGTGTGAAATCCCTGCTGACAGATGTAACATGAGGTGTGTGTAGAACCTCACTGCAGGAACGTGCTTGGTTTTTTCCCCATATTTCCCAAATTATTTCATTTATAAACAGGTCTTAAAAAAAAAAAGTCAGAGCCAATAAAAAAGTCTAATTTAAAGAATATGTTGAAGAAACCAAATTACATTCACATCACCTTGACAGTGTGTGCATTTCTTGGTTATATTAGCTATAAAATCTTCCTAAGAATGCAATATGATATTTTGTAAAACATTTCTTTATGTCATTGATGAACACTAGCGGAGATTAATAATTCTTAATCCTGAATTCATTATTTGTAAATAAATCTATTTCTATAGATGCAAGTGAAACTGCACCTAAGTTAGTATATGGAAATTAAGTAGGGATGGCTTCCAGGCAGATCACACCAGACTAGGAGATTAAGCCAACAATCTATATATCCCAGTAAAACACATTTGTGACCTAGGGCACAACTAGTTATAATGTTTATAAAGAAATACTGATACAGCTAAACTCTATCTAGTTAAGCAGTCACTCCCACACATATGTAAAATTGGACAAGCAGCAATACACATTCACCCTTTCAATCACTGCTGTCCTAGATTTAGCAGAAGGCATTGATTAAACTGTCATCTCTGGATCATACAAAATCAGACAATGAATTATTAACTGTCTTTGCTATAAGCATGTCTTCCTTAACAAATCTTGGAATGATTAAAAAAAGCATTACATGGAGACTGGCTTGCTTGCTGGCTTCATCAGGTGAAGGAGTGTTTTGGGTTTTTTTATTTATTCAGGACTACAGCTTCCTGAATATGATAAAACTCCTGTATCTTTGTGCTAAGGATACAACCCTAATTTGCAAGTGCATGCCACAAAGAAGTAACTAAACAATTCAAACTTTACTGTAAGATCTACTGCAAATCTACTAAAATCTACTTAAAACTCATCTTCTTATGGAGAAAATTCCCTCTGTTAGCTTAATCCAACTCTTTTACATACTACTCCAAAAAGACAGAGAGAGAAGTGGACACATGATTACCTACTCTGGCTTCACATTCAAACACAGTATAAGATTAATGACACACACCAGATTCCTGAAAGTCACTTTCATGGTTTTATATGATAGACTGTTTGCTTTAAAGTGTTTACGAACTGCATGCCTGTTTGGTTTACACTCTAAAGGCCAGTGTCCTCAGCAAAACCATTTATCTGAACTTTCAGTTTTCTAAATGCAGTTCTTGTTAAGTTTGTATAGTCAAGGCTGTCGCGTATAAGCCACTGAAGTAACATTGATAGCATTAAATCTTTTTGTATGTGCACCATTACCACACCATGACTGCCTTTGGAATGAAATCAAACTGGAGTTGAGCTAAATACTACATTGTAGTGAAGAGCAGATGTGGCATTTAACTTACTGGAGAGGAATGGATAGTCAGTGCCTATAGATCCACTGGTCAAAGCTCTTTTGGCTGCCTAGACCACACCTCAGGTAAATCCACACATGGTAACCACATTTCATGTCAGTCACATGTTTCTGCCCCATTCTATGCAGGCACTCACCATATCTAAGTCAATTCTTCAACTTGGTCCCACACTTTGTAAAGTGCTGCTCCTCATAACTTAACCATAGCAGAGCAGACTGTCAACAAATTTGCACATGATCAAAATTAAGACTTGGAAGCAATTTTTCTCTTTTTATTCTCTGCTTAGGACTTGAAAGGTACTCTATTTAAGACACATGTCATTCCTGATTCAACTAGTTCACAATCTTATGAAATGATTCATGCCTCACCAAGCCCTAATTTGCTTCTTTTGTGTTAACCAAAATTCTTTCAATATTCTAGACCCCAATCATTTGTAACACCACTACAATTCTGGGTATGTTCAGAATCAGTATTTATGACATGCTGAGGACATCTAGGCTGCAGCAAAAATCATGCAGAACACATTGTAAAATGCTGACAGAAATTAAGATTATTTTTTTAAAGTGTCTTGAAAAGCCTTAAGATGCCTTTGAAATAGTGGTCAAACAGGTTTGTCTTAGTAAGGAAAGACAAAAGTTACTGTATATACACATATCAAATCATATACAGAAAGAGAATTCTAATTCTACAAAGCAGCTCTTCACTACAAAAGTAGCAAACATGAACAAATTTGTATAAAAAGCAGTGTATTTTTAAATGATTATGCTGATCAGATACATATTGTATTTTGCACTGTATGGAGAACAAACGACATAAATGCACACCAAGGATCTGCCAAAAAACAGCTCAGAAGAGGTTTTTCTGTATTATTTGAAACTGCTTCTAGGCTTTCATCAAACTTTCTGCAAAATAATAGGATTAAAAAAATAAACCTTTATTTTAATTATATCAAAACCAAATATTTACATTTTGAACTTGCTTTTATATTTAAGTGAACTCTATGCCCTTCAACTTTTCTGAGGCTTTTTTTTCAAGTATTGTTTACTCTTCTTAGTCCAGGAACAACAAAAAAATCTTGTATCAAATTCTAACCAATTCTGTTCAAAGAGTGCTACACTACTGCAGGATTTGCTCTTTCCCTTCTTTCTGCTTACAAAGTCCCTCTTGTAATCCCTGACTGCCCAGTATATATTAATTACACTGACATAAAGCAGGAAAATCCTCTCCCCTCATTTCCCAGAAACACATAATTACAAGGACAGACAAAGCAACTTCACTATGGCCATACAGGAAGTAAGAAGAGAGAGAGAGAGAGAGAGAGAGAGAGAGAGAGAGAGAGAGAGAGAGAGAGAGAGAGAGACAGAGAGAGACAGAGACAGAGACAGAGACAGAGAGACAGAGAGAGAGACAGAGAGAGAGACAGAGAGAGAGACAGAGAGAGAGACAGAGACAGAGACAGAGAGAGACAGAGAGAGAGAGAGACAGAGAGAGAGAGAGACAGAGAGAGAGAGAGACAGAGAGAGAGAGAGACAGAGAGACAGAGAGAGAGACAGAGAGAGAGAGAGACAGAGACAGAGAGAGACAGAGACAGAGAGAGACAGAGACAGAGAGAGACAGAGACAGAGAGAGACAGAGACAGAGACAGAGAGAGAGAGAGAGACAGAGAGAGAGAGAGAGAGACGGAGAGAGAGAGAGACGGAGAGAGAGAGAGACGGAGAGAGAGAGAGACGGAGAGAGAGAGGGAGAGAGAGAGGGAGACGGAGAGAGAGAGGGAGACGGAGAGAGAGAGGGAGACGGAGAGAGAGAGGGAGACGGAGAGGGAGAGGGAGACGGAGAGGGAGAGGGAGACGGAGAGGGAGAGGGAGACGGAGAGGGAGAGGGAGACGGAGAGAGAGAGGGAGACGGAGAGAGAGAGGGAGACGGAGAGGGAGAGGGAGACGGAGAGGGAGACGGAGAGGGAGAGGGAGACGGAGAGGGAGACGGAGAGGGAGACGGAGAGGGAGAGGGAGACGGAGAGGGAGAGGGAGACGGAGAGGGAGACGGAGAGGGAGACGGAGAGAGAGAGGGAGACGGAGAGAGAGAGGGAGACGGAGAGAGAGAGGGAGACGGAGAGAGAGAGGGAGACGGAGAGAGAGAGGGAGACGGAGAGAGAGGGAGACGGAGAGAGAGGGAGACGGAGAGAGGGAGACGGAGAGAGAGAGACGGAGAGACGGAGAGAGAGAGACGGAGAGAGAGAGACGGAGAGAGACGGAGAGACAGAGACGGAGAGACAGAGACGGAGAGACAGAGACGGAGACTGTGTGAAATGGAGATTGAGAGAGAGACTGAGACTCATTCTGGTAGCCAGGAGGGCCAATCATGTCCTGAGGTGCATCAGGCAAAGCACTGCCAGCCAGTAAAGGGAGGGGATCGTCCCACTCTGCTCTGCACTGGGGCGGCCTCACCTTGAATATTGGGTGCAGTTTTGGGCAACACAATATAAGATAGATATTAAGCTATTGGAGAGTGTCCAAAGGAGGACAATGAAGACGGTGAAGGGCCTTGAGGGGAAGCCATATTAGGAGTGGCTGAGGTCACTTGGTCTGTTCAGCCAGGAGAAAAGGGGACTGAGGGAAGACCTCATCACAGTTACAACTTCCTCGTGAAGTGGACGGGCAAGCACTGAACTCTTGTCTGTGGTGAACAGTGACATAACCCAAGGCAATGGCCTGAAATTGTCAGGGGACGTTTAGGCTAGATATTAGTAAAAGGTCCTTCACCCAGAGGGTGGTTGGGCACTGGAACAGGTTCCCCCAGGGAAGTGGTCACAGCACCAAGCCTGACAGAGTTCAAGAAGTGTCTGTATGATACTCTCAGGCACATAGTGTGACTCTTGGGGATGGTCCTGTGCAAGGCTAAGGACTGGACTTAATGTCCAGTGCCTTCCAACTTATCACATACTGTGATTCTGAATGTCTTATATCTCAGCAAGTCTTTTAACTGCAAATCCCACACAAAGTTTAAACACATGAAAAAAGTAAGAAGGTCTGTAAAAGATCATTCAATAGACTAAATACTGAATTAATTTGAAAAAAGCAGAATAGGCAGTGTATAACTTGACATGAACTCTTACCTAGAACATCTTTTGGGTGTTCAGGGACGAGAACTTTCCATTTGGATTCCTCTGGATCACTGAAGTCAATGTTGATTAACTGGTAATTTGGAGAATGGCGGTTTGTCTTGAAAGTGAACACTGTTCCTTCATTGGTGACATACTCATACTCAGCTTCAAAATTATCTATCAGTTTCACCCATTGAAGAATTCCTAAAAGATCAAACATAGAATTCTTCACCTCCTGAAATAAAACATTTTAACATGTGAAGGCAAGGCCTTCCTGACAATTGCTGTAGGCTCTTTCTTGAACAATGCCCCTGACCAAAAGCAGCAAAACTATGGAAAGACCAAAATGCTTACTAAGCAATAAGAAATTTCAGAGAATTCTCCAGATTGATAGGCTGCAGTGGAAAAATTCCAGTTCACTGATATGTTAGCATAACTGGTTTTGAGGAATTTCTAGCAAAATACATGCACAATACAGACGGAATTATGGCTGGTGTTTCACCTGCTTTCCTAAGGAGCTGCTGGAAAGCTCAGATTATTTGCTCCAGAAGTGCTTCTATCACATACTGCTGTGAAGCCAATGTCATCAAGCACACCAGGTTCTTGTCAATGGAGCTCACAAGTCTCCGCTTTACAGACTTCTTAGAATGAAGAGTTGCAGCTGAGTCAAAAGACTACACTCAATTTTATTTTAAATGGCTTTTTTAAAATTACTATATAATTATAAAGAAATGCTGCTGGATTGTTTTTTAATTTCTGAAAAAAAATCCTTTGAATTAAAAGTTTTCCATTCTCCTTAAAAGCCCAGAACTTCCCACAGAATAGAAATTATGCTATTTGAATGAGTACAATAAACTTCAACATGAGTAATTTCACTTTCAACTCAAGAAACAAAATTCCTGAAATGTTGTTCTGCAGAAGCTTGCCACCACCTAAGGACAACTACAGTTAGCTAAAATGTTAACATCCAGGTTTTTCAAGAATGAAATTCAATTCTCCCTATCAACCCTCTAGAATATCACAGGAAGAGAAGTGGACTTCTCTCAAACATGAATTGGCTCAGTTTCAGACTATGATACAGAGAAAGTAGTATTGACTCAACCTGGAATTGGGATTTTAAGACTCCACTACATTTTATTCACAGTTTACTGTTCTGCAATAGGTCAAAGCTAGTTGAAAGAAAAAGCAGCAAGGTTAGATATGTAATATACTTGGTATCCCCACAAAACAACCTATCATCCAAACTTGCTATTGTATCATAGATCAGCTGTGCTGAAAAATCAAAACCCTTATTGATATATGAAATCTTAAATTGATCAGCTCTTGTTATGTATTTGTATCTTAAAATAATATTTGATGCACACTCTGCCTCCTTCCTAAAACTAAAGGTTGGGTCTTTGCTTTTAAGTATAAACAAATAAACTGTTCATAAATCTGTTTATGAAACACTATAATGCAATGTTTCCATCAATAAAAAAAGCATTTCAGCTTATTTTATAATATTAAAAGCTAAGCAGAATCATTAATGAAAGTAGATCATATCTGAGCTGTAATTACTGTAAGTTTAAAAACAGAAAAGAAAATTGAGGAAGCAGTGAGATGACTAAGGTAATTTTAAACCCATTAGATGTAATAACAGAGTATAGCCAGGCCTGGTACATTCATAAAGCTCATATCTTTTAATTGCCATTTTCGTTTAAGGAAAACTTCCCTATCTCTTCATGCATAGTGATAGATTAGCCAATTGCTGCTGTAATACAAACTTGGTATCCTCTCTCTGAGTGAATACGTTGCCTGTTAAACCTTGATTTTTGCTGAGGTCCAAAGTTTTGCCTTTCTCAAGAGATTCCATCTTGAAGAAAAATCCTGCTAAGTCACTCCAGCTGCTGTGAGTTCTACAGACAAAACCTGCTTTGATGACCAGTAAAACAAAGAAAATGCAGCCTACAGTGAACACTGACAAACACCAGTGAAACTTTTAATCCACAAACATTTCAGTAAATAAAAACATTAACTGCAGCATAACACCATAACAATGTTGGAACATTTGCATTTTAGTATCTGACAGAATAAACCATTCTAGTAAAGAACAAGACTTTAGAAAAAGGAATCACTAGACTGTTGAAAAAAACCACTTTTTAATCATAAATCTGCACAGCAATTGTAGTCTCCGTAAGTGCAAGAGGACTTGGATTCCATGAAGAAAAAGGACAATAATGTGATATTAGGGATTTACACTGCTTCCTTGCTACTCATTCATCCACTCCCAAATGAACAGCTAGCAAAAAAGCAAGAGGGTTGATGTTCTACAGGGGTACACTTAGTTGTTACTGCACAAAAGCAAAAGCATTCATCCTATTAAAGTGGATGTTATACAGTCCTTAGAAGACAAATACTGCAGATGAATTACCTCAGTGAGTGTCTCACTGAAGTGGTTAAATAAGGCCATACCTAATCTAAGATCAGAGGCAATAATGAGGCAGCTACAGGCAGCTGAAAGAGACAATTGCATCAGGTACATCATTACTGTACAGAGTACGTGCTGCAGTTTTCCAGTGAGAGGAAGAAACCCTCTGCAATGACACAGATATCAGATGTAAGAGGATGCTACTTTATGGTTGGTTGCAGATGACCTAGTTGTGGCCATGACTGAAAGGGATGCTCTAGCATTGCCTTAGATTCTCCTGCTTAGCTCTTTCCTTTGAGCGAGGAATAACAACCTGGTGACAAACACAGCCAGTTCACTGGTCACTAATATGACTGAAAACTGATGGGGATACTTACATCACTTATCTCCAGGTCATTCCAGTGGCAGCAGAAGGAAGGGGCAGGCCCACACAGCTTACTAGAGTGGCACTCTCCCCCTGTCAAGCACTCTGGCCTTGCCTCTCCAGAAGAAAAAGAACAGTATGTCTCTAAGTTATGACTTCAAAAAGTACTGAAAAAACAAAGTGAAGGACGAGCACTTAGCTCGTATTTTATTAAAGGAAAGGAGGGGAGGGAGGAGTTGAAGAACTGGATCTTGATAAGACATTTACAGATATAACCAGCAGCCCTGTTGAGAACATGAATCTTTGAGAAGAATCACTGAGAAGTGGATTTGTAGTTCAGGACATCCTTAACACCTGAACCACTTCAGCTTAATCCACAAAAGGATATGATGAAACAGATTTATTATATATAGGAGAAGCATGACAGTTTACTGTATACTGGTGGTATACCTTAATCCTTTCCCCTGCCAGTCCTTACATTAAAACACATTTCTGAAAAGATACAGATGGTTTTGCCTATATATCTTATACCAGCTAGTTATCCATCATCAAATAATTGCAGTAGAAGAACTGCAGGTAGAAGACAATAAAGCCACACCACACAACAGAAAATCATAATCTTATAGAACTAGCCTTTCTGCAAAGGATAAAAGAAACAACCAGTGAGCAGACAGGATTTTTAAATAAAGTTTTTGGATCCACAGAAGATCAAAAGGGAAATTGTATCAGAAACCATCACAGAATAAACCCTCAGTCTTGTACTAGCCTCTCAACAAAGTAAAACATTCACTGTTGTGCTGAGAGCTCTGTGTGCAGAAGCAGGTCTGTAACTGAATGATGACAACGACAGGAGAATGAAAAGCTAACATGAACAAACTGATAACAGCACGAATGATCACAGTCTGTTACCAATGAAAGACAGAAAGGACAGAGCAGCTGAGAGTCACTGATCGTCAGTTCACAAAACGTTCTCAATACTTACTTTCGTATTTCACATTTCATGGAAAGGCCAAACAATTGATTCATGGCAAATAACCTCTAACTGTGTCTGCTGGAGAGACAGGGCCTAGTAATCAACTAGTGGTAGGGTTCTCTGATATTGTGAAAAAAGTTTTCAAAAGGAAAACACTGGCATTCGGCTTTTTTCATGTACTCAAGCAGTCAAAGATACAAATGTTCATCTCCATAAATTTGTATTACATTCTGACTTAGTTATATTTTTGCAAGACAGTTTTTCTGGAAAGGGGGCAGTCTGAGAACTCTCAGAAAATGAACCAACAGGTTTGGCTCATAACAACAACGAGTCAGGCTTTCTAATCAAGTGAGTCATACCACATTTCATTATGGAACCTGCACATGTGGTTATGGAACCCGCATTAATCAGGTAAACTGCTACTAAGGAAAGATCCTGATTTTTCGACTTCTAGATTTTCATAAAATCATAGAATGATTTGGGTTGGAAGGGATATTAAAGGCCATCTAGTTTAAACCCTCCTGCTGTGGACAGGGGCATCTTTACCTAGACCAAGTTCCTCAAAGCCCCATCCAACTCTGACTTAGGATGGGGCATCCACAATCTCCCCAGACAACTTCTACAGTATTTCACCGCTCTCAAAGTAAAGAATTTCTTCCTAATATCTGATCTAGACCTGCCCTCGTTCAGTTTAAGGCCATTTCCTCTTTTCCCATCACACACGACCTCTTTAGCTATCTTGCAGGCCCCCTTTAGGTACTGGAAGGCTGCAATTAGGTCATCCTGGAGACTTCTCTCCCCCCAGACTGAACAGCCCCTGCTCTCACTCCAGTTGTGTGTCATACAAACATGTTTCCATGATGGCAACTATGTCACAATTTTCCTGCTGCACAATGGCTTCCAGCTTCTCCTGTTTTTTGCCCATCCTGCATGCATTGATGTAGATGTACTTCAGCCTGGCTACTGATCCCACCTTCCTTTTGCAGGGAGAAGCCCTAATTCCTACGTGACCATTCTCAGGCACTTCCATGGTTTCTAACACCTCTTGAGTCTTAGCTGCCACTTAGGTCTCCATCTCCTACCTCCACAGAGATGGCATACCAAAGGACCTTGCTAACAAAATAGTTAAACTCTACAATTTAGAATTCTGTCAGACAACATTCAGCTACTGCACGTGACATGGCCACAGTTCACTACAAGTACTTACAGATTGTATTCTCATTATTATTCTCATCACATCAGAGAGCAGCCTGTATATACCATTGATACTGCTGGATATTTAGATGCAACAAAGAATCCAGTATTACACTGCTGTTCCAGAGTATGTCAGAACAATTTGAGTTTGCTTCAGTTAGTTACAGTACACAGCTTGCAGTGGTGTGCAACAATTTCCTATGTGAAATGAGAGCAGAGCAGAACAGATCATGGCTAAACATTGATCCATTGTGTCCATCTCTGCCTCAGTTCCTCTACACTGAAAGCTTCAGTGCATACGAGATTTTTATTTCACCTGCAAACATCAAGCTCCTGCACTGATATTAATATTTTGTTCTATTTCCCTTATCTGCAGTGGCATCAACTGAGCATCTTCACTTTATTCGCACCTTTCAAATGCCTAAGATTTTTCTTCACAAATGTTCTGAGTCAGCTATCCCATTTTATGACATTACTCCTTCTGAGACCTCTGACTTTGCTCCACCAGCAGCTTTCTTGAAAAAGTGAACAAAAAAAAAGAATAAAACCCCACAAAACGCAAGTGATCTGAGTGTGAAACATAAAAGATTGACACATCATGCTTTTGTGCAAATAACTGGCTATTCTTCCCTGTATTTAGTTTTCTTTATTTGGTATCTAGTGAAGAATTAGTTAGTGTAATGATTAACTAATTCAGTAACATACCACACAGTTGGGGCACAAAACCTAAGTATTTTAAAGGAAAAACACAGTTCTATTTCTTATATTTCCAACGTGAAAAACTTTCTTAACCTCCAAATTACTGCTCTTATTACTGTGGATACTAAAGAAAGCTGAATTTCTTTTTAAAAATAATATGAAAACTTTTATCCCTACTATATAACTTCATATTTGTCACCAGAGAAGAGACCTACAAGGACAGTAACTATGAGATCTTTAGGACAACAGCAGTTTGTATGTGCTGGTTTTGGCTGGAGCTGGGGGTGTACAAAATATTGGGAGGGGACACAGCCAGGACAGCTGACACCAACTGATCAAAGGAATATATGGCTTGATGCTCAGCATATAAAGCTGGGGGAAGACAAAGGAAGTGGGGACAATTGGAGTGATGGCATTTGCCTTTCCAAGTCACTGTTAACCGTGATGGAGTCCCGTTTTCCTGGGGATGGCTAAACATCTGCCTGCCCATGGGAAGTGGTGAATGAATTCCTTCTACTTTGCTTGTGCATGCAGATTTTGCTTTACCCGTTAAACTGTCTTTATCTCAACCCATGAGTTTTCTCACTTTTACCCTCCCAATTCTCTCCCCCATGCCATGGAGGGAAGAAAGAGTGCAGCTGCGTGGGGCTGAGGGAAAGTTTGTAATCTGTAAAAATAACAATTACATTGACATGCAGATGAAGGTTACTCTTTTTTCACCATTGCTACTCATAACAATAATCAGCTTAATGACACAAGGCTGGCCAGTTGAGAGTGCAGTCACCATGTAAAAAGTGTCTGAGGTTCCCATGCAGAAGCACATTTTCACTGCTGAATATTGTCTCACTAAAGCAAGTCAGAGCTACCAGACTTATTTAAGATACATATACTCAAATGGGCTTCCAAATTTCAAGTATTTCCTACAAGAGGAGATTTTGAAAACTGGGCCTTTACTTTGCAGTTTGTCACAGTACTAATCCACACTAGTTTTTATGTTCAATAAAAGACGGATAATCTCATGGTACATGACATGCTTCTAATTGGAAGAGACTGTTTCAGGGCCCCTGTGCTACATTCATGACATATATTACAAACTGAATGGCAGAGAAAAGCCCTTCACTCAGACATCTAATTCCACATCAGAATCTAACTTCTTTTTAAATCATGCAATACTCAGCTTGCTCTCAAGCTCTTGGTTGGAGACTGGACCATAAGTCCTATGGGGAGAGGCTGAGGGAGCTGGGGTTGTTTAGCCTGGAGAAGAGGAGGCTCAGAGGTGACCTCATCACTGTCTAGAACTACCTGAAGGGAAGTTATAGCCAGGTGGAGGCTGGTCTCTTCTCCCAGGCACTCAGCAATAGGACAAGGGGGCACGGGCTTAAGCTCTGCCAGGGGAAATTTAAGTTGGATATCAGAAAAAAATTCTTTCCAGAAAGAGTAATCAGGCATTGGAATGGGCTGCCCAGAGAGGTGGTGGATTCACCATCCCTAGAGATTTTTAAACGTAGATTGGACGTGGTGCTGAGTGCCATGATCTGGTAAATGGACTAGAGTTGGACCAAGGGTTGGAGTCGATGATCTTGGAGGTCTTTTCCAACCCAATCGATTCTATGATTCTAAGCAGCTATGTGAAAGGACTCAGGATTTTTTTTACCTCTTTCCTCTTCAAAGCTACCAATATTTAATTCAGTGTCTCACTGTTCTCCAAAGGCAAGAGAGATTTTCAGACAATTTGGACGCTCTCTGAAAGCCAAATCTCTTTATCTCTTAGGACCTGACTTCACTTATGAAGGTCTGAGGGAGGGAACACTGGAGAGGAGATATTAAGATGTCCCTGAAAGGAATGCAACTTCATTGTGTATGTACTATGAGGGCTTTCAGTACCACTTCAGCTGCAGATGATGGATGACAGCTATTCAGTGATCGTGGAAAGTTAATGTATTCACCATCTAAAAAATAAATACATGTAAAGAGGCAATATTTATTGCTTTGAGTTAAAAAAGTTCAGGCATGTCAAGATATAACCAAATATTAATCCAGAAGAAAAAAATCAAGTACTTTTATGAGCAGACATTTCTCTATCAGTTTCAAGGCTTCTATTTTACTTCTACTGGGATAATCACTCAAAGGACAGCAAAAGAGAATATGCTTTGCTTTGAGAGTTATAGATTACATCCTCAGGTAGAAGAACACAGCAACAAAAGAACAGGCATCCAAAGTAATCTCTCACACCACACTTTCTCTAATATACACAAAGAAAAGCACAAAAAACTAATCTAAAAAACTTCATTAGGAATACTACTTATAAATGCAATGTCCAGTCAGACAGTGGCACAATGAAGATCTTGCTAAAATTAATACCAAGTTATTTAATTTCCTAGAATCATTGGACAGTTTGGGTTTGAAAGGACCTTCAAAGGTCACCCAATCCAACCTCCTTGCAATGAGCAGGGACATCTTCAACTAGATCAGGTCAAAGATCCTATCAACGCCCCATGCAACCTAAACGTCTATGTTTCCAGGGATGCGGCATCTACCACTTCTCTGGGCAACCTGTTACAAGTGTTTAATCACACTCATCGTATAAATCATCTTCCTTAAATCTAATCAAAACCTAGTCTTTCTTAGTTTAAAACCATTACTATTGGGAAATGGCCCTGCTAAAACGTCTGTCCTCATCTTTCTTGTAGGCTCCCTTTAAGTACTGAGAGGTGCAGACTCCCTGAAGCCTCTTCTCCAGACAGGAGTACTATGTCCAGTTCTGGGGGCCTCAGTACAAGAAACACAAGGAGCTACATGAGTGGCTCCAGCAGAGGGCCACAAAGATGATGAGGGGTCTGAAGCCAACCACCAAACAGTCCATCTGCCAAATCTATCTCTTCAGTTTAGAAAGATGTAGGAGACCACACCAGAGGTCTTACAAAAATCCAGATAGATGACATCTGTAGCTTTGTTTTGCTGCTAATTTATTTTTATTACTAATAATTTGCCTCCAATTAAAAAAAAAGTGCACTGCAATTAAAACTCTTTGAAATTGCCACTTAAGGGATATGAAACATTTTTCTTAAACACTGTTGTTGAGGCATTTATATATTTTTCAAGACAACTGATTTTTTTTCTCCCCATTTGTTACGGAAATATAATAGTCTTTGTTTAGATGTTGACTTTTGAAAGTTTTTTTTAAAAGTTACTTCAATCACAGAAGTCTTTCAAAAAAGAGAAGAGTATTCTCTCACCACCTTCTGCTTTACAGCTGATGTCTGCGGTCTACCCACTATCTCTTGTTTATTTTCATTACAAAGGTTTTGATACACTTTTTCAGGCTACCCAGCACACACTGACTCATCCCTGTGATGATACTGTATCTAACACTGTTCACTGCTTATTTATTTTTTAAGAGGGCCTGATAAACGGCAAGACTAAACTAAGACACAAAAGGCCAAATAATCCTATTTTCAATAGGAACTGTACAAACATTAACTTTTTCTTCCACCTGTCCTCAAGTCACATATGTGCTTTCTTCAGTATGGGGGAAAAAAAGAACAATCTTCTAAAAAAAGAGGCAAAATAAAAATTCCTAAGGCTGACAGTCCTGCTCTTAAATTCCTTCCTGCTACCTCTGTCAGTGTAGTACAAAGCAGTTCCATCTGACAATGACTAAGCAACCAGCAAGCTGTGAACTTCTGTGTTTGCTCAGTTTTTATCACATCTTTCCAAGCCAGTGGTTTTCATGTATTTTGCACGAGCTCCTCTTCCCCTATTTGTCCTCCTACCACCTCACACTGTTCCCACCAAATTATCAATCTCCAAGCAGACCATTACCCAAACCATAAAAGCCCCTACCACTGCCCTCTCTCCACAAAGCCCTTGTACCTCCTGCTTAGACAAACCTGTGTTTAGCTTCCCTTCTAACCACCTTCAACAACTCAGACTGTGCTTTCCAGTTAGCCAGCCCTCTCAACTTTTTGCATTCTAGGAGTCACAGAAGCTTTTCACAGTTTCTGTGTGCTCAGAGGTTATAACAGCTGCCTCTTCTGATCCCCACACTGCCTTACATTCCTTCTTTTTCCCCTCTGTTCTATGCTTCCGCTCCCCCAGAGAGGAAAGTGTGGCTTTGCCCAGAGCTCTGAGTCACTGGCTCATAAAACAGTTCCGCTGTGCTTCATAGCTGCTACCACAATACAAAATAAAGAAAAAGGTCAATATTAAGGATAACTTCAACAAGACCAATAGGCCATGTCACGCTGGTCTAATTTCACAGCCAAGGGCAATTAAACAGCTTTCATTTATTTGTTGTTCCACACCAACAGATTGGTGCTAAATTCTTTCTTCACTACACCAAACCACATATTTAAAAGACTAAACAGTAAAAGCTGACAATCTAATTGAAAAGAAACAGTCTCATTTCTCAAGAAAGGGGAAAAACAAAATTATTATCAGGCACAAAAACAGGAAGAGACATACCCCAGAAAAAAACCCAGCACTTTTTCTTTTTTTAAGTTGTTGTTTGGTTGGGGGGGGTTGTGGGATTCTTTTGGCAAGGTGTGCAACAAGGTTGCTATAACTGCTTGATTACTGTGCATCCAGCTGTTAGGCTACTATGAGGCATTTTCAGGTATACCAAAAACAGTTAAGGAAAGTGATTAATGAGAGAATTTTCTTGTTTGAGGGGTTCAACATATCAACACATTAGTTCAGGAAACCTGAGTGCTGTCAGTATTCTGGAAGACAAATTTGATAAAATAGCTACAAAAAATCATGCCTTACAATGCTCAGCTACTGGGGAATTGTGTGGCTTTTCAAAGAAATATCATTAGATCACTTTTAAATGTTTGCTACAAGAGTCAAGGGTTGAAAAGTATATTAGGAGTTTGGCAAGATAAATTGGGAAATCCAAAGTCTTGAATGAGGAGTAACCTTCTGGACATGACCCTATAGTGCTGTTCTTCCTGATGCTGCTGCACTCCTGCTACTGACATTTCATAAAGCAAAATTAAACCATATGAGTTGGTTTAGTGGCTGACAAAGAGTAGTCAAACCCTGACAGGAATCCCGTAATTTTCATTTTCTCTGATATTTCTAAAGCTCACCCCACATGCAACCAAAGAAGCAAGAATAAAGGGAAAAGCTCCCATATCTACAGCTATTTGAAGCAGAGTACAGCAAGGGAGTTACCCCAAAAGCTTAAGGAGCAGCCCACTTGTCTCCTCCCAGTGGTGTCTTCTCACAGTATTGCCTTGCCACAATACTGTGAGTTATGGCCACAGGTATCTAGACTTGAGAAACAGAGTATTTGTAAAACATCAATATAACATAATAAAAGCTTTTCAAAAAGTGTGTTTGGTTGTTGTAAACATAAAATTCCAATCAGTAAATGGCCATTTCTAATACAAAGAGTTTTCTCATCAAAACTATGACACAAACTGGGTTAACCTGGTGGGATTCACGAGATGCCTGTGGTCGTAGGGGAGCAGAGGAAAAACACCCGCCAAACCTCTTATCTTTTCAAACTAATTTAAAATTCCCATTAAAAAAAAAGCTACTATGTATTTGTCATAGTTTGGTCATCACAGTGATTTTCTGTTCTAAAAAGAAGCATTCTTGGCACAAATAGCTCACAATGGCCCACTTAAAAACCTAGCAAACAACCTGAATATTTGAAGAGGAATACGACTCAGTCCATATACAGTAGAAACACTGTGAAGGGGGGGAGGGAAGCATGAAGAACATTTCAGTTACTCTGGGAAACAGATAAGATGCTCAGATGCTCCCTGTACTGTTCATGGAAAGAAATAAAAACACTACTGTGTAGATTATCTTCTGGAGAAAAAAATCTGACAAGAATTATTACAGAAGACTTCACTGCAAATTCAATTAATCTACAGCTCTTGACAAAAATATCATGAGTAATCACATACAGTAAAAGGGGAAGACCTATCTGACACACTTAATTTTTCAAATATAGAAATAAACAAGTCAAATCCTTTTAAGTTTCCTAAACATTTAGAAATAATCTACTCTCATTTATAAAATATGAACTCCATCCAAAGATAATTTCCTGCTCAACACAAGGCACGTTAACTTCCACTGGTCCACAGCCTGAGAAATACATCAAGAATCAATGAATACACAGGACACAACACAGAACTAATAAAATGTCATGCTTGCATAGAGTCTTTGATGATATCATTATCACCTCACTTATTTAAAGGAAGTACATGGAAAAAGCAACAACTCATGCTATGCAGGAAGTTAATGAAATGCATTAACTCACCATTTCTAAAACAATAATGAAGTGGCAAATATTGGATAAAACATGTTTCAGAAAAAGATAACTTGTGGGAAAGTTAAGTCAGAGGTTAACTACATCAAAGCAATTTACTTTGGATTGGTTGGCACCTAGATTACTGTCCTGAAATGCACAGAAGTGACAGAGGTACCAGCAGATGATTTCACAAGGAACAGATTTTCCACACTTTCCAAGCTAGGAAACTCATCTTAAGGAAATATATGGAGCGAATACAAAGTCTCATCCCAAGAGACAACATCCACAGTCAAAGCAAAGACAGGTATGTGTTCTCAATGCTATGCTATTACAAGAAAGACACAAACCCCTCATATATTTTGTAACACCTTGGAAAGGTAGTTACCTATCAAACATGGACTACCTACATCCCATGTAGTTTGAACTCTGCCCCTCAACACTGACTATTTCCCAATCTCAGTAGCTCCCTAGATAGATAGGTTTACTTGCATGCTTTTCTGTGGTCCCTGTCTCTGTTTGATGTTTATGCAACGAGATTGTTCCTTAGGATTGCATGTACCATGGGGTAGCAGAGAATCCAAAAGATTTCAGAGTTCCAATGTCCAGATCACGTTACAGATCTTTCCAATATGGGACAAACAATGAAAATATACACTATGTTTCTTATTTGTAAGGCCCGGTATTCTTTCTTCACTAGCAAGACTGAAGATGACTTGCCTTCTTGCAAAGGAAAGCAACACATTTTCTGAAAAAATGGAAATTATTTAAAACAACAAAAATAACTAAAGGTAACTCAGCTAAAACGTATGTGAGGCACCTCAAAACAACAAGGCATTTTGATTTAGCATCACTGCCTGTCAGTCGGAAAACAAGACCAGTGCAGTAAAGAAAAGCTTAAAGGAGCTGCAAAAATACCAAACACCATCTGGGATGAGAAAGAGGAAGAGCTACAAAATTATTGTGTTGCTTTGGAAAGGAAGGTATTATTCCTACTACTTACAGATTTTTAGCAAAATCATTCTGTTCTATTTCTTGTGGAATAATCTGGATCTTCCCTTTCAGCCTCTCAGATAGAAAATTTACAGCAAATTTACTTTTTTATTTGTATTGTCTAGACAGCCAGTAAAAATGGGATAGGCATGTAATTGAGCATAAATATCAGAGAAGTTCATAATTTATTAAGGCAAAACCAGGTTTTACAGCTTTTTTTCAACTCGATGTGCTTATCCTGTTGGATTAATCTTTTCAAAGCAGCCAGAAACTCGAGTTTAATTTGAAATTAAAAAAGTAAATATTTTTCTTGCTATAACATCATGCCATATATAAATAAGAGCAAAAAGGGAAGACTTCTCATTCCTTTCACCTGCTGAGGAAAGAAATATTTGAGCTCCTGTAAGTTTGTTATGGGCTATATTGTGTTGCTTAGTGATTTCCACAGTAGCTGACTCATTCCTGAATTCACAGACATCTTCCAAGTTCTATCAGGCAGATATTTATTAAGTGTTTTCTATTCCCACACATGAAACAGTGTTTTATTTTGCACTCCTGTTTCTTCTTTCTTTTTTCCCAAGATGGATCCCCCCTTTTCACCCTGCTTCTCTGCTCCACTCTGCAAATTTAAGCAAAATAATTCAACCAGATATTTTCTTTGTGGGAAAACAATTTTTTTCTGCCTTTCAGACAAAAAACCCCACCAAAAACTCTACTCTGAGCAAGCAAGTCTCTTAATATATAGGTAAAAATGTTTCAAAAAATTGTACATCTCTGATATACAATAAGTTACAAATAAAGCCCACAAATGAACTAAGCCCACCTTACCCCCAAGTACAGCATATTTATTGCTATTAATCTTTCTTAGCCATGACTTCACAAAATAAGTAAGATCAGAACTATGAGAAATTTGTTGACTCCAGACTTGAAATACTTCCTAAGAGAATAACTCACTCCCATATGTCCATCTGCCTGGTGAAGTATACTGGGTTAGCTAAATCAAACAAGCCTCCAAAAATGAATGTAATGAAAAACTGTATCAATAATCTCTTGTACTGCACATGGACTGAATCATTCTGAGGGAGCCCAGGAAAGCAGGAGTCTCAGGTAATGGTCTGAACAGGTACATTCAGTCCACCTTCTTAAGACATCTAGAGTCTGAAGGTGATTCTTACCTTACCGCCAAACACAGAATTTGGCAGCCACCAAAGTCCTGCAGTAAAGCATAATATAAGAAAATCTATCTTATCCACACTTTGGATCTCACAGCAGTCAATGATGTGACTACCTGTTGGATGAGCTTTATGAACATATGGCTTAGAGCAACTTAGCCTTGTTACCACATACCCAACTAACACCTCAGCTGATGACCTATTCAAGCAAATGGGCTTACAAATTCAAAACCAAACAGAATTACCCTGTTTGTCCACCCTATCCATCCTTTAAACCATACACCTCCATATCAGCTAGTATTATGTCACTATGATATTCCAGAAGAGAAGTGACACAGAAGAGAGTTGTTCTGAATATCACAGTTGTAGGACAAACTTCCATTGTTTTTCATGTCTCTGATAATCCACAGGGGACAGAATCTTAACTGTGGCTTAAGTCTAAGATGACAAAAAGTTCTTCTGAAACCTTCTTTGCATCTCAGGCATCCATAATGTTCTTCATCTGAATATACCTTCACGGTGTAACAAGATTAAGTTTATGCCACAAGCTTATGTTCTCACCTCTCTCTGGCCAACTGACCTCTCACACATTCTTGTGAGGGCTCGACCAATGGGACTTTTGTCTTTCCATTACCACTGACTGCATTTGGGAGCCAATAGTTCAAAAAGTAAAGCAAGATCAAGTATCTCTTACTTCCACAGAAAGTAGGCTGCAAATAAGGAACAGAAGACATTCATCCATACACAGTACAAGAAAGGTATGGACTTACTGAAGCAAGCCCAGCACAGGGTCATAAAGATGATTAAGGCACTGGAGCACATTTGAGAATTGGCTGAGGAAGCTCTGACTTCAGTCTGAATGAGAGAAGGCTCAGTGGGATCTTATCAGTGATGGGAGGGAATAAAGAAGAATGAACCAGCCTTTTCTCAGAAGAGCACACTGACTGGACAAAAGGCAGTAGGTACAAATGAAAAAAAAATTCAATCAGAGTCCAAGAAAACACTTTCTAATGTGGGGTGGTCAAGCAACAGCACCAAGTTGCTCAGAAGTTGCAGAGAATATCTGTAGAGACAATCTAAACTCAAACAGACAGTTCTAGGTAACCCATTCTAGCTGACCCTGCTTGAGCAATAATCTCAAGAAGTCCTTTCCCACCTAAACATTTCTGTACCTCAAAAATTAGGGCTTGGTGAAAGATGTCAGTCATATATAGAGAGAAAAGGAGAGATGAATACAATATTTATAGTTTACATTTACCTTAAGACAACTTCTTTATAGAAATTATTACAGTCATTACTATCATAACAATTTCTAACAGTGCTATTCTGTGACCACTGTTTCCTAAAGGAACGTAACTTCATCCAGGCAAATTGTAACTGTGTTGCTTCTTTTCCTCACTTACATCCATCACCTCAGCTCCTGAATAGTTCATCTGGAAACACATAATAAGGAGTCTATAATCAAGGCCAAGTAATTCATATGCCATGCACAAGAAATTAACACAAAACAGGGTGACATGTGAAATCAATCTGGTTGAGAGAGGTGAGACACAGGCTCCAATTTCTACACTGTTTAATGGTTACCACATCCCCCATCACGTTTTTAGTCTCTTCCAATTAACAGACAACATGCAGTCATGGCTTGGGGGACAGTATTTGCAAAAATAATTCCCAACAGGCAACTTGGATGTAGTTATGCTATCTTGGAAAAGAGAGCTTTGACGCAGGGAGGTGAGGTGACACGTACCTCTTGGTTTCAGTGTCAGAGTACAGGCTGTGGACAACCTGTTACTGTACAGATATAACCTCTAAGTTACATAAGCAGCGTATGCCATCCCTACAATGAAGCAGTGAGAAGCCTGAACACATACTTCAAACAGCCAGATCATCTCAAAGGCTTGGGAATTCCAGCACAAGTATAGTATTGAGAACACCACAAATACAACCTATAGCTACACTGCTCCATCAACACTTTTGGTTGTGAATTCCGTGCCAGGTCTCTGTTTCAGCAACAGCCAAAGGGAGTAGAGGCTACGATGACAGGGACCTTCACAAAGGGGTGCCAAGTATTTCAGACTCATCTTCTCCTTTTCAGGAAATACAACATAAAAGGTACAAATTATAAACTGTTTTAAGATGAGAGATGACTTTTTGCTGCCTTCAGTTCATTTTTTAACCTGTAAGGACAGCAATAAGTAATTACGTTGCTTGTTTGTAAGACTTTATTGAGATAATCAGTTCATTTATTGCATTTGGAAGTGTTTTTAGGATAAATGGAACCAAACGGCCCTACAAATTGGATTTTTGTCAGATTTGGGGATCACTGCTGATTAAGAGGCAACTATGAAAATATACCACACTATTCTTTGAAGAGGTCAAAAATATTTTACTCGTTCTCTCACAGCTCCCTAGTGTGGTGGGTTTCAGTTTGTATTTTCATTCTCTACAAAAGAAGAATGAAGACACTGGGATTAGACAAGATCAAATAATTTAGACAAATTATTCCAAATTACTTAAGTAATGAAATATGAATATATTTCCAAAAAAAGGATAAGTTTATCTTGGGAATAAACTACTGATCTATAACCATTAAAAACCACATTTCAACAGACATCCGTGCAGTTTTCCTGCAGATGACACCTGGTATCTTGGCAGTCAGCTAATGCTGCCACACTGAACTTGAGTTTTTCACAGTCGTTGGCAAGGTGGGCAAATAAGCAGACTTTATCATTGCAACCATCATCTCTAAGAAACAGCAACAGAACCGCAGTTAATTCCACAAGTCCTCAGTATATTAGAAGGAAAAGCAATTTTCTCTTCAGTGCTCATTTTTGTTGACTCTGAGAACATGTTCTTTTTAATGAAAATTCTTTACACAACAAAGATATTTGATTTTCTCTTGCCAAAGGAAAACAAAACACGACTAGCAATCAAAAATCAAGAAATGTGCCCCTGAGTTAATTAACATGACATTTTTAAATAGGTTTTTAAGTTCATAAGTCATAGATGAGAATCAGTTCTTTGCATTTTTGTGCAATTCTAAGTAACAAAAAATTTCTTAACTCACAGCTTTATATGTAATGTTTGAAACTATGCTGTGGTATGTTTACCTTGGGGCACAAAATATTTTAGAAAGGTAAATCCATGATTACATGATCAAACTGTTATTTTATAAACAAGATATGCTACAGAGAAACAGTGAAAACAATCTGTTGACCGTGTCATTCTATAATTAGGATTTTGCCACAACCTTCCTAAGAATTGTCATCTCACTCATTACTTTTTGCTTAGCAGTTGCTTTTACTTTTTTACAAAGAAAAGTGGTATAACAAAAGGATGCCATGTAAAATACTACAACCTGCTACCTTTTGAAAAGGCTGCATTGCCTTTTGTGTTTGATGGTCTATATATAATTCAAATGAGGTTTGAGACTTGAAAGATGTAAAGTATAAAGAGAAAATTTCCTTAAGAACTAGAGTATTTTTGGACAATCTGGATTAAAAGAGCAAGTAGGGAACAAAAAAAAGTGCCTGAAAATCAAATTATTTATCTATATCAAGTACGATCTCATCATCATCATGGCTAGGCTTCGCGAACAAAGATTTGGGATCATGTACGATCTAGGACACTGGAAAAGCACTAAGTATCCTACTTTTTTCTTCTTTTCTTCTTTTGTGGCTTTTCTTCAAAACTAAGATGAGGTATTCTGAACCCTAGAATGGCTTCTTGAACAAAGATCATTGTAAAAAATTCAAGTAAAAAGGCTCAGATTAAACATTCAGTAGTTCTGAAGGCAAGAAATATCTCAGATGTCACCAAAGCTATGACACTTACTCACAAATAAAGTCTGTTCCAAAAGATAGAAGGATCATGTAATACATTTTAAAAGTACATATACTTTTCCAAGACACTTGATTCTCTTAAAATTTTGTAACAAGAGGTATAGTTTGATACTTACATAGAACCTTGTACTATCACTGCATTTCAAAGACAGCATAACAAGAGCCAGTACTTCTGTATCTCATGGTTTTTATTAACAATGTGCTTCAGTTATACATAATTCTCTAAGCATCACTTAATCTTAACTCATCTGAACATATCTGGATATATTACTGAGCATCATGTACAACTGGCCATTAAATGCAAGTCTTAAGAAACAGATTTACCATTTAACTTCAGAGCTGCTTATTTACTTGCCTAAAACAGCTTAAATGAAATTTGGCATTCATTTCTCCTAACTTCAGAAGCAACCTCTTCACTTCGTTGTCTCAGAAAATTACCAGCTGAGCTGAAATTACACCTCTTGTGTGACTCACCTGATAGACAAAAATTAAGCTTACGTGTATTACTGCTTGCTCAGCTTATTGCCTCTGACCACCAAAAGCTGAAGGACTGGTGGTTCAGTGCATTTACATTTCCATGGAAGATCAACTCTGGGAAGCATCCCAGATATTTACTGTTAGGCCTATGCTCACTATCATTGAGGTAAAAAGACATGGGTAAAGAAAAGCCTTTGTACTACATAAAATGCATTTGGCAACTTAGTGAGACAGATCTGGAGAGCTCCTAAGTTTATAAAATAGGGAATTCGTGCAAGCAAATGGTTACAGGTAGATCATTCCTTTCATAGGCAACAAGGGAAAATTGGGAGGGATTGCATAACTCCCACCCAATGACAAACAGATAGCTAAGGCAAATCAAAGACTGGTTCAGAGAAACTATTTTGTTAAAGAAGCATTTTCAAGCCCAGAAAAGGTTAAACTCTAAGTTTACCTTACACCAGGCAGTACAAATTAGATGCTTCATTATCTCATCCCACAGTCATTTCAAGGCTTCATGATAGGATTCCCTTCAAGACTGTCCAGTGCCTCTATAAATGGGAGGGTGAATTTGGGAGGAGAGCTATGCTTTTCATGTATTCTATCTCCAGCCAGAGAGTGCCAACTTGAATGACATTGCAATTGAACACTTACAAAAATGTTTCACTATACTAAACAGTTTATCTACAGTTTTATTTTTGAAATACAGTTGCATAGAAAGTATCTGTAATCATTTTGATTAGGCCTGTAAGTTTTGCATTCAAGACAACTACAGTTGTTAAAGACAAGTTTAGAAGTAATTAAGAAATACCCTTTACAAAATGAGCATGTGACATGCCCCAAATCAAAATTATTCCCAGAAAGGAATATAAAACTATACTCACTAACACTAAACTCACCAAAATGCAAAATACTGTACCAAGACTTGTTGATGAACTAAGGGAAGAACACAACAACCACTTAGTGAAATAAAGGCAAGAGAAACAGAATTATACACCACATATTGCAAAGCTGCTATCAGTTCTAATCACACTCCTAAACCTTGAATATTCTGTTATGAACAAGAAAACACGTTTCTTGAGATCAACTATTTAAAAAGAAACGAAGCCGCAAAGAATAAAAAAAGCTGAGTTGTATTCTACACAAAGTACATATTGAAGAAGGCATTTCAATAATTCAATACTCTGGATATAAAAAAACCCCAATCAATGAAACAGCTAACTATGCCAAGCATCAACAGGAGCCACATGGAGCAAAGTGCCATACTTTCAGTCCATACCACTGAGGCTAAAAAAGCCAAATGTACAAAAGTCAAAGGCTAATTCAACTAGAAGGCAAGGAAGAAACATTTCATGAAACTGTATTTGATGTACGAGTTGATACTTCTATACTGTAAAAACAATGATGCTACAAAACAAAATCAGCGGATTTTTTATTTCCTAGTACTTGATGGAGAAAAAAATGTTATCTGTAAAGTAGTTATGTTTTTAAGACACATGAATTTTTAAAATACAAAAGAAATTTAAACATGGAAAAGTACTAGTGGTGTAGAATGAAATAAAACATACAGTGGTAAGGCTGTTTATATTACATCAATTTTTCCTTGAGACTTTTCAAACAAACTACAGAATTAAGAATGGAGTCTTCCATCTACTGATATAAAACAGACAATGGAATGCTAGCAGAAGGAAGCAGGGCTTATTTTCTCATAATCTCTGCATTAAGGAGGTTAAGTAATATACATATTGAAGTATATATATATTTAAACATAAAGTAATTCAAGCCTTACATTGCATTAAGATTAAGCTAAACTTACAAAGCAAGAAAACACATACCTGATATACCCTGAGACTCTTTCTGCAGATCACAGTACCACAGTCTGTTCACTGGATCACAGCCTTCTCTAATAGACAGCAAGACATATCGACCATCATCTGACACCTGTAAGAAGTTACAGAAAAATCAGACAATTCATCCTCTGAAAGAAAAGTCCAACTTGAGAAGTTAGAACCTAAACCCCAAGGAAAAAAATTAATTGACGTTACAGTTAGTTGAGTAAACAGGCGTGTATGGAATATGAGAACTCAACCAGAACCCACACTCATTGCTTATATCAGCAAATATGAATGTAAGTACAGTCTCCTGACATTTCAGGAGATAGAAACAAAACAGCATTACCTGTTTATTTTCACCATGAACTAAAAGAAAGGTTTATTCTTATTGAAAATATTTCTGCTAAAAGGGTGTCTAAATGAGTCAGAGTGGGTATCTCCTCCACCATGGACTCCATAGGCTGCAGGGGGACAGTCTGCTTCACCATGGTCTTCACCACAGTCTGCAGGGCAATTTCTGCTCCAGCATCTGGAGTACATCCTCCCCCTTGCTTTTCTTATTGTGACAAACTAAATGACATACAGAATTTTGATTTTCAACTTTTTCATTGGTTTACACACATGGAAATCTAGTGCTGCTCTTAAATAAACATCAAGTTATAAATTTTATGATGAAGCTTCCTTGGTTTGCTTTGATAAAAATTTTAAATGGTGTTGCTAGCACATAAAGTCATCAAAGAATCCTTCTCACAAATAGGGCTTTGCAAATATACTCTCTTTCTTGGCAAAACTTTTGAAAATGCAAGCCCAACAAGGAAAGCCAGAAGTAACAAGAAGTTATCAACTTAAGTTCCCCTCTCCTGACTGAGCTGTTTTGAGCATATTCCAAAATTAGCACATTTAGATGTTTTATAACACAGCTGATGCAGAAAGCTGTTTCCTTTCCATATTCTTAAATGACCATAGCTAATGGAAATTTAAACCCCTAATCACAAAATATGAATCTGGGTTCTAGAAACTTTCCACTTCCCCCTAAACACATCTTCATATATTTTAGTTAATATGTGTAACATCAGTTGTGCAAAATATCTGCAGAATTTCAGAATTATTAGGTTCTAACAATACGGCTATTCAAACAAATTCTGGAGACACAAGTGGGGCACCTAGCAGAATAAACACAAATCTCAGCATATGAAAGCTAACAAAAAAGTCCCAACAACCAAAGAGTCCTCAAAACAAAAACAAATACAAAATGAGTGTTTTCGAGTTGTATTTTTACAGGCATTTTGTTAACAGCTAATTATACAACAAAAAAAGTACATATAGCTGAAAGCTCACAACACAAATAGAAAAGAACACCTAAGATTCCTACTGGACCAAAAGAACTCCCATTATACGAAACAGCAAGATAGCTTTAAAAAGGCCATCTGCAAAATTGAGACATTTTGTTTCCTCCTTCCTAGAAGGGAGTCTATCCAGAAAAGGAAACCAAGATTAGGTGATCTTTCTTGAAAGAAACATCTTTACCTTTTCTTTAGAGAAACAATAACTGCAGATGTCAGTTCTAATTAAGAAAATGACTGTGATACACAGCTTAAACATCTGTCTATACTTGTAAAAGCACCGAGCTTCTTTCTCTTCCTCATGAACTCAAAAGTTATACTAAATTGTTAAGTGTTATACAGAAATATAAATTTCAGTTAAACTCTAGAGTATGACACAAAATCCTTTCAGTCATAGTCAGAACCCACATAAGTTTGTTCTTTGATGCTGTTGACTTAATTAAGAGAAGATCAATTGCTTTACCCAAGAAAGAACATTGACTTGCAGATTTCTGATGTTGTTGCAAGGGCAATTCAGAACCTCTGATGACAGCAAATCTGAGTACATCTAATGAGTTTTTCCTTCTATACTCCCAGCTGGACTAGTTAAGAGTTAATAGCAGTTTATGTTTAATTTGAAGTAGGAACTCCCAAAGCATCTTGCTGGTGGGATACCAATTATGTCTGTCTCTATCTCTAAAGCTATTCTTACATCAGTGAGTTCTATAACCCAAAGGAATTTGACAGAAAAAGGACAAGACACAGTAAACTGCCGCATGCTAAAATGTTCAGCATTATATCACAGATTCAGACATCCACATTGCAAAGTTACACTTTGGTGAGCAAATCTTGGCAGCAGTACCAGCTTAGGAGGTCTTCACCTCTAGCTCTTCCTACTGCTATAATTGCTTCTATTCATGCAAGTTCATTCTCTATGTCATGTCAATACAAGCATTTACCATTTGTTATGTAGACTGGTCTACGGAACTACTCCAGATGAAAAAAATAGCACATTAAACAAACAAACAAAAAAAATTAAAAAAGCCAATCCAGGGCATGAAAAAACTCCAAAACAAACAAAACAAAGAATTCAGGAGAGGAAGGAGGAAGAAAATAAAATAAAAAAAAAAAAATTTTAAAAGCGCCCCTCTGCCATATTAGTATCTCAGCTGGTTCAGTGTGCAGTTGCACAAATGGCTGAGCTAATCCACTGCACCAAGCAGCTGGAAACATGAAGAACAGCGGCAGAGATTGCTTAAGGCAGCTCATATTGCAGCATCGGTGGATGGGTCATCACAGCCTGAATGCCACTGACTCTGTACTGTAAACAGATAAGAGTGTGGGTTTCAGGATGGCAAAAGGAAATACAATTTATCAACCATCATTTGGGTTATTCTTTTACAGCTATATCACCTTCATGAGCTGAACTGCAATCCTTGTTCTTGGCTCACAAATTCATGAACTGAAACTTCATACTAGCATCTCAGTCACATCTTACAATGCCTTCAAGGTTCAGCATAAGGGACACAGCTGTAATGTTAGACTTGGTTCCCCCATCTAATATGAAAAGGAAACCCACCTCAAGAATTTCTGAGAGAGATCTGGAATATCAGTCAGTGCACACTTCTCTCATTAAAATAATTACTATCATTTTGAACAACACCCACTAGCAAAAGCTAAGGAGGTTCTAAAGCAATTGCAACTCTTCAAGCAACATTTAGGATCTGCCAAAGCAGGACATAAGAAATCCTGTAGCCTTTTAACTAGAGCTTTTAAAAACCCTCAGCATAACAAAGATCTTACCACCATAACACAGCACTAATCTCTAACTCAGCATTGGTAAAGGAAGGATTATTCCAAAGAGCTGACATTGGTATATAGCTTTTAGTTTCACTACTGCCTTAGTCGCTTGGCATTTTTGAAGTTGGTAGACCTACTATTTCACAAACATTTGTTGAGACTATCATTACACCACAGCAACACACACAACAGAATCATTAAGGTATCTGTGCTCCCAAGTACTATTTTGTTTAGTCTTTCAAGCATCAAACGCTTTAAAGGAAAACTCTTACAGAGGAGATTTGGGTTACAGTGCAGCTTTTCTGTAGCTTGTTTCCCCCCACCCCCGACAATTTTGTTTCAATGTTACCTGTTCTTTCCATTTTGATGAAAAGTAACCACTGCTTAGAAAAACATTAAGAGACGAAATGGGTTATCTGTAACTTCAACAAATTATTATTAAAAAAAATTTTTAAAGCCCAATTAGTAAAAGGAATCTTGTAACAAGTTAAATATTTTCTTTCATTAAAATATTCAATTAATTCAACATACAAGTCACATAAGGAACCCCAAAGGGTTATTAGGAGCCACAGCAAATGCAAAGTTAAATATTTTGTCTATTAGCAGCACATTTCAGACCAAAAGTTTGTACACAATTAAACAAACAACAACAACAACAAAAGAATGAACAGGAGAAGGCTATTGGTTTTCAGACTTCCTGGCTTTATGTATCATCCCTCATCTCAATAGGAGAGACATTAGAGTGCTCCATTTTCAAGTAATGTGCATGCCAGCAAACCCAGTGAATTATAATGCAAGTTCTTTGAACACTACCTGCCAGATTTAGGATATGGAAGAGCTCTCTGTATTTAGTTGACAAATAGGGGTCATTTGAGTGCATAGTATCATATTAAGGAAACTATATATACACATAATTGCTTTTTAAGGTAATAAATTAAAAGTTTTGCTACCTTTGCCCCTTTTTATGATCAAAAAAACTAACTACTGCATAATTTGTTTCTGCACAACAAGGTACTAAAAATTATATAAGTAAAATACAGTTATTAGATAATATGCCTGTGTTGATGAAAAGATAAACTCTCTTCTTTACAGACATTAACACTGTGATAATCTACAACCTGATCTTCATCTGTGGTTATTTTACAAACTACTGCTCTTCAGGTATTAATGGCCTGTGCATTGCTACCTAATGCATTTCCAGTGAAACACAGCAAATGAATCACATAAGAAAAAAAAATAAAAATCAAAGTTCGCAAAAATCACAGACAGAATCAAAGCTTTCAAACAGAGCCAAAGGTCAAATTACTACCTGGACCACATGTATCCAGTCATGGATGATCAAAGCATTCAGAGAAAGAAAGATCTATAGCAACAGAGATGCAACCATGGCATTAATAACTAGAACTGAAAACTCATTGCATCAATAAGCTGCATTTTAACACTACTGCAATTTTCACTATATGCTCTGGATGTAATAGCTTAAAAACATCCAGAGTGACTGACTAGATTTTTTTTGAAACATTCATTTAGGGATGTATCCAGTCACAACAAAACAGAATCATGACAGCTGTTACTTCCTTAACTTTAGATGTGTGCTACACTTTTGCATAATACCACTGGCCCTGAATATGACTCAACTAAGAATTCACATGCAAGAAACACTTTGCTTGATGCAGAAATTATTTACCTTTTGCTACTTATGAGTATTCTAAAGCTTTCTATCAGATGAACAAAGAAAAATATTAAGCACAAAAGCCACAAAGCACATGGTTTCTACAGAGAAAAAAGAAAAAAATCCTGTAGAATTTGCTGAAACATTTGGTCAGTAAAGAGCAATTACACTGTCTGAACAAGCCTCAAGTGTTCCAGTATCACAGATGTGCTTATGTTCCCAGGCCACAAAGATCTGCTTGCACGATGACAAAGAACCTCCACTGCAATCTCCCATCCTTTCAAATCACACTTTTATTATCTCAATTATTATTAGAAAAATCAAAGATATTTCCTTTCCTAGAACAGGAAATAGTTTTTTCCTCAGATAAAATGATTTTGAAGGGCTGGAGGTTTTTTTGGTTGGTTGATTTAATTTTGTTTGCAGGTTTTTCTTTTTGTTTGGTTTGGGTTTTTTTGGGGGGTGGAAGAGGTGTAGTTTGTTTTGTTTTAAAAAAAGGAACATTAAGCTTTGTTCTGACATTATTTTTGCAGTGCTGCCAGAAAGTCACTGAAGCTCTCATATAGCTCCTATCACATTTTATGTTCTAGCAGTCATGAGACATTGAGGACTGGGGCAAGAACTTTCAAAAACAGTGACGTCTTGGGACTGTCTGCACAATCCAAGTCATCTGAAGCTGCTACTCTCAGGCTGCAAAGGCTTTTTGGTTTTTATTTGCAGAGTGCTGGCTTAATGAACTAGATTTCAGAAGCCATAATTACAGGTGATCACAGGATTGCAGAATTTCAGGATCAGGTCCAATAGAAACTACTTACAACATTCTAAGGAGCAGGCCTGACATACTTTATGCAGGACGTGGATATGGTTATGTGTAAACAAGTCTCATGGGTTATGTCTACCCACTCCCCAGCTTAGAAAACTTGCCCTGAGCATTAATTTCAATACCTTATTCCAGCTGGGTTTTTATCCTGGGATTTTAGATTTGATGTGCTGGTATAACAAGCATTTCTATTCTGACCATGTTCTTCTGAGCCTCTGCTAAGTTTGGGGTTGAAGGAGCCCTATCAAAGCCAGAGTACTGTGATTTTGGCCCTAGATCATTGTGCTTACAGTTGTTGCAATTACAACAGGAGACCATGCAGCCCTGTTCAGAAGAGGACCCCAGCAACATGTATATGCATTCTCTTTCTTAAGTCTAGCACAGAATAAAATCACTAGTCTTTTCAGATGAGAAACATCACACACAGTTTTTACCAGGGCTTTCAGCTTATAGTAAAACAAATAAATAATTAAATTATTACCTAACTGCTTCTTGATAGTAAAATTTTCCACACCTACTGCCAGGGCCATAGGAAGTTACTGATGATAGGCTTCAGCCTTGACAAAGATAGTGTAAGGCTTTAGAAAAATTGACACAGCCCTGTTTTATCCATCAGTGTGTCTCACTTGAGCACACTGACAATGTTTTCAGCCCCTCCCCTCCAACTAGTCACTCTTCCCCTGTGCATGCTATACTCCAGTGTTCCTGCAGTGAAAACACACCACAGCCAGCACACACTCCTCACACAGCTTACTCCTCTGTGCTCTGAATTTCATTTGCAAGATCACCTCCCTGCCTGAGAGCCACTGATGTTGTGACAGCTCTAAATATAAAAAATTTTGAAAAAATAATTGTCAATTTAGAGGTAGTGCTTGTTAAACCACAACATGAAAAACTGTACTTGTTTTATTGCTGGCAGAATTGGGCTAGGAGGTTTCCTCTCACGCCCTCCTTTCTCTCCCGTTTACTTTTTTGCCAGTACCATAGGGACTTTTAACACTACCAATTGTGACAGACTCTTATATAACTTATTGTTTAACTTTGAGAACAACAGTCTGTCTGAAAGAGAGATATGCTCAGTCAGCTTGAAGAAGAAGCAAGAACATGTGACTTGAACAGAGAAGTATGGGAAGCCCCACTTTTCCCAGAGTAGCTATGACATTGCCAAGATTTTAAAAATCTTCATACCAGACTGCCCTCTACTGGAATGTTATTTAACTGAACTCCATCCCTGCTCTTCCCAAGTCTCCCACTATTCCAGAATCTGTACCAGAAATGAATATGCTTTTCCTAGACTAACAAAAAGGTTTGATAGCTTTTTCAAAAAACTTATATATCTGACTAGCAATAAACAGATTTTTTTCCTCACAAGCAATCTATTCAAGTGAAGAGCTGGGACTATATCTGTATTTCTCTGCTATTATCATTTTCAGCACAAGTTGTGTTTAAATCAAGCATAGTTGGGGTTAGTGGTGAATGTATATAGGAAAAAATCCCTGAAGCTGTTTTCTTGCATATTGTCTTGTAAATTTATTAAGCTGACAGAATTTCATACAACCCTCTTTTGTCTTCATCAGTGACCTAGATTCTTCTCTCCACTGAGAATACACACCACTCTGACTTCCTATAGTGCACCTGAGATTATTCATTTTTTCTGAAGTATTATGGCAACATTATCACTTTTGCAAACTCTGAAGGATCTCCTTCTCAGAGCTTTTCATTGACAAGCAAAGTATTTCTCTTCCTTGGCCCAGTGGTTGTGAGACCTGCAAATTCTGCCCTGAGTATGAACATTCCAGCTCTGCTCCCACTGTAGAGAAAGGTTTGGTAGCAGACTAGAACACCTACACCACAATCCAACAGTTTTCATCAAAAGATAAAGAGAATGTAATTTATATAGGGCTCTATCTGTTTGGACCATCAAGGCTGGTAAAATTAAAACATTTGTTAATTTATCTGACAGGAATGCATGCAAGCATTAATTTTGTAACATGATTAGTTGTGCAAATTTATATTTTAAAATCTATGGCAGCATATTAGCACTAAGGAAGCATATTCAGGAAAGCACCAAAAAGCCATATAATTTGATTTTTAATAACAATATTTTAATTTTTCCTCCATTACATTGTGGTCTTCCCTTTTCTCAAATACTTAAAAAATTGACCAGAAAACATTTTGGAATGGCTTGAAAAGAAGACTTTTGACCTACTGCACAAGGATGAAACCACATTTTGCAACTGCACTGTTATTTGTTGGGGTATTTATTGCAGAATATTTTTTCTCCTCGCCACTAAAAACCATTTTTTCGTAAGTATCAGTATAACAGAGTCACATTTCACAGCTGGAGCTCACAGCACAACCCCAAAATATCAGCTGTCTTACAGTACTCTCACTTAGATAAGTTCATGATTATTTACTGAGGTGGATCTCTGTTTTACCACTCATTAAAACAGCATCTCTGAAAGTTTATGCCTCCTGGAGCTCAAAAAAAAAAACAGTCAAAAGCAGCCATACCATTCTATGATACAAATTTATTAAACAAGAACCCACAGGAGGAAGGTATTTTCTCCATTCACCACCACTCTCTATCCTGCCAACAGTTATGGGGCTGTTTCAACCCCGCCTAAGTTTTAGAACTCATCACTGCACTAGAATGCAGTTCTACAGCAAGAGTCTAATGAATCAGACTGCAACAGTCCTCCTCCATGGAAAACAAATTTGCCTTCACAACAAGAACATGTGTAGTTTAGCTCATGATACTGAAAAGGAATAATAATAATGAGCATCACTCATGTGAATCAGTGAATACATCACTACAAGATATCTGTCACCAAGAGAAAGCCCACTTATTTATGGAACTAGGGAAAAATAAGGAGAATGATTTCTAAATTCCATTTTATTCCCAGTTAAACTCAACAGAATTAACTAGTTTTTGAACATTTGAAAAAAAAGAATTCCAAAGCCTCATTTACAAATTTACACTGATATTCAGGTCAGTTGTTAAAGGTATGTTTCATGAACACATGAGATTGTGTAAAAAAAGTTCTGGTTATTCACAGAACCCACAGATAAGTCTGACTTGTATACAGAAAGCTCAGTGTCATCACTTTGCTGGGAAGCCCTTCACTTTCTCACTGTCTCATTTTAAATTCCACCATTCAAATTCTCTGAAAGGACCTGTTTTCTGTCAGCCCACAGAAGAGACACACCAGCCCCCAACATTTTCATGGGTTAATGTGTTGAAAAATGACACTGATTGATGATCAAATTTTTCAAAAGAGGTGTAGAAAAGTAGTTCTAGGACGCATATCAGGGTAAAAACCCTTGATGTTTATCAAAAGCATCAGAGCAAAAGAGACCCTATATAGAAACAAAATGCACTGATTAAACACAATAGCTAGAAGAATACAAAGTATGACAGTGGGTATTCATTCATCCACTGGAAAAACTTCAGTTCCCCCATAAACAGAATGACCACCACTACATTCCAACAGCACTTGGAAACAGTACACTTAATTGAGCACTGTTAAATCTAATATGAAGAATAAAACATGCATTAATTACAAAACCTTTGCACTATATAGTAGCAGTTCAACAAAATAACCTTAAGAAATCAATTCCAGCAGCAGTCACCAGTTCCATTTCCAACAACACAGTCTGTACCATATTTGTGATGATAAAACTCATTACAGGGAAATCTAATATTCTTCAGTTGTGCAAACAGTATCAAGAGACTTTGACCTGTATGTCTCCATTCTTCAATTACGCAGAAAAGACACTTATTTTTCAGGAAGGACATAATGAAAATAAATATAAACAAAATAAATGCATGGCAGGGAATATCCAGACATGGTGATTATTGGAATAAGCTTTTTGTGCAGGAAGCAAAAGCTGGGGCTAAACACTGACCAAGACAAAACAAGAACAGTGACACATTGTCTATCAAAAGATCCTTCTCTGTCTTGGAATGTGCATCAGACAGAATGAACTCAGTGAAGAAAAAGGGTATGTAATTGTGTCATTATAGGCTGGAAGAGTGATTTAAAGTAAACTAGGTGATCTTATTTTCAGGAATTCTTACTCAATCCTTAGTTCAATTGCCAATTCTACAACACTAATAAAACATATTGTTTTAATAAAATGTTTCCAATTTAATACCTACAATCAGTTGTTAGAATCTGAAAGACAGAACATGATGATGACAAGCTTGAAGGATGTTTACCATACCTCAGCTCCACCCATCCATTTTGGTTCATCAGGAAACTCAGCACACAGGATATCTTCTGACTGGTTAGTTCCTAATACATGATAATGCAGCTTTTGGTGCAGATTAGTGGAGGTCTCAGTGCCTAGTGAAATGCAGATATTTAAACCAATTAGTCCTCAAAGAAATCCAACAACCACCATATGAAACCTTTAGAAACTTCTGTTTCTGTTTGCATATGAAAGAGAAATTCAGCAAAAAGAACGAGGAATGGTTCCAAACTACAACCATTCCCCTCCAGAAATTTGTTATTACAAAACTCTTCAAACAGTTACCCTTTCCTTTTATTGCTGATAATAAGTTCTTCACATTTAAGATTTATCATTTCAAGCTTTCTCTTCTAGAAATACCAGCAACGAAAGCAAAGCAAAACAAACCCTGCCACCCTCTACTGATGTCTGCACTTCATTTCACCCTGAGCAACTAGGTTAATTACTGCTAATTAACATTCAAAAAACCTCTTTATATTTCCAATTGCTGGAAACATAAAAGTGGTGTATTTTAAAGCACTGCATGAGGTACTACTTTTTTTTTCTTGCAACTTTTTCCAACACTTCAGCTTCCAAACCACAAACATGAAGTTAAAAAAACCAAAAAAAACCCAACAAAAAAGGTGGGTATCTCTCTTGCAATTCTGGCAACATGGTGGGCTTCAGAAGCAATTACAGAGGTAAAATTCAGGTTTTCTCCAGTTTAAAAAAGAGCACAGCTCCAGAAAACTTTTTGGTAGCTCTGCCTTATAATAAGAGCTGCTAAATTCCTTCCCTGCTGATGCTTCTCAGCAATTTATTCTACTTTATGTGCTGCTCCTTGAACTGTGCTAGCATAAACATTTTGTGTTGCTGTACTGTGAACCACAGATGAATTAATCTAGTTGAATGACAAAAACCTTATGCCTCAGATTGCTATTTATCAGGTCAACATCCCAAACCAGCTCATCTATGCCCACACAAATGTACAGGGGGAAAGATCTAAGTAAGCTGCCACCAGACATGAAATTCTAGCCAATATCACCCTGTATGAACACAAGTAAATCACTCCAGATAATAAGGAGCAGCAAAGTTTTGAACAGAGGCAGGCAGATAAGAAGATACAGTAACGGAGTATAAGCTTTGGCCATACAAACATAGAGTTTGATCTCTAACTGTATAAACTATTACATCTAATTACTTTGGTATAAACTGAAACACTTGCTGCACCAATGTACTGCAAAGGTAACTTTGCTTCCACATAGCATGCACTTTGGTACACTCATACTTACCGTCACTTTTCCCCTCTTGCTTTGGATAGCAGTTATAGAAAATGCCTTTTCCATCATGGGTCCATACCATGCAACTGAATTTAACTCTTTCCAATGTATCTGGAAGTTCCTCAGGACCCTCTACTTTCATAAACTTGATAGTAACCCAATCAGAGCCACTAGAACTCAGGCCATATGCAAAGTATTCACCGTCTTCACTGAATGCATAACCTAGGAAATTGGAAAGAAATGAACTGAAAACCAGCACAAGGAAACAGCATTTTCAAAAAAGTTCTTGTTATTTTGCCACACATCTTTTTGTCATCTACTACATACTAGCCAAATCCCAACAGAAGAGAGATGAAACTGGGCTATTAGTTAAAAGAACCAGCTGGGATACACAGCACTTTTCTCAACTCATTCACAGATGCAAGTTCAGGCAAGGATACTCAGTAAGTACCCACACTCAGTAACATAATTTTATGCCCAACACCTGAATTATAATTTGAGTTGTATTTCTTCTCTTCCTCGAGTCTGGGGGGAAGAGATGGAAAATAAAAATGCACACAGGTGGAGAACTTAAACGTGGTATTTTCAGAGATAAACAGTACCAAAGAAGCCCACGGAAAATGAGATGCAAGCAAGAACCAGGCTGCCATTTTCAGGGAACTATGTATCACAGTCTAAGCACTGTTGGTCATGTCGTCATGGTCAGCTCAAGAGTTCATTCTATCCATTCCTCTACAAATGGTTACGATTGTTTGTCCCCTGTGCATCACTTAATTTATCTGCACAGAGATCTTTACCTGTTAAATTTTTTGCCCACTCACTATTATTAAGGTCTTCCTGCAGAGCCATTCTTCAGCTGGAATAACTTTGTATCATGACGAAACTGCTACCTCACGGCCAACTCCTTTTCTAATATGTATGGAACACTGCAAGTCCTAGTATAGTCCCTAACAGAACTTTACTGGTGATTTCCCTTTTGACAGTCCACCAGTTATTCCCTTCCCTACCCTTCAATCACTTATTTATCAACATCACAAGTTTTCCCTCTGGATATACAGCTGTCAGTTTTCTAAGTGCATTTGGAAGAGGACTTTGTCATAAGATTTTTAGAAATATAGAGAAATTATACGAACTCAATTCCTCATATCCACAGTTTAAGGTGGGACTTGTCACTAAGAAAAGCCATATTGCCTCTTTTCAACAAGGTCACACTTAGAGAGAAGCATTCATGAACTCTGTCCTCTGTTTATATTAACTGGCTTTGAACAGACTTAAAGGACTTCTAGGTCCAAGAGTCTTGCTTCTACAATAAGCCACTAGGAAGTGGGAAAACGGACAGCTAGCAGAAGTTACAGCCCTAGTGAACACAAGAAATTTTATGACTCTCATAAAACTTACCACTATGTTCCTTTACAGGTTCTTACTTTTGCTAGCTTGTGTTAAAATACAATTTTAAGAGAACTTGTCAATATAAATACATCAGCTTTTTTCCATGCTATGGACTGTCTGAAGAGTTGCTCGTATTTCAGTGAAAATCTGTTAAAGTTGTGAAAAAAAGAGCACTGAGAAACTGAACCAACTTAATTGTGGATCCAACGTAGATTTGAAAGTGTTCTTCTGAAATACTACAAATCCACATATGGTTATTGTCATTACTTTGACGAATTTCCAGCTTCTGCTGAAGACTGAGACTTGCTCACCAGGAACCGCTGTCTCACTAACCTCGTAAAGCCACAGTGCCATCATCAGAAAGCTTATTTGGATCAAGAAAAACTTTGGCTTCAGCATCCAAGGAGTCCTGTACATACAAAACTCGCTGGTTCTGCAGTCCTGTATTGTAGAAGTGAAAATACCTAAAAGAATACAAGAAGGGAAAAATAGGTAGGAAAAATCTGATTTTCAGTTAGGCAAGCACAAAAAAACTTGTATGAGACTATCATGAAGTGAATAAAAGCCAGGTAAATACATAAGGGAAACATAAGCTTCACAGTAGAGTAGGAATCGTGGCTAAAGACTATAGGATGCACCTAAAACATCTTTTAAAAATAAAAGCTGCATTTGCCACAGTGTATTTCAAAAAATGCTAAGTATACTATAAACTCTGCATAACTGTCTATATTAAACATCTCTGGCAGCCGCAGCATTTCCCTGTTACAAGTACTGGCACAGGTTCCCCACCCTTATGTTCTCAGCTTTGTCATTCACACAGCTGCTTTTAATCCACAGTGGGTGGCAGACTTATGTTCATATGAAGCAGAACAAAAACTGTTTCATCTGTATTTACCAAAGTCCTAAAACTGTGTTTGAAAAAGTTGTAGGAATGGTTAATTACAGAATTGTCTTTAGTGAGTGACTCTCTTCACATCACAAAACACCACAGAGCTCAAAGAAATTAATACCCGTATTCTACGGAAGTCAGAGGTACTACACTTTTCTTCCTTCACAAAACTTTACAGCAAAAACATGTGACTTAACAAACCAAATAGCAGCTTCACCTGAGGGAACAGGGCAATTTATGGGACAACATTCAAACCTAAAAATAAGTTTATATATTCCCGAAGACTGACCAGTACTTGGATACAAGCAGGGAACCTGGTAAAGCCAGAAGGGGAAACTGTACTCACAAAGGCCTGGCTAGCAATCTGAGCTAGCAATATGGTCAAGTACTAACAACAATGTTCAGCAGGTGCAAAACAGAGATTCAAGGAAATAGGAGAAAAAGAAGAGTAATTTTTCATTTGACTATGCATTTTTTGCCAGTGTCACCTCTGCAATGCTGTGCAACAAGCTGGGAAGCAAATGTCAAACAATGTGACAGATACGGCACCTCCCTGGGCACTCTTCCTTTCTGCAGATTCTGCAGAACTCTTCAGATGCTGTCCTTAGCAGCTATTCTTCAGTAAAAAACTGGAGTAATTACATTTAGGAATTTCTAAGTGTCACGGGACGTCTGGATAGTTCTTCAAATAAAATAGTTCCTTCCCCCCTCCCTTAGTGTTACTTAACTTGGTAGAGCCCTCTCAATCACCTCAAACACCGTAATATAGGGCTTTTTTCTATTATTTTTAAACTGCTCTGATTTAACTTCAGCACAAGCCAAGAAATAAAGTAACACTTAGAATGACTAAAAAGACACCTATTAAAATCAGTGTACAGTGTCGTAAATTATAAGCACATTAAGCTCCCCAAAGCTTTACTTTTACTACAATTTTCTAGAAAGTTGTTTTAGCTCTGATAAACTCACAGTTCTTCCTATACAAAGAAAAGACAACAAAAGAACAAGAACATAATATGACTGGGAACTTGAGACAGTCAAGCACACATATTAACACTGGCTTATTTTTTCTACTTCCCAACTATAAAAGAATGAATACAAATACAATTTATAATTTGTTCTCCTAATTAGTAGTTGCTTCTGACTTGCTTCACGTTCATCACAAAGACAACCCTCACATACCTTTTTCCTCTTTTGAAGTGGCAACCGTACTTAGGATAATCATAGAGTTCAGTCATTCGCTCTTTGAACAGCCCTCTGACAGGACACTGCTCAAGAAAGGGTACTGTAAGCTTGTTCTGAGCATCCACAAATGCCTGAAAGAAAACAATCCCACCCCCCGAAAAAGAACATGAATTCAAGCAGAAATGCCTATTTTCTACAGGAAACATTTTCAGAAGCAATGCATCACAGAGATATTTCCCCCCAGATAGGTTGTGCAGTGTCGCACCTGAAGAATCTTACAGACTTATTTGCATTATACCATAATTCTGTAATAAGAGTGAACTTACATCCTGAAGAATGTCTCTCCAGGGCATGCACTAAGGTAACCAGACAAAAGACAAGACATTCCTGCCACTCCCCTTAAAAGAAAAACAAAGCAAAAACAACCACAGAAACACCAAACAAACAAAAAACAATCAATCAAACAAAACCAAACCAAAACATACAAAAAACTCCACAAAAAACTAAAATGAAAGAAAAAAATCCAAAACCACAATCCAAAAAACACTCCATGCTTTCAAAAGCTCTATTTGTATTTGCCTAAATGGTAAATATTACCCACAGACTGCACTATCAATTCAGGAGCTGGGAAGTGCTCTGATACAAAATGTCATATTCATCAACATTGTCATATTCATTAACATAAACACACAGAATTAGTCCAAGCCAGTATTTGCCAAGAAGGCCGAAGTACTGTCCACAGATCAATTCTTAGTTACAAAAGGCAGAAAAATGCCATCTCTGAAAACTTTGAGAAGTCTAGTTTCTTTAAAACATTACAGTTCCCTGTCACAAACACCTAAGGACAGCAGTCAAAACCATCACCACTCCAGCTGTTTTTTAGAGGTTGCCATTCCCATGGCATGCATGGAAAACCCGGTGCTCTGTTGCTTTTTCAGCATGCCTATTTTTAGCATGATACATTAAGGGAAATTACCTAAGCATCTCAAGGTGAATCATAGCTACTAACAAGCAGACATGCAAGCTTTTCTGTCTCTAACATGAATTAGATAGGACAGGACACTGCCTAGCTGTAATTCAAAGCCAAATGTCGCCGTGACAGCAGGACCATCACTCCTGGACTCCAGCCTCTTGCATCCATCATGAAACCCTGTGCACTCATCTCTTGCACACACAGGTCTCCTTCTCAGTTGCTTTGAAAGAGGCCATTGTTTCTACCCATCCTGAATGTGTCACACAGCAATCAGATCAAGGTATTTTAACACCTGAGTTACACTTTATTGCAGGGCAGGGCCCACAGCAGGGCTACAAATGTGTTTCACAGTTCGTCAGAAAAGGCAGCTGCGGTTAGAGTACCTGGCACACATTTACCAACTGCTATCAATGTTTAGCCATTTATTAATTCTTAAGGTGAAGAATTAGTATGTGCACAGCACATCCCAGTGGTAAGTCAAAAGAGCAAGTAGCCTCCACATTGTACTGCTATAACTGTTCCCCCCCCAACCAGATGATGAAAGAACTCAATCAAATCTACCCAAGAATTGTGTGTCTCTGAATTAATTTTCTCTAAATGGAAACACATGAACTTCAAAGACCATGTACACAAAAATCTAGAAAGCAGATCCTACACAAACTAACTAACTTATCCAAGTGCTGTGACATTTTCAGAGAAAAGATGGCTTACCAAAACACATATAAAACCACCCACTGTTTTGGATGGGCAAAAGCACTTTACAGTTGCATTTACTGGACAGAAACTGCCACACATCTTTTTTCCATCTATCATTAACACAACCCAAACCATAACACTGCTACAAGGGTATACTGGAACTGTGCATTACTCACTTTTAACTGCACAGACACATCTTACCACATCTGCTTTCATTACTGGTATTCAAGAAGACACACCTTTCCTTACAAGCATTCATTGCACAAGAGCATGCTTACATACTAATTATTGCCCTCACAAATGAATCACTAGTAATTTTGCTTTTACAGGGACTTGATATATTTTTCTAATTTCCTCTTAGTATGCACCAAAGATTCCAAGATTATATGAAAAAGTGACTGCCACTGCTGTCTGAAAAAGGAGGAAGGAATCATAGGTTTTTTAGAGTTCCACTGAGAAGAATCCAGTCTAGTTTGGCAACTTTCTGTCATTACATTTTGAGCATGAGGTTGCACTCATGTTCAAAAAGCAACACATAATTGAAATATAGCTCTAGGTAAAGCACAGGAACGTATGTCAGCAGTAAACAACTCCATCCACCACAGCGAGCTAAACAGGGAGCCACCCAAGCTAGAGGGCTAACGGTAATCGTACATCTTCATGAACCTAGAAAGAAAGATTGTTATTATACCTGTAGATATCTGCATCTGACAACCTATCATAAGCCTTGAACCAGGGCAGAATTTGGTAGCAGAAGGAAGGAAAGAGTAAGGGTCCCAGTAAGGTAAATCTTTATGGACATCTCAGAAAATAACTTAATTTGAAAAGCAAAACCATTTCTAAAGTGTTGTACTAAGAGTAGGGATGGCCAACTTGAGGCTGAAGTGTTTGGCCATAACTTGAGCAGGCCAATTTTTATTAAAAAAATACATAGTTAAGTTTCATCTAAGAAACACAAGCTACAAAATTTTTTTGACCATGCTCTTTTCACAACCTATCAGCTTTTCACTAAGCTAGTCTCTCAAGATAATGATTTCCACTGATAGTATACTTTCCAAGGAGAAGTTTCCACATGTGAACTGTTTTAACATTACAAGTCTTTGCTACTTGTGTGCAAAATATTTCCAGTTCATATACATCTTCTCAGTAAAAGGTAGGTCAGTGCAACTCCTACAAGAGTGCACATTCCTTTGTTAAGTATTACAAAATAAAACTAATCAGACATCTTGTGGCTTGCCTCCTAGAACTTACTTTTTTGGTATTTAACAAAAATTAAATGCAATTGGAAATGCATCAGAATGTGAACAAAACACTGGTCCATAATAACTAAAATAATTAATTGTAGGTTTGAGAGTTTCAATTCTAGTCTTAATACAAACACATATGTGTTCATAATCGTACGTGACCCTACACAATTCCTGCTTTCTTACCCATTGCCCATCCCTCATCTCTGGAACCAGCTAAGCACTGCTGCCTGCACTGTCACTGAGCAGGGTACTAAATATGACTGACACAGTAGCAAAAGACTTTGCTGTAGTCTAAAAAAGTTTTATGTCCCACAAAGTGTTAAAACAAACCAAGAAGCTGATAAGTCCAGCCAAGTCAAACCCAAGACAACAGTGAATGTGACCTATGTTTTGTGACCTATGTCACTACCAGAAGTGTTTTACCCATGTAGCACATTTCAACTATGCCAGTGATGTTTCCTCAGTCTGTCTTAAAAGTCTGTGGCCAAACAGTAGCAGAGCATGAACCCACATCCTGCACTTCCTTTCTCTACAGTGAGATTGGAGCTTTCCCATCTGTCCAGGGGTTAATTTTTATTTGTGCATCTGCAGAAGAGAGTTTGGTTTGCTTATAGTTTCCCTTGACTGCTCCAACCAAGCACACACAGGGGAAAAGAGTCATATAGTAAAGAACATAGACTGTGAGCATGGAAGTCTCTACTTCTTGAACAACAGCTTTCCCACAAGAGACTTGACTGGCTTAATCAACTCAAGACTGCACATCTGACAAGAAACAGTCCTGCTTAGACCCCTGCAGATTTCAATAACCTCCTTTTTGTAGCAGAAAAATGCACTGCATACAGAATAAGATCATCTTGGTGATCTGGCTGAAAAAACTCTAGATCTATTTGACTTTCATCTAATTAAAAGTAGACCGTGGGCAACTAGAAACCACACAACCATTTGATTTAATGGAAACCTTCAAACTACAATGAATCAGGTACAGCACCATCTGCACTCTACTCTCACTGCAAGAATACCTGATTAAGCCAATTACAGGAAAAAATTCACCCTTCTATGTTCATGTGTTTTAAACTGCTAGCTATCAGCATCCGTAAGATCATTTGGACTAGCCCAAGTAAAACCAAGTAAGATTTTTTTTATACTCATAAATGTAATTTCCTTCAGTCCCAATAATTTTAACCCTACAGTGGACATCAGGTGAAACTACCATGAACATTTCAGAGTTAAAACCAATCTCACTTGCTTGTGCTTTTTAAGCCATGCTTCAGGGAACAGCAAACTTCATGTTTTGCTGACTCAACACAGAAACTAAGTGAAGCCTACTCGTTTGCTTTCTGTGAGCAGCACAACAATGTTTGACACGACTATTTCTACTACACGCAACAAAGTATAATTCCAATGTTTTGTGTATCTATTTGACAGCATGCATCCAAATAATTTTGTTTGCATGAGAAAAGATTCCTAACTTAATAAATGAATGATGTTCACTCTTCCCTCTCAGCATAAATCAAGTTACACCTACTCAAATCAAACAAGCATGTTGTAAACAGGAACTGAATAGGGGCTCTTTCACTACAGATGAGTATGTATATCCAAGGAATTCTTCTAGTTCTGTACTTAATACTTAGAAAATTGAAAGTAGCCTAATGTTAGAGGTGCACACAGGTTATTTTTGCTTTTCCAAAAAAACAAATGCAGGTTTGGGATATAAAAGACCATATAAGGAGAGAGAGCAACTTGAAGGAAGGATGTGAAGGACAAATGTCTCGAGGTCACTGACCTGAAAGTTTGAAAAGCTAACACAGCATGCTCCATAATCTTTCTGAAGCCCATACAGTCATTCAACTGTCTCTATACCAATCTCTGGTTGTTTTTTGATCTAGCAGGTGCAGAATGGCTGCTCTGCAGGAGTCCTGCAAACTGTCTCAAGAACTTGGAGATAAAATCATTAAAAGCTAGCTAGAAAGAGTGGCCATCAGCAACCTCTGCTGCAGAGCACAAAGTCAGTGAAACAGCAGATGCAAGGAGTTTAGCACTTCCAAGATAATTTCTTTCTGACCTCTTCTATGAAAGAGGTAAAACAGCAAAATACTTTTACTCCCTTTTGTTCAGTAACTCCTGAAATTTTGGAGTAAGACGATATACTTGCATACTTAGGAGGGAACTCTCTCTACTTTTTGCATCATACTAGTACTGCACTGCAAAATTCTGCCAAGGTGTGTGTTTTTTAAAGTGTCAGCAAGTAAGATATAACGACTTTCATTCCATCAATAAGACATCTTGTGTCTGGGCTGCTGCATTGGTGTGAGGATGTTATAATCCCTCTTTCCTTATTTTGCCTGCTATATGAACTACAGCCTCTGGAAAATGAGGTTCACTGTCCTCCAACTGTTCCCACCCAGCCTGTTCAGAATATGTGGCTATAGTATTGAACATAGGGACACAAAAAGTCAGGTCTTGACATTTTATCAATACCAACTCTTTAACAGCATCCCGAAAAACACTTTAATAGGTATCTGCAAGGCATCTATAAAAGACAGACATTACTGAATGCCTACCGATTTTAGTGTCTATTTTGTAGATTTTTAGAATCATATAGGTTACATGGATTCTCCTGAGTTGTTCACATTTTTAGGTGGTGTTGAAAAGTTACTAAAGCTCTTTCTCACAGATTCTTAAGCTTTCTCATGCCCTGCCAAGGCCATGGTTTTTATGAAGAACCACCTGCAGATAGCTTGAAGAAAAAACACAAGAAGAAGGCCTAGAGGTGCCAGAGCTTTTCCAAGGGGCAGTTCTGAAGAGCTCTATAGGTGGGGCACCAGGGCAAATGAGAATCATGGCTGGTGGTAGATATATCATATGCTAATGGCTGGAGAGGTTATAAAACCTCTAACATCCCTGGTCACAGGTGCACAGACCTCAGGTGTGCACCTTGAAACTTTCAGAAAAGGTGTACCATCTATCTTTCTCCATTAATATTGTTTCTGAGTGTCTGTTTTAACAGGAATTCAGACATTACCATACCTCCCACATATACAGCCCTCTCAATTTGGCACAAAACTATCCCATGCTTACTGCTTCTTAAAGACACCAGAATTAAAAAAAAATCAAAATTCTCCCAACTTTCTATATATCTTATTTTTAATATTAACATCCACAGCAGGGTTTTTCACTAAAATCTGATCCCAAACCAAACTTTTTAATCCCCATGCCGACAGATTTGTAAGTAGGGAATGAGTTCCTAACTTTACACACTTTATTTTGCTCTTGACAGTTATAATAAGTTCAGTTTGACCAACCTTAAGCTCATGAAGATGTATTAGGTAAGCAAATACATGAGAAAACCTAGAAAGATTCACACTAACAGAAAGCTACGATGCAGGGTATTTTTAAAGGGAGATCCTGCCCTCCATCCTCTTCTTGATCATGCATATTGAATAGACACCAGTGTTTTAGATCTGGAACTACAATTACCACAAAGTTACTAGCCATTAGAGAAGAAACCTCCTCCAAAGGTCACCTACCACTTTCTGGTCTGCAAGTCCCTATATCATGAATATTGGAAGAACTAACTGGCTCACAGTCATTCTTACCAGTTTTCAGGATTCTCTCTCAGTGAAAGACCAATTCCAACAGCACAGTCTAGCTGTACCAGACTGCAGGCCAAAAACACTGCAATATCTGCAATCTGTAATAACAGACACTAACAAAGTCTAACTTCAGGAGGAAAATGGTTTTAGTTTTGCTTTATTTTTTTTTAAAAGGATTAAAAAGAAAACACACACACACACTTTGTCACTCTATGAAGAAAGCAAGTCAAAGAAGTTTGCTTTCCACCCTTTCCTAACTATTTTATTATGGCAATTTTAGATGTACTTAGAACAATGGATAAAGCACTCTAAAATCTGAATATTTCTCTTCAATTGACACCACCACCTTGGGCATTCAAATTGTCTAAAAAAAATGGATGCCAGATAAACCAAGGCCTTAGTTTTGCAAATTCTGTGATCAAGGTTATACAAAGTGTTCCAGTCTTTCATAGAATGGCTTGGGTTGGAAGGGACCTTAAAGATCATCTAGTTCCAAACTCCCTGCCAGGGCTAGGCACACTTTCCAGTAAATCAGGTTGCTAAAAGCCCCATCCAACCTCTCCCCCACTGAAACACAGGGACAAAATAATGGTATTGCTCTTGGCACTAGGAGGTATCACATGAACTACATCTCCATTCACTATACAAGTTCTCAAAAAGTACTGGCAGATGCTTCAAAACAGAGTACCTGTGCATAAGGGAGAACCATGTGAAAACAGCCATTCCCATGCAAAGAAGGGTTACCTTTGTCTGTTCGCTATCAGGATCTTCAAGCCAGCAGTATGGGTCACTTATTTTACATCCATGGTAATCCAGCACCTGAATTCATAAAAGACAATAATTTAAAAAGACATGCATACAAGCAAACACTATCCAGCAAGGAATGACAGTCATCAAGGTAAAGGGTATTTGGAATTTCAGAAAAACGTACAGTGCTAAGGAGCAAAGAAAGAGAAAAGCAATGCATTGCTCCCAGGTGAGTTGCTAATATTACTATTCTTTGGTGATGGCAGCAAGATAGCAGAGTAGTCCTCAGAAAAAAAAGAGAGCACCAGAAAAATGGTGAAATAAACATAAAATCCTTCCATAGAGTAGATTAGTAAGTAAAACAATAACCCCCAGCAACCAAACCAAAACCCCTAAAAAAATCAAACAATCTAAAGCCTCCTCCAGATCCAGGTGTTCAAACCAGATTATAACACCTGATTACTGGATGTACCCAAAATTTGGTTCCTGATTACACAAACTGTCTCTAGTTTAGTCCTCCCTACTACTGTTGCCCACAAACATGTGCATAATGTACATGTATAAATAATATAATAAAAAAACTCCAAGCAAAAACCCACTCCCAAAACAACCAACAAAAAAACTGCCAAACCACATAATCCACGTGGTTGAATTTACTTGCTTCCTTCCTCCACTATACAAAACAGGACTACAGATCTACTGTTAAGATTTGCACAGTTCAGCCTTTTAGTCAACTACGAAAGGAAATACTTTAGTTTTTCCAGCTCCTGACGGGAAACTTTTTGATTTAAATGAGATGTTAGTTCCCTAAATAATTCCCAGGCCAGTACTCAAAGCACAGCGCTCTGCGGAAGGGAAAAAACCCGAACCCCTTTTAGCCAAACTTGCACCGTAATCTCGGTGTATTCAGTTACGGTCGGAACACAAGGAGATGGGACCATGTTACAGATGTGCCGTCCCAGATAAATAGGCTACTTGTTCCTCTGCTGACGCTGCTTCACTCCATGCCGAGGCCTGGGCTTCCCTGGCACAAGCAGCGGTGCCGAAGCTCCGGGATCCGCTGTCGTGGCTGCCCCCGTGCCCCCTGCCCTGGCCCCGCACACGCGGGACGCGCCCGGAGGCGCCGGCGCGGGGCCCGAATCGCGCCCTAACCAGCTCCCGGCACAGCCGCGGCCCGCGGGCGTGACAGATCCAAGAGCCTCCTCACGGAGCACGCCGGAGCCGAACAAAGCCCCGAGAGCCGAGCCAGCAGCGCCCGCCCCGAGGCGGCCCCGAGCGGGCTGGCGAGCCGGGTCTTCCGCGCCCGGGCCCGGCGCCGCCGCACGCCGAGGGCTGCCCCGGCCAGGGCCGTACTCACGGCGGTCTCGTCGCGGTACACCTCGGGGTACTGGAAGGCCTGCATGGCGGGCGGCGGCGGAGAGCGGCGGGGAGACGAGGATGATGATGATGAGGAGGAGGAGGAGGATGATGATGAGGCGGAGGAGGAGGCGAGACGCAGAGGCGGCCGCGGGACTGGGGCCGGGGCTCGGGCCGGGGCGGCACCAGCCGGCAGCAGGCGCGCAGCGCGGCACAGGCGGAGCGCCGCCGCCATACGGCGCGCCCCCTGCCGGCCAGGCGCTGCCAGCACAGCAGGTACAGCACAGCAGGTACAGCACAGCAGAGCGCCCCCTGCGGGCACCCGACGTGCAGGCGGCACTGAGGCGGGCCGGTTGAGGCGCTGAAGGGCCGAGGGGCTGAGGGACTGAAGGGCTGAGGGGCCGAAGGGCTGAGGGACCGAGGTGCTGAGAGGCCGGACTGAGGGGCTGAGGGGCTCAGGGGCTGGGCTGAAGGGCTTGAGGGGGCTGAGGGGCCGGACTGAGGCGCTGAGGGGCTGAGGGGCTGGGCTGAAGGGCTGAGGGGCTGGGCTGAAGGGCTGAGGGGCTGAGGGTTGGGCCGAGGGACTGAGGAGCTGAGAGGCCGGGATGAGGACCGGCCCTGGACTGCGCTCTGCCCTTCTGCTCACCGCACCCCGGCGCAGTTGTGCATCTGTCACCACACAAGTGTCTCACTCTCCTTAGAGTTAGCGTTTCCAAAGTTTAAAAAAATTTAGATTTTCATTCTTTTTCCTTTCAGTTCCACAGCGGTGGAAGAGGGTGTGGTGAGAGGCTACGCTCAGGGTCCAGCCTGCAGAGCTGCCCTGAAAACAGCAACTGCTTCCTGGGTAGGGCTCGGGGAGCTCAAAGGCGGGGCACAGAATCATGGAATCATGGAACTGATTACGTTGGAAAAGACCTCTGAGATCATTAAGTCCAACCTATGACTGAACACCACCATGTCAACTAGACCAGTCTTTCCTTAAACACCTCCAAGGACAGTGACTCCACCACCCACCTGGGCAGCCCATTCCAATGTCTAACCACCCCTTCTGTGAAGAATTTCTTCCTAATGTCCAACCTAAACCTCCCCTGGTGCAGCTTAAGACAATGTTCTCTTGTCCTATCACTTATTGCTTTGTAGAAGACCACGACCCCCCACCCATTTACAACCTCCTTTCAGGTAGTTGTAAAGAGGGATAACATCACCCCTGAGCCTCCTCTTCTCCAGGCTAAACCTGGCTTGGTCCACCCAAACTTTCAGCAAGTTTCCATTCAACATGCTTCTACTACAAGCTGCCAGAGACTCCCCTTCACCCTAAAAGCAAAGGACCGGTTGGGCACCCAGTCCCAGTGGCAATGGTCACTCCAGTGTGCCAGCCCAGCTGGCTGGTGCTCATGCCCCTCACCCCCACTGTAGAGGCTATCAGTCCTGCCCCACTGCAGCCTTTGGCTTGTGCAGCTGGTCTGGATGAAAGTGCACTCAGTAAAGGTGTTTCAAGTGGGTGACCTCAGGCTCATCCGCAGGGCATTTATTTTACAGTGGGGTTTCCTGCATCAGAAAACTTACATTTTTTAATCCCAGGGAGAGATGCAGTGTACTCCTCCTGTACACTGGCAGCATGCAGGGGTCAGGTCGTGGTTTGGATAGTAACATGGCTGAACTGCTTTTCTTCCAAATGAAGTTGCTGCCAACAGCCCTTGCCAAGCTGTCTTGTCAGCCTGGGGAGGACTTCACCCAGCTCCTCATCTGGGGTAAACTTGGGTGCTTGTGGAGCATGGTACCAGCTGGAGACAGAGGTTTGCTTGTGGTGGTGTTTAAAGTCTGATCAGCCCAAAGAATGCTCATGGTTGCGAATAAAGTAGCTGCCTGGAATGACAATGATCTAAAACATTTCAGAAATGGCATCAAACCAGCTCAGAACCATGCCTTGATTGCCTACTCTTAATGAAAAGGGTTACCATCTCTAATTGGACATCCCGTGAGGAGGTTGAGGGTTGTGTACATATTGAGAAAATATGCCAGCCCCATAATGATCACTGTTACTAAATGACATAACTGTGTTCACTGGCTTTGCGCTAAACAACACCTACATGGCTTCTTATCTCTCTTCCTTTCTCTTTTGGCCATTTCTCCTTCTTACCTGTTTCTCTGTTCATCTTCTCCCCTTGCAAGGCAGCAGGACAGCTGCTGACTACACATTTTGTTCTGGAGCTCAAGGGCATGCCACCAGCAAGGTGGTTAGTGGCAATGCCTTAACATGCCCGTTCCTGATAAAAGCTAGTTCATTGTCTGAGAATACTGGCAGGCAAAGGCTGTTTCTGCCTAAAGCTTCCCGTATGGAATTATATATGCACAAAAATTTGCATCATATGGAGAATTATTAGCTCAATACTTCTGTCAAGCATTCAGCTTTCCTGTGGGCTATGCAAACAAGCTGTACATGCACAGTATGCCTGGGAGTTTTGAGCCGACTCGACTGCAAATTCACTTAATAGCAAAGGTTTTGCATCTGATTCAGAGCTGCAGTTTGCCTGATGAAAATGTCTTTTTCAGCCTGAAGGTGTTGTCCTGGATGAATGTCTTTTACATTTGTCTCGAATTTCTGGGTGTTTGGCAGCTCAATCAAGGCTTGTGAGTAGCTCTCACTGAGCAGCCATACATCCCAATATCCTGGGCATTTCCACAACATCACCATAGGAAAGCTTCGTGCTGTAAAAGCAGCCAGTCTGAGGTGTACTGGAGTTTTGGGCAGCTGTGCTTCACGCGGCTGGAGAGCCCTGAGCTGGCAGGAGAGGGCAGTCTGGCTGCACGTTGCTGCACAGCCGGCACACGGCAGCGCCCATGGTTTTTCAGGCTTCAGCAGCCCTTACAGTGCAGGGCAGGGTAATCCTGAATGGGCTGGCAAGCATCCAGTAAGCACAGCAACTATCCATTAAGATACTTTCCAATTCATCCTGGATACAGAGAAGGCGGGAATGTACAAAGAAACTCAAGTACATAGTTGTCCAAGATAAGATCTTTGGACTTGTATTTTACAAGCGGTAATTTTCTTTTAAAGGTGAGTACCAGCGACAGAAAGTGAATTTTCTCTTTACTGTAAATTTCTCCTTTGTTTTTTTGCGGGGAGAGGAGGGGGGATGTAGTGAGTGTTGGGAAGGAAGGAAGGATCACACATGAACAACAGCAAAAGGAGCAAATCTACACCATCTGATCTTTTCTTATCTGAAAACCAGTTAATACAGATTTACACACTGTCCCTGTTTTTCTTATCTGACACCATGCACTGCCTGTACAAATAAAAGGGAGTGCAGCATGCAGTCTTGAAAACAGAAAACCTCATAATGAACAGTGTAGCAATCTTCTCCCATTTACAGTATGTTTGCTTGTCACGAAGTTAAAAGTGATTCATGTTAGGACTGCACCATAACTGAAAATTTAAAGCCTATCTTAATTGTTTGGTGTTGTAGCAAAAAGTAAATTTCTACTAAAATTTTCCTTTTCTTGGGCCTAACCAAAGCCAGTAGAGTTCAGAGATGATATTTGCAGTTTTTAGCATAACCTGCTGAGTAAGCAAAAAATTATCTTCCTATATGTAAAATAAAAAGTTTTAAAATCTCTCGGTAGTCTTTGCCATCTTATCACACTCCCATGTTAGCATGATTCTGATCATTTGGAAAACAGATACTGGTCTCTGCTGATATTAATTATACTTCTGCTGATCATCCAGTCATTAGTAAATCTCTTTCAGCTTAGTCAGCGTCTCCACAATGACTCACTGCAAGTAGTATATTGACTCAGTAGGAAGTGACCTCATCATTCTGGTCAGGGAAGATCTGACAAAAAAATCTAGCAGCAAATTTTGTTTTTACCTTTCCTTTTCATCCTTTCCCCAACCTCATTCCCATAATGATTTAGCCGTAACTGGAAACTTTTCTGTTATAGAATGAAGCCAGGTCTGTACCTTTACTCCTGTTTTCTGATATGTTTTTTATTTCATTTGCCTAATGGTAAGACACCAGTTCTGCTGTTCAGACTTTTACCAACAGGTGTCAGCAGAACCTCAGTCGTGCTACGATGAGCGTGTGCTGAGGTGTGCAAATAACTCGTTTCAGAAGAATGTGACTCTCAGAGTATCTGTCCTGATAGGTTTCTGTTTTGGCAGCACTGACTCAAGTGCCTGAGTCCTGTTGATTTTCGGTGAATCTTTGATTCCTAAATTATGGTAATCTACCCCACATATTAATTATGATCATTGCTTATTGTTTATGGATAATTAATGGGTTACTTGTTTTTTGAGCTGAATTACGAAGTGGCTTACATGACAAAATATGGGTTTATTATCTCAGTTACAGAAACTACTACATGATATAGGTCTGATCAACATTTGAATGTGCAATCAAGCAAAGCAATATTTCATTGTGGTAAACTACTCTGCACACGGTGGTACAGGATGGGTGCATTGAAGGCAGTGTCATGCTGCAGAATCATACTTCAGCTTGCCCTGGAGCTGTGCATTGGTGTGCTTACCCTGCAGTTGCTGTGAAGTCAGTTAAGTGATGCAGCGATGTCTGTGAATTGTTAGTACAGAATAGCAATTACAAAGTAGTATTTCATCAGGTAGGCAATCTAAACCATATTTATGTTATGATAAACTTATCTAAATCAATGTATGAGGATGAACACACATATAATAGTATAAGTACACCCAATTAAAAATAACTTTTCTTTAAATAAGTTTTTAAAGTGTTCTAGGCTCATCTTTTCCTTCTGCAGTGACCTTTCTTGTGATGTGAAGAATGAATAAAATCCTAATCCTAGAAGACACTGAGGACCAAATTTTTTGATTACACTTTTTAAAAAAAATCCTTTTATTTTTATCAGATAATTCACCATTAAAATAAGAATTTGCAAAAATAACAGAGGTCACATAGTAGACTCTGCGCTCTTTTGTCCCTGGGTAGATACCCAATCTCAGCTCTCACCGAATATGGTGTGTTTGGGTCATTTAATAAGTTATTACAGAGATGTCCAGTGTTTGCAAGGTTTGTAGCTCTGGTTCCTTCTTATGAATCACTATGTATTCTTGACACCTAGATTATACTTATTCAGCATTTCTGGAAATGTATCCTTATACAATTTAGCTGGGACTCTATGGTTCATGTATTTTGCTGTCCTTCTTATGAAGACTCTTGCAGAAAAAGTAGAAGGATTTCAATTTTTCTTCCTACACAGTATTTAACAGAGGAGAAGGATGTGACATAAAGTCCAACAAAGTCAATAAAAGTCTTCATGCCTACCTTTTTCTCCTACCTATTTCACTGATCCTTGAATTAGCCCTTTCTCCACCTCCTCCCACCAAACATCACACTGCAAAAAGAACTGTCTTTATATGTATCACTTTCTAGATAAAGAAATTAGATTAATTTGTTTGTGTGGAAATGTAGCAAATCCAAATGGAAAGGTGTTAACTTTTCTGTGTTTGCTTTTGCCTTTCTGAGGTATCTTTTGTTGTTGTATGCTGTAAAACACTTTATAAACTAATTCCTGTCTCCAGACATCAAAAACAACTAAGATAACCTTTCTATTGAAAAGAATGTCAGTATAAATAATTCTTATAGAGCAGTATCTGAAAATAGAGATTTATGAATTGGGAGGAGAATTGTAATTCTTTTCAGTTCTGAAAATGTAAGGATAGTAATTTTCTTGTTTGGGATGAAATCTTTTGCCTATTGAAGTCAAAGGAAGTTTGTCACTGATTTCAAGAGGGTAGGAATGTCACCCCTAATCTTGGCAGTGAGCAAAACAGAAGGCAGCTTCCTGTTAGCAGCTTATAACTTGTTGACAGAATCTGAAATACACTAAACATAGGGAAATTGATATATTTTTCTTGGAGAGAAAAACAATTTTAGCTCCTTTTAAAAGACTGCATCCAGAAATATCTTCTTCAGTTATCATCTACCCAAGTTGAATACATTTCAAATATGTGTTCAAATGGCTAAGAAAGAGAGCTTTCTGTTACGTCTTAGAAAACATTTGGTTTGGATTATAACACTATAGCAACTATAGATTGCTGCAGAAAGAAAAAATTTTAGAGGCAGAGCACCAGAAATGTGCTTCTAAGAGAGACTCGCAATGCTGTTGAGAAGAACATCTCAATACATGGGGGGAGGGGGAAGAAAGAAAATTCTATCCAATTCAGTGACCACCGAATTTGAAATTCAAGCTACTTTGGACAGTGTGTAAGGTTATCACACACAGTAGTGCTCTAGTCACACTCTATAATCATTCATTTAAAATATTGCTACAATTCTACAATGAAGACAAAACTAAGGAGAATGAAAGAAAATTCAATTTCAGAAGTGCCTTTAAGAAAGGCATCTGGTTTTGGCAGACACTAAATAATTATATTTGTAAATAATTCGTGGGATTTTGTTAACATTCAGGGATAACTTTAGCCTCTTCTCTAGAAGAGTATGACTCAAACCTAGTCCTGAAACTGAATAATGCATTCCAAAGATCTGTGTAGCTGAATGTGAAATCTTTGTATTTCTAGTACTGCAGAGTCCATGTAACTCAGATGTGGAGTAGGGCTTTACTGTGCCATTTTCCATATGTGCCTAAGTAGTAGAGACACTCCATGCATTTATAATCTAATGCTTTTGATAAAAAACCCCTCAAACACAAAACAACAGGTAGCTACATTCAAACACATTTAGGAAAATAATAAAATGTTACTAATCATTGTGCATGTAACCTGTTTTCTGCAGACTGTGAAAAAGGAAAGTTGCTGGGGAAAGGTTGAAGGTGCATAATGGCAGAGCACTCTATATTTTTACAGAGAGCTTCTCCCTGATTGCCAGAGCAGTGGAGGAAGAGGACATTACAGATGTGAAAGGTTTTCAAATATGTGATGACAACTGGTGCCGTGGTTGTCCAAGATGGCAGTGCGGTTGCAATCTACGTGGAGGAGAATTATGTTATGTTTGATGACAGGGGAGCTGTTGGGAAGGCGAGAGGAGAAAAGAAACCTGCCTACAGCTGTGGGCATGGAGCAGGAAATGGGCTCTGTCATAACCAGGGAGTAGCATCTTGTGGTGGAAGGCTGAAAGGTGGACTGGTAATTTTAGCTGTACAGAAGTATGAGGAAGGTCAAAGCTTTGAAATTTTGCATATCAAAATTTACACAGAACCTTGATATGAGATGCTGAGGTGGAGAAAGCCCTAAACTGAAGGTATTGAGCAAACTGAAGGCCCAAGCAACAGATGAGCCAATGATGTTAGCCACAGCATTGGAAAAAGCAGAGGCAAACAGAGTTTAGAAGGCAGATTAAGAGCTCTGATGAGCCATACTGAGCTTGAGCCGATGGCGAGACATTCAGAGAGAAGCAGGCTGAGCTTGGGGCTTGGACAGAAGGGAGCAGACGGGTGGATTTGAGTCATCAGCATGAGCAGTTGGGCTTATGTTTACAGATAACCTTCCCCAGAGAGGAGGTGCCCTCTCTGGAGGGAGGAGGGAAGGTGGCCAAGGACAGAGTCCTTTGGAGCTTACAGAAACCTGGAGAAAAATTAGAGCACGTTATTCTCCTGTTACAGCATGTAATTTGTTGATAATAAATGTTTTTAATACAAAAATATTACGGAAAAGGAATGCCTTTTATGCATTTTGTTATTTCCTTCTCCTGGAGTAGTGTGAAGGAATTTCAAAGATCCAAAACATATCAGAACAAGTTTAACACTTTTCTTCACCTAGAAATTTTGATTAACATTTTATGAACGTTTCCCCCCCTCCCCCGATTCTCTATCCATATTGTTCCAAATTCTGACAGAAAATGTAGAAGAGAAGAAATGGAGAGAAATTTCATGAAAATAAATTTCTCTTCTGAATATTTTTATTAGATATTCTCCCTTGGCCTTTGGTCTAGACAGAGAAAGCATACTTTTCAGTGATTGGAACAGGTTCTTGAGTGCAAGAGAAATTGCAGAAATAAGGATAACACATCTGGGCGGAACAAAATTCTACAAAATAAAAAAACATCAAAAATTTCCCCCTAATTCATTCCATCTAATTAATCTAATTAATTTTTGCCTCTTGGCTGATTTCATATTTTAAACTCTGCACATGCCTGAGATTCATCAAAAGGCACAGCAGAAGGCCAAGGCAGAACAAGGCCTCTGTCCTATAACTACATAGACTAACTATTTCAAAACACTACTGAAATTACTCAGGTCAGAAGGATCCTTTATGCATCTTGAGAAAAAAATTTAAAGGAGAATTTGTAATAAATGACACTGATGTTAATTAGCTATCCCTTGCCCCATTGCTTTCATATGTAGTGGCATTGTGAATTCAATATTCTTCAGCCATTTCTGATGTCTGGCTTCTGTAGAACCGACAGACAACTGCTGCATGTTATTTGATCCTTTAAAATAATTATTTAATTATCTATGGTTAAATATTCTAGAGGAAATAAAAGTACTTGGGAAAAAACTTAAAGGAGACAAAAGCAAGAATAAAAGACTAGGAGACCACATCTTCTTCTGCAAGAAGGGTCTTGCTTGCCTGGGAGACTTTCTTTGATCTCTAATTATGTTAGATGTTATGTTGTTGGTGTTGGTACTGTAAATATACACTCACTGAATCCATTAATTAAGTCTTTTAATATTATTCATTCCATTCTACCAAAACTTACCTCAGTAATTAAAAATGTCATGGTAAATTATTCTAGCCATATGACTATTTTGTCAGATATTTATTTAAATAATTGTATTTTATTACTGCATTACAAAAATTCATTCTCATCACTTCATTAGAGACATATGTGAAAAGCCAAGAGCTATTTGGAGTTAGGCTGTGTTTGTTCACTTTATTTATGCGCTTACTCTTGCAAACTCTAGGGTATTTACAAAGGCATAAAAGGTACCAGTTGTTACCACGCCAAGTAAAACTTGCAAAATATCTCCGTTTGCTTCATGATAAGCATGTTATCTAAGTCGTGTAAGCACTAAAGAGATCAGAGAAAGAAATGTACCTTTCTCTTGTGTAATGCTATGTGGATTTTCTTTTTGTCTTGTAGGAGACTGGCATGTTGCTGTAAACCAGCCTTCTTAATCACTTGTGCACTCCATGCCCTGAACTGATACTACTGCTGTGCTCACAGGGAGATAGATACAGCTCTTAGGGTTTCTCTTTTACCAGAGCCAACTGAAAGTGGCTGCCTGGGTAAGGTCTTTGCTCATCTTGGCAGGTCATGATTTGAGCTGGCAGGTTTCAGCCAAAGACACATCATGGCGTCAGGTGGTTACTGGGAATAGCAGACTTGCTCCAAGTCTCAAACCTTCGGATAAACACAGTAAATTTAGTAACCATGTCGCTGCACCTACTAAAGAAATTAAACGTGTCTTCTAGCTTCAGGATAATAAATCCAACAGCCTCATTTCCTGGAGGGTGCTGAAAATAAATTAAGCCAAATCCCTTGTTCCAGGGACTGGAAAAGCTGGCAATTGGTCTTCTCCAAGGGAAAACAAACATAATTAATCCCTTGGTCCCAAACTCAGGACAGCCTTCCCTTTTCTCTTTGCAGGACACAAAGCTGAAACCATGGTTGTGTGAGTTAAAATAACTCTTTTTTTTTTCTTCCCTGGAGGTTGTCTGATATGCAAGAAAGATGCTGTGCCAACTCCCAGGCTGAAACAGGTGATTTGCCTGCTGAGCCATCCCCACCACAGCCAGAAGAGATTGACTCCCCCTGATTTACTCCTGTTAACTTCTCCTTTTCAGGAGGAGTTGCTCACCAGTGGAGAGAGGGACTTAGTAATTACAGGGAGCGCTACACCTGAGCCTGACACTTCACAAGTCATGCAAAAAAAGAAATTTATCCATGTCTTCCCTACTGCCATTCAACCACTCCAGTCCACCTCATAATCTGTCCCTGAATGGGCAAGATCAGGTTTGGAAAGACAGCAAGTAGATGAGGAGAGCCCTAATTCTCCATCTCCCTGGGAGTCTGCCTTAGAAAGCACTCAACCAATCCATGGCTCTCATGGTTGCACTAGTCCAACTGGTGGGCTCACACCTACAGGCAGGTCTTCTGTGGTACCTGTAGTTCAGGCACTCTACCAGTTCTTGCCTTTCCTCAAGTACATCAAAGGATATCTTCACCATACGTGACCAGAAACCTCATGTTACTTTATGCTGTGTTGAGAAAACTGCTTGAAGATCCTTTTGCAGTGAGTCAGGGAGGACCCAATCTGCTATAGGAAAACAGGGTATTCTGGTAAGTATCACGGGAGGACCATCAGCAGGTCTGTTATCCAGCCTGCACCTACAAAGTAGGTGGTGAGTTACTAGCAGGAGCAAACAGTTAAGTTTCCGGCCTATATACCTAAACCTTTCTGCCAACATCCAACTGTGCAATGGGAACATCTTGCATTATTGTACTACAAATCTTGCAGAATATCATATTGCCCAAAATGCATGTTCTGAAAGTTAATTTACCAATGCATACTGTGCTGTCCAGTATGGCAAAAAATGCCCAGTCCCATGAACTCAGGTCCCCTCCTCCTTTCCCCTGCCCTTACATACCTGCACACTCAGCACTTCCCTCACGTAAGGCATGCTCTTCCTATAGGTTAGCTTATCATAGTCTCAAGAGTTAGTACTAAGCAAAGTTAAAATCTGTTGAGCACAAGGGCATCTGACCCTGACCACAGCCTGCTGTTCCTTTAACAAACAATTAAGACATTCCATGTGTGGCTAAATTTGAAAGCAAACCCAAGAATTAATCTGCTTGTTTTAAATAGGCATATAAATAAGAACCAGCCCAGCCATTGCCCAAGAGATAAGCCAATACTTTGAGGTTCAATAAAAGTTCAGTCACTTCCGTAGGTTGGGTCTTTATTTAGGGAACAAGGTCTTAATTTAGGGAAATGGTCTTTATTTTGGGTTTTTAGGGAACAGAGTGTCCCCCTGAAACTTGGAGTATATGTCTCATTTCTATTTAAGTAACAGTTTCCTCTGGGTATGGATGATACTAAAGGAAAATAAGGAAGCCAAATCCATTCTTGCCTAACACAAATAGTATTTCTGTGGGACTTCTAGTTCTAGTGTGCAGTATCAACAAACAAAATAGTTATAAAGGTATCTGCATAACTCTGCACTGTGTGTCTATCCCCTTGCTTGTGGAAGAAGAGAATTCAGGAAAAAAGTCTCAGCATTTAAATCAGGCTTCACGTAGAAGCTAGGCTGGTATAACAGAGATTAGCTTTTAAAAAAGTACCAACAAAGCAATCAAATTTTAAGGTTACTGGCACCTTGCTTGATCAATTTCGTTAAATCATAAGGATCTTATATGAGATAGTGTATTAGGCCCTTGAATAAGCTAAGTAAAATACATCCTCTAGATGTTCATATGTTTATGTGTTACAGTTTTGTATCATATAATTTAGAAAACATAAAATAGTTTCAATGCTCTATCTAGGTGAAAAATGCTATAATAAAGCTGTGTGTATCAGAACTATTAAAGTAGCTTTTTAGCTGAAAACTTTCTGTTTGGCAGGAAAAATAGGTGTAAGGAAAAGTTTTGTTCAGCTTAATAGCCTGAAGTTAACAAATTCAGTAATAAAGTTATGAGATAATGGAAAGTGACTATACCCACACATTTTTTGAGGTGATATGGAGTGCAGAGGGTTCATTTTTCAGGGTCTGTAGATTGAAGATTACATATTAACCACTAACCTAACTGATAACTCTATGGACAGAGTCCATTCTTCTATGTAATATGGCCTCACTTGTCCCATGCATAATGTTTTATGAGAGCTCTAAAATTTATGCTTGCAGTGTTTTCTTGCAAATTATTTTCCATCTGGGTCAATAGAGCCTTTTCTAAGGGATTCAGCAAAATATCTGAGGATTTTCATATAGATAAAATGAAACCTTACATGAAAACTGCTATAAAGGGGAGTTTTACTTTGGAATGCCAAAATGATCAAGTATTCCTGAATTTGGAAGAACACTCCTGTTTCCTTAAGAATTTCACACTACAGCCTATCACTGCAGTGTAAAGCTTAAATACTTCTAGGTATTTAAGTACCTAACAAGTATAAAGATTTCAGAGACTGGGTGCATGAGTATCTCGAATCTTAGTGCACTCTGCATAAAATCAAGGGCAGTAGCAAGGTCAAGGGAGTTTTGTGATGTTTCTAACACTTCTGCTTTTTGTAAGAGACTTTCTCTGAGCAGCAGAGAAATTGTTAATTTGTCTGAAGTTGTTAGTTTAATATTGTGTTTTATTAGGGGAGGAAGGTAAGCATATTGTTACAGAAAGTCTTAAAATGATAAGATTTTTTTTTTGTAAAGAAGGAAGTTTTCATGGACTATTTTAAACAGATGATTCATGGCAGTGTCAGGGTATCTGATGACAGTCAGAAGATCCATTTGTTCTGTAAAACACAGGGAAAAAACCCAAGCATACAATGGTATAATTTTCTTTCTAATTACAATCTTTGTTGTCTCATACTACAAGTGACTTAAAATCATGTAGCCACTATAGTAAGTTAAAACTCAAATTCAACACACTGGTATCAATATTGAATTCTATTGCACTGCAGGTTATTTGTGATAGTGTGTTTTTTGCAACCTTTCATAAATCAAGTGAACACATACTATTCACTAATTCGCATAATTTTCTTTCTGCATCTGTAACATTAACAAAATATAAATTTTCCACTTCATCATTTTTTATGTCTCTTTCTTTGTTCACAGACATGATATGACAGTGTTTCAAGAACCATGATGTTGAGGTTTTCTATTATTGGTGAAAAATAGTTATAAGTCTTTTGTTGAAATCAAAAGAATTAAGAGCATTTCAATGACTGTATTTGCAAGATAAATGTTGTAGTGATTCTTTTGACTCATCCATTTTTTCCCACTTCTCCACTCTAATCAATTTTCATTACATGACATATTTTAATAACCATACATTCTATGTGTGCCTACTATTTAAAATCTACTAATACTGTGATATTTCATCAGTATTTTCAAAACAAATCAGCCCCCAGACTCTTATAAATTCCTCCAATATTTCTGTTTTTCCAAGAAATTTCAAATTGACAGCTTTTCCACAATAAAACCAAATGTCAAAATGTAAAAAAAAAAATGCCCTAAAAGAAGTGTTATTTTATAACTAGCAATGGTAATTTTCCTTCAGAGTCATTTGAAAAATACATTTCCTTTTGTAAAGTGTAATAAATAAAATAAATTTTCACTCAACCAAGGCAACAGTTGCCTTTTTGAAAGGTTTCAAACCCAAAACTATTTAGAATGTTTTAATTTTCAGAGAAATCATATATTTTTTATTTCCTGAAAACCTACTTAAAAGAGCAGATAGTACCTTCTTGTTCAATTTTTGCCCCTTTTGAGGAGCTTCTTAAAGATCAGAAAGTTTAGAGGTCAACAGGATGATCTGACCCTTAGTAAGTGAACCCCTAATTATTCCAAATGACTGGGGCACTGAGGATCTGGGATCTTCATTATTATTTGAAATAACAGTGTTTCTACTGAGCTTTGTTGAGAGATTCCTTTCCTCAAACAGCTCTTTGCCTGCCTGGCAATTCTATACTTTACATTCTTGTTTTACAGATAACACAAAATCTGTCAAATGAAATATAAACTTGATCTTTGCTACCATATTTTTTTACCACAAATGATGCAGTGCATGTTATACAATTTTAAAATAGCTCTAGGAACTATTATATTCTGCTTCCAAAACCGAGCCTGTCTGAAGCCCTCACACACTGGCAATGTCTTTTGAAAATCTTCAGGAGCTTGATCCAAAGCCAGCTCAAGCTAATGAGACATTTTCTACTGGCTTAAGAAGGTGATTCCTCAGAATTAAATACATGTTACATGTTACAAAGACATAAATGCATTTTACTTTCAGGCTTTATAGGGAGTTATGGTGTGGACTTTTTTTAAACAATCAGCTTAAAGGCTAGCTCTGAAGTCTGCTTGTCTCAGAAGGCTGAATCAAGCTGAAAATTCTGTTCCGTGAGTATTAAATATTTCACCAGGGTAAAATTGTGCTCATAAATACACTCATCATTTACCCAGACGACAAGTTTCTTCCTCATCCTGCTTTGCCCCTCTATTGAATATAAGCTGAGTGCTGCCCATGTTTGCAAAGAAAGACCCTTGTACTGAGACAAGTTGTTTATAATTAAATTTAAGGGCTGTGACCTCTGCTCCTAAGCTGCAATGATTAATGTTACAATGACACAAAGGTTTCAGGTTCTAGACACTCTTTTCTTTAGGTCTTATGTGAACAAAAAGACAAAATATTTTCTGACTCATATTCTGAGAGATGCCCATTATTTTAAGTTGTTTTATGAACATACATAAACTCAGCTAAAAGTGAGTTAGAACTGGGGAATTTATTCAGTAAAAATAGTGACTGACCAGGCATGAGCTCGTCAGGAGCTGTGCATGAGTTAAGTATGATATTATTTTACTTTTGCACTGCTATACACTTCAGTGTATGGGTTAGCATTCTAAAGAAACAGACAGATTTTTGTCTTTCACCCATTTTAATTGCAGGTTCCTGTCTTTTAACTTCAATTTGTATGGCTGCAGTGTCTGCTCCGTGCTGGTGTCCCCACAGGACACTTTGTTTCCTACCTTTGAAAACATTCAAAACAAACAAGACCCTTTCTCTTCCCATGGATAGTACACGTACTATTAATGGTTATCTATCTGTGATAAGCAGACCAGTATCATTTTACATTACTTGAAAGGGTCATCCATATCGCCAAGCACAATTAACTTGTCTTACTCTCATGAAATGGGTTGGGAGAGGTAACTAAGAAGCCATACTTCTTCACATACCTCAGAAAACAGTTCCAGGACAAGAAGACAACCAAAAGGCACAAAAAGCTTCTAAACAACAAGCACAAGAGGAATTCTATTGAGAAAAGAAACTGTGCTGCACGTTCTTGATGTGATATCTTCTGCAATGCCTCTGTGTGTATTCACTGGAGATGATCAGCTGCATACAAGTTTGAACAAGTCTAGCTTCAGGTTTAACTTCCTATTTATCCCACTTTTAAAGAAAGCAAACTCTCTAAAACATTTCTGGAAAAGAGAGTGAAAGTTGTTTTGAGGATATATCCAGACTTCGATAAAAAGTGTGCTGAAATCTGACAGAACTTGCACTGTTTCTCTATTTTCACTTTTGTTTTGCAGCCTACCTAGATCAGAAGATCAAACTAAGAATGAACAGTAACTGCAGTTCTCTGAAGAGTTTCACACACTAGCCTTTCTGTTCTCGAAACAAGTAAGTTTAATAAGAATCCCACTTTGAGGAGAAAATGTCCAAGAAACCACTGTGTGGAGAACAGAGCTCAGTAATTTAGCATGTTAGCATATCTATTTTGATTCAGCACTAAATCAGTGTCCCAGCTGATGTTGCACATAGTGCTATACTGTAGAAGATGCCATCATTCACGTGAAATGGTGCTGACCACTTGGGTTGTTTAGAATTGCATAGCACTTTGTCATAATAACACAGCTATTAAATTTATGACGTGATCAAATGCCATATCAAAGTACTGCTCTAGCCACATACATTCTTCCTGCAATTAAATGAAATGTATTTCACTTCCTGTCTTAAATAACTGGGTAGTATTGCTGCCAACAAGGTGCTGAGTTTCAACAGAAGAATAACTATCAATAGCACATCCTTTCTCTTTCAGAGTTTTTTTCTAAAGTGCTTTAGGATCCTTTGGGAGAAAGTATCCAATTAATGTAAATTTTTTCATTATTAATAAAACAGCAACTTTGAATCTGCCATTTCCATTTTATTACTAAAGCAAAAATCTTTACAGTGCCAATCATATTGTGTCTTTTCCTAGTTTAATATGCATATATACAGAGAGATGGACAGAAAAAAGTTAATCTTTTGTACTCAGATAAAATTTAAAATAGAGAAATAATGGAGCAATGCCTATATTCCATATTATTTTAAAGTATAAAATCTGTTGACTTATTTTCTTCAGTAAAGAAAAATGTCTTGAAAGAAAAGAGAAAGTCTTCCCAAATAATTTCTGTCCTTTTAAAGTTATTTCCTGACCTGATAATGGAATAATTTCTATGTACATTTTCACCTTGATAAGAAAAGGGAAGTTAGAAATGCTTCATAGTTCCATTTTTACTTCTTTGACAATTATTTAACTGGTATGTTTTGGTAAAGAGTTATTGGGATATTCGCAGGAGTTTAAAATAAGCTGTAGAGGGCGAGGATTGTCCGTAAGAGAGACAGGAGTCTCAGCGAGGCAGCGAGGGGCTGTCCCGGGGTACTGCTGAGGATGGACCAGCTCTGTCGGTGCCTGCAGCCGACGGCTGCGTAACATGAAGCTCGTGAAAGGTCAGCGGCCGTGCTCTGTAGTCTGCTCTCTACCTATCTGTGTCATCTCTTGAAATAACAGCGACTTCCAGGACTCCTTCACCTTCTTCCCTCTCAGGCCCCGACAACCCTTCCCAGTCCTTCTCTGGCACACATCCTTCAGCGCCACTCTCTTTTCTTCCTTGAGCTCTTCCTGTTGTCATCACAAAGACCTCTATGTCCTTTATTGTACTGTGTCCTCTCGTTGCCTGGCTCAAAGGCTATCTCTGGCTCCGGAGATAAAGTCTCTGCTAAGAAAGGGTGGAGATTTAATTTAGGAAAAAAACCCACCATAAAGGGTTAAGAAAAAGAAACATGCCTGTGCCCTGTTTGAGGGAGAAGTCCACTGCCTCTGTAACTCTGCCAAATAGGTAAATTAAAAATTTGCCTTTAATTACCTACGCTCTCATTATCATACCCAAACTTTGTGAATTTCCTGAACAATCTATTTATGACCTGTACCCTTGAAACTTGGAAGCAGTTCATTTGAGAGAAGCTTCCATATTACTCTGCCAAGAGAATTACCAAAATAGACCTGCAGCATTGTTATTTTTGAGGATTCATGAACCTTCATTCGTTTGTTTGTTTTAAAGGGACTTTTTTAAAAGCCATTTTGCCTTGGTGACAATGAAAGCTGAAAGAGGTGTTTTAAGTAATAAAAAAGTAATTGTTTAAGTTTGCAGCGCAGATTATTTCAGCGTGACCCGTGTATCTAATAGAATGAGATTGCTGCTATAACATGCTATATTATGTGGTAGATTGGGTACTAAATAATATATATTGTAGTAAGAAACTTCATAACTTCATAGTTATGATTAAATAAAGAAGACAGTAGACAGTAGGGCCTATTTAAAAGGAAGGTATTTGTAGTAACATAGCTTGAAAATCTTCCTCTAGGACTGACAGATTATTTCTAAAACCTTCCATGCACTTTGCCACAATGCCGTTCATGGTTTCAAAAACACATGTAAGCTTGTACAGACAAAGGAATCAAAATAAACTCTGATTGCTGAATCTGCATTACAGCTTAGAACCATCCCTATATCCACTCTACTGAAGATAACAAATGCCTTCCTCAGCCCTGAGTACCTGCACCCTATTTCAGGACCAATAATTTAAGGAGTGCTCTAAACATATAAAAGCATATTAGTAAAAAGTACTGTGTACATCCATGTTGCCTGCTCAAGCATCATGGTACCTATTAATTAATGGTTCATTTGCATTACTTGCTCTTTAATTTACTTTTGTAGGTCCTAACACCCAAGGCAAATCTCAGCTCAAGACTTACAGACATGGTGCATCCTTCCTCACTTGTAAAAGAAAGCACCACTGGGAGATCTCTGAACTGAAATTGCCAATATTCCACTCAGAGAACAAGTATTCCTTGCTCTTAACAAATACACAGACATCGGACTTTATCATTGTCAAATAGCATTAGATAAATACTCTACTCAATAATCTGGTGGAATTATATGCCATTTACAAGAACAACTACCTAAACCCAATATTTTAGGCCCAGAAAAAACCTACTTTTTCAAATGGTAATTTGTTAAAATTATGGGTTATTCTGTGATTCCAATGAATAGGCATATTTACAGGTGTATGCATGCATATCTGTCCCTCAAATCCTGTGTTTATCTTTTCAAAATGATGACCAAGACACTGTTGTCTCCATTGAGATAGTAGGGCTTCAGGTCAATGAATTAAACTGAGAAGTCCTAATCTTTATACCTCTTACACATTTCTTTTACACTGTTACTACCAGAATAGCCCATTTATTTGACAGGTAAAATTATAGTAAAGAGTGATTTATCTGAAAGAAAGTCATAACATAAATTCTGTGAGTGGATGGTAGTATTTGATGACTTTGTAGACATTGTGAATAATTCTCTTGGCTTTGATTGTTGAATTGGACTGCAATATAGAAATATTGTTATAAGTCCACTCATTCTACATGGCATCACAGCTGCCACTTTTCTGTCATCTCTGGCCAGTCAAAAGTTTTAATCTAATCTCAGTACATAATGACTTGGCTTTGTTTATTTATGTCCTTTCACTGGGGTACAGCAATGTGATGTATAGAGGTTTGTGAAGTGGAAGAAACTTAAAAAGGCACAGGACTCTACAGCCCATAGGTTATCTAAAGCTGTCAAAAAGCTCTCCTTTTTCAACTTCTATGAACCATTAAGTGTGCAAACCAAGAGCCCCTCAAGCTCTTGGGTGAAGACTATTGCCAGCAAAACCCTTCCTCTGCCTGTAATGAAACTTACTGTAGTAAGGATGATGATCTTTGCAGAAGACAAATAATCAGACTCATGAATTAACTCCTGTCTAAAAAATATCATACATTCCATCAAGTTCCCTTCTAAGGGCCTGATCTGGCATACTGGGGTCCATTTCTTGGACTTTATTTGCCTTACATTAATAATACATAGAACAGAAATTAGAAAACATTTTCCAACCATTGAAACAGTTACTTCTGAAACAGCTAAGGAAGAAAGAATATGCAATTATTCCTAAGATAAATTTACAGGTGGGATTGAATATGATGGACCCAGTGTAGAGTTTAATGTTTGAGCCATCGGTCTTTGATAGTTTCATGTTTGGAACTTCTTATCAGCACTAAAAGTATATGTGATCTCAGCTCATGAGATAAGTTGTATCACATTAACAAAAGGCTTCTTGTTTCTGCTGGCCACTTGTAGAGATGAAAGATTTTTCCACTGTTCTTTGATATCAAACTTGACTCCAAATTTGTTTTGGGTTTTTTTTAAAGATAATTTATCTTGCTTTCTTCTGCAGCATTAGATTTTCTACAGTAGGAGCAGAGATATCACATAGGATGTTCTGGGGCTCCTACCTACTCTCTTGGACACATAAGGTAATCACCAGATTTGGGATCAGGAACACATTTTCTCTTATGCCCCATTTGTGAGGCCCATGGGTGTCTGGAAGGCAGTGAGGACTTCGCCACAGAGATGCAAATAAATAATTTTCTGTGACCCTGTAAGTCAAACAGCAAACATAAAGAGGACATTGCCAGTGATGTGGATTTCTCTTGCTCCATTCTTGTGGCACTACGCAGTCCCAGAAGAATCTTCGCAAATCTTTTTTTCTGTGGTATGCTGGAAATTATATGGCTTGTGGTAGATGGAGGCATGTGGAATACATGTGTTCAGCATCCTTTTAGGTGTGTTCTCTGTTGCCCAGTCTGATAGTCATAGATTTCACAGTATATTAAAAAAGAAAAACAAAAAAAGAATGGAACAAAAAAAGAAGTCCAGAACTCTGTACAAAACCCAAACACTTCACTGCATGTCTCTCCTCTTGGGAAGGAGACAAGAAAACAAACATTTTATGTGTATGATAGACACTAACAGTGCTACTTAATGCGTTAATGACCATTATTTGTAACTTCTGGTGATTGAGCTGTAAGATTCTAATAGACTACAATATAGCAAGGGAAGGTAATATGGACAGGTAGAGATTTCACTGTGTGCCACCATAGATATTTTTAGTCCACTAAGCATAAATTTCATTCAGTTATATAGATAGGAGAACACTAAGGTAAATGTAATTGTTAATACTCACAGTGTGTTCATCTAAAATACATTATTTATTGAACATTTATACTATGAGTAAGTGTAATTAAAGACACTTCAGTGTAAAGTGTTACTGTCTGCTAAAGATCTCTTCACTTAGTGTTTGTAGAGTCCTCAATGGTTTGCAAGTCAATTAAACCACTGAGAGGACACAGATAAACACTTCCTATTGAGAAATGTCACATCAGTGTTTCTGCTTCATTTAACTGTGTCATTTAATGCACTGAATGGCATTCAAGTGACACAGCACCAGCTATGATATCATGGCATAGGCTATATAAAGTGTTGAGCCACGTGCAGATTGGTAAACAGTACTGTAGTTGTACCACCTGGCACAGAGAGTAAAGTTGTCATGTATTTCCCTTTAAGGCACACTAACCTGCAGCTGGAGTTTCAATAAATTAATTTATTCCCATGCATTACATTCTAAGCAGCAGCATGTAGGCATATGCCATTTAATACCCACTAGCTCTCTTTGAAAATTAAGAAGTGTGGCAACCAGTGTTGTCAGGATTTTTTTAGGATTAGGTTTCTTCTTGCTTCCTACAAATGGCATTGTCAGCAAACACTGTGGCTCTGCTCTACTTGATACATCACATACACTGTTCTGGATAATAGATAAAGCACTGGAGTTTCAGGAGCGCTAAAGACTTGCATCTCAGTTAGTGCCTGTAATTTTTCAAACAGATGAAATATCTACCTGTTGTAAACTGTCTTTATGAAAAGCTTAAGAGGCTTTGATTTCTTAAGAGCTCTGTAGTTATGATGAATGAAGAAGCATGCCTGGTGAGCATAAAAATCATATATTCCTATTTTAATATGGGGCCTCATGATTTTGGTTTTAAAATACTTGAAAGTTTTAAGATTTTATTTCATTGTTGAGATGCTCTGCTATTGTTTCTATCATATTGCTTATTAATAGCAAAGTATATGTTCAGAGTTGACTTAGAATTCATTTTTATATGCAATGGCATGTTTCATTGAAGTCTAAATAGTGGAAGAAGTATTTAGTAGTACTTAGATGTATTTTGTGAAATAAATACAGAAAGGAAAAAAAAGAGAAGATAGCTCAATGCACTTGGGAGTTAGATTTGGCCTTGTGCTTCAAGTGAATTTTGGTATGATATGATTTATGCTTGATGATAAATTAATGCAGCACCCTGAAATAGAAATAAATAAAGCTCCAGTTCTCAGAAATGTGCTTGCATTACTGTTGAATCAGAGCTTGGCATCAATACCATTGGAACACATGAAATAAGTGTCCTTTTTTTCTTCTACAGAAAATCTTTTGGAACTGTGTTTTGAAAATATTGGAGAGCTTGTAGCTACAGCAAACCAAAGAGTGTTAGATAGCCAATATAGCCATGAATGAAACTTGCTGCATTTCATAATCGAAGCAGTGACACAATATTTTCTCTGTTCCTTTTGCTGCCTAATGATGCTAAGCCTCCTGCCCACTGCCAGTGAACCATGATTCAAACAGTGTGTATGTCAGATGGAAGACAGGCATGGGTCCTTCATTTTCATCCTTGCCTTTGCTCACAGAGAGCACCTCAATTTGACCTCGATTATTTTTATGTATTCATGATGCTTTTTTGTGGCCTTTTAAAAACAAAATTAGAAATTAAATTGGAATCAGAAAAATGTAGTTGAAAAGAACTGGAGACTTCAGTTCACTTTCTGGTTTTGGGAAAGCAACAAGACATGAAACTATAAAAGGAAATATGTATAGAAAGCCAAAGACAGGGGTTTGTGTATATTTCTTGTCACCCTACTCTATACCAAAGGAAAGTCATTAAGGTTATGAGTTATGACAGTTCTTCTTGATGATAAAATTGCTTTGTCAACAAAAGGGCTAAGTATATAAATGTATCATATATCATCTCCTGCTCTTTCTGTCTATATATTATAAGCCTGCTCATTTGAGTATAATAAACCACTAAATTTTACAGCTTCTTCTACAATTGTTATGTAAAATTAACTGAAAACAGATTTTACTTGGAAAAAGAAAAGAAACCACTACACTGTTTGCAATGGAACTGCTTTTGCTTTGGAGTCAGCTCTCTGAACAGAAAAGGAAGGTTCTCAGGGAACTGTTTCTGCTGGGTGCCTTTGCAGTGGGACCCTGTACCTATCTCTGGCAGATGGGAACACCCTATCTCCCCTGCTGCATGTCCTCCTCAGGAGAGCACTGCATCAGGTGTTTGCTCATTTACTCTCCTTTGGACCTTTAGCTTGACCTGTTGTAGCTTAACCTGACTTGTCACCAGCAGGAAGGGTGAAGGCTTATGTCTTCCAGAAGAACCAACCTGATGTAGGGTTCTTCTGAGATGTGGGAATTTTGAAGTCAGACTCTCTGAGGCTGAGGATAGAAGCCAGATTTCCTGGATGATTTCCTGCTTCCTGGATGCACAATATGAGCACAGGTATTTTCTTTTTCATCCAAGCTTCAGGAAATACATGGCATAACATTGCTTCTCTGAACACAGAAAAGCATTTGAGGCTCTGAAGTCCAGTTTCACAAGGGTGCCAAATCCAAGCAGGAGAAAAATATTCCTTACTCCTCTTTTTTCCGTGCTTATAATAGTTTGATTTGAAAGTCTTGCTGAGTTAGAACACTCAGACAGGAGTTCTTTTGTGGGTGCTCACCTCTCTCCATTCAGCCTCCTAGGTGCCTCACCCAGCATAGTGAAGTCTCCCTCCACCCCCAGGTGCTCCAGCCTGTGTTGTGGGTTATTGCAAGGCTGAAATTCCTTCTGGTGCCTTGGCCTTAACAAGGTTCTTCTTAAGTAATAGATGCTTAGCATTGGTGTGAGCAAGCTGCTTCAACACCTTCTCATTCTGTCATGGATAACACATGCTGTCAAGTGCTGAAGGCCACCAGGAGGTCACCTAGGAGGGCATTTGGGTATGGATGAATCCAGCTATGGATGCAGGTGGCCACAGAGATCTAGTAAGGGGCTCTCAGATCTGCAGTAATCAGCATCCAGTCAAAAGCCTATAGGCTAGGCTACCTTTCAATGTGATATTGCTGTCTTTCAATGTGAAGCAGCTACTCCATTAGCTGCATGAGAAAAATGAGCTCTTCTTTCCAGCACAGGCCTGCTATTCAAAAGCAACATCAGCCACTTCACTGTTAAAACTTTAGAACAGACTAACATGAAAATTGTTGGGAAATCAGATGAATTATTTAGGAATGGCTCTAAGTGGAGACACTGCACTACAATACATATGGAGATAAGAACACACATTAAAGGAAATAATCAGAGAGCCTGGATAGAATTTATGTATTATAGCATCTTGAAATAGGAAACATCTGCCAAGAATTTTACCAAGAGCCTGGATTTTTTTGTCTGGAGAAAAAAGGAGGTGTGAAATTAAACCAGAGCAAACTGGTAAATCTGTAATATAATGCCTCAGCAAGCCAGTCTTTGGGCACCATCTCAAACTGCAGGTAGTCCAGATGCATTGCCCCTGCAGAGTGTGTGACATACATCACACATGATGAGCTGCCATTTCATACCTTAAATCCTGCTTGTCTTAACCTTTTAAATTGTGACAGTGGTCATAAAACAGCCTAAAAAATATATCTTTCCCAATCCCTTATGTCTGTTGCCCTGAGAGTTACTCTTGAGGCCAGTAGAAGGCAGGAAGTTAGGTGCTGTTATTTTTTTCCATGTGTATATAAAGCTTAATAGACTAAACTAGGAGGATCAACAATAGGCAAAATTAAAAGAGTTCTAAAAATGAACTAGAAAAGAGGAAACAATTATAGGGCTGCTATTTGGAGGAAACAAGCACTGGGTGGTTCAGTTGCTAACACAATGAAGGAGACAGCTCATGATGGTGCTTCTAAACCCTTCCTGGTCTGATATTCCCAAACTGTCCAGTGTTGTTTACTTGCCTGGAGTGCTGCCATAGACACATCCTGATAGGTCAGGAGCAATGCTCAGCAATTGCTGTGAGAAATAGGAAGCTGGCAAAGAGGGCCACAATAAGCAACGTCTGCTCCTTTGAGGAGCAGCAAGCACTTTCCTCTCCCTGGGTTGTCTGAGGCAATGCCTTTGGTCCAAAAATAACTTCAGGAGGTATCATGGACTGCAGAAAGCATCTTCAGATAACCTTCATGATTGCTCAGGTCTGCTTTTAGGACATCAAAGTGTTTGGTAATATTCTTGCTGTCATACCCCCAAATCATTAAAGCAGCATTAATTGATAGGATACAAAAGAGAGAGGACCTTAAGCCAAATCCACTGACTGGGAGCTTAGAGGACTTGTTTTTGTGTTGACACAGACTTACACTGCATCCTTGGATGTCTCAGCTTTCCACCTGTGACTCATGTTGCTTGCTTTCTCCTTGTACTTTCAACAATACATTCAGCTGCACAGGGTTTGTGGCAGGTCTCACATTGAGTGTTGTGTTTGTTTAAAGGTAAACCAGCAGGAGAAATGAATCCAACAGAAAAGAGGTTATGAGACAGAGTTACAATTTAATAACAATATTAAAATAAATGCAATGGCACAAAGAGAAATTGGTTTTAATCCACAAAATGCAGAGGTATAACCCAGCACCCTGGGGCACAAACACAATGGTGTTTGTGAGCCCCTGTGCTGAGACCCACGTGGTTCCTCCAAGTCCAAAGCAAAAGGAAGTGAAGAACCTGTTAGAGCAGATGACGGTTGCAGTCTGGTGAAGGGTGGTAGTCACAGTCTGGTTGAGAGTGATGGTTTCCTTCTGTCGAGGTTCTGGATCTGACAAGTAGTCCCCTGAGGTCTTCAAACACCCAGATTATGTACCCTCTGGCCCAGGTGGGAGCACCCAGTCCCTCCCCCAGGGCGGAGAGTTACACAATGGGTGATTTGACTGTGTGAGTCATGGGGTATTTTGGAATCGTTGATGGCCCATTAGCAGACACACCCACTCAGGCTGGGTGTGAAGATGCTAACGACTCCCTGGAGGGGCGTTATCACAGCTTTTATCTCACAGGCTTCTTTCACACCCAGCCTGAGTAGTCGCGTGTGCCCTGGGCAGCTGCTGCAAATGGTCCATTGTTAACAGTTCATGGGAAATTGTCTTGGGTTGAGCTGGCAAAATGCCAACTGTCCAGGACAGAGTGAAAAGGGTTCCTCCTCCCCCCCCAACCAGCTAAGGGAAAAAGAAGAGGGAGAGGGGAAAAAAGAACTCTAAAACAGGTTTATGCTGAAACTATCTATATGTTTTTATACAGCAGAAAAGAGAAAATTAAGAGAAAACTACAATATAACACACACTTACACAAGTTATGTATATATAACAAGGAATAACCTCCCACTCCCCAATTAATACAAAGTGTATTACTCTAAATCTATAAGTACTAGTTTTCTGTACTCTAAGAGATACCCTGCAAGAAAGAGAAGGTATAACAACAAAATATTTCTACTTCCCTGAACTCAAATGAAATGCAAGTAGCGGCAGCAGGAACAGGGCCTAACAGATGAGAGCAACTGTGGCACGTCTTCTCTGTACTCCAGCCATGATGGAACTGACCAAGCCACGCCCACACACTGGATTTTACACCCTTTGAGATGATGTAGTATGGTATGGAATACAATATTATTGGCTAAAAGAAGTCAGCTGTTAGCTAGTTCAGCCTAGCTCAAGTTAGCTGACAATTTCAGGCCTAGTCTGAACTTTAAAACCTAAACTTAGGCCCACCTGGCCAAACCCATAACAGAAATGAATAGAGGGTGTAGGATACATAGCTTTGGTCATCCCACACACAGTGATAAACTGGTCTCACCTGCTGACCTAGGACAGGTGTAGGCTCTGCACATGGCACAGCAATGTCAGGTTTCAGGCTACCATAATAGTAACAGAGAGAAACTCCTGAGTCTACTTGCCTTACTGGTAACTAATGAATTTGTCTATCAAACTATAGAACTGTTCAATAGTAATTTTTTCTTTTGTGATGGACACTTGTCAGGCTGATTTCAAGATGAAAGTTAATGATTAAAAAAAGGCCTTTGTTGAAGGCATAGAAATGTCAGAAATGGAAAGCGCTGAAAGCCTAACAGATATACTATGCAAATATCCATTGATCAAGCAGGACAAAGATGAGAGACTTTCTCTGCAGTGTCATTTTTTTACGTTCCTCCTAAAATGTTTCTGTCAAGTGAAGGAAATATGAAAACTTTCATTCAAAGGGGAAAATAAAAAACAATTAAGTGCTTTCAAATCTCTGCTCTAGAGAATTTGTGGAAGGCACTGCATGTAGGTGCTCTTACCTGTCAGGTTTTACAATGTGAGGTGAGAGGGATGGATTTTTTTAATCCAAAAAGCAGTGCAGACGAAACTGTATCACCAGAAACTTACCACTTAGTTATTGGTTTTTTTCTGCAAACACTTTAATTGCATCTGCAAGAGACTTAAAAAATCCTGCCTGATAATAAACATGCTTTTCTGCTTTAAAAACACAATGTAAAGCCAGCAAGGGTACACAAAAACTCATTAAATTAAATGCTAGGGATTATCTCTGAAGGTAAGTGAATACAGAAGGCAGGTGGAGATAATGAAAGTAGGATATTATCCCATTAACATTTGTTCTGTTACTGCACCCACTTTCCTGTCAGTTCTCATTAGCATCCTACCAGAAAGCTGCAGATTAGCTGATAACTCCAGCACCTTTGTGTAGCTGGTCCCTCCTGTAGAACTAAGGAAGATGTGGATGGCTCTGTGTCAGTCAGGGCAGTCACATGCCAAGGAAAAGTGCAAGTTGCAGGTGAGGCTGCACAGAGTGCCTGATCCAGCCTTCACAGAAAAGCCAAATGCTATTGGTGATGCAAGAGCTCTGCTCAGGTCCTGCCCAAAAAGTGTATGCTCTTTCAGTGCTTCATTGGCTCATACCACCTGTTCAGCTGCTAATGGTACTCCTATTGGAAAGTGATTTAGCACAAGGCAGTATCCCAGAACACACACAACACATTCAGACCCTTCTTTAATAGCTAGGAACTCAAGGTACTCTCTAAATATAGGCTGACAATAAGGGTGATTTACAGTTTCAGTGGCCCTGGGGCAACTCAGGGAAGGGAGATAGGAGAGGTGAGGATCCTCCCACAATGCCAGGGCTGCAGGAGGAGCCAGGGGTGACCTACAAGGTCTGCACTTGTGTCTCTTCACTGCAGCTGTACTGGTCTTCCCAAGCAGGAAGGTCAAAGGGGAAGATGACAATAGGAAGGCTCTGCCATCTCCCTGGCTCTGTTCTCTGGAGCCCCCCAGGAACAGGACAAAGACATTTTGCTGCTCCTCAAGACATTCTTTCTAGAGAATCCAGGTCATGGTGGAGGGATAACAAGAGCCAGTGGGAGCTAGTTCTTTGGGCTTGCATTCAGGAGACTGAGTTAGATCTCTCCTTTCCTAGAATTTGAAACCACATTCCTGCAAGCACACATTGACCTTGTTTGTTCATCTGGTTAAGCACAAGCTTTCATAACTCCTGCAAAAGATGAAGAAGATCTAAAGGAATCAATCTTCCTTGGAAGAGTCCTTAGAATGCCCCCAAGATGACAGCACTTATTACATGACAGTAGAATTTGCAGCAGAAATGAAGACACTGCAATTCCCTGGCAGGCAATTCACTGCAGCTTCTTCCAGCCATTGCCTTACTATTTTTAACTCCTTCTTCCCTCCTCTTCTTTCCCTTGCCATTGGAGTTTCTCCTGTGATTCCTCTCCCCTCCCTATCTTTCCATGTAACTTATCTCCTCCTAATTAAACTCTGTCTCAGGAACTAAATTCTTAGATCAATTAATCACTACTCTCCCTTCTTTTATGCTTTAATTTTCCCTTACCCCATCTCTAGTTTGTTTACATACATTAAAAACCCCCTAATCTGTTGAGGTGGTGAAAGCCTATTATTCCCTGTTTCTATGAAGTCTCTTCTATCTCTTTTCTTTCCCTCTCTCATCCTGTAACTGCCTCCAAGGCCCTGACTCTTATAAATGTAAATATAATTTAATTTGGCTTTGAAATACATATCAGCCCCATACAATAAGTGCCCTACAGCACATACATATAGAGCATGCTTCATTTTTTAAACTGTTTTCCTTCCTCTTTCCTTCTCCTGTTGTCACTGTTTCTGTTTTTGTTTGTCTCCTCTGCCCCATTTTTAATCCAGGACCTTTCTCTGCTTCACCACAGCCTCACAGCCTCACCTCAGAGGAATGCAAACCAAATAACCATTCAGGACTGGTGAACTTTAAAACCCATGGCATTCAAGTGGGTTGGAAATTAGACAAAACAATTTCACCCATCCCTTGTTTAGGACCCTGACTAACAGCTTGCTGTAGCTCCTGGGTTGGTGTGTAGAAGGATGTGCTGCTGCATGTCTCCCTTTCATAAGGGAAACACTGGAATGCGGCCAGGTACCAAAAAGCCTGTTGTAACACGGTTTGTTAGAAGGACACCCTGGATTCCCCACACACATCTCATATTCGGGGTTTTTCAGCTCACCTACTTTGATAGTGAGCACATGGAAATGGCAGGATGAGTCTTGTTGATTGCTTAAGTGGAGTAATTTTTTACGGTAGAGAATAGACTAGTTGGCAAATCTGCTCGGCCCAAATTGAAAATCTATCCCAAACAACTGTTTTTTTGAGCCAGAAAACAAAATTAAAAGGAGTCCCTAGTTTTTATTTTCTTGCTTTTTGTAAACTATTTCTCAAGGCTACTTAAGAAAGGCAAGTACAATCCCTTTATTGTCTTCAAAAATCACTTCTAAGCTGGGTCAAAGATGTATTTTGTTTACGTAGTAAGTAATTTAAACAGTAAGTAAGAGCAAAGCCAGAGTGTTGGGATCTGAGACATCAGGAGGAAGTATTTTTCCCTGTGCCTCCAGAGTGGCAGGGCTGTAGGCAGTGGTGAAAGATCCTCAACATGGGGTTTCCCAGGCCATGGGGAGCAGCAATGTGTCTCCAGACCAGAGGGGTTCCTGCCCATGGCATAACTAGACCCCACAGGGAGGGGGCAGCGGTTCAGGCACAGGCACCAGAAGGCCCAGTGCTATACCACTGCATGGAAGAGCAGCAAGAGCCCACTGTCCACTGTTTACTCAGCTATCTCCCTCTCTCCCTTTACATGTAAAACCAAGCTTGCAGTTATCATAATAACAAAGCTGGAACTGAATTTCTTTTCTGTAAAACCTTGAATATCAGTTCTGCTTTTGGCTGTTATGGCATGAAGCTTTTATTTTTACAGAAAGAGGTGGAGATAATTTCTTGAAAATGAGATAACAAAGTGAAAATGAAACTTTTTAAACTACAAAATGCTTAGATCCAGATTCAAGCAGTAACAGATCTCTAAGGGGCATAAATCTCATTTTCCACGCAATTAGTTTCAAATCATTATAAAGTGACAGATGCTTTCATTTGACTGAATTGTGAAAGCATTCTTTTTTTTCTATAGTCCTCTAAGACTGATCCAAAATCTGCTAAAGTCAATGGAAAGACTCTCACAGTCTTCAAATGGGCTTTGGATCAGGCCCTAATTAGTCTTGGGCAAACCAGTAAAATAAAATACTCAAATTGTTGTATGTTGAGTCTCAAACCATGGTTTATTTTCATTCTAAGTTTGCTAGAAAAGCTATTAATAATTTACATACCTTCATTTAGGAAAATTTAATTTAATTAGTTTATATAAAAAGCCCCCAACAAGTTCAAAACCTATCCTGGAAATACTGTACCTGTATCCTGTTCAGAAAGAATAGGAAAAGCATAAAATCTTTCCATAGACACAATGCACATTTCAATCATGGCAAAAAGTACACCCAGAAAACTTCTCTCAGTAAAGTCTTTGTGTTTACTAATGATAGTCTGCTGTATGTCTACCTATACCACAGCAGCTGATATATGCATGATATATAAAAGAGTGTATACACAAGCGTGCACATTAAATATAGCTATAAGCAACTGTGATTTTTATTGATGTAAATAAACTACACCCGCTGAAGGGTATCTTTTTGCTGATATATCTACATGAGAGTTCTTTTGGCATGACTATGTGCTTCAGGTGATTTTTTTCACATATCATAGCAAAGCTGGCAAGACTTTTAAGAGTTATTAAGTTGTAGGTTGGATAACATTTTAGTTGGCAACATGTAAGTTTCTTGACTTGCTCTGCACTAATGGGATACAGTAGAGTTTACCTAATGACCACACTGGAGAAGGTGCTTGGATCAGATGATTAAATCAAAATCCTGAACCCATAACAGATCCAGTGCCAAACTCAAGTTCTTATAAAGACTAAACAATGCAAAAAGGTACACAAACAAGTGCAGACAGCTGCCTTTTCACTCTGTTTATAATTAGAGCAGACAGTACCCTACCTAGCTTACTTTGTTCCAGAAGTCAGGTAGCCACTTTATTATTGCCACATACTCTTTCAAAAATGTGGTTTATTAGCCTGGGCTTGCTGCCATGATAGTGCAGCCACATGATTTTCAAAGTAGACCTGATGTGTGCCTGACTAGCCTAGAACAAACTTATGCAGGAATCTGCTGCATTGCTATATTGGCTGGGACTTCTGGTACCAAGTAGGTATCTATATCTGAGTTAGTTCTCAAGGCTCCTTTTAGAAACACTGAAGAGAACCAGGCACATCTGGGGTACAGTTCCGTTCATTTGGGGTTATGTGTCATAAACCAGAGGAATTATATGTGCATGTGTGCAAACTTAGGTGAGGTGATCTCCAACCACCTTCATAAATGGCTGCAGCTTGGGCTTGATAACATATGAAAGCTGTGCTGATTTAAGTAAAAGAGAGATGCTATAGACACACAGAGACATGACCATGGTATGAAGTGCCCATGGATAGAAAAGCCTAGTATTTTCAAGGACATTACTCAAAATTCTGTTTTGGGGACATATCAAATCATTATGTTGTCTGGTATTTGCTGTATGTGTCTCCTGCTCTAATTTATTGAGGGCAGCTGGAAGAACAACCAGAAAGGTAATGCAATGCTGTCCCAGAAAAGAGCATCTCCAAACAAACATGAAAAATGAGATTAGGTGAGGTAAGTGGCCTTCAAAAGACACTGTGAAGTTGCAGAAGAAGATGGATTTTCAATTTAGAGAAGTACCCATGAGATGAGATTTACTGATCTGGATGGGAAGGCATAATCCATGGACATCCTCATGAGGAAGGTGGCTATAGCCAGTAAGCTTGTGGATAGTTATCTGTTTTGGTTTAGAACGGTACTCCCCAACTTGGTTCTCCCACTGGAACTCCAAGCCATGCTTCTGCTTGTTTGCTTCCCCTCCTCCTCACCCTGTGGGGGGTTGGAGAGAACTGGAGACACAAAAGGCAGGGATTACACATTCAGATAAGAACAATTTATTGGAAACAGCAATGACATAAGAAAACAAACAGTAACAGCAACAGTATTAATAACAAAAGTGTATAAAAGAGAGAGTCATTCATATGCAAAATTCTCACCAAGTCCCACCCAATCTGACTGCAGCCACAACACCCCACCGCTCCTTCCGCTCCTTCCGACTTGGAATTGGTGCCACCCAACCACTCCCTCTGGTTCAGGACTGGCACCACAATTACTCTACCTGAAGGAACCCCTTCTCCTTGGAAGAGAGTCCTTTACCCCACCCTGGGCAGTGGTGTGAGATGGTATGGAATAACCTCCAGGTCCTAGTCATGCCCACTCCTGGCTACTGCAGAAATTAACCTTGTCCTGGTTGGGACCAGAACACTGCCTAATTTTAAAGTTTTGGGGTTTTCTTTCTATATTGCGTTTGCTTTAAATAAATTCTTAACTATATTTTTGTGCTGCTGCCCATGTGTCTGTACAGAAGTATCTAGGTTAGGAGTGGTAGGGGCTGGTTTGCTGACTGCTTTCACGTGGTGAAACTATACGCCACAATCCTGTGCCAAACTACAGACCCTGAAGCTGTTCTGCATGCAAACAGCTGCTTCTGCAGATGGAAGGGCAGTACAGTGCCTGTCTTGCTTTTCAGTGGCACTGAATGAGCCCAGCCACCATGCCCTGAGCACACCCTCTCCTCCTGGGCAGGTTTCATGTATCACCAGCCCAGCAATAGTCACCCTGGGGAAGCAAATACAACTCCAGAGACCTTCAGTGGCCAGAAGGACAGATCCTGAAATTCCCTGGCCTAAGCTGAATTTATGCCTGTTTGCCTTATGTTTATACGCTATAAGGGGACAGACTAAAGCAGCATACACTGACATGGTATTAACAAGCCAATGGTGTTTAGTTCCTCCTATATGAGAATCACAGAATCACAGAATGATTCTGAGTCGGAAGGACCCATCAGGATCATCCAGTCCATCTCCTGGCCCTGTGCAGGATGACCCAAGAATCTCACCATGTACCTGACAGCATTGTCCAAATAGTTCTTGAACTTGGATAGGCTGGTGTTGTGACCACGTCCTTGGGTAGCCTGTTCCAGTGCTCAACCACTCTCTGGGTTTTTCACCCTCGGAGTGAAAGCTTTTTCCTGATATCTAACCTAAACCTCTCCTGACTCAGCTTTGTGTGTTTTCTCAAGTCCTGTTACTGGTCAAAAGAGTAATTAGTGAGAGTAATGGCAAAGGCAAATTATATTCTTAGTGATGAAGAGGTCTTAGGGTCCTAGATACTGAGGTATCCTCCCTGCTTGGAGCTCCAATGAAATAGAGGATGGCTATGTCAGCAGCCAATATATCTTACTTAATCAGTTCATTTGCCAGCCCAGCCTTAGGTTAGAAAATGTTCGCAGGCTTTCCGCAGCTATTCAGCTTGAGATTTAAACCTTCCAAATGAATAAACTGATTGTGGTGCATCAGACACTTCTCACCAAGCTTGAAAGAAAAATATTTTAAAAACCCATTCACACTGTGTAGGTCTATGTGTCTGATCTAGTAATAAGCACATCTCTTCTGTGAAACACTCTGTTATGTAAATTAATTTGATGTACAGCATTTTTTGTCAATGGTTCAGACTAGTTAACCTAGTCCATCTTTAAGGACAATCTGCTGAAAGAAGGGTTTATTTTATTCTGATCTAATACTTTTAACATATCTCAACTGCATGGAAATGGACAACTGGGTGGTTTTAGAAGGTGCCAGCAGCAGCCATACAGCCTTTGGTCTGTATTTGATTTTTACATAAATCTTCATGTTGTAAAGGCACCTTCTATTTCCCTTCACACAGACAACAGAGTTTTTGCATGGAATCCTTCATGCTGACTGGTGACCAGATAATCATAATATCCAGTATATTTCAAAGTTGAGGGGTTTTGTCTGTCAGTGTTACAGTCTTCTTAACAAATCTCTTTCACTACAAACACATAGAGGTAAAAGAAGGTTATTTAAATACTTTTGACTGAGGTGTGTTATTCAACAGTGTCTCCCATCTCCTTTGGCTTCCTGGGCATCCACCACCACAGTATGTGCACATAAAAGTAATTAAATCTGAATCAGCACTCTGCCTCCATCTGTGATTTATTTCATTCACCTGTGGAAGGACTTTTCAGAACTCTCACAAGTCAACCTTTTAATGAAATGGCAGATTGCTTTACTGGTGAAGAGGGATAACATTATTATAGACTTCCCAGGCTTTTCAGACTGGCAGTGAATAGCTAGAAGAACTCTAAGCACTAGATGCAACAACTACACTTTCACCAAAGGCTCTTTTTCAAAAGCCATTTCCTCTTTGGTATAGGAGACATATTTTCCCTTCACTGGTTCTCCCTCCTATGGCTACTTTATGTATGTCCCTGCACATACCCAACTTTGTCATATCAGAGTCTTGTAGTTTCTTAACAACCTACCATCAGTGTAGCAAGTAAATGTCATAGGGATCACTAAAAGTAGGGTCACATAAGTCAAAGAGTACAATTGCATGTCATTTAACATGGTGTAACTCTCCACACTGTTCTTCTTCAGGCTGTCTGTAACCTAGTTCAGATCCATATGGGCAATTTCTTGCCTTCAGACATTTGTTCATCCTGCTCTGAAAGAACAGCAAGAAACATAACCTTGGGGGCAAAACTAACAAATGATTGACCCAGCTACATACAAGTAAGCTAGTGTTTACCCTTTGTTTGACAGCTTGGCAACAAATTTCACCACTGATTTCCCCAAATCCTTCAGAACAAGCTGCATTTATTTTGACAGCCCTTGTTCAGCCAGGTATGTCCTAGCAGATCAAACCGAAGTTTCTTCATGTAAATGAATGCTGTAAGGTGACACATGGGTCAGAGGATGATTAAAGGCTGTATGTCTGGCCCTGGAATGCCAGGGTGTGGGTGTCATCCACCCATGTTGTTCTCAGGGCAGCTCATCACCCAGGCACTCTGCCCTCCCCAGAGGACCTCACTGCCTACGGCATGTGCCTTTCCACCGCGGAGCATGCTCCAGCTGGCTTGCCCAAGCAGGGCTGTTTGATAGTGCTGTAAAGCACTCTGGGAGTGGTGGTAGAAATCCCAACTGAGCTGGCTTGGTCTCTTTTGTGCTGTAACTGCAGCAGCTGTGAGGGGGGTACGCGGGGTGCAGCCTCCTCTGCCTCCCAGAATGGGTTTGCTCATAGATAACCCCCCCCTGCTGCCATCAAAATGCTTGGGCCACTGTTCAAAAGGCCTTAAAAGGGCTCAAATAAGAGGAAGGTCAATATGAAGCACTATTGGCCAATTATTTTGTGACTTTAGCCTTACTTTTTTTTGTCCAGGATACTAGAAACCATTCGCTCGACCTTTGGTCAAATGACAGGCTAGGCTCAGCTGTCACCAAGAGGGGTAGTGGGGAACTCTGATCGATGCACTGTGGCTTTCTTGACTTCAGTATATCCACATGAAAATGAAACAGAGATGTTAATGCTTGGATCTACTATTTCCAGAATTTGGTCTCAGTGGGCAATTAGTCACTGGAGAATGAGAAAAATAGTTGCCTGGAAAAGGGACCTCAGCAGATGAGTCAGCGCATCAGCCTCTGCTCTCTCCCCTAACAGGCAAATCCTTACTCAAATGCTAGTCATCAGAGCAAGTAGAGTATTCTATTATCTGGTAATTCTCACAGAAGTTTTGTAATGACGAGAAGTTAGAAGGGATATTCCTAAATGTTTTACCCATCCCCTCATCCCTAGTGTGAGCAACTAAGCTTCAGCTCTCTAACAGATGTATGCCAAAGTTCAAACAATGTTAAGTTAGTGTTCGTCAGTTGTATGAATGAAGCAATGTTTTCCCCATGGAAATTTCTTGACGTGATTTTTGGATATTTTAAACATGATTTTTTGAAATATCTAAAAAACAGAAAGTCAATGCATATTTACTGGGCCTTATCTATAAGATTTTCATCCTCTGGCTAAAAACAAAAGATCTTCTCCCTTGAGCCAAAGGAGATTTATTTGTTGTGAATTCATGCCCAAGATTCTCTTGAGCTCATATCTATCATTGGCTATTTTTATCTGTAGAAACTTTGTCCCTGATGTTCTGTTACAGTGTCCCTGTCAGAACCCCAGAAACCCCTATCACCCTGGCAGCCCCCCCTATACTCCTTGCACCCCCAGTCTCATCCCAAAGGCAATCTGTATTTAGGGGCAGGGCTCTTCTCACCCCCACTGCCATTCAGCTGCACAGCAATAAAGGCTAGTCTCCTCCTGAACCCTGATTTACAAAGACACTCTGACACCCTACTGCACCAGTCCGAGGCTTTCCATGTTTATGAGCCACTGGCCACATCAGGACGGAGATGAACAGGACTCTTGTGGAGTGCCTCTGCATTGGTGTAGCTCCACTAGCATGGGCTGGTCAGACACACTCCTCTACCCCCTGCTCACACCCAGCAGACACTGGTCCCACCAGTCCAGTGTTCTAAGTGGGGAAAAGCACCATTGTATGCAAGCAGGCAGACAGCAAACAAAAAGCATTAAAAGGTGTGGTCTTTCTTTGGATGCAGAATACCTGCCCTGATATATGGATTTTGGGACATGTGGTGTACTGACTTGCTGGTTCACTTCCCTTCAGTTCACCCCCAGAGCAGCAGCAAGAATAGTATTGAAAGGTGTGAGACAAGTTTTGTCCACACTTGTGCGCTCCAGCATGATTGTCTAGCTCCTGGGGGTCAACCATTCATCATAAACACATGCCGGAGCACCTTGGTCTGACACCATCATTCCTTGCCAGACACCACAGGACTTTTGCACTCTTTTTCCCCTGAGTCCCTTCAAACATGCCTAGGTAGGCATCTTCTAGGGACTGGGCAGGGTACTGTAGATGGCTCCCGGCTTGCACTGCTTGCACCTGGGCAGTCATAGTACAGGCATGAGCCTTGCCAAGGATGGAAGGTAATGAAGAGATAAAAGTGATGCTATTGTTTCTGGAAAGGCCCTACTGGTGCTGAAGTAGGTTTGAGGCTCATCTCAAGGGATGTGAACTACAAGCCAGCTAGCCTCCTGCTACCAGCATGGTGGAGTTGGTCTCAGCTCCTCCTAAAACTCACAGGACCAGCATGCTGGAACACGTCTGGTGATCAGAGGGTGGAAAGGGTCTAAAAAGATGGAGAAATATGCTCCAGGAGTCTGTAACCTTTGTAAGCAGTTGGTCTGGATGTATTTTTTGCTCCCTTGCTGGCCGCACCTTTCTCCCCACTTCTTCCACTTCTTAAAATTACAGCCAAAACACTCTTCTGATGCCTCCTACTAATACCTTGAACTGGATGGCCCTTTCCCAGGGTCTCTAAGGGCCTCTAGCCTGTTCAGGCTGCTGTGTTGGCAAAAGAAGGAATCATGCTTCTATGTTCTTCTGATTTCTGACAGATGTCTCTTTGGAGAAATGTCTTGGAAAATCATCTTAAAAGAGGGAGAGCCTAGGCCCAGGGAACACCCTGGAAGTTGCATCTCTTCTAATGCTGTTTCTGTTTGCAGTAAATATCAATCAGGGTGTCCTGGGAATAACTTAAATGATTACTGATTTTGTTCTGCAGTGTGTCCAAGATATTCTCAGAGCTGCCTCAGACCACCTGCAAAGTGAGTTTCTTTGTGCGCCCATTTCTTCAATGGGCTAGGAGCTCGAGCTTGTCAGGAGACCAGGTCCAACAACATAGGCCATAGAGAGGGCTTGGAGACACTATTTTTTGGAGACAGTTTTCCTATTCAAAGATGCATTGCCTAATACCTTATTTTCCAGATTTGTTGGCAAAATTGCCAGTCCTGATTTGAAGACTGGCCTGAGCTAGTGCTGGGCTAAATGCTATTGATGCAGTTGGCACATTGCAGCATAAAAGAACAATTTCTCTTGCAAATGCCTCTCCTCCACAGAGCTCTTCTGCAAGGGTCCTGGAAGCTGAAAGTAATTTCCCCTTTTCTGAGTATTTTTGTGAATCCTGGAGGACTGCAAAGCATCACTCATAAATGTTCTGCCCTATGGGGACAGGCTCAAAGCCAGTTCGTTGCTCCCAGCCTGCTCTACTTGAGAGAACATGTGTTTTAACAGGCTGTGCCTCTGTGATGTGAAGCTATGTCACATTACTGACCTGCATCTCCCAACTTGATGAGGTGGGAAAGGATGGATCACAGTTCCTCTCATGCCAAGGTGTGTGCAGTCCCAGTGAGGGCTACCACCACTGCTCAGGGATGACAAAAGGGAGGCCATACTCATGCATTGTGTATGCCCAGCATCCCAACTCTGAAGTCTGGAGGAAAGAAAGGGGAAAAGCTTTCTGAGTGCCTGTAGGCAACCAGACAGGCCAACTGTGTGTGGGTGGAGTCTGGCTGCCATATCCTCTGTGGGCTGCTGGGCAAAGGAGCAGACAGCCCTGGGGAAAGGGCACAAAGGCAGCTGGCCTGAGCTCACTTGTCAGGACAGTGTTTTTTCCCTGTACTCTGCTTTTGCTAGAAGGTACTGGTGGATAATGTTGTGACTCAGGCAGTCCTTATGTGGTCTGCTGCATTTCTCCTGGGGACTATAGGTGTTTTGATTTTGAGGTTGGGGTTTTATTCCCTCTGTCAATAACTGAAATGAAAGGTCAGGAGGAATAACTAGAAAGAAGGGAAACAGGAATACTTACAAAGTGAATAAGCCTCCACCTGGGGATCTTGGCTGACATACATGTTTTGCACAAAATGCTCTGGTAGCCTTTGCTGTCAGAGATGGTCAGGGCAGTGCAAGTTCCAGTAGAAGAGCCACTTCTGACCCCAGGCTAGCCCATGATGTAGGTGCAGACAGGATAGACCAATTACATGAGCAAAATTTACAGCAGTTACAGATTCTCCTTGCAAATCTCCCACCTTGTGACAGATAACTCAAAAGCCAAAACCATGGTAGGGCTGAACTAAGTTAATTCCCCAGACTGAGAGCCAGGTTCTGGAGAATGTAATGGTAATTGGCAATCTCCACAAATGTTTTAGTAGACATAATCCAAATCCACACATTGAATTCTGCATGTCCAGTGAATAGTTCATTTGCATTTCAGCTGCACAGCTGAGGCTTAATTCAAATGGTACAAACCTCTTGCTAAGAAAGGTCTCAAGGCAGTGTCGCTTTTAGCCTGCCTCATGAGTCAGACCAGCAGTGGTTTCCCCATCACCTTTCGAGCACCTTGGTAGCACATCCGACCCCTCTCTTGCCAATTTGAACAGGAACCAGCAATTTCCAGGTAGCATTAAGTAAACTTTTCCTACTTAAAAATCAGCTTTTCTATTCCCCATTTGCTTTTTGGTGTGTCCTATGGATGCATTTTGAGTAATTTGAAACAGGCAAGATGAATGTCTGGAAGATCCAAGAGGAGAGGACTGTAGTAATTAGAGTGAAAAACAGTCTGATCTTGTGAAAAGTTTTCTCCATGAGCACAGAGAATAATAATTTAGTATTAAAGAGCCTGTAGAGGCAGAATGTATTTGGGTTAGTAATTACATATATGGGGAAAAAGGAGAGTCTAGTATAGTCTCGGAACTGAGTCCCTCTGCAGTAGAAAAGGACAACAACACTACAAATAAGTAATTAACAGGTTTTCTTCCCTTTCTAGCTTTTCTTCTTTTTCAGTTCTCTGAGAAAAAAAGCATGAGATAGAAAGGAGTAGAGATGACAGAAAGAAAATCTTAAATCAAGTATTTTCTAGAATTTAATCTGGGATGATATAAAGCTCAGAAATTAGTCACTATGTCTTCCCCCAAATTACCATGAATTACTACCATTTTTTGTCCACATCTTATGGACAAAATGTTAAACATGATCTTTCAAGAATAGGGTCATAAGAAAGGACCAACTCAAGTTTTCACCATAGGAAACAGACAAGTAATTGAAATAATTTCTTTCTCTGCTAAGCAAAACCACGTACTGCAATTGGATTAAACAACAGGAAAACTGATGTGAGTCAGAAAGGATTAATTTAGGGGAAATTGAGATAGGAGCTGTTAAATGTATTTTTAAAAGAAGGGTCATTTCTAATGATTGAGAACTTTATGTAGTGCAGATTTATATATCAAAAAAGGAGAAGAAAGATGCAGGAAATTAAAAAAACCCTTTGGAATTGTCTCCCGCAGTAGCTGGAGAAAAACTGTCATTTTTATTAGGTCTGACCAAACACCAGGCCCCAGGGCAATGCTGCATCTTTGCAATATTGATAACTTATTTCTCAATGAATTTCCTGCCATAAAGAGTTCATTTTGCTTTCGAAACGAAGCAAGGGAACTAGCACTGCAAATCTGAGACAGACAGGTTAGAAATAGATGAAAACAAAGGCAGGAGATGCTATCAGGACATTTCCTATACTGCTGGAGTGGCAGCCTGACCAATAGGTTATGAGTCCTGACATCTTTGCAGGAATTACTATGCTTCATGACTCAAGAGCAGAAAATACTCTGATCATCTGGTTCATTTTTGCTCATTCACTGCACAGAGGTTAGACTGCAGTGAACCATCAGATCTTATCAAACAGCACAGAGTAATGGGTAGGTCTGTGAACAGCAGAGCCAATGGAGCCTGATCTGTGAAGACTTGTGTCTTGTGGCTGGGTTCCATGGTGCCTAAGAAGGTGTGAGTTTTGCTTGAAGATTTACACACCAGAGGAACACTGATTCACCGTTGCAGTCTCTCATGCTTCATGAAGGATGAACTCATGACACATTGATGTTTTTGTAACTGGATTTCTTGGAAATACATTTTCTTTTCTTTAATCTCTTCTCCCCACCCTTTGAGACCCCTCTACAGCTATCAGATTTGGTATAAATTGGTTGTGTGTATGCCCCAATCATTCCTTTCCACGGCATACTCTCTGTGCCCTGGAGGTTTCATGGGACAGAGCAGAGCACTGAGTTGTCCAGAAAAAAAATTAATTAAAAGGGACAGTGGGTCAAATTAACTGAGTGGGCAAGATCAACTACATTGTGGTCTGACTCCCTGAATCAGGTCCCCCAAAAATGCTCATGCTGACAGAAGGCAGGGGACAAGTCCAAGGCATGAATGGGTCAGGATGGCAGCACAGCAGCTTCCTCCAGCAGCTGTCTTCTGGCAGCTGGTGATGAGCCTGTGGTATAAAAACACACACCTGAAGAGTTAAAAGTTCACTGGCTGAATCTAGACAGTGTATGTTCACATGTACTCATGGGCAAGCCTGTGCCTACCTGTCAGGTACAAGGACTGGACTGGAGCAAGGGTTATTTCCCTGATAGAAGGCACATCCTTGCCAGAGTTGGAATATAACAAGTACATAGGACTCTTCTTTATGGACATGTAAGGCATTGCTTTCTTCTCAGAAAAAGATACCTTTAAGCAAATGAAAATCTAGACAGCAAGAGTTTCAACAAGGAGAGCAAGTGTTGAAAGGGAGCTGTCAAGTTTTTTACCAGCTGCTGCTCCCATTACTCACTCCAGTTCCATACACTTTGTCCCCTGGACAGGCTGTAAAGCCTGGCAGTTGCAACAAATTTGTAGGAACTGGGAAAGTTCCAGGCCATAATTCCACTTAAAATATGGAGTTGCCTAAATTGTTGAACGTCTTTGTGCTCAATATCTGAGCAAGACATGAAGATGAAAAAGAAACAGAAGCTCATTTCTGCCTCTCTGAATCTGTATGGCAGAAACAGATATCTGGTTGTGAAGATTTGGTTTTGTGAATTAAATGTGACTCCATATGATCCCCTGGTCAGAAATTATATAGCCACCACAGCAAAATCATAAACAGAATAAAATCCTGGCAAGCTCAGAAAACCCATGGTAAACTATCTATTTAGACGAGTATCATTCTCATACATAGCAGCTGTTTCAGTTCACATGGCTTCTGGTAAACCAAATGCTGTAAATCCCATTGCTTTTAAACATCTTATTTTCACTGATGATTCCTATAGATATCTTATCAAGCATCACTTTAATCAATTCTATTATTTTGTCTTGGTAGAGTGAGTGCTATTTTTATTTTAGCTACTTAGTGTATTGATGGCCAATTTTAAAGCTCCTCTACTCTTCTTTCTTTGCTGTTGTAGATGTTGCAAGCATGTCCTGACTGATTTAGCTTTGTCTGCCTGTTTAGTCAGTAAGAATTGGAAAATTTACATTCACACAGAAACACTGAGTTAATAATGATGAGGCGCTGAAAAAGTTTTGGACCACTTCCAAGTCTGTATTTCCAAAAATGGGACCCAATGAAAGAACTACAGACTCAGAAAAATACAAAATTCAGATTCACTTTTTAACCTTATAGGGGGTTTTGTCTTTATTTCAAAGGAAATTCTATTCAGTTACACACATGAAAGTTCAACAATTTGAGGATGTAATCCTGTAATTCTTTGTCAGGCAAGTCTCCCATTGACTCAGTGATTTCAAAGGCATTGGCGCCTGTGTATGAATGGCAGGATATGGTGCAAATTTATGGTCATGAAGAGCTCTACTCTGTACTTTCACATATTTTTTTTTTAATTCACTTTATGGGAACATGATGGGAAAAAGATCCTGGTTTCAATTCTTACAACGGAGCACTGCCACCCGCTTTTGCAGAGCTGAGCTTCCACCCGTTCTGCTTTTTACTGAATAAACAAGTTGTGGTACCTCTGAGAACAGCATCTCTGGAGTGAGCCTTGAAACAGCATTGAAACATCACAAGAGAGCAGGTGATTGTTTTAAAACAAACACACAAATGGTGTTTTTAGGAGAAGGTGAATCAAAGGTATGTGGCATAATGGCACTATGACAAGAAATTTCACTCTGCAGAAAAGATCTGACAGCGCAGTGACTGTAGCTTTTGACAGAGACAGCTTATGGGAAATGTCTTAAATTCCTTACCCCCCCAGACTCCCTTCTTAATAAGAACTGTCTTGACAGAAGGTGAATGATAAGATGAATTAATAAAATAGCTTTTCTCCACACCTAAATCATGAGCAAAGTGTGATTTATGGTGCGGTTGGTGTCATAAAACAGAGATGTAATATCATTGCCTTGACATTATCTCCCTTGCTACCCTTGAACCCCAGAGACTCAATGGCCTTCAAATAAATGGTATTTAAACAAACCACTTTCCCAATGATCTTGTGGGACCTATTTAATCATTACCAGGAATAAGTGGTCATTGCTAAAAACTGGATTTTCCTGGCTGCACAAGCGACAGTCAATGTGCTCAATCCCTAGGGAGCAAAAGTTGATTAAACTACTTTTTTGAGTGTAACTGCATCATTTAACCAATTTGAAAAATGATGACACAGATTTAGCAGCTGCCAATCAGTTTTATTGTCATGAGCATTCTGCAAACTGCTAATCTCAAAATATGAGCTCCTACCAGTTAAATATAAATCTTCTTTCTTCTTCTCCATGTATAATATATGGATATATATCTTCTTAACTTTAAATTTCAGCATTTGTGCATAGGGGCCAACAACAAGAGCATAACTTACTCCAGGAATGGAACTGAATTCAATGAAGGCTAATTACTACGCTTCATATGCTGGAAATAAGATTCCCCATTCTTTACCCAAATATGCAATTAGTCATACTGGTTGTTGTAAAAACGGAGTGAATCTGAGACGATGCATCTGCTTAGACAGGAAAAAAAGTCCCAAGGAACAGGAAGTACTTTTTTCTCATGTAATTTTAACAGTGTAGCAATAACAAAGTTCTCTGAGCATCAGTTTCTGTCTTTAACCATACCCATGCAGTACAGCAGTGAGTGAGTGCATGTGCTATGTATCAACTCCTTGACTAGTATAACGATAGTTCCCATCCATTTTCATTTTCCCACTCTGTTTCAGGCCATTTCAGCTTTATGTCTCACAACATGATTCCACCATAGCTGTGGATCTTAAACATTGGCATTTATGTGTGAGATGTAGCAAACTGGGAAGTTAGAAAGATCATTGCAGACAAAAAGAAAAAAGCTGTTATCTAACAAAATCCAGTGCTCCATATGTTGTCTTGCAGGTGTCCCTTTATGTTCTTGAGTGCTTAAGTGATCTACTTTCTGCACAAGCACTGTCAGATTTTCTTTACCTGTTTATATCCTCATGTCCAAAACTCCACAAAAGTATTTCCTGTCAGCGAAGTGCTTCTCAGACCAGTCAGAGGAGAGGGTTTTCTCAGCAAAGCCATACTTATGCAGTATGATCTTCTCTCACATCCTGAAACATTTTTCAAAAATCTGAGAGAAAAGATATTAGCCTTCACAGAATCATAGAATAGTTTGGGCTGGAAGGGATCTTTCAAGGTGGTCCAGTCAAACCTTCCTGCAGTGAGCAAGGACATCTTCAACTAGATCAGGTTGCTCAGAGCCCCATCCAACCTGAACTTGAATATTCCTATGGATTAAGTATCCACCACTTTGCTGGGCAACCAGTTCCTGTGTTTTACCATCCTAATTGCAAAATACCTCTTCCTAATATCTAGTCTAAACTTGCTCTCTTTTAGTTTAACCATTATCCCTTGTCCTATAACTACAGAGCCTGCTAAAATGTCTGCCCCTGTCTTATAAGCCTCCTTCAGGTACTGGAAGGCTGCTCTAAGGTGTCCCCAGAGCCTTCTCTTTTCCAGGCTGAACAACTCCAGCTCTCTCAACCCATTTTTATAGGAGAGATGCTCCAGCCCTCTGATCATATTCCTGTCTCTCCTCTGAATCCACTCCAGCAGGTCCACATCCTTCTTATTTTAGGGACTCCAGAGCCGCAGCACTCCAGGTGGGGTCTCCCCAGAATGGAGTAGTGGGACAGAATCACCTCCCTCGCCCTGCTGGCCCCGCTGTCTTTGAAGCAGCCCAGGACGCAGCTGGCTCTCTGGGCTGCAGGTAAGTCCAGTGCCACAGATATTTTCAAGCCGGTGTTCGAGGGGCTCAAGAGAAGATTTCCAAGCTTTTCCCCCACCACAAATGATCCCGCGAAGGCACAGCGCGCTGCCCCGCTGCCGTTCCGCCGGCCGGTCGCTAGTTGGGGCTGACGGCACAGGGACGAGCCCGGCGCCGGGCAGCTGTGCCGGGGCTGCGCTTGCCTTCCTGGCTCCCTCCCGCCGGACAGCCAGGGGTGGCTGGGGAGGCACCTCCCGCCACGGCAGCAGGGCCTGCTGCTCCTGGAAAGGTTTTCCCTGGGGTAGCTGCAAGGCTTCGTGCGCCTCCCACTCAAAAGCACACAGAGAAGGTAGATCACCGCTGCCGCCCAGGCTTTGCAGGTAGGGAAAAGGAAAATGCCCCTAAAATAAGCAGCTTTCGCAAGGGCAGGAAATAAGACTATTATGGATTTCCAGAACAGCATCTAGACAGACCATCTGCCAATTCGTTGCTTCAGAAATAAATACTTTGTCGTCTTAAAAAGGTCCTGAAATCTGTGTGTGGTTTAAAGGACGTAAGTGATACCAGTGACTTCACTAGGAGGCTCACGCCATGACATCTTCTGAAATGTGCTCCCCTGGCTTGGTTTTCTGAATGTCTTGGTTGTTTCACATCCAGGGAAATGGCTTTGCCAGCCCTGAAAAGAAAACCTAAAACAGAATAAACTTCAGTATCTAAGGTTCTGGGCAAAGTTTCAGTTTTAATCCTAAATAGCCCTAAATCTGCTCTTAGTAAGAGGTGAATCATCATGTTTATAGTCAGAGCTAGAGAGATAAAACTCAGCACAACCTGTAAAAACAATTCTGTACTAAAACACGAAACTGCAGTTCCCCTTCAAGCCCTAAAACCTGATGCCTGATACTAAAAAGCTATCACCTTCTTAACACAAGTGCCAGTTGTCTGTTCAGACAGGAAAACCTGCCACACGGCTGGCCTTCTTTTTCCAGTCTCTCAAAAAAACCTCAGCAAATAACCCCCCAACCTTTTACCACCAAAAGCATTCAAGCTACAGAACTGATTTTCTTTCCTGTTAGAGGTTGGGTTTTTTTCAGGTTTGTTTGTTCTGTCCCTCCTCATAATCCATGTTCTTCTGGTACAACTGATAAACAATGTCTTTTATTGCTATAGGCAGGCAGTCCTGCCTAATACAATAGCAGGCAAGGCTTGGCAGGACTGCAAATTGCAGGTGTTTGGAGTATTGTGGTCATCCAAACCAGATGCTGAGAAGATGGAGCACCTGTTTCCCTTCTTTTCTGCACTGGAGAATACAGCACTATGTAGGCTACAGAAACAGCCTGACATTAATAGCTCTGCTGTGCAGTTTTCCCTTGATGGAGTAACAGAGATGTACCATCTACAGTTTTTGTGAGCTCTCCTCTGAGTGCTCAGGCACATGTGCTGGATTTTTTTTTTTCCCAAGACCAACAGAACACAGTCAGACATGGGTCTATAACTTAATTTCTTTCTAGATTATTTTATTTGTGATTAACTGTGCCCTGGAATGGGAAAAAAAGGATGTTTTTATAGCCCTGACAGCAATAAAATTAAAACAAAAATTAATATATATTTATATCCATTTTTACAGGTTCGACAAATGTCTCTCTTGAATGCAGAAATGCATTTACAATGTCATGCTCAGGACAATTTTCTCACAGCTACAGCCTTTGCAGGTGATGGAAAGCCCTGTATTGACAGGAAAGAAGTTGAGATCCTACCTATACTGATAAGCAGTAATAATCCTTCAAGAAATGTTCCCCAAAATGATAACTCTACATGAACTCTTCTTGTTCCAGCATGATGGCATGAAATGAGCCCTCCCTGGCCTCAGCACACTGTTATGTGCTCCTTCCCACCTCCCACTTGCCAAAAGCAACACTCTTCAGAGTGGCAAAAAGACCACTTTTTCAGCTGCAGCTTTTGTGGGTTCAGGTGGGTGTCAAACCATACTGAAAGGACTAATTTTTCACAGACTGGAGGACTGTGTCTGACACAGCAGCCGTAACCCTCCTTTGTGCTGTGCTATAGATAGTAGTCACTCTTTAAAATGAAATGAAAGAGGTGTAAAGCAATGAAAAATATAAAACACTAACTGCTTTGTACTGTTGGGGTTTTTAGTTGGTTTTGTTGTTGTTGTTTTAATTTTGGTTTTGTTTTTTTGGTTTTGGTTGGGGTTTTTTGTTGTTGTTGGGTTTTTTTTATTTAGGGAAATTTGGATGGGTAGCAATATTTTCCTGTTTCTGGCAACAGAAATATTTGCACTATTTGAAAAAAAACTGTCAGAAAAGTAATATTTGAGAAACTTTGCAGAATTTTATTTTAGGCCATGTCACTTTTAAATGCAGCTCTAATTCCTATCTCTCAAAAAGTAGAGCTATCTGAAAAAAAAAAAAAGGAAACTAAAATCAAACACTATCACTTTAGTTTTACCACCATTTAAGTCACAGTAAGGTCCAGCTCCTGCAAGAAAATGAAGCTCAAGATGCTACAGTAATATCACAGTAAAATGAAGACACCTTGCTTTCACTATGATTTTAGCTCATCAGGGCTCACAGCCATTGATTATCTCCAGGTAGAAGATGCAATCGTTTTTATGGAGAAAAGATGATTGTACAAATACTACCTCCGCTGTCTTTTCTCTCTCAAACAGTGCATATGCTCATTCATGAAATATATAAGTATGCAAGCAAGGCTCTTGCTGGAAACAAGAACTGCTCCAGGCCTTCATCAATTCAAGCAGCTCTTCAGGCATTTCAATTTCACAAGAATTTGGCTAAGCGCATGCAAGAAACATAGAAGCAACATCACAATCGCATCATTCCATGTGTGCCCATCTCAGAGCAGGGTTGAAATTGTTCCTGTGCTTAGACAAAGACACCCATAAGGCCCAAATCAGTCAGGGTAGATGGGAATTCATTGTGCTGACAAACTCTAAATGAGACCTCATCAGTACACTTAGTGTTCATGAAACTTTCTTGTCTCCATGGACAAGGTACACTGGTTTGACTGGTTAGGTCCTTCCTTTTTATGGCTTCTGATGTATCCTTCAATTTATTCCCCAACAGTCCCCATACTGCAGCACTGATAAGTCCTGCCTGAGGTAAAAGCAACCATATTCAAACCCCTCTGCTTTTCCTGCTCTCCTTCCCTGCCCTAAACAGTGTTAATGAGACAGAACCATTTTTAATTATGAAAGAGTGAATTGTGGCAACCAGAGTCCTCTTTATGTAAAGAATCGAAAATGAAAACAAGGGGATAAAAAAATTACAAAGAAGCCATTTAAGCTGGAATCACAAGAGAGAGGGAAATTTCCCATGCTGGGAGACAGGCAAAAGAAGGGCAAGTTGGGAGACAGATATGCTGGGTAGACTTCAAGGTCTACAAAAGATTGGTTGTCTCTTTTGGGGCTTACACTCTCTTTGTCTAATTAGACTAATAGAGGTAGAATAGAACTAGGAGAGATTAAAATCCATGATAAACAAGGCATCTTTGATATTATTGGAACTGGTTTCACTTATCTTCAGAAATCTTTCTTTTTGTGCTCCTTAATTTGTCCTTGAAGTCCTGTATCTAATCATTAGTTGAGCAACCAATAATCCTTCTCCAACCCCTCCACCCCTTTTTATGGCCAACTTTAATCTTTCAACTCAGTGAAAAACATGTTTCCCCTATCATAACTAGTTTAACAAAAATTCCCTTTCAAGTTTAGATTGTGCAGATACAATGGCTTTCCTGCAGCTTCATGCTGGAGAGAGGAATTTACATTAGAAAAAAGAAGAGATTTATGATAGCATTGTATTTCCATTTGAATATGGAGAGTTAATAACATGCATATGTTTTTTTATTATTATTATTTTAAGGTTTAAGCTATGCCATAAGCAAAAGGAAACCTGGAAACTGTGGGACAGGCAGGGCTCAATGAATAACCTAATCTGGATTTCATTCACAAACAGCAGCTCATGCATAGGGAAAGAGCTGGTGTGTTTCGCCAAATCGGAACTGGAGTAAGTGCCAGGATTTCCTGATTTGTTTACATTTCTCAAAAAAACTTTTTTTCCCTGGATGAGGCTAGAATTAGACTTCCTTTTCCACTTTTGGCCCTTTCCAGTCTATTCTTGGTTGACATATTCTCTCCTTTCCCTGTATTCTCCTTTGTTCCATTCTCAGCTGCCTCTTTTGTCTTGGAAAACAGAAAAGGCAATGAAAGATGTCAGTCTATGATAATAGTGACAATGTAGCCAGGTTTGCATGACAGCAAAACAATGCCGCAGGGTTTTCCAACACCTTTGGATCCACCACTCTTCTTACAATGGCTCGGGGTGAAATGAGTGGGATCTCTCTGGAGCTGCAAACTGGAGCAATAGTGTCACAAGGTAAAAGAGATAAACAGATCAAAATGAAACAGGCTAGCCCAAACTCTCTTGATGAGGCTTGTCACTGAGTTAATCAGAAATCAGAGGGGGCTGGTTACACGTAACTAAGTCACCTTTGCTTTAGCTGACTGGCTTCTCCGAGCCCCTGAAAACGGTAGTTTTCCCTGCCGGTCCTTTTTCACTTTCACTGACTTTAGTGTAGTTTGCCCATTGTCTGCAACCTCAGTGCAGTCACTGCAGAAACTTGTTTGGGAGACCTTCTCTGTGCCTTTGTTTAGAGCCTTTTGATCATCCCACAGAAAGAAAAACACTGTAACTTGGACCTAAGCCATTGTTTTCTTAGCTCGGCAAGACTGCCAGCCTGCAATCAGTGTTTGATGCGCACGCGTAGAAAAGGGCTGCTAGGGATTCAGAATTAGGGGAAGACTAGCACCGATGTGAGAACTTGGGTATCTTGCTGAGCAGGGATGGAAACGTCCCCGATGTAGCCGCTCTGTCACTGCAGAGTCATCGTTATTCCTTATTGTCAGTGTTACAGCAACACGAAGTTATTCTGGTGGAGATGTCAGGTCCTTCTTGCCGCAGCACCTTACATCTTGCCGTCAGACATCGCCCTGTGAATGGTTCACGCTTTAACAGGATGAGGTGGCAAGGAGGGACTGTGCCAGGCGCAGACATCCCGCACAGAGCCAAAGCATTCACAGCGAGAGGCAGGGGTGCAAGACTGAACTTCTGCATTTCAAACAAGTGTTGTCAGCCAAGTTTTAAGCTGACGTCGCTCCCATTGACATCAATGCACCAATGCCGATTTACACCCGCTGATGAATATGCGTCTGGAAGAAGAGGGGTATAGGATAATAGTTCAGAAGAGTCAGATAGAAAAAGGAAGTGATTGAGAGAAAGATGAAGATAAAAGGGGAAGGGAAGAACAAGTGTTTGTGGGACTCAGGAAACACAAACTGCAATGTATGGCTGTGGGAAAACGATTAGAAGAGATTGCATCAGACTGAGCACCAATTTTACAATTTCTGCAGCACCTTTTTAAGATTCCATGCTGAGATACTGAGCAGAATGCGTGTGGCTGTATGTCTGGAACAAGTCCAAACAAAAGGCCAAATGCAATCAGTCATCTGTGTTTGCTGGAGCTGTGTAAATGTTTCCTGTGCAGTCATTGCAATATATGTCTACTTTGTCTGCTTTGAATTCTGTTTTTCCCCTTTAAGTATTTCTATCATATTTAGTTGCTTACACTGTGTATAAGCACTTGTTTTTAGCACATTGCTTAGTTTGGGGTCCAGAAATTGCTGTTCCACTCATACTCACCAGACAAAGGGGTGAAAAAGAGTGAGATGGGGAACGCTACAAGAAGGGGAAGCAACAGACTTCTAAAAACAGAAGTAAGATGCTCTAAGGGGTGGTAGAAAGCACCTTTGCACACAAAACCATCAGCTAACTTCTTTCAGTTTAGAAGATCTCTGCAGAGAAGTGGTCCAAAACTCTTTCGCTTACACAATTGATTTAGCTGTTCTCATTAGTGCTTCTCATGTGAGTAAGGTGAGCAGGAAATGGATTGATGTCAGCAGGCGGCCTGCACTAGAAACTCACACCCACCCTTTCAGCTTCATCAGTTGTCTGAGCCCGCAGTTTCACTATTAGGTTTTGGTGGTGCATTTTTAGATTTCCAGTTACAGCTTGCATGACAGCTGCTGATGGTCTGCACCTGACCTGTTACTGCCATTTAACTTGGTAAGAACTATAAAGGAAGCATCCTTCCAGGAGAAAGAATAGAGGAAGGGACAAATACATTTCTAGTGCTTTCCAATATTTATGATTCATGACTTGTGTCAGCCAGAGTTCAGTTCTCACTGACAAGTGTCAGGTGTCAATAAGAAAATCCTACTTTAAGAAAATACTTCTGCTTTTTTCTTTGGTGGTTTCCTTTTTTTTGGTTGTTTTTTTTTTTATTTTTTTTTCCTTTTTTGTTTTTTCTGCATTACTGATAGCTAATAGAGATGAAACCACAAACCTGAAGCATTCAGACTTCACCAAATGTCAGTCAAGCATCATTTACACTAACTGAATACTTGATGGTAATTGGCATGCAATTTGAATGTTCCTTTTTCTTTTTCTCACAAACCCTAATAAATTTTCATTTTTTGTAATACTTCTTGTGTGGTAAAGATCACCTGATTTTTTGAAAGTTAAGGGCTTGTTTTCCAATGATGTAATTCATAAGGGAGGTCATACTAAGGAGCTTGAATAGTTGCCCTAACACACCCCTTTGGCCTGCACAAATTTCTGGTGACACTTTATAAGCCAAGTCACTTTTGAATTATTCACTTTCATTAAAAAAGTGGTTTTCCATGTTTCCACATCATATCTCCAGGAAAAAAGAAGCTGAAAACTACATATGTGGACTGATGTCATTCCTTTCTCTCACTGACCAAGGATGTGAGCTGATGATCTCCATGCTACTCTGCTGTGGCTCTGTCACTCCTGACCTCCAGGATACACTGACAGTATTGTAAGTCCTGTCAGCAGTGTCACATACTAGCACTACAGGGCTTTGCCTACCTAGGCAAGCCTCACCCTCTGCCAATGGGTACTTCTCGAAGCTTATGAATTCCAGCTGGTGGAGATATAACAGCAGCCAAATGGTGTAGTGATCCCTTTCCTCCATGGGAGCTGTTGGCAAAGAGCTAGATTAAGTTTATAGTCAGCAGGATATGGCTGCTAAAGTCAAGATGTTATTTGCTGTTAGCTAACGATGGCTGCAGTGCAGCCTGCAGGTCCATGGAATGGACATTCCAGGACATTCCAGGGCAGGATTGAAGGGAAGGTGATACTGATGATTGGCTTGAAATTTTTGATAGAGATCAACCAAGAACTCGGAATCTGAATCAAGAAAACCCCCTCCAAACTGAAACTAAAACCATACTTGAAAGCCAAGTTAAATTTTATTGTCCTCAGACAATAAGAAACATATTTGACTTAGAAGAAATCTCTATGTTCCTCACAGACAGGGAATTCCCTTTCTGATACAGCTGCAAGAAAAAACATTTATTTTTTCAGTTGCAATTAAAATTTTTTAATTTTTATTATTTTTTAAGAAGAATGTAACATTTTCAAAGAACATTTGTAATAGTTCCTGATCAGGGCATGGTTCTTCTGGTTCTACTGATGGAATTTTTGGGGTTTTTTGTTGTGAACATGTGGAGTTTCTGTAATTGTAATGACAATCTTTTTCCTAGTAAGATTTCCCTTCCCATTCCACACCCTTAAGTTTTTCTTTGTCCGTTTTTTATTACAGGAGGATATAACTGACAGAGATGAGATATATGGAATTTTTGCAAAACTTTGCTTTTTTATTATCTCCTTATTAAAATGGAAAGACGTTGATGGGGCCAGCTAAATCCATCTAGCTCGGTAGCCTTTCTTTGACACTAGCCAGCTGAAATTGGGTAAGGAAAAAACAGAGAATGATCCTTCCTTGGGTAAGGCCAAGATAACTGCCAACAATCAAGAGGTCAGACAATTTTTGAGCCAGAGATTGCATCTGGGCTATTGTTTTTGATGTTCATCAATGGACCTATTCTTTGTAAAATTCTTTATTGCCATTTTGAATGCATTTATAACTCTTGTCTTCCATGACATCCTGTGATAGTGAGTTAACTATGCTTTGAGTAAAAAAATTACTTGGTTCCTTTTATTTTAAAAATCATGCCTCAAAATTTCAAATAGTGTACCCTCTTGCATGTTAAGAAATAGTGAATTAATGATGCCTATCACTATATTGGGCCCATTCACCTTCCTTATATCAGTGGATATAGGAGATTTGCTGTATTAATCATCTCTTTTGTCAGATAAAGATTTATAATTCTTTTACTGATTTCATACCTATCATCATCTTTATCAACATTTTGTCTACATATTTTTCACTCTCCTGTATCTTCCACGGATGGAGTGAGCAGAAATGCAGGGGACTGCAGCAGCCATGGAAACAGTCTTGGAACATGTAATGTTAAACCACATACTTACAGTGTAAGTTTCCTTAAATGCCAGGCTAAGCTCCACTTGCTGGAATGAACTAGAGAAAATTTTAAAATCTCAAGTTTCTCTTTTATCTGTTTCTACCCCTTTCAGGACCCTCTCTGGGTTTTGCTGTTGTTTAGTTGTTTTCATTAGGGAAACTGATTCATGATTTTGGGGTTAGCAATACTTGATGAATGTGCTTCTCAGCACTGTCTTTGGTTTCTGGCTCCTCTCTCTTTCTCACACTTAGAGCAACATGACATCCAAGTGAAGTCAATCATAACATATCGCAATTTTGGGTATTATACTGCATTAGTCTCCAAGGAAAGCTCTCTCTATTTACAAATTTATAGTATGCTGAGGTTTTTGATCTGAGCAGACACAACCCATTCAAAGATAAAAACATCAATTAATTAAGCAGTTGTTGAGATCGGAAATCTGACACCCATATGGTGTCAAATTAGTGCCTGAAAACAGTTAACTGCCAAAAGAAGCACATGCATCTGTTGCATGAGATTAAAATGAAGTATCTAATAATTGCTGAGAGTTTCTTGATTGACTTCAAAATTACATCGCTGAACTGATTCTCCTTCTGTTATTCATCTTTAATGTCATCACTTGTAAATAAAGACTTGCTTCAAAAGTATCAAGTTCCAAGCAAATGATAAGTACCCTCTAAAAAGCAAGCAAAGGAAACTCAGTTGTGAAGAGATGCCACAAAGCATGTGCTGTGTTTTTGTTCCATTGCTAGGATCTGCATAAAACCAGATGTATGCATGAGAGAAATGTTGCCTGATAAAACAATGAATAATAAAGAGTATCTCACAATCATAGGATGCATGACACAATAATGAATTGTATATTACATGCTTAAAAACACAATTAAAACTGTCAGTTTCTTTCCAGTGGAAGTTCATTGGCAGAACTGTGGTACAACAAAAATTCCATTTCAGGTCTTTCATGCTATTTTCCTGTTTTCATGTGCTCATGAATAAGAAAAAGCACAGATGTTAGAAGAACACACACTGTGTCTCTCTGTATCCAAGGAAATAATTGTTTCAGAATACACAGTTATCCGGTTATCACCAGCTTATTTTTAACATCTTAAAGTCAAAACTACATCTGCTTGGATAAGTCAGACGTGTCTGTCTCAGTCAGGCCTCTTGATGCAGAAGGAAATATTTCGTGCTAACACAAGTGGTGACATTCTTTCTTCTGAAGAAATGACTTGATATTATTTTTATGAGGATATATATTCTGCTTCTTTAAACACGTAGCAGGAAACCAGGCGGGATGGGAATGGGGAAAGAGTTTACAGCAGCAAACCTACAGTGAGGAGAGACTGGATTTTGTGACTGCAATACAAGTGGAGCAGACACTTGTGAACTTAAAAGTCTTCTCATTTACCTAAGACTCAGCCTAAATAGCTCACCTAAGCTACCTGCTTTATATCTGCTGCCTCACCAGACATGTCAAAAAAATTATTTTGATGTTATCAGCGAAATGGCTACTTTAGAAAATGCATCTTCTCCTCACTTTTCTTGTGGAAATTTTCTGCACATGATGTGTAAGAAAGCTAACAAACAGATGCCTGCCTCAGAGTTGAAACTGGGTTTTCTGGTCATTTTCTCAGAGAAAAGGGGAACTAAGTTATTTAACACCAATGAAATTCTCCCTTTCTGGAGTAAGCAAATTAATGTTTTCAAGACACCGATATCAAATATTAGAACAAATCTAAGAATTTTGCAGACATTTTAGTCTCCTGCAGGTAGATGGTACATGATGACATTTTGTTTAATAATCAGACTCATAAGCTAAATCAATAATATTAAGGAAATCAATATTTCAGGAAGATAACTATCCTGCCACAAGCTTCCCGTTGGCTTTCTTCCAGAAAGGAAACTGAAACAGACAGCAAGATTAGCAGGCACATAATTTTAAAAGTGTACTTTTGGGACAAAATATTTTAAAGTTTTCTGGTTTTTTTACTGAAGAATAAATCTCTCTCACACAACAATTTGTCTGTAGTTGTTCTTATTTAAATCTTCAATGAAAGTCATTCTCTTCTCATATAGAGAAGCACCCATGGAGTCACCAAATAAGACGGATATTCTAGGTGTGCATGGAATGGTATCAACCTGTTTTGTCTTCATTATATATTTCCAGGGATGTGTCATTTGGGCTCAAAAATGAAAGAAAATGCACAGAATAATGCCTTGATTAAGATATGTACCAATATCAGGCTGCGGTAAAAAATAAAATAAAAGTCTTGCAAAAACAGGTTTTATCATTTTTATTAATCTGCACTTTTTTATCAACACCGGAAATTTACTGTTTCTCAGTTTAAAAATAAAACCAGATTACTCTGTAGCATTTCTTTTTATATGATGCCAATAATAATTATTTTGGTGTTAATGCTTAAGGTGAGTTTGATCACGGTTCCTGCTTTGTGAAGTATCATGGCTCACCCATGACCAGTTGAGAAGCTGGAGGAGGAAGACAAAGTCCCCTTATTAAAATTCCGTCATTGACAAGAAGAAAACCTGGGGATGAGCTCTTTGCATCTGATGATTCCCAAACACAGCCATGTCCTTGAAATGCTCCTTGGAAATTCTTTTCCTTGTGACAGATGCTCTGAATATGCCATAAAACAGATAAAATAAACTCATTTAAAAAGTGCAAATAACAGATAAAATAAACTCAGTAAAAAAGTGCAAATCCAGTGTCTGAATGCTAAATTCCAAGACTGAGTTGTCTCCACACCCTAGTCCTGTATACATATTCTTGTAAGCCCTCTGCATCAGCTCAAGTCATACTGGAGAACTGCAATACCAAACATGATTCTTTTCTGTGGGCTTTGAAAGACAGCCCTGAAGCAGCCTCCTGGGGGCTACACCTCTTGCTCTGGCATCTGTGGTGTGCCAGGCTCAGGCCCTTGGCAGAGATGGAATTTTTGGGGCCACAGAGCAATCCAGCAGCACCCCAGGGAGCACTGGAAGTGTCAAAAGGCTGGAAAGGGGTCTCACAACTTTGGCTGCTCACAGGTCTCTCTCAATTATCTGCCAGGCTGTTTCTGTGATAGGAGGACCTGGAACAACTCATGGCTGGAAAGCTACCATGGTGCTTTAAATGACAGAATGTTATCTGCTCCTCAGCATTCAAGTTCTCTTCTGCATTTCTCAAAAAGAGCTGTGTGGTATTCCTCCCTAACTCTGCTTCACTTTGAAGACTCATGTAAACTGTTGTTTAATTGAGAGCTAATTTACTTTGTTCAGTATGGCAAAGAAAGCAAAATGTTCACAAGACAATGGGAAAACTTTGGGAAGTGCTGCAGGCTTTGGTGTATAAATTCACTGTATCTATATGTAGGTGGTATGACAGAACAATTCACATTATGGAGTCATTTTGCTAATAAATACCTGTTTTATCCAGATGCTTCTAAATATATGGTACATGATGTAAGTGTTTGTCATCCTAATCAGTGCCTATTAGCATCAAATGCTCCTGAAAGTATCGAGCTGCATCCATCTGATTTTTTGAACAGGCAAATAGTCATCTTACACAGTCTTCTAACATCTTTACCTTTGAAGAACACAGTGGGTCATCTTCATGTACTTCTAAAATGTCCCACTTACTCTTTTATGCCTGGTTTTAACATAACTGTTCTTTACAAGGGTCTGCATCTGTACTATGGCAGAAATAAATCTTGAACAGTGTTTCCCTGCAGATTTAAGGGGATAGCATATGTATCTTGCTTTATTAGCATGAATATGGTCTAAATGGCACGTACTTTTGTCTTGACAATGTTAGAAATGCTGCTCAAGAAGTCTAGACTGGATTGACCATGTGGTTTAAGATCTATATTTATATTGGCATCCTGCAAACATGATGACAGCCTACAGAAAAAAAAAAAGCAAGTAGTTTTAAATGTTTGGAGAATTATTTACAAACACATGCACTAACTGCATAAAGCATCAGAAATTCTCAGAGTCAGAGATTATCTTTGCTGGACCCATAATCATCTACTCGGTTCATGGAAGATGAGGGCATTCATTGAGACCTAGTTTGAAATCATCTGTTGCAGTTTACTGAGATTTGGATTAGATCATAACAGAAAACACTAATTTTAACCTTTTCATTATCAGCTGGAGTATAGCTATAATTCCCTGCTCTGTGCAGAAGCTGGGATGGGTATCAGATCCCCAGGGTTATGCAGAGCTTTTAGCAGCCTCAGTGGGGCTCTTGTGCACAGCTTGTTGCCAGCCTGCACTGAAGGGATTTTGATATAAAAAATAATGCCAACTGTAGTTGGACCAAGGGTTGGACTGGATGATCTTGAAGGTCTTTTCCAACCCAATCGATTCTATGATTCTGTGTAGGGGGAAATATGTGACTACTGGAATTTCCTTCTGCATCTATGCAATGAACCAAGGTTATGAGTGACTTGCATTCTCTTGGAAACTAGGAAAGTTTGTCAGCTCTGTGTGGATCCAGCTACAACTCTGTTTAAATTTCTGTGAAGACATAATGGTGTATTAATCAGGTCCTAAAAGAATGGGTTGTTCTGAATGCTCATGAGATCTTACATGCACACACAAAGAGGTTTAATTATGCTGCCCATTTATATAAGACCGTAAAAGACTAATGGAAGGTACTGCAAAAGCCTCCAGTTTTTTTGTCTCCACCCTAGGTTGTCCTGCCACAATCCCAAAGGCATCCATTTACCTCTCTGAAGAGAGGATACTGAACATCAGAGCATATTTCAGTATCATCTAGCTTGTTCTGACACTCAGAAAACATAATGGAGACCAAAGCTTTCTTGAATTCATGGATCCGGGCATTCCAAATCATTTATCCATTTATAAAATGACTTTGTTTAAATATTGCCTTTATGAGTTTTCAAAGAAAAGCAGGACTCTATAGAGCTGGACTCTACACAAAGAAAAGGAAAGACGCCAATAGAAAAAGCTAAAAACTTAAACAGAATTAATGAAGGAATGATAATTCCCTTTCATTGTATTACTACATACCCACTGCCCACTGGATGGGCTTAATAGGCACATCACATTTCTCTCTACTGATTCCAGAAAAAAGACAGTGTCTGACAACTTTGGGGCTGTGAGCAAATGAGTTTCTCATCCACATCTTTATCCAAGTTGCCAAAGCAGCAACAGCGACTTCAACACCCAGAGCCAGGATTTCCAGCAAAGCAGGATGCAGTCCAACTTTGACTTACAAAACATAACAAAAGTAGGAGCACTTTGGACACCCGGGACTGATTTTGTCCAAACTCCATTCTTTTGTGGGTTTGGGCATTTCTCCTTTGTTTGTGATCCAATTTCTGATATTCAGATAAACTGAAAAAATTGTGTCTCAATATTTTCTGCATTAGGATGAGGTGAGGATGTTTAAACTGAGATTCTTGTAATAATTTTCCATGTGTTTCTTAATTGGCTCAGTTTCTTTTTTTTTTCTGACTTTGTTCTCCAACACTGGTTCATTCATTTCCTGAAATTTCACTTCACCTTGTCTGGTTATTCCGTCTGCAGCATATTGTTATGTGCATTTGGTGATGAGAATTAGCTTAAAATAATCTGTACCATAATTACTGACTTCAGACTTGTTTTTGTCTATAGGGAGATATCCACAACAAAACAAAATAACAACAAAGAGGGAGAGCTACCACATTCTTCCATATTTGGACAGCCCAGATGTTATTTACAGCATTGTTTATGAAGCTTTTTCTTTGCCTTGCTGGCTTTGATCCACACACGTTGTCAGTTTTGAGCACACACGTCCTGTCACATGGTGACTGTGTGCCCCTGACGAGTAAACATGCAGGAATGCAATTTATAAAGACAGGCTAGAGCAGCAATTAAGGAGAAAAAGAACTGCAAACAAGACAAAGGAAATTAGGCAGGAAGATGAGCTAAATCTGGTCAGAATACCGGATATCAAGGCAACTGCACTGCATATAATTTATTCTTTAGTCACTAGCAAGTGTGAACATTGGTATGTGATATCTGTGCTCCTGAAACTTTTATCATTAGTCTGCAAGACCATCTCTCAGAGGGACTTGTTGCTACAGAATCCCCCAAGTGTGCCATCTTTGAAGGGTAAAAAAGTTCATTATCATGTTTGGCACTTAGTCAAAGTGATGGAGTTCTTCAAGCACATTTGGACAATGAATAAACAGAAGACTGTAGAATTTTTTTTCCTATAATATTGAAGAGGGAGCAGTTGCCAGTAAGGGTCCATAGAATATGTAGGAAGAGGGAAATTGCTGATATACCTTACATTGCCATGCTAAAGCACAGTAATGCCACAAATATTTCAGGCAATAAAATTCAGTCACACAAATCTTTAGGTGACAGCAGTGAAAGGTTAAATACCAGAACTCATAGGGCCTGAGAAGAGAGCATGAAGTATTGCTTATTTCCTGGTTTACAAACAAATCAACCCTAGGTAAATGCTGGGATTTGAGAAGTTCATCTAAGAAACTGTGGGCTGAGCAGCTGAATCTTGGGAGTCTTGTAAGAAGAGATCTCTGCTCTGTAAGAGAATTATAAAGGCCATTGTATCTGCTAGGGGAAGTGGTAGCTCATTATCCCTGTGTCTGATAGGACAGTATTCTGGTAAGGACTTTTAGCTTTACCTATCCAAGTCTGTAGGAGAGGACAACAGAGGCAGCTCCTCATCGGGGATTAATTTAACTCTGTTACCTGCTCTTTTCCTTTCAGTCATCTGCCATCTTATCTTCTTGATCATTATCCTAACAGTTATTGTCCTCGTAAGGAAGACCTTGGTTTTTCCAATCCTTTTTTGACAAATCTTGCAGTATATGTAAAAGAACTTTGCTACTAATCTCATTTAGGGAAGGACTGAAGTTGAACAGACTCACATGGGAATGTGGTGTGCAGCTTTAACCCTTCAGTTACCTGTCATCCACATCTTGGAACAAACACTACATTGCGATCTTTGATGCACTTGTATTTTCTGTAATAGCATCGTGGCTTCTATACATGCATAATCAAGACAGTAAACCACAATGTGAGTTGTATGATCATTTTGAAATATATGTCCAAAGGGTTTCTTGTTTTGTGTTCATCTTATCAACTAGCAATGCTTCTGCTAGTGAATCTTTGTTAATATTTAAGAATACATATCCTGTAACTATATTTGCCTATGAAAAGGTACCCAACTGTTCAAATAAAATGTTAAGATAGTCCAAAATTAAGGCTACATCTGAAGTGCTGGATACAATCCTAGCCTCCCTATTACAAGAGAGAATTGAAGCAAGTGCAGTGAAGGGCAATAAGAATGAATCAGGGACTGCCCTATGAGGAGAGGCTGAGAGAGCTGATAGTGTTCAGCCTGGACATGAAAAGGTTCAAGGGATTTTGTTCAATGTGTGTACATACCTGATTGGCATGAATAAAGAAGAGGAAACGAGGCTCTGCTCTGTAACATCCAGTGACAGGACAAGAGACAAGCACAAATTAAAATATAGGCCATTCCATTTAAATATAAGGCAAAAAAATTTTGTCTGCACCTGTGGTAAAACTGGAACAAGGTATCTATAGATGCTTTAGAGCTTCCGTTCTTGGAGATACTTAAACATTGACAGACATGGCCCTGAACAACCTCCTTTTGTTGATGCTGCTCTGGGCAGGAAGGTTAGACTAGACCATCTCCAGAGGTCCCTTATAACCTCAGCTGTTCTGTGATTCTGTAAAGGGTACTATAAAACAGATGTATGTCCAAAGCACATGTGCAGATATATGTCCAAATAAAAATTATGCATTCCAAAGCTGAGCAACTCAACCAAAATGTCATTTGCAGGACAAGATAGAAACCAAAAAGAAGCAAGAAATGAGACTGATAGAACTGAATATACCTGGAGCCAGTGAGACATGAAAAGATCTTTGATTCCAGTTTTTTCTAGCAAAGGGAATTTGTGGTTAAAAACAGTTCTTATCTGCATGCTGATATTCCTATCCACATACAGGGTGAAAGAGGACAACTAAGCCCATAATCCAAAATACAGATCAGTCAAAGTGCAGCAGTAGCACTACATTTAGCACAAAAATGGCTAACCTAAGGCTGATGTGAAATAGGGGGAAAACACCTGTTTTTATTTTCCTAAGACTTCAAGATCATAAGATGCTTGAGGATGCCACAAAAGCAACTGCTAGCACAAGCTAAGAAGAATGGCTGAAATTAGCTGCCTTAAAACAGAGAAACAAATTTCCAATCCCCCAAGCAAAGTGAGAAGAACAGAGGGCTGTTGAAGAACGTGTGAGCAGGCATGTTCAGATGCACTGGGGACGGCTACAGGTAGCAAAGGCACCGTGACCTTACTCAGCCCATCCCTCTTCTCACTGTCAAAGGGTTTCACTCTCTTCACAGATTTTTTTCCTGAAACATATTTGCTGGAATGAACCAGGAATTTGAGGAAATAATTTGCAAATGAGAGTATAACTAGCTTACACTTGTTTTCAGCTGATTTTAATTGACAGGAGAGTGACCCAAGGATATGGTGGACCTCAACTTCCTGCTAGTAGTAAATGTCTTTGGATCAGATACCTCCCAAAAGTGACAGAAGCACTTGCCAGTACAGATCTGGAGGGCTATGGTGAAGGCAAATTAAAACCTCAAGCCATGGCAGTTTTACTGCCTCAGGCAAGTCCAGAACCAGATCTGGGCACCCGGGGCTGAAAATAGGATTAAGAGTTTTAGTGCCAGAATACTGTAAAGAAGATCATGGTATATAGATTTCATATTACTAGAGAGCTATATATTAAGACAGAATTGAAATATATTTAATCACTTAATTTCTTTACTGTTCACCTTCCCATCCACATTTTTTTGTTGTCTTTTCCACTTAAAACAGAAAAAAATTCCTATGATTACATGATCAACAAAGGTTTTTTCCACCACTCTTCAGAGGACTGATTTATTTGTATGTTCATATTCTTATCCGTATACAAAAATGTGCACCATAAATAGTTTTATAAGGGAAAACCAGCCAACTGGAAATCCTTCCTTTATTTTAAAGATAATAGCTCCATTTGTTTATTGCTTCTGCTGTTGATTTTTTCCAAACAGAAAGCAAATGTGCTCTCAGTTAGGGGAGCACAACCCTTCTGTGGTCCAGAGTTCAGTACATATCCCAGGGTACCTTTCTGTTGTGGAACACCCTGCCTACTTCAGTGAAGCTGCTCACAATTAAGTCTTCTGGATGTGGATATCCAAGTAGCATAGCCTTTTATTTATTGCCCTGGGGCTACATTCATATGGCCTGAATTCCACCAAACTCCTCCAGTGCTTTCTCCACAGGGAGAGTTGCTGTATTTGGAGGGTAGCCTGGGGCAGGCAGCTGCTGCAAAATGCTGTCCATGGGGGCTCTGTAGAACATGTGAACATCCCCTGGACAAAAACAGAGGCCAGCTACTGCTGTGTGGTTGAGCCTGAGTTTGGTTCAGCTGGACAAGCAAGGGTGAATTTATTTCTTCCAGCAAGTGATATTTATAAAATTTATTATTTTATTATTTTTTTAGAAGTATCTTACTTTTTCTATGTGTTTGTGAACCATGGTGGAGCAGAAGTCCAGAGAGATCAGCATCAGCAATTATTTTCCTTTAATAATTATGTTTGACAACTCTTAAAATATGGAGTGTAGTGAAATCCTCACTACCCCTTTATTATGGTAATCTACTCAGTTTTTTTCAGTGGTTTGACAGAAACACTCCAAACATCCATAAGGAATGGGACACACACTAAAATCAATGTAACAAGCACAATTGGGGCAGTATGCTGCTGCTGTGGAAACCAATACCAAAAACCCATGGCACTAATGACTTAATTCTTGCCTTGGTGGTTTTCAGGATGACACCAAAGCATGAGACAAACCAAATCTTTCTCCCCAGGTGGGCTAAGGTCTTTTTCAGTTTCCTGGTCAGGTCAACATTTCTTTTACAGGAGGTTTATATCTATGTTTTTACAAATTTATACCAGAGAACTGCCTCATGTTCTGAGCTGTTGTTCCCAAAGTGTTCTATATTGTTCTGTAGCATCCTGAATCCTTTTTCCAAATGTGTTTTTGTTTTGAGTAGGACTGTCAGAGAAACTCATCTTCCATTTCTCAGCAAGGAAACTCTAGGATGTATTCAGGGATATGGGCTGGGAAAAAGGAAGGATAGTGGAGAGGTTTTATCCCTTAGCTACAACCAAAGAAGGGAACACAGACCTGCAGATCTTCTAAACTGGAGTATTTCATTGAAAACATGTGACTTAGCAAAATCAGCATTTTAGTAAAACAGGCCTTCACATAGGTCAAGTTCTTGCCACTCTTCCTTCTGAGTTCTGGCACTGTCATACCCTTCCTCCACAGCCATGTGCTATAGGCATCACTGGGACCTAAGCCTTAAGTATTAAAGGCTCAGACTTTTCCAGAAAAATATTGCTTAGCTGGAGCCAGTCATTACAGCTTCCTCCTCATTACAGAGCTTACAGGACTGAGATCAAGCAAACACAGTCAAAAGCATGACTGCTCAAATATAAGATACGGGAGCATATTTAACTAATGTGTAGCCAGAAAGCAATTGTCAAGAGTTTTATATGTTTCAGAACGTTCTTGGTTTTCCTTGTAAAACAGTCTTCCTGAACAATGGACTGGTTATAACAGGATTTCTGTTCCTCAGCATGTGGACACAAGGAGAGAGTGCCAGATGATTAAGGCAAAATTATTCATTCAGTTGATTTGAGGAAGGACTTTTTTCCCCCCAGCTCATTTGATGTAATCTTATCATACATTTTAAAGCTGATCTCCTAAAATACCAAAGTGAGTTGCTTCAGGTGCCTTCAGAATTGTTTTCTTCTGAGGAGGTGTTGATCAGAGATACATGAATACCAAAAAGTAGAATGGTTCAGTCAGGATAAGGCCCATTCTCCAAAGATCAGAGGCTTATCCAGACCTGAGCCACATAAGCCAGACTGCTTAGGCCTAGCAGCATTACAGCCCAAGGGTCAGAAAACAAACGAAAGTTAACAGAACTGGCCAAAAGGGGACAGTAAATCAATTATTAATTCATCCCTAATACAAAGATTCAGGCTTTCCTGAAGTCTGGGTTTTCCCTCATTTCCTCGGGGAATTTTTTAACAGCTGGGTGAGTGGGATAACTTGGCTTAAAGATGCTTTTCCTGTTCTGGCTCCTATGTTTGCAATCAAAAAGGACTCAAGATCACAAAGAGCATTCCGGTCTGAAAAACAATGGTCTCCCCCAGGTATCAAGAAATAAGATGTAGTCAATGGGCCACATTCACCAGTATGCTTGGGATGCTTTGCATTTGTCTTGGTGATACAAAACAGTCATAAACCTGTACTGTCTGTGGAGCCATATAAAGCAGCCAAGAAGAGATCTGATCCACATCAGTCATCAGCATCATACATTGCGTGCGCTAAAAGTCCCCAAAGAACTATTTTTTCATACAGGTCTCCCAACCTTAGTGAAACAGTGCCTGATACTACAACTTTTGTCATCATAATCACAGAAATCAGTGCAAAAGGGAGCATCTTCGAGCCAAGTTATTCAGCTGACCCAGCAGTTGTGAAATTCCCCAGAGGAAATAGGCAAGACTCAGAACACAACAGAAAAAAAATTATAAACCTTTATGCTTTACAAGTAAGGCTGCAACAGTGTGAGCAACACTGCACTACCAGGACGGGATGAGGCTGCAGAAGCTGGCGCAGAATCAAGGTCACAGAATGCTGCTTCCTGATGGCTGGTTCAGGCAGAAGTCATCAAGGGAGTGAGCAGAGCAGGGTGAACAGAGCAGCCAGCGACAGCACCACAGCCTCTCTATCAGCCTTTGAGATCTTTTCCACTAGCTGGACTAGGTCAGAAGAGAGCCTTGCAAATGTGCTACCTATTCCTTGGAGATACTTGTGGTTCAGGCTTTAATCCACTGTACTACTGTCTGCCAAAGAAACTTCCCTAGATTATAATAGGTATTGGAAGAGATTACATGCACACAGACCCTGGGTTTTAGACCCCTAAACCACATCATGCAGCTCAATGCAGGAGCATTATGTGAGCAAATAAAATAGGAGATGTTTCCAAGCACTGAAAATTGAACCCCTCTCAAACTGTTTGAATGGCATATGATATATGGCTTTGTCTCATGCCAAACCATTCCCAGGCACAGCCTGAAAGTTACTTCAGCCAGGGACCACAGTCAATGGGCAGTTCTTGTGCAGCTGTCCAGCTTTGGAAACAAACAGGTTCTTGCTGTGCTGGTGGCCTTTCTGGCAGAGAACAGAGCAGGCCATGCTTAATTTGCTGGTAACAACTTACCAGATGGGACTGCTTCAGGTGTACTGGGCACAAAAAAGACTGGCAGTAATTTTGGTTTTAAAGGTTGCTGTGTCCATAGGAAGGAAATGTCTTGCTTGTTAGCTTATTTAGAGTCATCTGTAGCAAAAGATTTAGGTATGGAAGAATGTGTTTATTTGAAGCATATATTTTCATAATAATGAAATAAAGTCTCAAAAACTAAACCAAAACCTCATTATTAAGCCTAAACTTAGCAGCAAAAAGTCTCCACATCTTTTCCAGTCCCCTAGGTAGCTTGCTAGTAACAGCAGGCAGGTGTTATGACTGACCTCAGGTAGGCTGCAAGCATCCTTTCTTGCTTTAACTGTTCAAGACATCTGAAGCCTCTCTGAGCAGTTACTTATAATGCTCCTTTCCCACTGCCCTGAAGAATGACCTACTTCTTCTTCTCCTTTCCTGTTTATCTGCCTCATTCCCTGTGATTGGATGCTGGGACATTGCACGACAACATGGGGAATAAAGTAATTTCCTCTTTTCATCCCTTCAGTCTCTGAAGTCATTTCCTTCCCTCACCCACTCAGCATTTCTCAATATTTCTGTAGTGTATGCTATTTACCACTTTCTTGGCTTTATTCTGCTCTCTTCTCTTACAGCCAAAGACAGACATATTGGTAAAATATTGCACATCAAATCATGAGAAATATGACTCTAGAAAAGAATGCTCTATATGCCAAAATTATTCTTTCTCTGAGACTAACATATAAAGAGAAAACAGCATAACATTGGTACCTGTGTCACTAATGTATCCCCCATCTATACTGCTGGCTGGAAAAGGGACAAGGAGGAGTGGAGCAGGATGGCAAAGTAGCCTTACATGGTTTACAGCTGTAATGGAAAACTAGACACCTAGAATTTTAAAAGCCAAATCTTGTATAAAATCACTCATAGAGCATAGCATCACCACACTCCTTTCTTCCATGGCAGGACTCAAGCTATCAACAGCAAAATTCAGCTGAAAAACTAAATAAAATGAAAATACCCTAGCTACTGACAGGAATCTTACCCTATAAAAGCCAGGTGTCCAGTGGGAGCCAAGTTCAGAGACAGAGAACCCTGGGTAGTGCAGTCCTTTGCACCAACATACATCTCTAAGGGCACAGACTGAGAGTTTTCTACTTGGTTCATGTATCTCAAGAGCCTACAGGTAAGCTGTGGTGATCTGTCCTGTTGTGAGACCTCACAGCACTGAGGCACCTTGCAACTATGACTCTTTGCAATCAGAGACAATTTAAAGTGAAGCTCATGTCTTTGAATCACAACATGCTGTTCTGTGTACTGTGTTTCCTCACAGCCATGTCAGCCATTTCCATTTCAATTTTGGGGCATACTGGTGAAATTATTAACAGGGCCAAGAATTTTCACAGTGTCTGTGCCCAGGACAAGCAGTGCAAGATATGCCTGAGAGTACATCCTGCTGCCTGATTGACTTCACTTGGGAATTTAAGAATTCCATTTCAAACAAAAAAACATAGCCAGAACTAATTCAAACCACAAGGAATAAAGCAAAGAAATCAAATCAAACTAATAAATCAAGATTACAATTCTCTCAAAGAAGGTATGCTCTAATTCAGCTACAGGTTATGAAAGTTGATGCAGGAATTACTGGAGGTAACTCTATAGCCTCTGATTGCTGTTGGTCATATGAAATTTTCCCGTTAGTTTCTTTTGTCTTTTTGCACTGTAAGCAGTGCAAATATAGTTGTGTGAATGATCACAAGATTTCTTTTTGCCCACAGTAACTGCAGCTACCAATTACACTTGGTATGTTGGCAGTGAAACATCTGAGGAGTCTCTGCAGATAAAGTGAGAAGCATCCCACTTGACGAAAGCACCTTCTTGAGCCACAGCTGGAGTCCATAGCTCAAGAATCACACTACACAAGTACATTTGCACATCCAGTTACAAAATGCTTCTTAGCAAGCAAGAATTTAATGAAAAATAAGTGCTGCAGAATACACTCTTTAAATTGCCAGGAAACAAATTTCTTATCAAAATTTAGGTTATAATGTTAAGATATTGGTGGGGAGAGGTGGAAGGTGATTTCCCTAGTTCCCTTTGAAATCTCTAGCTTGGTGCTACTGTATTTATCCCTAGCACATAATTACTGTATTTTCCAAGGAAAGGGTTTAAAAATTTCAGTATAACATTGCATCTGATATTCTGTCATTGCTGCATTTTAAAAACGGCAAAAGACCTCAGAAGATTCATGCCCTTTTTTAGTCAATGACAAAGAAATATGTAGTTCACAGAAAAAAAATCATTCTTTTTTGCAGTCACTGTGTCCTTTCACGGGAACAAGTATTTTGAGTATGTTCACAGCTTTTCTACCACCAAAGATAAAAGAAGTTTTAATTGTTCCAACCAAAGCAGTGTGAAAAAGCATTACATGATTTTTGAACTATCACAGAACAATTTAACAGAAGTTGAAAACATAATATGTTTTTGTTCATATATGAATACTTTGATGAGAAAACAAGTCAGACCCATGTCCTAGCCCACAGTAACTGCCTACAATTCAAAACAATGATTCAGCACAGAGTATGTGAAGTTGTGAACATTTTAACGATTTTTTTTTCCACAAAAGTTTTGGCACTTCAGCCTCAGACACTTTTTGTATAGAGCAAAAGTTCAGGCAAGCCTTTCAAATGAAAGAAAACCCAAGGGTTTTTTATTCACACTTAAACGCTTGAAGAGCAGTTTAAAAGCTATCAATTAAACGGCTCTGCATTTCAAGCCTATTTGGATTTCTCTGAGGATGTTTTCCAGAACATCTGTGTGTTCAAATGCAATGTGAGAAGGAAGCTCCAAAGGCTGCTTTCTGTTTCTTTCTGAGATGAGTAGTCCTTGCTCCAACACCTACCCTCTCATCCTTTTGGCTGGGCTTGCATCTCTGCACAGTCCTTTATTGCAAAGGATTTTCCCATCCATATCCCCCAGGGCGACAGAAAGGTTGCAGCAGACTGAGTTATACAATCTGGGTTATAGCATGCTTGTAGACAGACAGACAGATGGTCTGTAAGGCTCTGACCCCAGCTGTAGGATGCCATGACTCATACTTGCCCTTGGGAAGGCTGCAGGGAGTTTTCTCTCATCACCTTCCTGGAAAACTAGCAGGAGCGAGTGTGGTGCCAGGCACTCATGACCTTCCAGGTAAGAATTACGTGGCATCTATATAAGTGATGAGATGGCCTTAGCTGCTGAAGGTGATTTCATCTCCATCCTAGGCTATTATCAGCAGATTTCAAGCTTCAGCAGTGTGGTCACCATCAAAACTCCCTGGGTAGGCACAGGCTCTTGGGTGGCCACCTTAAACCAATTGGTATTTCAGTTGTCCAAGGATCTGCAAAAAAGAACCATGGATCAAAAATTTAAAAACCTGAGAGATGGAGGACACCCAAATTAAAACCCTTTGATGTATTAAAGGCACATTTTCAAATAAAAATATTACATTTCATATTTTTATGCTAGCCTTTTTCCTTTCAGAGTAATGACACAATTCTCTGAGAAGTGCACCAGGGGAAAAAATATAATTCTTGTGCATTTGTTTTAGTTTTAATTTGTGCTGTTCTTTTCCAAGAGAAAACATTCATTTGCAATCAGATCAGCAGAGCGTCACAGGAGAGAGAATCAAAAGTTTTCTCACCAACTTTTGGATTAGCACAAAATAGGAAATTTTTTCCAGCAAGAATTTTAACTATCAGGATAGGTGGCAGCATCTACATATATGCAAGGAGTAAGATGAAGAGGGAATGTCCAAAGTCGTTAAGCAGGTGGTGGTGATACTAAAAGAATAAACACTAAATAAAAAAGAAGCTAATTCTTAACTAATAAACAAAAATAAACTGAGATGTAGTAACTGATGACATCCTTGTTTTTCATTATTAAAGGGTCGAGGAGGCTTATGAAGTATAGAGCTTCCAAGATAAAAGGAGATATTTTTAAACAAACTTAGAAAATCCAGGAAAGAATGTTAAATTATAAATGTCTGGACTGGTTCACTACACTGATTCTAGATGTGAATAAATGCAATGCCATGTTTTTAAGTGGAATAATTTGAATATAAATTTCCATATAAATTGAAATAATGCTGTAATCATATAGTATAAGAATTTTAAAAAATAATTAAAAATGTATCATGAAATCTAGCACTGTACAGCATGCATTTTGTGCACAAAAGGAAAACATTAAGGATGAAGGTTATTTTTATCTTTTCATAAACTAGTTTTATTCTTGGAAAAAAGCCCATGTTTTTGTCTCTGAAAAAAGTCAGTGAAAATTTTCAAGTAAAAATGAAATATTGAGATTCAGTGCTTGAGAGAACAATGCTCTTAAGAAGAATTGCAATCTCCCAGTTCAACGCTTTGGAAAACAAATAAATTTTTATATTTCCTTTTTATTAGATAGCTTAGATTTATTTTAATCCTTGAAATACTTGAAGCAAGATCTAGTTGTTGTGAGTACCACATTTCCTTCGTGAAGTAGTGACCAGGGAAAACAGCAAAAAGTTTTTTGTATGTGATCATAAATAAAATTTAATAAATATACACTATGAAAGAGCCTACCTTTCCTTTTCAGATTCTTGTCCTTACATTTTGCCTATTTATGCTTCTAAGAAGGCACGTTACATAAAAACCTTTTTGATTAGAATTCTGTTAAAAAATTGTAATCTGGAAATTGTGGAAGGAAAGTCCATCTTAGCCTTGGATTAATTTCCTTTTACAACATGAGTCAGATTTCCTCCTCACTCTTCTTTTTAAACAGTTTTGTGAATTTTTGGGAGGAGTTGGGTGGGGTTTTTTGATCAGAAGTTTAAATCAGAGGGTGAAAGGCTATTTCCATACAGCTCATATTCCATGTGAGAAATTTGCATTTGTTTCCTGTGAGCAAGTATGGATTTTCCACTTGTATCTACTCAGACCTTGAACATAACAGCACCATGTCAGCAGCTTTGCAAGAGATTGCATGTTTTTTCCAAGATCTGGTGATGGAAAATCTGGAAAGCAATATTTCATGCCTCTCAGAAGGCTGTTTATTCTCAAAAATACTCGGTTATTAAGTCTCCTAGCAATTACCCATCCCTAATTTGAAGACCATTCATCCAGGAGGTAAAGCATTGAGCTGTAATGAATCACTTGTTTCTGTTGTGGGGATTAATTGCCTTGCTAAACAAAGAATGAGTTGCATAATTTTAATCTGTTATTTATTTATTTATTGGCAAAAATCAGAAAGCAACAAAGGAGTGAGGAATTTACATATATTTTGCAGTTTGTTTGAGTTTGAAGTTCCTTTTTTGAGAGTCTCCATTTCAGGCACTTCCAGTACTACCAGCAGAGCCCGCTATGGGACCACTCAAATTTGGAGGAGAAAGGTGGACATACGCAGCCAGGTTTCTCAAGTTTCACTGTTTTCGCAAATCACTGGAATTAAAGTCCACAAAGAGCCACCATTCATCAGGCCCAAGTACCTACTTAACCATGGAAGGGGAGACATTGAGTTTTACCAAGCGGATGTTACCCTCAGCAGATCAGCAGTAATTTCCGAGGTAGCATCAGGTCCACCTAAGCTCATCCTTCCTGACTTTTTTGCAATGATTTGCCTAAGGATAGAGTTAATTAAACTTCCCAGCTGGCCTAGGAGACAAAGCGTCAGACAGATGTAATGTATTCAGCAGCAAAGGGACAAGGAGTATTTAGGTTGATTGTTAAGCAACAGTACGTGCTGTGGGCAAGAAGGACACAATGCCAGCTCTGGAAATTTCGCAACTGTTGGGGTTTTGTCCTCAAGACTTTGTAATTGAGGCTTGTGGGGTTAATAAACAACAACAACCACCAAAAGTAACACGACAGGAGAGAAGAAAAGGACAAGAATACTTTGGACTACTTACAGCTGTTATTCAACTAATTCTCCAGTAAGAAAGTGAGAGGTCTTTTGTGTCTTTTTCAGTCTAACAGCAAGTCTCTAAGTAAACTCCAGAGGGGACATGTTTTTGAACATCAAGATGAAAGTGGAGGCAGAGGGAAAGGTGGTTTTGGCTAGATCCAATTAGCTGTGTTTTGCATGTCCAGAACCACACTTTGACTTTGTATGTTAGGTCTCACCGGATTGGGAGGGACTGTGTGCAGAATGAGGCTATGCAGGCTCAGTGCAGCCCTGTGCAAGCTCTCTGAGAATGGGCACAATTTTTTCACATAAAAGAGAGGAGGGTGAGTAAAGGAAAGCACAAAATCAGAGCTGGGAGCTAGCTGGAGTCGCAGGGAAGAGAGGCCATGGCAGACGAGTGATTCCTGCTGCTCTTGGTGAGCAGTGCCCAAAGTGCACTGAGGGTGTTGTGGGCTAAAGCTGAGAGAGCAATGAGCTCAAACTCTGGTCTGCACCTGTAGGCCCCACCTACTTGCTAAGGATGCACAGATAAATCTCAAGAGATTTATCTCTGAGATAGATGGACGTTATAATTATCTTCATGTACTGTCCTGGACTGAACCACTTGCTTTATCTTGAAGACCAAAGGAATGAGAGAAAGTCTTCTGTGCCTTTTGCTAGCCACGGCAATTGCCATAACAGATATGGCAATTGCCATGCCCCAGCCAGACTCACACACACACAAATAGCAGTCCAGGCTGTGGTTGCTTAATACCCCAAATGAGTGGCTAATTAGTTCATGAGCTAATTCAGGCTACATAGGCACTGCCTATGCAGCCTGGTAAAAATAGGTCTTGTGCATTCAGAACCAGGTCAAACAAAAAGCAATGCAAAAGAAATGGTTTGTAGAAGGGTAAGTGACACGTGCCTCAGGCTCTGCCATTTGCCAACAGGCAGCCACACTCACAAGGGCACAGCATGGCTATAACTGAGCATGCAAACACTCAAACAATGGTGAAGCTGGGTATTAGTGTTAAAGAAGCTGAATTTAAAAATCAGAGCAGTGCCGAGCTTAGATACTGCCCTGTCCTTCTGACAAATCCCCTTGTAAATAATGCTGAAAGTCCAGCCAGACCAGGCTTTTGTGTAGGGAAAACGTTTCTCACCACTATACACAAAGCATAAACCACAGCCAGACAGTAAAATTATGCTCTCCTGTGTCCAAAAGCTGGAGTCATGGCCACAGGAGGGATCTGTATGCTGAAGTTTAGTGTCAATTGCTAAAATTAAAACACGTTATTTGGGCCACTGGAAAGTAAAGTATTCTTTCCCCATAGAAGGAACTGCTTCTTCTTGTGGGGCTACTCAAGCTGCCTCTTGGGCAGGTTGGCACAACCACAGAGAGGCCACTGAACACAAGAGGCAGGAGGGAAACAGAGGAAGAGAGATTATTTGAGGGAAGGCAACTCAGAGTGTACTTTTCTCAATGTGCCCAGTTCACTACTGCTGAATGATGGGGAGAATGATGGTGGCACTAAATTGAGGGGTTTTTAAGCTGAACTGTTGTGTTGCCCTATATGCATGAAAATATAAATTGAATATTGCTACTATAATGCAATTTCAATATGCTGCATACGCTATGTTTGTCTAATATTTTCTGGACTGTGCAAGTTTCTGCAAATTGGCTACAAGACACTAACAAAATGCTTCTGTGGTTGCAAATTAAAATTTTTTGAATTTTTGGTTTGCAGGAAATGTGACTTTTTATTCCATCCAAGACCTCCTAAAAATCCAATTTTGAAATATATCTCTCCCACAAATCCTTAGGGATTTCAGTTCAACAGAGGAGCTTGGGGAAGATTCACCATTATAAGGTTTTGCAATGATTTGGAGTTTGAAGCTGTCCCAAAATAGCAGGTCATCTGAAAGTTGGACTGTTCATGTTCTGGATTTAGACACACTTCCATTGACTTAGTTGTGTTTTATCACTCTCCTAGTTGCCTTTGGATTATTGTTTTTTACTTTCATGATAATAGATTGTCTTGGGTTCATTTCAGACAAAGACCTGGCCAACACTATAAATGGGTCTCAGGAACTACACTTCTGAAAGTAGTAAAATGTTATGGAGTAGTCCAAGAGATTGGGAGGCAATATGTTAGGAGGTAAACACTTGTTTAGTGTGATGGCACATACAAATACGTGCTATAATTTCCAACGATAATTCTATCTGATGAGCATAAGGATAAGTGCTTTTGTTGTTTAAGACCGCAGCCTTTTATCTGAACCTCTGCATATTTCCAAAGGAAACTTTTTCTGGTTAAAGCTCACTTTCCTTCTCAACTAGATAAATACCACTTTATTATGGTCTGGGTATGAATCCACAGCTTGAATAATTAGGGTAAAGTGCTTCTTGCAGCAAGACCTGCTTGTTCCCCAGTGACTCTCTAATCCTTACTGACATACACATACATTTTCCTTGAGTGAAAAGGACTAATGCAGGAAAGAGGAGGGGGGTAGGAAAAGAAAGCAAGCAGCAGGGCACAAGGACAGTGTGTGGTGAGGCTAAAGTTCCCAACTTGTTCTTTATTTTCTTTCAGGTAAAAGGACACTCAGTTGTCAGAACTGTTTTCTTACAAGAAGTCAACACCACTTTTACTTCAGAGAAGACAATATTGTCACCAGTCTCTGTATTTTCCACTTTTCTCTGCATGTTTTATTCTAATGGCTGGTGGGCTGCTTGTCAGCTTGTGAGAGTCCCTCTGGCACCAGTGGATTTCCTTGACATGCTCCATGGAGTCCCCTCAATTCCCCAGCCCCCAAGCATGGAAGCTACACCAATGTGTGCATCCTGGGTCAGGAGAAAAAGAATGGAAAAGTCTCCAGAGCAGCTGCACGAGATGGTCATAAACAGGAGACATTTTTGTTTCCACTTGCCTGTCAAATACAGTTCAGGAAGAGGCATGCTTCTTGCTGGAATATAGCCCTGCCTTGCCAGAACAGATACCCATTTGGCACTGCAATGCCCAGAAGAGGTTACCCGGTCAAGGTGGCTGTCTGGAACAGGAACAGTCTAAACAAATTCTGTATTTCTGGGAATTATCACTCCATTGGTCAGAGTACTGGTCGTGTGGCTGCTGGCATACCAGCTCTACAAACAGAGAAAAAAAGTGTCAGGACTATTTTAATAAAGGATTCCAAAGGGAGTCAAAAGCATGTTGATGATTTCTTTCATGTGTTAATGCCATTAGCTACCTCAGGCATTAAGCGTGGGGAGTACCCGTAACTGACAGTGCACTGAGTGGGGAATGAATCATTTTATTTTTATTTAAGTAACTTTGTTGTTCTCATGAAATTTGGCCTCAGCAACATTGTCAGGTTTCAATTAGTGTTGGTAACTCCAGTTCAGAAAAGAAAAAATATTAACTTGATCCATGATGTGTTACTAGAAATTTGACAAAGAGTGCCTTCCAGCCCCCTTTAAAGTGGTCTCCGTCATGAAGAGCATTAAGAAAAAACAGGCCTATGGCAGAAGAACTGCTGTTGTCTCCTGTTTTTTCATGGAGGACGTAAATAGAGAAAGTTGCCTTACGTTTCTCCATGGCCAGCCCATCCAACTTGCGGACATCTCTTAGGTCAAATGCATCTGTTTTGTACAAATGGAGCTTTTGTGCCACTTCCTTAACAAAGACTGTTGAGAATTGTCAGATTCAGGGCATAAAGCACATCACAGCTGGAGATGGGGACTTCTGAAAGCAAGAGGAACAAACACATGAGCAACTTTGCAACCAGAACAACATTTTCTTCTGTATTGAACCTGACCATCTGCATACTACTTTTATGTTTGCAATGTAGAGCAGAAACAAGAGCAGGGCTCTGAAGAAGGAAGGGCAAAACCACAGAGGTTACGCTCACTGCTCTAAAAATAAGATCTTCAAAACTGTATTTAATGGTATCCTCCCCTCCCCAAATCTTCATGAGTCTGAAAGTCCAGATCCAGAGGGAAGCTGGTCCTAATGAGGACCTACAAGTCTCCTACCCCAGCTGTGTATTTTTGCTCACTCCCCACCACGAGCCTGGCTAAGAAGTCAAGCTGGCTGGAAAGTCACTGTTTTCTTTGTAGGGTTAGTTTTTACCTAATTCAGCCCTGAGACCTGGCTCCCTGCCCAGACAAGATAGAGAAGGTTAGAACACCAGCAGCGCTGACTAAGCTTGGCTTTGACTTCCAGGGAACAGATCTTTCTTCTTTGCCAGCAACGTGGAAACCATCGTGGCCTGGAGCTCTGCATTGCCTGACTTATTTTGCTGAGCAGACTTGGAAGTATCAATCAGTTCCATGGTGAGTGCAAACTATTCCAAGAGTAATTAATATGAAATCTCCTTTAATAAATTTCAAGGGGCAGATGCCTGTGTCTTGATACAACCTAATTACCATTTAGTAAACAAAGGAGTAATGCTATTAGTTAAGTATGAAGAGTTGACCCTTTTTAATCTCTATAAAGAATCTGGGGACTTGTATCAGAGCTTTAGGACCTGCAGGACAGCATACACCTAAAAATGAGTGAGAATGAGCCTTTAAAAGTTAACCCCAAAGTCTCTAAGCTGTGTATGAGAGGGAAAAAACAACAGTATTACAGATGTGTCCAAGGAGAGCAGTCCATGCACTTAAGTCAGTCAAGCCTGAAGAAACCGTCCCGGGGAGTTAGGGGATATTTTATTGTTACTCCTGTACTTCTTTGCTGAGGCTGCCAGTAAGTGTGCTAATTAATTCCAATACTAAGTTTTAGCAAGTGGCCACTGAAACAGTTAGGCAATGATCACCAAATAACTACATGCATTTCATCCACTGCAGATGTTAATGCATGGCCTGTCAATTAAATGAAACCCTTTTCAGCATGCAAAGACTGTTGTGAATAACACATGTGCATACTTGTGTATATATAGACATATACATGTTTCTTTTTTGTTTTGTTTTGTTCTGAATAATAAAGTACACAAAAATCTCCTGAAAAATGCCATTCATGTGTCCCAGTTCAGCAGGTGGGACCAGTTTATCACTGTGTGGGTGTGACCACAGCTATGTAATCTACACCCTCTATTCATTTCCCATGAACTGTTAACAAGGGAGCATTTGCAGCAGCTGCCCAGGGCACACCCGACTCCTCAGGCTGTGAGCTGGGTGTGAAAGACATCTGTGAGATAAGAGCTGTGGTATCTCCCTTCCAGGAAGTCATTAGCACCTCCCCACCCAGCCTGAGTTGTCAAGTCTGCTAATGGGCCATGAATGATTCCAAAATACTCCATAAATCACAGAGTGAGATCACCCATTGTGTAATTCCCCGCTCTGGGGGAGGTACTGGGCAGTCCCACCTAGACCTGGGGGGATAAAATCTTGGGGGTTTGGGGACTTGGGAGAACCACTCATTGTATCCAGAGGAGGACCAGAACCTTGACAGGAGGACACCACCATTCTCAACCAGACTGCAACCATCATCTGCACCAACAGGTTCTTCACTTCCTTTTACTTTGACTTGGAGGAATCACATGGGTCTCAGCACAGGGGCTAACAAACACCATTCTGTTTGTGACCCAGGGTGCTGGGTTATACTTCTGGGTTTTGTGTGTTGAAACCAATTTGTCTTTGTGCCATTGCATTTATTTTAACATTGTTATTAAATTGTAACTCTGATTTATAATCTCTTTTGTGTTTGGTTCATTTCTCCTGACGGTTTACCTTTAAACCAGCACAACATGGGATGAAATAGTCATTAGAGGTGGATATGAAACTTTGAGGACTGGGTGTACAAATACTACATATCTTTGAAGGAGTCAGGAGCACTTTGTGTGACTGACAGCCACAATTTCACCTTTCCTGAGTACTAAGTCATTGTATCAATAGTGAGTTTCCAGCTGATGAAGGAAGAACAAGACAGCTGATTGGAAGTATTAAAAAGATCTTAATACACACAAGGAGGAGGAGAGTAAAATGGACTACTGAACCTGTTTGACCTGGTATGACACTGTGTTGTGCCTTAAAATTACTAAATCCTGTTCCCACTCGTCCTCACTTCTCACTCACGTCTAGACCAAACACTGAATTTAAGGTACTTTTACCACAGCATCTGATTGTTTGGGAACTTCACTGGCCATCTTGATCACTCTGACTTTTTATGTCTGAAATGTGGTCACTGGGTCAGCTGCTGCAGCTCTCAGTTTGTCTGTCTGCATTGAGCTTTCTCTTGACTCAGAAAAATTCTGACTCATTAAGCAAGCTTCTGATGGTTCAACAACATTGTCTACCCATTGCTTACATATGTTTAATCCGTTTTCATCTACATTCACATCCAACTAGTGCACAGCATTTGCTTTGTAGTTCTGGCATAATAGCCACAAACTCTCTGATGCATTATGAAATCATATGTCTGTGGCCCTTTCTTTTCCTTGATGAATTACAGCATAATCAGACCTCTCTCAATGTAAAAAGGAAAAAAAACAAACCTAAAACCCAAACACAACAAAAACAACCACTCAAAAAGCAAAGATGAGAAATCCCTAGATGTCAGGACACATTTTATACAAAATAAAATTCCATGAGTGGCAGGGTTGTCATCAGTGGTTTGCAGTTATCTGTTTCACACACACTCACACAAATTGAACACTGGGCCTTTTTCTCTTCTTGCACAAAACAACTCCATTTGAATTCAGATTGATGAATTAAGGAACTGAGCTATCAAAAGGGAAAGGAATTAATAACTGTAATCGGGTTAGAAACATCAGGATTTTAATATTATAAGTTAAATAATGATCAGTAACTAGTGGGTCAGAAAAAGATCGACAAAAGATAAATCAGGTTCTCCCTGTCCCAATGTCATCAATATGTATCAATTTTTAAAACTATATAAAGGCACCTTTTGGTTATTGGCACTTTTCTTTCTATTCATAACCATGCTGGTACAAAGAAGAGATCAGGACTCTCAGGACAAGAGGAAGTTGTCTGTTTGCTGCCAGATAGCTGGGGGTGTAATGGGGAAGCAAAAGGAGGGCTCCTTCTGCCAGACAGGTCTCTTATCAAGAAAAAACCCCAGACAGGATAAGCCATCAAAGTTTTCTTCTTATCTGGAGAGAAGATCATTGGGAAACCCATGAGACCAGATTGGTCAGGGAAAGCCTGCCAGCCCACACACTTCAGAGGAATTCTTAGAAAGGAACTGAATTTGAAATTTCAGGTTTCATTGTCTTTTAAAAACTTCTGCAAAGTAAGAGGATAACAGAAATTCATGTAAAGCCATGTCTCTGAGTAAAACATTTCACTTTTATTAGGGTGGGGGTTTTCTCCTCATTCTGGCAGATAAGAGAATGAATCACTGGAATTTTTGTACTCTCCATTTCTAAACAGTGGGAATGGAGAGCTGGTTATTTCTGGTAGGACCAGTGTTTGTAGTGGTTTCACTCTGCATATTCCTCTTCTACAAAATCAGCTGGTGTTTGACGGATTCCAGAAAACACAACTATCTCACCTAAAGGAGGACAGGCACACTTGTAAGAACTACTGGACCTCCTCTACAGGCCACCTTTTAGCCCACTGGGGTCGAGAAGACAAAATAAAGCCCACTTTATATGCTACTCCCCAGCAAATAATAGAGTCTGCTACTCAGACTCCATCTGCAGTGAAAAACAAGAGCTCCACACACTTCTCTGTGTGTCCTTCAGAAAAATCACTCAGCTTGGGCTTGGATTTTACCAAAGCGACTGACTTCAATGAAAAGCCAACCTTTGGTATGCAGAATATCAATGTGACAGGTATAGATTTTGCTAATAACAGGTTTCAGTGCTTAGGCAGTGTTAATTGCTTGGGTTTTTTTATGTTTTTGTCAAGGTGACAGAGGGGTGTTCTTGTGTCAGAGATTAAATGAAAACTTTTTGAAGTCCCAGTTACCAGTACACAGCTTAAGGTATGATCCAAGACTGAAGCAAAGGAAAGTCTGCAGCATGAATGCAGTGTTTCCAAATCAGACTCTTGCTCTTTCTTCCTCTTCTGTTCCCCATGTAGAAACACAGGGACATATGTAGAAATAGAATAAAATCTGAAGGTATGGTAACAAAATAGAACCATAAAAGAAATTAAATACAATACAATAAAATAATCTATAAGTATTCCATTAATATAGAGCTGTTATATTGTAAGAGTGAAGGGCAAAATCATTAATTTAACTCTGTCTGTATTTGAATGTGCCCTTCCTTGGCAAGCTACTCAATCAAGTTGAGAATAATAGGAGTGTACACTATCCTTAATATAAATGTGAAATGACATGTATGACACCATTGGCTACTGCAAAGTCTAACCACTCAAACTACCCATAATTTCATTGTTCTCTGCTTAAAATAAATCATTTTCCCAATGAAAACAAGAATCTCATTGCCATTAGCCTTAGGAAGAGTGCTTTCAGACTGCTTTTCAGATATTCAGAGTAAATATTATGAGTTTTTTCAGCTATAAATTGACATGGTTCCCTGTATGCTGTGAATAGACAGGGCAATCTCAGGAGCCTTTGAGATAAGGTGGCAGAATTACACTCTCATTGCCAAGATCATCACCCTCAACCACACAGAAAGGTTGTAGACCAGAAATGATGAAGAAAATGTGCCTCCATGGTAAAGGTAGGATGATGGTTTAGCCCCTAGAGTGATCTTTAGGTCTAAAGAATAATAAAAAACTAGTACTTTTTGATGGATCCATGTGTACCTACTCAAAGACCAACCATAAAAACCACAGTAAAGCTTAGAGTTAATATGGTTGTCCCACCTTGGCTGTATAAGGGCTTTTTTACAGAATCATCCTATGACTTAAGATTTTCCCAATAACAGGGATTTTCCTCTGTTTCTTTGGACTACACATTTGTCAAATGCAATAGGAATTTACCTAGTAAGACAGGGAAGGGATGAAATTCACTTACACAGAAGCTGACACTTGAGCTCTGCAAAAACCACATTACCACTCCCAGAGAAAGCATCAGTGTTATTTCCTTATTTTAAGCTATAGGAATTCACATCCTCATTTTGCCTGTAGACACTTTCAGATCTCACACACACAGAGAGCGTACCTCCCTCCCATTCTCCTTTTGGGTTTATAGTCTACAGATTCATTTCTGTCACCAGGCCTATTAGGGCTTTCAAATCAGCACATTCAAAGCTTAGGAGAAGTATCCCAAGGAGAGGAAAAAGTCAGTAATCAGGTCTTGCCTCTGCCACAAAGTCTTGGATGACCTCCAGAAAGTTACTTGTGATCTTTAGGTCTTATAAAGAGAATATTACTTCTTTTCTCTTATCCCATTTATGTAACTGAAAAAAACCCTAAGTTTAGGCACTTTCTTGTATATACCTCAAGTTGTTAGCACTCTGTTAGGAGCCTGAGATCTGCAACAACCTCTCTTGAACATGTTTACTCAGAATTTTATGCACCAGACAATTGGCATAGGCTGTAGTTGCTCTGAGTGTCCTCACTCCTGCTTATAGGTAATTCTCTATCTGCATCTTCCAATTTAAAACTGAAGACTTGGCTCAAGCCTGTAATGACTCAGGTCAGCTTGTTATGTCAGAGCACTTGCCTCAAAAGTTGTCTTGTTCTCTAGATGCAGCTGTCCTCAAGGCTGGCAGCGTATTGCTTAAAAATGTCTCTTTTTCTTTATAACTCAGAGGTGAGTAGCTCAGGCTATTTCTATGGATCTAACCCACAATTTCAGATGACTTTCATCATCAGTGTTAAATCTTTTCAGTATGGCTAGGGGCATTTTCCACTGGTCAAATTAAAGCTGTGCCACATTGCCAACAGGAGCTAACAAAGAAGGGCAGAAGCAGAAGCATGACTTTGTAGCCCAGTGGCTGTAGCAGTCAGGTGGAACAAAGATGTCTTGGTTTCTGTTCCTGCTTCCAGGCTTTTGTAGATTACTCAGTAGTTATAATTCACTCAGCTGACATAGAAACTACAAAAGTCACATCAGTCCTGTACCTAGCTGCACCTGGAAGAAGTACTGAGGCTTGCCTGGAGCTGCTGTGGAAACCTCTTCTCCTACTTTTTCCTGCAAGTCTGGTGTTGCAGTATGCCCTTCCTGCCTTGTGTTTATGAAGGCAGAGTTCCTTCAGTACTTGAATGGTTGTGTAAGATAAGGGCAATAATTACATACTGCACACTTGTAACCCTTTTCATGGACAGCTTGCAGAACTCCTTAAAAACATCCATCTATTCTCACAACATGCCTGGGAGGTACATAAGGTTTATTTTGCATACAACCCATCATTTATTGTGAACCAAGAAGCAGTACTCTATTGCTGGTACACCAAAGATAAACAACTTGCCCGGGCAAAGCCTGGAAGGGAACTTCAGGTTGCTCCAAAGCACAAGTTTCAATCTTTAGGCCAAAGCAGTGTTTTCAAGGTCATTTAACTTGGCAAGAGTTAAAGAAGTGGGTTATGCCACTGCGATAAATCTTGGACTCCTGGTTTACCAAGGTGGGGATGAACATGGCAGAGGAGCCACAAGAAGGGCTGATAAGGCTGGCAGTGTTCTCTCAGCTGTCTCTGGTGTACATGTGCAGTTCAGCTCCCACCCTCCTGGGGGTGAGCACTGCTTCTAGACTGCGTGATGAGTCAAGGTATTGTGGCTAAGACTGCAAGCATTGGCTCTGTCACCAAGCAGACAGACAGACATTCAAAGAAACCACAGCCCTCTGGTTTCACTGCCCTTGTTTGCTTAATCAAATCCAGGTTGTGTGTGCACATACACATTTTTTCACCCACAGCACAAACAAATACTGCTCAACACCTGAGGGTGGTTGGCTCTCAGAAGTGCCTCTGGAAAGATGACTCAGAGGAGGAGTAGTGGGAGGCTCCTATGGCATTCGTCCTAAGGCGGAAAAGAGCATTCCCTCTTACTGTAAGTGATCTAATTATATTACTGTAAATCTCACTCTCACATTTTCAGCTACCTCTGCATCAGCTCTCAGGCTGCTCTTATGTAATTGTGGAAAACTTTCTGTCAAACAGAAGATTCCTGCTGCAATGCCACATTGTTTGCAGAAGACTTGTATGTGAGAGTGAGCAGGGAAGGGAGACTTCATTGCAGAAGACTGAAAGTGATACGTTTTATAAAGGTTGTGAATTTGTGCACTAAATTTCACCATGAGCCTAAAATAATTGGAAAGAAAATGAATAGTCTGAGACAGGTATGTTGTTTTCTTCAGTGAGATAAATCCCATTTAGACAAATAGATCAACTTTATCAACTTTCTTATTCCTAGTGTTCCAACTAAAATATGCCTTCTACTTCTTGTCCTCAGTTTCACCTACCTATATCCCCTACAGGTGCCCCCAACAGCCAGCTCATCTCACACAGATCCCCATTAACATGGTAAGAGAACCAAGGACTAAGGTCAGGAGCATGTGATAAATGAGGATCAAGGGGATGAGCTGAGAGCAGCAAGCACTAGGGGAATAAAAGGTACTGCATGGCTGTGCCAGTTATTATTGCTATGGCAAGCTGGCCAGGCCTTGTTAAGTGAGCAGTGTGGAAGTGACTCTTCCATTGGGGCCCATTGAAGGAGACGTTAATCACAGAACCATAGAATGGTTTGGATTCGAAGTGACCTCAGAGATCATCTAGTTCCAACTCCTCTGCCATGGGCAGGGACACCTTCCACTAGACCAGCCTGTTCCTATCCCTGTCCAGCCTGGCTGGGAACACTTCAGAGGTGGGTCATCCACAGCTGCTCTGGGCAACCTGTGCTAGTGCCTCACCATGAAAAATTTCTTTATATCCTCTAACCTGAATCTCTCCTTTTTTTTTTTTTTTGCTTTAAAACCATTTCATATTGTCCAATCACTAGCTGCCCATGTAAAAAGACACTCTCCTCTTTTTGCATAAGCCCCCTTTAGGAACTGAAATCCTGCTATAAGGTCTCTCTGGAGCTGCCTCTTCTCCAGGCTGAACAACCCCAACTCTCTCAGCCTGTTTTCATAAGGAAAGGTGCTCCAGCCTTCTCATCATCTTCCTCTACAACTGCGCCAGGAGGGCCATGTCTTTCTTGTGCTGGGCACCCCAGAGCTGGATGCAGTGTTGCAGGTGAGGTCTGCGAGGAGCAGAATCCCCTCACTTGACCTGCTGGACACACTGCTTTTGATGCAGACCAGGGTGTGGTGATCTTTCTGGGTTGCTAGTGCACCTTGACAGGTCAGGTCCAGCCTCTCATTCATAAGAACCCACAAGTTCTACTCTGCAGGGCTGCTCTCAGTGTGTTCTTCTCCCAGTTTGTACTCTTGTCTGGGATTGCTCTGACCCAGGCACATCACCTTGCCCTTGGACTTGTTGAACCTCATGAGGTTCTTGTAGGCTCACTTCTCACATTTGTCCAGATTTCCCTGGATGACATCCTATCCGTCAGGAGTGTCAACTGTACTACTCAGCTTCACATCATCTGCAGACTTGCTGAGGGTGCACTCGATCTCACTATGTCATTGATAAAGATATTAAAGAGCACTCGTCCCAGGACAGAATCCTGGGGGACACTGCTCGGCACTGGCCTCTGCATGGACATAGAGCCATTGACCTTAACTTTCTGACTGCAGTTGGTAACAGAGGGAAGAGAAGAACACAGTCTGTAAGCCCTGCTCTCACTGCAGCTCAGAGACATCTTTAGGAAATAAAGCAGAGGCATGAATAGTAGTTTTGTGTACCAGTGGTTGCCAGAGAAACAGAGGAGAGTTCCAGAGAGATAGAACTACCAAGGACACAGTCAGAGCAGTCCCCTGAGCATGTCCTGAGAAAATCTGAAAGAGTGCCTGGGGCAAAATGTAGACTGGAAAACAAACCTGAAAGGCAGAAGACTCTGAGCATGTCTATGCAGTGTGGTGCCCCTGGCTGGTGCCATTCTATCTGCATGCAGTGCCAGTCTGGAAGGAAAGCCTGAGATTTTCAGTGCCGCCCATCAAAAGATGCCATAGCTTTCAGCTGGCTGGGGTCCAACCACCTCCAAGCCCATGAAGAGCAGCCTGTCCACATCTGATCAAAAATATGTCTACACAGCCTCTGAGACGCTTACTTTTTAAAAATTATTTTATTTTAACCCCAGCTCTGTTCAGAAGAAAAACAAAACAAACAGCAAAACAAGCAAAACACACATTCCTTGCAAATTAGGTAGAACATCTCAAACAATTGACACCACCATCTTCTCCACTTAACTGTGGCAACCCACTGGGACTGTGCATTTGACATAGATCATTGAGTCAGAACAGACAATATTATGGTTAAAATACAGTTTCTAAAAGAGCCTAGAACTTGATTTACTGTCTAGGAATCCAACTGGCAGTAGGCCATATGAAAAAGTAGGGAAAAGGTCACTTTAGATCATTCTTCTAAATCAAAAACAAGCAAAGAAAGAAAAAAATTTGCACCAGGTCAACTGAGGAACTAACATCAGATTGCAGGAAGTTGTCAGACAAAGCAATGGCAATTTATACAGACCGCTTGCTGTTTGCTAGGTTTATGTCTCTAAACTTGCACCTCTGCATAATGTCTATATCCCAGTTGAGGAGGGGTGAAGAAGTGATTTTCTGAGGTAGGCACAAAATAGAAATATAAACAGGGAATTTGTGCCAATGCTCTGTCAAAGAAAAGAAGGAATATAAGGGCGTAGTGACAACATGAGCAACAAGATGCTGAAAGCAACCTGAAAGAGTGAGGAAGTGTGTGTTTAATGTCTGGGCAAAACTTTTTTCTGTAGTTGTTACTGTCTCTATCAATGTGTGATGAAGACAGAATCTCCCATTATACCCTTTAAAAGCTGTAACACAACTCTTACTATAAAGAAGTGAGTTTTCTGTAACTGTGATTGTTGATTATTTCATCCTGTGAATACTTCCAAAAGGCACAGGCACACATAAACTTTCTATGAATTGGTGTGCTGAATTATTATGTACACATGGATATTCCAATTCACCCATCAATACACACACTTTGGATTTGATCTGTTTTCTTAGTATTTATTGTGGACATATGAAAATGAAAGCACAAATAATAATAGATGCACTTAGGGTCCAGTCCTTTTTCAGTCGAGTTCAAGGGGGTATCTTTGATGGATTTTAATGTTCTTTTTTCTCCACATTAAAATCCCATCTGATGGCATCAACTGAGTAACAGGAAATCTCAAACTGTCTTTTAGAATCAAGTCTCTTGGCTTTAAGGCTGCAGATGTATCTTCAGAACATGAAACCAAAACATTCAAAGGTCCAAAGGCAATAAAAAAAGGACCTGACATTCATCATTTTTAGGACCCTGAAGTTTTTAAGCCTCTTTCATGATCCTGGGGGACTAACTTGGCAGGCCTAGAACTTGTTGACTTGTACTGTTCAAGCCATTCCCAGTATTGTTGGCACCTCCTCTCCTGGAAAGTTGGATGTGTCTCTTCTGCCCACAAGGTGCTGGTGGTATGTCTCTACCAAGGCCAATTTTCTAAATTTCTGTGAGTCATCACACTATTATGAAAGAGAAAAATATTTTTAGAAATTTAATTGGATCAAAGAACTACTGTTACTCTTTGTTTTAGATCCACAATATGCTCTAACATCTTTGATCCCTTAGTTTTACAACACCTTTTTAATATGTGCAGATGTGGTGTAAGGTAGCACCCAGTTCTGGATTATTTATCTTGCCAAGGTATGGAGTATAACTAGAAAAGTATAAATGCAGGGGAATATCTGTAAGGTGTCATTGCAGAGCTAAGTGCAGATAAGAAACAGAGTGTTTAATTGTTATATTCGTGACAGACTTATGTGTTGTGTGATTTCCCAGAAAGTATATCAAATTATTAAAAACAAATGAATGCACTAAGGAAATCAAAGCAATAAAAATATTTAATTATCTCCTAAAAAAATTATACCTAGTTTAATCAAGCACATTCTAATTGAACTTCGAAATAAGTTTAATATTCTAGCTGAGGCAGGACCACATTTAAAAGCATTACTCAGAATATTAAGATCTACTCCTTATCTTCATTTCAGAGTTAACAAGCATGAAATCTATCTAACTGGTTAAAATCTGTACAAGAACACTATGACAAGTCACAGTCAGCTGTCACATTTTATGTCTTCATTTTTCACTATCTATGAACATTTGCTTAAGCCAAGTGTTATTTGTATGAATGTCAATTTCCATTTAACCAAGAAAATGACTAGGATCATATTTGTTGCAAAGATTAGTATATGAAATGAATCTCCAATATATTTGCAAATATAATATAGCCCAAAGTAATGCTGTGAAAGTACAAGAAATTTCCATTTCCTAGAGACTACTAGAAAATGAACATTTATTTTTCTCTGAATCGGAATGAAGAAGGAATTGCCATGACTGAAAAAAAACCCCAATCCTAGTATGATGATATATTTTTTTCTGTGACAGAAATCAAATTACAGTTTGAAACTAAAAGTAGCTTTGAAAAAGCACCTCCTCCCCTTGGTGTCTATTCCAAAAATGTTGAAATGGAATATTTTGACCTTCTCATAATACTTCGTCCCAATATTTTCCCCTAAAACAAGAGGTTGTGAAAATCAACATGCCTCAGAGAACAGTTTTGGTTAGACAAAATGGCATTTTCTGATGGACAAAAAACCATTCCATTGAAAAAAAATTAACCAGCTCTAGCAATAACTCTGGATTTCACACTTTGGGCTAAATTCACAACCCATTGCCCTCTGAAATGAACTGGAAGACTTGAGAAGTAAGGAATTAATCAGGGGAAAGAAGCACCCGTCCAGTATAGTTTGAAGATTGTGGAAGAGGGTCTATTGAAATGAATCTGCACAGGCAGGCTGCTCTACAGGTTCCCATGGTGTTTGGTCCCACTAGCCCAATTACAAGATCAGAGACAGATTTGTAAGAGTTGAACATTTTTTTTTCCTGAGGAAATAGATTCATTTTGTTTTGTTTCTTGCTGTTCCTGGCATGAAATTCATGTTTTATTGGTATGAAATACAAGTCTGTTTTGACACTTGCAGAGACAATGCAGAGGGAGAGAAACATCTTTCTAGCTATAAACTGAAGTCTGTATGCCTTGTAAATAGTTTTTTATTGCTCATCTGGTATAAAAATAAAAAAAGAAAATTTCTTACAAACACAGATAAGTTATCTGTGTCTTGCTGTGCTGTGGGCTTTCCTATTTCTTTCAAAACAGGAACCTGGTTCATTGAGAGCATCTGATCCTTTCGGGTACTTCAACACATAAAGCAATAAACAAACACCTGAAATCTGAGTACAGCTTCAGTGCATAGCTGTGAAAAGTTGCCTATAGGCTAGGTAGGAAGTTGCTTCTCCACAAGTAAGCTGTAGGGACAAAATGGTCTTAGTATGTCTTTGGGTTGAAGTGGCTCGGAAATGTTTGACTAATAAAAGGAATCTGGAGGTTTGTTCTGTGCTTTTGGAAAGCCATTGGCCCTACTTTAAGATGCTTTTGATCTACCGTAAAAGCTAAAGTATATAGGACTGAAGCCAGCACATTTTTGTCTCAGAAGAGGCATAGATCTCTTATCTGAGTGTTGCTGCCATATCTAATACAGCATAAATGCGACTTTCATCCTATAAGGACTTGAGGCTAAAGCAGGCAGGAAACAATGTTTTCTATCTCTCAAAACTTTTAAAACTTTTTTTCAATAAATCTGTACCTCATTAAGATGAATCAAAAGACGTTAAGCCCTTTTCTCCCAGAGAGAGTGAAGACTTTGCACCCAAGACACAGGAGATGTAGAGGTCTCAAGAAGGACACACCCGCTATATCAATACCCAAGAGTGGAGCAGTGCTGGGGTACTCCCTAGGTCTGTAGCACCTTCTTGGCCAGAGTTACCACAGGATGACACTTCGTGCTGTGTCATGTTGAGGGCTCCATATACAACCAGCTATCATTGTTTAGGATAATGAGAGACAGAATTTTACCTAGGCAATGGAAAACCTTGTATCAGTAATGTGGGATGGAGTGGAAAACCAGCTGACTCTGTGTAACACCTCAGGTCAGCCAAGTCCTCTCTAGCCCTGTTGAATCCAGATAGCTTACTACAGTGTAATTAAAATATTGCTGCAGTGCACTCATTTGTCCTCTAGGATATGGGGAGGACTTTTAAACTTGATACGTAGCTGCTCTACATATTTGTGGCAACTAGTCATTAGGAGACAAGCTTTTAAGAGCATTTTTCCAAAGCTGGAACTCTGGAAATGCTTATTTTATTTGTGAAACTTAAATGGAAGGTTGCAGAACTTCACACTTAACCCACATATCAAAGATTTACCTTCTTTTTCATCAAAAGGGTATGGGATAATTGTCTTCTCTTCACAGAACATTGTAGCACAGTTTTGTTTCCTCTCCCACATGCAAAACAATGAACCTTATCTTTGTCTATGACAGGGAGTACCTCTGGAAATGCCATTTGGTGCTCTTGAGCTTTTTTATTCTTATTCAAATTTATCCTGATGAAATTCTCTGGTATCTTCCTGAGGCTTTTCTGCTTCCCTGCCAAATGTTAATTGATAGCTGTTCCTGTACATTTCAATACTCACTCCCACAGCTGTAGAGATTAGCCTCAAGCATCTTTCTCTAAGACTTTGACTTACCTTCAGAAACCTGACTGGGATTTTTCTTCTAAGACTGTGTGACCTGACTGGCTTACCTACTGCTAAATATTTAATTTATAAGAGTATGCATTGCTATATGGATCTGCAGGTCTGTAGGTGAGCTCACTGAGAGCTCAGTGTTCGCCTGTCTTTCTGTTTTTCATAAATCCTCTCCTTCTCTGGTCTATGGCAAGTGACTCTGGGATGATCTATAAGCACCAGTTTCATGCAAAAATGGTCTGTGGCCAAATTTGTGTACATGTTCCCCAGTCTTCAGGAGGCATATAACCACATCATTGGTCATTTCTCCCTCTCCAACAGCATGTAGAGAAGATCAGTAATTTGAATGTTTATCAATCTGAAAGTTGATGCTGAGGGGATTGCCAAACTGTCTATTGCCCTTCCAAAGCACAGTCTCTCCCTGTACATTTTGGGTTACAGCCTTAAAGACAAACACCCAGTCTGCAATAATGAGAATGTGTATACATGTTATTTATCCATATTTTAATACCTTTTATTTGCACGAGTCATCAGATTACTGTCTGATGAGTTTAGAGTCTGATCGCTATCTCTGTTTGTGCCTGCTCAAGCATATGGACGTGATACAATAAACTGAGGTTCAGGCAAAGCTAGTAAAAATTGTACTTTGCTGGATGTCCATGATTCATTCCCAAAATATGAAGCACGATAAACTGAGAGAAAAAATAAGTAAAACACCTCTCAAGGGGAAGCTACATTTAAGAAGAGACAACTCCGCACCAACTTTAAACATTTGTTCAGAAGTCAGGCAGAGCTCTATCTCAGACATTCATTCTGGATTTAGCCCTTTCAATGGAGCAGAAACTTTATTGCATGGCCATTTCTCATCCTTTCAATGGAATATCACATCTCTCCAGGGCCTTGAGTGAAACACGTTAGCGTCCAAATACAACCTCAGCTTCATGGCTTATTCCTCCAGTACCAAGAAAGCCTGGTATATTGACTCAGGAGATTCACTACTGTCATCACCAAGGACTTGCTTATGCTTAAAAACTGCTAGAGGTATAATTAAGATTTACTTAAAGCCAGTCTACTTATGTTGCTGAAAATTTGTTTAAGCAGAGCAGAATGGCTGAAACCTCAGTTACATAAATTTATCCTAATTGTCATTACACTATAAATGAGGTTGAAAACTGATTTAGCTGTTACTGTTATTTCTATTTTGTGGTACACTAGGATAAAAGTACTCATTCTAGTGTAACTGCTTCCTTCCTCAGAAAGTTGTGTCTCCTACACTGGTCATGTTTTCAAACTCAAAAATAACCCTTCTCTTACATTAATATGAGATATATTTGTGATCTGTTCTTTGGAGATTTTATCAAAGTATCAAGATGCAAAAAAGGAACACAATATTTCAGTTAAGAAAGTATGATAGATTAATAAGATGAGCATTTCACAAGCTTTCAGTAGCACATGAAGCCAAAAGGCCATGAACTAGCTATGCTTCATTTAATGGATTTCCCAATTCCCTTGTTCTGTTTTGTAGGAAATCTCCTTAATATATGTGGTGTTTAAAGTGTATATATGTGGAAAAAATACTTTAGTCTTGTGAAAATGTGTCATTGGATTCATGTACATGAGACTGTACTTGCACTTGTGGTCTGTGAATATAGTATTTACTTTAGAGGTGAATTGGTCAAAAATTGAACAGAGGAAATCACAGCTAGTGGGCCTGTTTTGCTTGTTGTTCTTTAAACTTTTCTAGGAAAGGGCATCTATGTAACATACATCTCCATGGCCCAGCAAACTGGGATGCAAAGCTTCTGATGTAAAATAAGAGATGGGAGCATTGGATGAGGAATTTCCTGAGCTGTTCTTGATGCATCCTTGATATTAAGCAATCTGGGTCTTACTCCATTCTGCTCTCTCTTTTGTCTATACATTCCCACTGTATGGTTTTGCTGTCTTTTACCACTCCTCAAGAGGGAAAGGCCCAGGCCCCATGAGCAAAATCACAAGAGCAACATTACTTGAGTTTTTAAAATATCTGGCCTTTATATCTAGGTTGGGTTTTGTTATCAGAGGAATAGGTCTTGTTTGAAATCTCACGGGAAAGGTGATATGCAAGATGGATACAAGACTTTTGTCACATTGCAACAACCCTATCATATTTTGAGTCACAGAGCAGACAGGGTGCATGCACTCCTCCATGACCAAAGCTTTATATCTGAAAGTGAATTATGTTTGCTTACCATTCATGCATGATGCTTTCTTTTTCAATGGACAGGTTTTTGCTTCCTGGAATGCACTTTTGATTTTCAATGATCTACAAGAAATTGTTCTTTCCCCAGGCAATGCTGTCATCCCAACACTCTTTCATTCAATTGCTCTGGGCATGATTCTGTGTACTTTTCCCAAGTTCACCATAGGAGCCCAACCCTATATTCCCAGACACCCAAACTACAGCTGACTCACTGATGTTCTAGATATTCAAAGCATGCAAGAGGGGACCCAAAGCAAGAAGTCAGCCTTTACTGAACTCTTTCATTCATTATTAGGATTCCAGTGCAATCTAAAACTATACCAAAAATATTTTAAGCACAGTATTTCTGTCTTCCCTCTATTTTCTAGTATTCAGGACTTTGTGTCTTCCATTTTACTCCCCTTGTTGCTCCCTTTTCACTCTGTTTTTCTGATTTTGGGAGTTTGCCCGGTTGATTTTTCTATTTTTGTCTGCTTTTTTTATCTTTTGTTTCTTCACTTGGTCTAATTCATCCTTCCCCTTTAGTTCCCTTGCCTCCTTTTTTAACTGCAGACAGATTTTTATCCTCCTTTGTTTACAGTCATCCTACTTCATTCACCCTTTCTTATTTGTTTCTTAATTTTGCTATGTGTACTGTGGTTGCTAGAGCTCCCTTGCTTCTTGTGATGAATATGCAATTAGAGATATTCCCAGTTTAAAGAAGTTTCCAATCTATATAAAAAAATAAACAAGAAAAAAACAGTTGGAAAGAGAAGAAATCTTGTTATCTCCATTTTGCTGAGGGAAACCTGTAGCAATAAAAGAATCAATAATGTTTTCCAGGTCACACAGAAAGCCTGTGGCTGAACCAGGAGGAAATGCCAAGCCTCACAAATTTCATTCAGTGTCTTACTCATAATTTCTTGCTGATTTTTGCAAGTGTCTGCAGTGTGATGATTTGCAGTGTGATAATAATGGCACTGTCCACAAAGAAGCAGACTTGTGCCCTACTCTGGGTTTTCAAACTTACCATAAAACTTGCTGATTACTTGGCATACACAGCATTACAAACTAAGAAATATTTCAAGAAAAACAGGATTTTTTTTCAGGACAAATTCACATTTTATTACAAAAGCCCACCAGAAAACCAATCCTATAAGTTCTGACATCTGTATTTAACCAGTGAATTCTTTAAAGAAAATTGGAGTTAATCTATTTTCTTAAGTTCATCTCCATTAAGATGAACATTGGTCCACGTTCTAATATATTCACATAACTGGCCTCAGTCTGTGTTCAAAATCTTTATTTGAAATAGGTGTCATTATTTACAAATACTGATTGTTTCTGTGATCAGTGTTTGAGATTAAACATGGTATCAACTGACCCTTACAGTATTGGTTCTCATGGAGAAGAAGTTGTGCGTACCCAGGCATGTGTTTCTGTGGTTAGCTGAATGTTCATCACCTATTATTGCTTGCTTCTCACTGTTTTAACCTGATCCAGGAAGGCCATTTCTCTCTGCATCTACTCATTTTAGGGAGATTTTGCATAAATATGTCATGGGGAACAGGACAGAAATAGTGCACAACTTCTGAACATTGCCATGTATTTTGCCTGAGGAGATGACAATACAGAGCTACAAAAAATCTGGGGGCGCTCACCTACCTAGATCCTATGATTATATGGTTGCCTCTTCAACAGCTGGAAGAGTCAAATGGGCATCAGCAGTGCTCATCTTTCCTCCTCTAAAAGCTGAGGCTTCAAGCTGTGAGTTGATGGTTGCTGGTTGAACCCAGACCCTCTCCAGGCACCTGCTCACAGCTATCAGAGGTGTGAGTCTCCTGATGGTCCACGAGAAGAAACAAAGTAGCCTTGCCTTCACACAGACCAGCTGTCTGGCAGAAGGACATTGCTATGACAGAGTAAACCCCTCTGGGGGTGCCAGCTTCATCATGTACAGAGCCAAGCTTTACTAATCTGCAGCATGGCCTAGGCCTTTCGTAGGGCATAACCACTATGGGGCAAACGTGGTTTTGATCTAAGTACATTGTATTAGTTGAGCTTGTAGCAGATGTATGTGTGCACACATCTGACTTCAACTGTGCTTAAATTTCCCTCCTTCCCCTAGTGTGTCTGTTGCTCCTGTGAGTGGACTGGAAGAATTAAACGGACATACAAATATAGCCATGAAGCCCAGCATAAATCTGCTTTGAACATATTTATACCACTGAGGGGATTTCAGGATTAGTGTAATTGCTGTGCAGTTGCCTCAGTAAATGTGATGTGATGAATTCATATAATTTGCTTGGCGCTACACTGAGGCATGGAGATGGGAAGCAACAGCAAAGTGCAGAGCCTGCTGAGGCCACCCCCACTGATGGAGAAGCTTCTCAGATATCTCAGAGAAGCCAATGTTCACATCCATTCAAACTGAAAACTAGCAAATAAGTGCACCAACACTAAAACAAAATCCAAACCCACCAACAGCCTCCTGATGAAGACCAAGAGATGCCAGAGTGAAGATGAGAACTATGTCAAATTCTGATCTTGCAACCAGTGATGTAATGCAGAGTAATTCCAGTGAAATCTATTAAATGGGTCTGAAATGGGCCCAGAGGGTCTTATTTGCAGTACATAAATTTAGACATTGACTCAAATCCCTAATTCATGATCCTACAGGCTTCATCTAGAGTTTGAAGGTAGCACAAAGAGATTCAGAAGTACCCAAGGTAAGCTTATGCTTTAAACTGTTCTACAACCTGTCTGTCTCTCTATTGATGATAAAGACAGTCTGCGGAAAGTAGTTGTCTGCCTGCTTAAACAAGGCTGGGGCAGTGAAGCTCCTTCACACTCAGGCACTGACTCTTCATTTGCGTCTTCTTGGTCTGTGACTTTTGTAACTGGGACCTCCAACCACTGTACCAGAAAAGGACCAAGTTTTCTCCAATGAATCCTCCACCTTCTTCAGTATGACAAAGGTCTTCTGCAAAGGCTGCTTCTCCTTAGGCTGAAGTCTCAAACACATCAGTTTTGGGGAATGGCACTTCCTGCATTGGGCTAGGCACTGGTTGCTGAACCTTTTAATAATCTGCGTGTCCTATACATCATCTCTATTGCAGATGAAGTGTGGGACAATATAAAGTGAAAAGCTGATTTAATTCTCTCAGTTTAAAAGCCTTCTGCTTCTTTCAGTTTTACACCCCCTAATGCTCCAATGCATATAACGTGATGGTGTCATACTTCTCATCAGTGCAATGGCTACAAATGTGGCAAAACAAATTCTGTTGTCAAGCAGAAACTCCTGATAGCTGATGGTGGACTTGCAGTGGTGTAATGAGGCATAGAATTTGCTCCAATGTGTTTTTAATACAACTAGAAAGACATAGGCTATTTATTATGGGAGTCATATAAACAAGTTATTCAAACAAAATCCTCCTAATTTTACAGCAGTCTAGACATGTAGCATATTGCAAAGCCATGTCTAAAGGACAGTGTCATTGAAGTTTTTATCCTTATTTCCAGTTCAGAGGAGAAATGAGGATAAATATGACAGTCTGGCACCTAACTTATTATCCCACAGTACCTAAAAGGAGTGCCAGAGTCCTTTGATTATTGCATGATAAGAAACATTTATTTCATGTTTGCCATGTTGGGTTAGCACTGGATTTACTGTGTTTTGCCAAGTTTGCACACTTTCTGTGGGAACCCTCCTGCTTCCAATGAAATGGGATGATAGGAAACATTTTATTAGAGCTTACTGGAAGAATGTGCCATAGGTGCCAAAGAGTTGGGACTGTTGTCCAGCTGGCTGGAGACAGACGATGCGTAAGTTAGAAAAAGTTGCAGGATTGAAGGGCTGCATGGAAATTCCCATGTCAGCTGATGTCTGGTCTCCCAAACTCATACACCTTTCATGAAACACATGCAAACCTTCTGTGCCAATCCTAAAAAATGTCTAGGAAATATACTGTAAGGGTTGCCTTAAGGTCAGCAGGATTTTGAAGAAATGGGTGTGTGCAGAGCTGATTGCTCTCCTGAAAGCCCCCTATGGTCCTGGGGACATAGTGGCAGCATGACACAGCATGACACTCCTTCACACCTGCAGGGCTCACAGCACATTTTCTCCTGTGGGTCTCTGTGAATTGGCACAGATAGGACAATATTGTCCCGTCTTTAGGCTTCGCATGTGCCTCCCCTCTTTTATTTTTAGTGTGACTGAGGCTCATCTGGAAACATAAAGCTTAGTCCAGAGCTCTCTCAGCAAAGGCAATGACATCTGGAAGTAGAAAATGCCTCCCAAATATTTATGAGATATGTCAGCATTGTCCAGATTACTGTTTTGCCCTAGAGTCTAACCTGAAACTTTCCTACTGCGTTTTTAACTCATTGTTTTTTGTTTGTTCACGAAGACATTTCAGTAATCAAAGTTTATGAGTAATATTCTAAATGAGGTCATAAAATTAATTTCAAGAGACAGCAGATGAAAAAAGAGCAGTCCTGTGGAGAGATTTGGAAGAGGAGACTGGATCTGATGTGTCCTTTTCTGGCACAGGAAATGCCATAGGGGGAAGGAAGGCAGAAATTGTTTGTGGGAGGAGGCAGTGGAAACTGCAGTTACCAGTGGATGAGTGGCAGGAGTGAGAAACACAACAACAGACATTGCACGCTATGTCTGGGTGAGACGCATTGTTGGCCAAAGCACTGATGGAAAGATAAACTGAGATAGAGGAGGACATGGCTTCTCAAGCTACTGGGAAGACATTTTGGTTGATTGCCAGACATAAATATTTAAAATGAAGTTCAGGCTCCACCAAAGTCTGTGAGAGTTTAACCATCAACTTCAGCATGGTTAAATTTTTATTCTTTGTGTTTCACTATTTTTTTTCTTTTTTGAGTGGATGTGGTAGCTTCTGAAAATGTCAAAATATAGATGGGCTGGTATCAAATCTGTAAATCTGAATTCAGAGCTACATTCCTACTTTACCTGACTCAAAGAACTGAGGCAAAACACACAGTGGCGATGGATTGAACAAAGACACAGATCTAATATAAAAGCCTTCAGCTAGAAGTAATCTAGCTCCTTAGTCCTGGAGCTGCAATCTAGCCTGAATCTGAGGTACAAGACACAGATCAGCACTCTAAGTGTGAATGAGATTTTATAAAACAATAGTGGTAAAAAAAATTTTCTCAATAAAAGTGGCAAGAAAAATTAGCAGCTGTTTTTCCTTTGTCTGTCTTTTTATGTCTGGTCACTCCTAGTTTCATATAAATACACTGCAGTGATATAATATTGGCTACCACATGAATTTCAGTTTGAACTTTCAAATGTTATGTTCTCCTATGTGTTGCCTGGAGACATATATATATCTAAATAAGATTGATAAACTTAAGTCAAAATTCAACAAAGTCCCTAAGTGCTTCCTGTCCTGTGAGTCAATGAGATACAGTTGTGTAAATGATAAATGTTTCAGGTCATAACTGAGCTGAAAAATTAGTGATGAAATCTTTGGTAGAAGGCAAGAAAAATGGAAAACATAGAGTATCTTAATTTTTCTTTGATTTGAAATGTAATATTTGAAGTAAAGCATTTAGTGTTTACCTTATTCAGTTCTTCCCAAAACAACATGAAGTTAATACTGAAACATAAGAACTCTTTCAGAATGAAATGTTGACCTTTCTCTGCTATTGTCTTCTCTATTTTGTTTCTTAACACAATTGCAGTTTTTCAACAAATTGTAAAGTAGCCTAGCTGTCATGTAAATGACCTTACGCTACTCATATGATCAAAAGTTAGGCAACATTAAAGTGTTTCACAACATTAAGGTGAAATAAAAGCAAAAGAACATCTGCATTGAGAGAAGAAGATACATGTTGGTAATACAGATCAATGTGTGCAAAGAACACATTCTAGCATGTAAACTATCTGCAAAAGTTTAGCTAGTGTACAAACAGTCTTACAATGTGTTTGCATTTTGCAGGCCAACAAACACTCATCATTAAATCAGTGAGGCCAGTCAAGATGTCTGTAACACAGCAAGAGGCACAGCAAAAGCAGCAGCAACAGCAGCAACTCGCTCCCCTCTCGCTGTCTACGAACATCCCAAACTTTTATAACATTCATTTCTATCAGGCTATTGGGAAGTACACTGTCTTCTGACCTTAATATCTTTAGCCTGGCAGAGAGAAATCATCTTCTCAAAAGCTGGTACTTTGATCACCCTCAGAAATAAAGATCAGAGGATGACTAACAGGCCTTAAGAATTGAGGTCCTGCTCTCTTTCTCACTCATGCAGACAGGCAAAAACGCACACAAAGGCACATTTTCATGTATTTGTTATGAACGCAGACACACTTCAATGAGAGATTCGTACAGCACACGTACTTAACTGACACATTACACAAATGTTTGCTGTGTACAGAATAATCAAGGAAACAGACTCATGTTTATTATTACTGAATCAGCAGCAGTCTAATGGATTAAAAACATCCTCTTTTTTTTTTTTCTCTCTCTCCTGTTGTGAAAGTGGCAGTGTTGTAAACGCTCCCTGCAAGAGAAGTGGGTGGAGATGAAGCGACTCATGACCTCCACGATTTGTGAGCTCCCGGTCTCTCAGGTTAGGTCTCCTGGCTGCAACTCAAAATCCCAGAACATCAGCTACAGATACTTGGAGCCAATTGGGTTGGGAAAGAAGACAGTAAATGTCTGTTTCCGGTTCACAGGCCCCTTAGTGTCACCACATATTTTGGAAGTCTGTCTGGCTTCCTGACTTTAAGAGTCTCATTCTTGATTTAGACTTGAGGGAGGAGCAGTGAAAGGGAGGGAAACAAGGGTTATCTAAAACCTTGTGAATGATGAGAACATTTTCTTTTCTTCAACTTGTAATACTTTTAAAGCCTTAATTTATTATTTTTTAAGAGATATTTATAGTAACTCCTGTTACTATAAGGAATTGTTGCTCTTTACATATGTATTCTTCAGAATGGAAGAGTTGTCCTAAAATGGGCCTGAACTCTTCTTTATCCATCTAATTTTCCACTGATTTCACTGATATCAGGGCTGGCCATCAAGGCCACTGTAAACCCAAAAAGAAGGTTCAGTCTACACTGAAACAGTATTTTCTTGAATCTGACAATACCGACTGTCCTACTTAACCTCAGACTTAAGCCAGAACTTGTGAAGATTTTATACATGTAAATTAATTAATGGCTCAATCTGATACAGTCTCAGCATCTGCTTTTAATGTGTGAAGAACAGGATTTAGCTACACTTTGCATATTGTTATAAAACTATTTTTAATCTTGCTGTGATAAGCAACACAGCGCAGAGGCTTGGCTACCACTCAGAGTGAGGAAGTGGTGTGTAATTATGAGGGGCCAAACCTGTTCTGGTCCATTAAAATAGCTCAGTTTGGTGAGCAGCTTGTAAAAGGAGCTCTAATATGTGAGAGCAAAAACTGGATTACTACAATGATCTTAAGAGGGAAAGAGATGTGGAGCATGCAGAGTGCTGGCATTACCCATGCTGCAGGCAGTGTTAGAAAAGGAGTAAAAGATGAAAGCAAGGGGACAAGCGAAAAACACACAGGACCCTTTTACCACTCTAATGGCCATTCCTGGCATGGGCATTCCTTTCAGTCACTCTTCACCACATTCTGTCTTGGTGGAGCGGGCTAGGCTTTGGATTTTGGATCGGGTTGGGTCATGTGATGGGGCTGTAATTTCTGAAACCTCAGCTACATGCTCAATGCTGGTCTTTCTGTTATTGTTTTAATCAGAGTACAGTCTGTTCCTTAACAGGCAAGGACAGCATTCCTCATGGGCTCCTCATCAACTTGGCACTATTACCCCACCTCAGCAACAAATTCCTACCCACATTTCCATACGTTTTCTGATTCTTGCAAAAGCGTCTCTGGAAGGGTCACATTTCCTGGACCAAGCATACTGATACATTTAACTTTCTCCTAGTCAGAGCTGACCTGCATACTCCTGGCAGTGTGCCTAGGCAAGCACACAAAGCACAGCCTTCCTTTTTTATTCTGAGCATTTATCTAAGGACACAGATATTGTTCTTGTCTTTCCTCAGACCAGTGTTCCTCCTACGCTAACTACCTCTTCGAAGCTCAGTATGACTCTGCCTGTTGGTGTAGCAGGCAGTGTTGGAAGGAGAAGAAAACCTGCCAATGGCAAAGTCAATGAAATATAGCCTGAACTAAATAGACCACTGCCTGCATTGCTGATGAAAAGGTCTTGTAATTGTTAAGGACTGGTGTTTTTTGATCACCTTGCAGTAATGGACCCTGGCCAGAGGCTGTCTTGTACCTCATCACCCTATGAAGAACAGGGATTGTATACATGGCAAAACTGACTAAAGTAAACAAGATTTCCTCAGAAGCACAAGGTGGAAATGTCTTGTCATACTCTTTCTTGTGTAATTCAGGTGTAGCTGCCACAGAGATATGTCTGCTCTTTGTTCATAAAAGAGTGATGCCACCAAATGGAAAGGGCAGAGAGTGTTACATGTGAGGCACTAAAATACTCCTCCAGGTGAACTCAGTCACCAGAAGTGTATTCAGGCCAAGCCATTGCTTGGCACTGGCCATTCCCCAGAGGCAGAACCTGTTGTGCACGTTTATAGGGTTTAGCTTCACTCACTGCAGTGTACATCTAATAGCTGTAGGAGAAGGGAAATACTTAGATTTGTCACCTTCAGCACTTCCATTAAAAATCCTTAGGGAAAGGTAAGGCAAGTCATGGAAAACATTCCCACTACCACAGGCAGTTCATGCCCCAAAGGTGCTTATGGAACCTTTTGCTACACCATCAGCTGGGACGTTCATCTCTGAAAAAGGAGCTGTTGTAGCTTTTGCAACTCCATATCATCAAAGGTAGGTTCCAGCAAGTGAGAAATTTTCCATTAAAAATTTTTTGCCAACTGAAAGTTTCAAGCTCTTTTATTTGAAGAGTATTTTCTTGCCACAGAAAATAATTCTTTTTCCCTGAAGAGCTAAATCCCTGCTTTTGTGGCTATACATGGAGATCATACTCAGTCTTTCTGGCTGCTTGACCCTCTGTTCTACATTGAAATACTAAGAACAATGAAGTATCTTGTAACCCACTTTATCAAGGTTTTTTATTTCTTACTATTCTTATTTATTTTAGTGTTAATCAATGTTTGTTAGTGGCAGTAAGATCCAAAAGGCTTAGGGGACTCACTCTAGTTCAGGTGCCTTGCTGTCCATTGAAGTCATCTAACAAGGAGGCCAGAGATGAAATACCTTGTGGATTTGGGCCCCTCACCAGATTTACAGGGGGATAACAGAAAATGCCTTTTGTAGCGCGGTCATTTATTTTAGAGTTGCATGTTTGTTCCTTGGCAGGATGAGAACTATGAAGTGAATAAATACACTTCAACCACAAAAGAGCAGGCAAATGGAAGGAAGTGCTGTTTAAAAAAACGCTTTCAGTGACTTATTCAAGTTACAAGAATGGCAAGAGGCATTTTCTAGGAAGGAAGAGAGTTTCTAAATTGTTTTATGCAAGATGATCTATTTTATGACTTCATTCTGAAAAAAAATTGTTGAGGTAACTCCTATGAACAGAATAGCTCTGGCAGAACATGAGCACTCCAAGGCTTGCTTTCTTTCAGAAAGAACATGTCATATCACCATGATCATTGTCTGTTGCAACATCACAAAACATAATACTGAGATTACTATGCTGTTGTCTGTAAGTCCACTTAGTCTTCTTTTTCTTTTTTTCCCAAGTCTGACCTCATTTCACTGAGGGACGGCCAACTACTTCTCCCCACCTCCATGGCCAACAACTAGTTTCATGTATGACTTGTTTCCTCATTAGTCTTACACATGTTGGACATTTCTCTAGTTGGTGAAATGCTACATCTAATGCCAGAAGAGGAGCTGAATACAGACCTCTTACCATGAACTAACAAGTCATTTACAGCCATTAGTCACTGAGTACCTTCTTCTGGATTAAATAACACAGAATATGACCTAATCAAATTATCCATATTATCTCAGTGCAACAGCAAAAAATGGGCCTGAATTTGAACTTGGGATTCCAACTCCAGTTTTGGATTTACAGGCTAGCCAGGCTCCCAACTTATCTCAATTAATGAGCACAACCCAATGTACTCTAGATTTTGAACCCCACATTAAAGAATACTAAAAATCCAAAGCTTTAGCTCTTTCTGTTTTATAATGACCATATTCGGGTTCATATTCAGACTTCTGTCTCATGTCTTCAAATCACCCAATGTACATGTGTCCTTTATAGACATTTTTACTGAATGAAATCCACTACTGAAGAGCTAGATTTGACTATTATCACATATAATAATTAAACCTCTTTATCCTACCCACTGGTTTAGACTTGGGTTAAACTAGAAAACCTCTCTTGCTTTAAACTCTCATCTAGAGATGACCCAGCTTATTACCAGTAATAACAGTATGTAAAGGAATGAGCCATGCCATAAAGGATAGTTCCTGAATATTCGGGACATGGTGGTATGGTTGGTAGGTAGGCAGATTTGACTGAGGGTTTTTTCTATCCATTGCACAGTAACACTGGTAAACTGTTCCCCAAAAGCAATGAGGACAGCTAAAAAGAAATGCTGATGTGTGCTATCTACAGGCACAAAATCTGGTAAGTCATCCTTTTAATATTACTGACACATTTGATTACATCCATAGGATGGTCTACACTCTAGTACTGAACATGGTATAGGAGTGCGCCACTGTGTTCTTAGTCAGAAAAACAGTGGGTTTTGTAATGTTGCCTGGTCCCTACCTCTTTGTCTACAAAGCAAATATTCAGGATGGGGAGGAGAAGAAGAGTTTTCATCTGTGAGTGCAAAAAGGTGAGAAAAAGAAAACAGCTTCCTGTGCAAGCTGAAGCACGCTATACAAACATATAGCAAACATACTCAGTATTTTTCTACTAACAACACAATGTGTGTTTCTTACAGACTGGCTTTTAGTCTTTGTTGCTGTGCTCTTTCTAACAGCTGTATGCACATGTTTCTTTAAAAATACTTGCCCATTATTATGGAGGTTCAAGTCTTTGTGAGGAGGCAATTCATCCTTACTTGTGAATTCACAGAAGAAGCAAATTATGAAGACAAACAAAGTAGAAGTGAAATGCTCAAAGACGAACAAATACAGAAAGATCATTATTAACTTAAGGTAGGAATGTTATTAAGGGAGAGCTGTGAAGTAACCAAGTGCTTTAAGTCATTAATGAGTTCTTGGAGGATAGTTCCCTGCTACCCCAACAGAGCAATTAACTACTCTTGCGTTAGGGAGGAGTGCTGGAGCTTCTTCCCATTTCTTCACATGAACACTGCACTTTGTCTCTGCAAAATGTTTCAAATGCCTTTTTTTTTTTCTGTTTCTAATCTTTTCCTGGATTACTGAATGTACAGTGTAACTTCTTATCTAATGCAGGAATTATGTTTATAGCAGAAAACGAACTTAGGGACTGAATGCCTCAGGGACTTGAATGATGGCATGTAGAGACTTTTATCTGAGGTTGCTCTCTTGAATCAGGCCCAAGTGGGTAGTGACCTAAAATTCCCTCAGCCTAATGACTGTTTGGTCTCCACTGCAAAATGTGTTTGGTGGTCTCAGTTTAATTCCTGGTAAACTTGTTTGTGCACTAAATTACTTCCATAACTGGTATCCATGTTGGCAGTCTCACAGAGAGGTCAAGGGTTTGATGGGAACCGGGACTGAGCTATTCTTTCATGCTGCGAGCTGGTCCCTTCTAGACATGCGAATTGAAGGAGCAGTGCAATTACAGTGGGTTGAGGTCTGCTTGCTTGTTAATGTGCTTCCTTTAAAGACCATAAACTGCAATATGCTAACTCTGAAAAATTACTTTGATTTTAAAAAAGTGTCTTTCATCCAGGGTCCTTTTAATATGTTGATGGCAAAGGTACCTCTAGAAACTTCAGATGATAAAGGGTTAACCCACATCAGGACCTAGTCTGATTAGCATGGTTAATGGTATATATCTGGATATCAATACAGTGCACAAACAGCTTCATTCATATAGATAATGTCTGTCAGCCCTCTACTCTTTCCCTTCTCCCTATTGCTCTTTTCTGGTCTCTCAATTTTACTGGCGATGGCATTCATGTGACTATATGAAGTATCAGATCGGGGAGATCTATAGGTTACAGCCATCAAAAATAAGTACACATTGGAGTAAACTAAATATGATTGTTTGCTATACTCAGCCAATGCAAAGAAGATTTTATTTTTTTCTTGATTTAAAAGCCTTCTTTTATTCCACACATCTACACATTTAAGATTATGCGGGTGCTGTGAATTAAATTATCATTCATCAATTATTTTCACACATTTTCAAAAGTATGTTGAGGACATGTTTCTACAAGTGTGCATTCAAAATTGATAAGAGCCAGAGGTCAGTAAAAAATTCAGCACTCAGATGGCAATTTTTCAGTCACAGATTCACACAAAAATTCATTAGGAGCCTTCCATCAGATTGCACTGGCAGAACTTACAATAAACCTTATGTGATCTGCCAAAGTGGCACAATAAAATGCAATCATGGACATTTTAAGTCTGCATGCCATGTAAACCCAAAAATGAGTTTAAACACTGAAAGTAACATCTGCTACATGCATGGTCGTAGATTGTGATAAGCTATAAAGTGCAGAAAGAAATACAGATTGTTTGCTGTCACGCGGCAGATACAGACTGTTAAGCTGCAGACCTGAAAGTGAGGTTTGACCACAGCTCCAGACTATGCATGCAAGCTCTTCCACAATTATTAGCGTAAATTGTATTAAATCCACTCCTGCCAGCTGTTTAGGATTTTCAAGACAAGTCTCTTACTGTGTAGTTGCAGCATTTACCATTGTAATTTTTAATTGCAGGCTCTCATATTAACTGCAGCCACATGATATCATGGTTGAAGTGAATACCAAGAGTGCTGTTGGAAATCTGTAAGACTGTATGCCACCATCTGAAAATACTGAGCCATAATTAATTTCACAATGAGGTAGGTAGAATCAGTATTTTCCTATAGTATATACTTCATATTTGTACATATATTGTGTTTAAATGTTTTGCAAAATACATGTAAGTTGTCTGTAATCATTTTCCAAACACATTATCTTTCAGAATTTTAAGGACATAATTTGCAGTAGATTTTGCAAATAACTTAGAAGTCACAATGTGTATTGTAAGCATACATGTACATGTGATAAAAGGATAACATTTACAATACTGTGCTCTTTTTTTTCTTAACAGATGAACCAGAAGTCAACAGTTGTTTTGTCTGCCTTGCATTTTTCTTTTCCTGAAGTGAGTTCTGAAGTAATTTCCTTTAAAATGTAGAATTGAGAATGGCACAGAATGTGTTAGTTCATGTGTGTCTGTAAAGATAAAATTGGCATCACTGCAGGCTCTCAGATACATAGAAAGTGCTAGTGGAAAAAATGAAACAGAGAAGACATCAATGCAGCCAGCCATGTGATAAAACAGATTTTATGAACGTGCTAGTTTGTATCTAAGGAAGAGCTGGTCTGCCTTGAAGTATGTCTGGCTTTTCCCAGTTTGTGTAATAAAAGATATTACTATTATCCACTTTATTTCTAAAAGCACATTCCATTATTGAAATGGCCGGAATTGTCTAAAAAAAAACAACCAAAGCCAAACTTCTTTTAAGTCTACATGATCTTGGTATGTAATGTCTTCTTAACTGCACTTTCTCAGAACAGATTTATCGCCAGTCCTCTGCTTTTTGGAAAAAGCCCATAGGTGTAAAACCAAGCTGATGGCACAGCTGCATCTAGAAACACAGCACAGCTGTCAGCTGGGGAAGAAGGGAGATTTTCAATTTGCAAAGATAAAAGCATGATTTCATCTCCCTTTTCTACTTCTGAGAAAGTGAAGGAGTGATCCCACACTGCCCTCACCCCTTCCAGGCAAATCTACATGAATTGGATGAGAGCTGTATACGTGAGCTGCAAGGACCACATGGCCCAACAGGGCAATTATCTTTTTAACTCACAAGAGTAACTGCCAAGAAACTGGTAGCGATTACACATTTCCCCACTCCATGCATGCAGCTGCACTGGAAAGAAAGAGCATAACAACTCTATCTTCAGTTTGCATATGGGCAGTCGGAACTTTCTAAGCCTCAAAACTTAGTTGTACCAATTCACTGTATACTGACTTACAAACACTTGCAGTGGGAAAAGGAGCAGTTTTGAAGCCATCAGAATTTTAGGAGGTAATTTTCAAACTGCTGCCACAGCTAGATGACATGTCTTAATAAAAGTTTCATCTATGCATAGTAGCTGAGAACTAAACCAATCTGTTTCCCAGCATTGTTTTGCTTTTCTGCAATGCTCACATAGTGCAAACCTGTCAGTACCGCTTTGCTGGCAGTTTCCATGAAGCTGATTTTCTATAAATCTGACTATACACTGTGCTAAATTGTTCCTTCTCCTGCATCGCCTTGCAGAGCAGTATTACTCAATACAGTATAAAATTCTTAGTCACTGCTATCACTGGCCTTTCTGTGGCACAGACCCAGTTTTCTGTACTGCATTCCTCATTTTATAGAACAAACTGGAGCTTGTTTTTGTTTGAAGAGTATTGACCAACATTCTGAACACTGCGCATTAGGGTCAATCATGGGGCATTTAACCACCTCCCATTTCTCTGGGCTGTATGGTATAGTATCGTTAAGTTTGTACTTGCATGAAACAGTCATCCACTCTTTTCTACTTTGATACACTACAGTTGATGTCCACTGGAAGATGGGATCTGAGCTTAGCAGTTCTGCCCTGTAATATGTTACCTCTGCAGTGGAAACAGGGTGATTTTTAGGCTCAAGTTTACTATGGAATTAAATTTCTACTCTCTGCTTAAATAAAGATGTACAATTCTCCTGTCTGATCTGACTGGTCCTCACTGCTCAAACAATAAAGCACATTCTACCACTATAAATTAACATAAGCACTGGAAATTAGGGAAAGCAGATAAAAGAGTAGGAAAACCAACCAAGATTTCAGCCATGTATGCAAAGCAAGATCATCTCAGCACTCTCACTCAAATAAATGCCCAAAGACCAACACGTGGAACAGCCTGGACAGCCTAGAAGAGGCCAGGTGATGAGAAGGCTAGGATGGCAAAGGGTCCTTTGTTAATCTGCAGAAGGCCAATGCCAGTCACTCTTTAGGCCCATGGGTGACCTCCTGGAGATAAAGTTTCAAGGGGGTTTTAATATTCCAACAAACAGACCTCAGAGAAGGAGGTGGAGGAAGGTTGTGTATTTCCTGCATGTGCACCATGATACCAGCACACAACCAGAACAAGCAGAGCATTATATGCATCTAGCTCTTCCATGAGGCTCTGAAAGAAGATTGCATCTTGTGGCAGAAGTGCTCAGGGTACCTTACCTCTTTTTTTCCCCATAAGTCAGGCTTCCATTTGTACTTCATGCAGTACAGATACACTCCAGATTGTCCTTCCTACTGGATTAATCTGTGACTTAATTAAGCACAGTGAAGTTGTTATAGCAGAGTACCTGAAATAGTTCATGCTCTCATCATAATGTACTGGGCTTGGCACATCTATACCACCCACGCCAAAAACATGCTGTTGATGACAAAACCTGAAAGTTACCACAAGCCTTTCATAATCTAAATTACAGAGACAGCGTCTGAGTAGCAAGCACATGGCAAAGATTCTCTCTGCATGTTCAAAAACAGCTAGCCTGTGCAATCAGGCAGAAAAGTCAGAAGATGTACAGGATTATATCACCTGCAAATCCATTGGGTTTTAGTCCTCTTATTGGCATGGGCTGAGGAGGTGGCACTCCCATAGTATCTGAAATGGTCATAGTAATGCAATCAGAAGCATGTGAAGTTTTCCCCTCTAAACTACAAGCTTGTCTTCCTTCATTTGCATTGTATTATCACATTGGTATCCACCAATAGGGGCCAGGATTGGACTTGATGATTTCAAAGATCTTTTCTAATTTAATGATTCTACAGTTCAAGGGCAAACTCAATCGATCATTCTGAACCAGATTTGCCTATGAACATCAAAGCAATAATACCCCATGACTGCCCTGATTCTTGGACTGTCTTGTGAACCTGATTCCATCTCATACCAAATTTGCTACCCATCAAACCTTTTTCTCCTGTTTCTTGCCTTATCAGTTAAAAATTACAGGCTGTTTCTCCTCTTGATCTCCTGGCAATTTGAAATAAAAAATGAAAGCTTCCAAGGGTTTTGTTAGTTCTCTGTTTTATTAGCCACTACATGTGTGTGTATGAGTGTGTACCTGTGTGTGTGTCCACAAGATTCCTCTCACTGTTTCCAGGGTGGAGTCTGTATGACTCTTTTAATGAAGAGTGTACTCATTCTACCTGACATCAGACCTGAGATGTGATTGTCCTGCCCAAGATCTAGTTGAGGGCTATCTGAAAAGAACAAATATATTGAGTATCTTACAGGACCCCAAAGTTATGCAATCATCTGAAAGAACAAAAGACATGGTTACTTAGTCATTAATAACTAAGTAAAATGCAGGCAGGTAATGTCACTTTCTTTACGTAAGGTTCTGGGGATGAAAAGAATTTGGTCTTATTTACATTGAGCACATAACAATAAATGTGGCAACTTCTGAAAAGTGTTTGAGAAGGAAGAATTTTGAGAAGGCAATATTTCATGTATCTTGCAGGTAGGGATTAACAAATCAGGTTTGCTTAGGTGATTTAAATGACTCATCTGGATGAGCAATTCTGTCTTGATTTGAAAGGCAGCTCCTGAATATTCACATCTACATATATGGGGAGTACTCAGCCAAAGACCTAAACTCATCTGGTCCCTACAGAACCAAAACTCAGAGTACTAATGCACATTTATTTACTAGAAAATTGGTATCAATTTCTTAAAACTGTAGATTGGAGTCATCTCAAATAGAAATATTTACTCTGGCTATTTAGTTATAAGTTGGCTCACTTTGCAGTTATAGAATATCCTGATTTAACAGTAAGGGAAATGTCATTCTTCTCTACTGGTGAAATTTTCTTTTTATTCTGTATCTTTTTTTTTTAATGGGCAGGACAGGAAAAAAGGCAGTGATGACAATTGTTGAGGGACTTGAGTAAGGAAAATCTGAAGTAGCAGTAGAAGAATTTTAATAATTATCTGTATTATCTGTAAATTTGGAATCTTTATTTAGAGTGATAAATTATTGCTGTGTGAAAACATCAGAATTGTTCAGATTTATAGAACTGATATTTGCTTTATTTTATTCATTTGGCTTTTGTTTGTTAGCAGTTCTCATTTATTTCTTACAAAATTAAAATCAGAAGATTAGTTCTGCTGTTTTCCTAGAAACCTGAGAAAATTTTAAACAAAATGTAGTATGTGTAGTATGTAGAACATTTCATGGTCTTAAGCTCTGCCAGGGGAGGTTTAGGTTGGATGTTAAGAAGAAATTCTTTACAGAGAAGGTGATTAGGCACTGGAATGGGCTACCCAAGGAGGTGGTGTATTCTCCATCCCTGGGTGTTTTTATGATCTGACTGGATGTGACACTTAGTGCCATGGTCTAGTAACTGTGGTGGTAGTGGATCAGGGGTTGGACTTGATGATCTCAGAGGTCTTTTCCAACCCAGCTGATTCAATGATTCTATATTTAATTTCACTTAAACTAATTTTTCTCTTATTCACTGGGTTTTTATGGAGTGGACTACCTACCTCAATGCCTGTGTCTATCTTATACACGTATTTATATCTTTAGCAGAATCTCCTAATTCAGAAGTAGTTTAAGTATAAAGGTATCTTATGGCTTTTAAAACTTGCTAAAATTGTAGATTACTTTAAGTTTAGTTTAAAGCATTCAGGCTTTTTGATATGAACCAAAACTGTATCTTCCACAAAATGAAAAATATCTCTTTATTTGGCTGAGTTGTAAAAATTATTCAGACCACAGAGCTGGTAAATCTACCTTGATTTTATCCCTGAATGCAAAATCCCTGATACTTGTAATGACTTGGAGAAAAGACTCTAGCAAACCTTTTCTTTCACCCAGTTTGTCCATTCTCTTCCCTCATACATCTTCCATCTTAAAATAAGTCAAACATATACAGGTAGGAATGTTGCGAAAAACGTGGGCTGTGCGTGTGAGTCCGTGATGCAATTGGACACCAGCTGACTTACACTACTGTCTCTGGCCAAAGCCTCATCTTTGTGGACAATAGAAATGGCTCCTGCAGAACTTGTGACTGGGATTGGAGACACTTTGGTTTGTACCGACAATAAGAGTCATTGTTGGCAACAGAGTGAGGACATGTGCGTGGCTATGGACAATTTCACTTTGAGTTTTCAGGTTCACCTAATAATGAAACTCAAAGCACAAATAGTGGAGGGGCTGTCCCAAAGTGAGCACGCCAACTCCAGTTTCCAAAACCTATGCAAATTGTAGTTGGTGGGTTTAGCCCAGCCTTACCTGACAGATCATACTAAAAAGCCAGCTAGCACATTTTACAGTTATAAGCTCAGGCTTCCCACAGGGTTGCAATAAGTGCCTTGAAAACTCCTCCTTGCAATCCTGTAATGCAGGAGGTAACTTTAATAATATCTTCAATAAACACTCCAGAGAGCCTACAGCAGAAGTTGTCTGTGTGCTGTGCATAACTCATTGAAATAAAGTGGAATTCAGGTGCACTGGTTAAGTCATGGGATAAATTTCAGGGTGGCTTCAATTACAGCAGATCATGACCCTGCAGAGATGGCAGGGCCACCAGCCTGATCTAGCATCTTTTGTGAGGCTGGTTTAATTGTGTCACGGACATTATTTGCAAATAAAGTAGTCAAAGTATTCAAGGAAAAAATTTCATGAAAAAATCTAAGTTCTAAAACATGTTGCCAAAATGTTACCTTTTTTTAGTGCTTTCAAAGGACAAACATGAGACTACATGCTAGTGCAGGTCGAGATTGAGAAATGAAGGAGATGCCCAACTGGTGATACTGCCACTTTAAAAACAGAGTTCTGTTTCAACTACAAATATTGACATTTTTCACACTGGAAAGAACTGTTCCTTGGAAATTTTGACAAAGGGGAACTTGTTGGACTTAAAATTAGCTTGAATTATCACTTGAAAAAGAAACTCGTGCAGATACCATTTCACCATCTGTCTATCCATTTATGAGCACAAGATAGAACAGGATTTAGTGAATCACTGACTTGTGATTCTATTCCACTAAAATTGTCTCTTTTCTTTCCTCTTCTCCTCATTTCAGGCAAAGAGTAAGATATCATATGAGGCTTTTCAACTGCATGGAGAATTTGGTTTTGACCACTGTAGGTTTGTAGGTCAGTAGTATACTACTGGCTAGCATTCACTGTCAAGTTGTATTACACCAGCTACACTAAGTAGTGCCAAAGCAATAATCTGAAGTAAATTAACAATTGTTACTAAGGGATGTTTCATTCTAATCCTTAAATAATTCACCTGTCTTTGATGTTAATAAAGGGGCTTAGAGAAGTAGCATTTGATGGAAAAAACCGCAGATGCCAGCAATAACAAGAAAAGCTCCGACTTAAAGCAGTTAACAGCTGCAAAACTAAGTGTAACAATAAAATGTATTAGTTAAAGACATGTATATGTAGTTAAGTGTACTTAAATTTTATTACTAAAGTGTATAATGTGATACAGTGAAAAATTTAAGCAGTAAGGTTTTTTATTACCTTCTCAAGTGTTCAGAAAGAACACAGCAGAGAATGAGGGATAATTCACTGCATTTTTGTGGGCATCACCCACATGTTCACATTTCCCAATGTTTTTTTCTTTATGGGAAAAAAAAGAATGCACTGGGTAAAAACTTGGTTTTTTCCCATGTAAAAATCATGTGCCAGTGATTCAGTAATTCCTAATTCTTCTTGTGCTTATAAACGGACAGAGGAATGACTGTCAATGAAACAATTAAAGGATGGAGAATACCTCAGAGAGTCGACATTCCATGATATATTTAAGATAAGACAGATTCAAACAGGTCACTTGTTTGCAGTTGCACAACTGTCTGGATTTTTTTGGATGTAGTTCATTTCATTACAGTCTCCCGAAATTCTGACTTACGCACGGTTAGAATCAAAACAGTTTGATGAGCTGACATTTCAGTCACTCCCAAATGTTAAAAAAACATGAGTCAGGGAAATCTAGGGAATGTCTTAAAGAAAACCTTGCGTTCTTTTATTTATTTTCTGATTCCTGAGCCATTAGGGTGCACTCCCTCCAGACTTTCTGGCTTTCCTCCGCACCCAATGAAGGCTAGAAATGTAAACTGATGATTAAAAACACAGACGGAGAGTCCCGCACAACAAATTGCCTCCAGGATTTGGATTCACAATAAACTAACAGTATGTCCTGTATAACTGCATAGAAAAATCCACTCCCTCCACCTGTATTTTTATGTCTTGTCTTCACTTGCCTTCAAACAATTGAATGGTCAAGTTTTATTTGTACATGTCTTCACAGCAAGTCAGTGGTAAATTTATATCCTGTGGTATCATCAGTGGAAATTATAGATTCATTGTCTCAGAGAGGAGGAGGGCTGCTAGGTCTTTTAAGAAAAAATCAAGGTCATTCTGTGCACTAAAGTAACAACAAAATCAGAGCTTTGAATTATGTATGGATTCAGGTATGGACTCAAGTCAATATTTCTTTCAAAATAAGTTTTTTTTCTGATTTCTAATCCATATGGTGAAAAAATGACAAGATAGAAATGAAGTGAAAAAATTAATTTTATTTTTCCCCAAAAAATATAATATTTACTCTGATTTTTAAGAAAGAGAGATTTTCTTAAGGATAATTATAAAGATTATTGGGAATTTTTTTTAATAGCAGTAGTGCTTAAACAGTGCAGGAAGAGAAAGGAATCATTGTGATTTATATATATAATTAAGCCAGGTAAAACTTCAAATATCAATATTGAATAGTGTGCCTTCCTGTCCCTCCACTCAAGAAAATCTACTTGAAAAACTTTAATAAAGGAAGAAAGTAAAATGACAAAGTCAACACAAATTATGAATTCCATAAAATGGGGCAGCTAACAGGTTCTTTCCTGTTACTTATGCTCTGTAAAGAAACAGCTCACATGAGAAACAGTTGAACCTCATAGCTGATTCTTCTGCGCCAGCTCAGTTCTGCATCTATATCTCTGACCTGATGAACATTTAGTCATGGAGGTTTGGAGCATCTTCCCCGCTAGATGATGTTTAAGAATAGCTATATTTACTGGGAAGGTCTTTCCTTTATAATCCTTACTATTTCCTGTGCAGGTCTTTAGGAAACCCGCTGATGAAAGTTGCATTAACTTCTGAGTTCTGTGTGATGCAGGTTGAATCTATAACACTTTTCAAAAGGCTAATTTAATTCAAAAATAGATTCAAGAGAGAGTTGACAGTGAGTGGCAGCGCTCTATTTTCTACTAGCAATTTGCTGAGTGACAACAGTAGCAAATAAAGGAGCAAAACATTATAAAGTGATCCAGTAAGAATCAATTAAAATTGTAGAAAAACTGAACCACAAGGGTTGATTAAAACAAAGCCCTGCAGGGACTGTAAGAGGTGTGAACATCCTTCAGTAATCTACTACTCCTTACACATGCAGAAGAACAATTTGTTAAGGAAAAAGCTTGTGTGAAATGGGCTTTAGTAAAAAACAGCTGTTATGATATTTGGGAGGATGCTTGGAAGCAGAGAAAGAAATGGTACAGTCAGTTAAATGAGAGCAGGCTGAGTGATGGAAGGAGGAGAAATATAGAGATTTAGCAAGAGAGCAAAAATGGATGTTGTGATGGCTATGGTTAAGTTGTTATGGTTTCCCACCAGGCAAGAAATCAAGCACTGAGCTTTCTCCCAGGCCTGTCACAGATACACTTTATGAATTTGTGAGGGTAAGGTAACCTCTCTGTCTTTATGGTTCTCCACCTGTCAATGAGGAATAGAGAAGTACTCCTGTTAACAGTTTCCTACAGGATTCTCCCCATTCTCCACTTCTTGAGAGGTGTTCAATTACTGTAGTGTTAATAATCCTACCTCTATCAATAGACAAAGATAATGCGTAAGACAAAATGTAGGTTAGTAAAACTCTAAATATGATTTGAAAGTTTTCAGACTTCATATTCTATTTTCATATGGCATCTATTACTGTGATATTAGATCACATTCTAATAATTATATGAACAAGTTGACTAATATCTGTCATGTTGCGTTCCTTCTTCCAGAGGAAAATTGTGGGGGTTTAAAATACATATTTATATCTTCTTTACTGTGTGATTTTATTATTAAAAACTGGGTCAAAGAAGATTACTTGCTCTGAGAGCAGAGGTACAAGCACCTTGGGGAGCCAAAATTCTGCAAAAGGTGATTCCACAAGCTTGGACTAAAGCACTGAGAAAGTCCTGTCTCAGCATAGCCTATTGGCATAATCAGGATTTACTTTTGTTTAAGCAGCCAGCATTTCTTTCTCAGATCCTCTAGCACTCTACTCATAACATGCTCTAGCATGAACGAAGATCAAGTTTTCTGTGTTACATGAATGGCACAAGGAGGGGTATTTCCAGGCAGTGTAACAGGTACTGACTTTAGTCCATGGACACCACCATGTTTATCTAGGAGTTAGACAGGACAAAACCTGTGGATACAGTATGAGCATTTAATAATCATCACTTCTGAGATTGGTTTGACTGGATTGAGTGCCTTGTTATAAATCACTGTACCCTTGGCATTAGAAAAGCTTGGCCCAAAATGTGGCCCAAAGAGCATTTGAAATGTTTAATAATTAGCTCTGGGTATAAGGATGCTGCCTCCCGCCAAGACGCTATCAAAAACACATTATCTGAAAAGATAACATAATAGAGTGACTTTCTGGGTTTGTGATAGTTTTTTTAGGTTGCTGAAGTGTCCCGGATGAAAGTGGGGGAGACAGGCAGGAGAGGAGATGCTCAGAGGGCAAGGTTGACTGCTACTCTCGAATCTCTGAATTCTGTTTCTAATGTGATCCAGTCCCCAAATAAAATGTTGTGCTGGTTCCAAGTAAGTTTTTATTAAGAAAATAAAACCACCAAAGAGGAGGTTGTGCAAACTATCTGGAGCTCCAGAAAAACAATGACTTATACACATACGTAGTGGACAAGCGCTGAGGTTTTACTCACCCATCTTCTGGCAGGTCCCAGCACATGCTAACTTTCCCGTGGGGAATCATCATTTCTCATTGGCAAAGCTGGGCTTGAGAAAACAAAACAACATTTATGGAAATAGACATGCCAGCACGTCATACAATCTTTTGGGTTTTCTTGCAAGGCTTTTAAGAGAACAGAACAGAGAGGATGTGTTTTAATGGGTAGTTGTCACTGATTAAGACTTTTTATTGTTTTTGTAGCCTGGTTTAGTGAATGTTCAAACTGATTTATTTTTCCACTTTTTGCTATTGTTTTTACTGAAGTTAACACACTGATCTTCTAAAAGGTACTATATTACAAAATATTAAGTCCAAAAATAAATGGCAGTAATGAAGGGCCTTATTTTTTTGGAATAGCCAGAGCATTCTTCTTTCGTTGCTTGTCATGCACTTACTTTACTCAGGTCCTGGTACAAAGGAAAAGGAACAATGAAGTTTCCTTCTGAATCCTTACTCCTGTTCACTGTAGAATATTTTCCAGAGTGTGGAGGACAGTACTGGCTTGCCTCTGCAGCACATGAGCTGGGGCCATATGCTGTATGAAGACATCTCTCTGTAGAGCTTCTACCACCAAGAGGGCTTACTTTCTGTACCAAGGCCAGGCTTATCTCATTTTAGACTTCTTTACCACAGGGAAGGAACATTGCAAGTCTCTTTTTCAGAATTGTGCTCCTACATACCTTTTCCTCAGAGTAATCTTATGTCAGCATTTTAAGACTGATGTGAATATAACTGTCACATGCCTACTTTTTAAAATCAGTGGATACTTTGGGTAGGCTACTGCTTAATAGATAAACATTAAAACATCTTTTGTTGTTGTTGGCATTCAATGAATACTAACAGCAAAGTAGGAGTGAGATCTGCAAACATGCTTACTGGCTTTGTTACACACTGGATTCAGATCTCACCAATAGTCTGATCTTTCTGAATTAAGGTGGATTTATTCTTTTATTCTTCAGAGCAAAATCTATCCTAGGCTGGTGCAGATAAAAGAAATCTTAGCAGAGAAATATTTGGTATTCTGTCCTAAAGAGAGCTACCTACTCACTTCAGTGAAAAAAAATTACGGCTTTTTCAGACTGAAAAGTGAGAAATGTCATTATCTCTTACAATCTCCCATGCCAAACATTTCCACTTGAATTTTTACATATGAGCTGTACAGAAACTCTATTCATTTCAGTGATGGTCCCTTCAAGGTATCACAGAATCTAGCTTCTAAGGTGAGTGTCCTTCATGACCAAATACCTTGTAAGTTTGGGCAGTCCCGTGGTGTAATGGAGAGCACTCTGGACTCTGAATCCCAAGGACCTGAGTTCCAGTCTCAGTGGGGTCCGTCCCCTGGGCAGTTTAAAGCCTCCCTACCATCCAATCCCGTCAGATCTCGGATGCTCACCAGGGTCAGCCCCGGTTAGTACTGGGTGTTGGAGACAGTCCTGAGGACTTCACTGTCACTGTCCAAGCTTGCTCGCCTGTGGCAGAGGGACCTTGGGACTTAAACGGTGGGGCCAGTTCTGCGCACGCTGTGCCTCACTTAAAAAACCCACTGCACATGCTTGTCTTGGTTTGAGATAAGCAACTGCCAACCCCCCCAAGCACAGAGAGAAAATGCTAGAAGGGCACACCCACATGGGGAGAGTCCTGCCCAAATCTGCATTCGCCAAGTCTGGCCATACATACATACCTTCTAAGTTTACAAGGGATACATCAGTATTTCATTATGCAAGCGGTTTCTACAGATACAGTCCTCTGTGCTGCATAGACCTATTTTTCAATCTATTTTTACGTCATTAGGAACTAAACAATTGTTCAGCAATGATTTACTAACCAACTGTAGAAATCCATTCTGAAACCAGTAAAATGATAAATACTACATCATGGAATTATGAGGTATTCCAAATACTCCTTCACTGTTGACCATTTAGGTCATATACCTAATGCAACTTTGAGGGGTTTTATGCTGAATCATTAATATTTTGTTACTGTATTTTCTCTAGTTACTACTGAGTGCTAATCAGCCTGGTTAACAAAACAAGGCATGCCACATATATGAGTTCTTATCATAAAACCAAGGTATGTTTATTCCAAAGAGATTCTGTTAGTATCACATGTACTCTTGCAGGCTTATAAAGAATGAACAAGGAGTCTTTAGTGGCTTGTTTTAGATAGTGAATCTAGTTTCTTATTAAAAGACTGTGTAACTATATAGTGTAAGGTTTTTTATTTAATAGCTTCTAAAGCCCAAGAATATATCGATCCAGTAACTGCTTTCCATGGAAAACCTTCTTCCTCCAGTGGCCCTGTGTGCGAGATAATTAATATGCTTTGTATCAGTTTCAAAAAAGAAAAGCAAAACTATCTATGAGAAGTCTGTTTAGTCAGGATGGAAATGGGAGTTAGATTTGATAATCTTTGTAGGTCCCTTCCAACCCAAACCATTCCACATGATGACTGCTGCTGGTGCCATGAGGGGTGCATGCATGACAGAAGCCAGCTCACAGAATAGACCTGGCACAGCAATTCCTTGCACAGAATAGCACAATCTGAAGTGAAGGTCAGTGTGCTTGTTGTAGATAGCAAGGCTTTACAGTGTGTTGTTCACTTTCAGTGCTATATGAATATCAGTGTGGATCTGTGGGAATTTTCAGTGGGAAAGATCATGCAACCTGGCTGCCACTCCTTCAGACCTGTATAATCTCTGAAGTTCACTTAGTCCAAATGGAGTTGAATTTACACAGATTCTACTGACCCATCTTGGAGTAAATCTTCAGTTAGTTCAGAGAGGAAATTAAGTCAATATGGTACATGCAAGCTGCTTTGTGCAAGCATATCATTTGCATTGGCAGGTTAGCATGTAGCCAGAACTCTTTTTTCTTTCCAAAACACATTTTTTTAATGGATGATCAATATATATTCCACCCTGATTTTACGAGATTCCATCACACTTCAGAAAATAATAAAGATAATAATAAAAAGGCAACTTTTTTTTTTCAGAAGTTCAGAATCCTTATTTGAAACTATTTTGCCTGCTTTATAAATTTCCAAGGAACCAAAATGTGTTACAGGAGGACATGACAAGATCTGTTGCAAACATCATTCTGATTCTGGTTCACCCTGTTTCGGTCCTCTATAATAGTCTCTAAAAGAAACTGTTAATAGCTACAAAATCTCGAGCGAGGCATCCATAAACTTCCCCCCAAATCCATTTCAGCTTTGCACAAACACCTAGTTTAGAAAGCTCCAGAGTTTGCTTAGAAGTAAAGAGAGGAAAAAACTTAAATAAAAGTTCAAGCAAACTAGAAGAAGCAGTAACAATTACAGTGGACTGAACTGTTAGACATCAGTGACATACATCATTGCAACTTCTCTGAAGACCACAGGAACCTGACTTTAAAAGACAGGATGGAATCCAGCTGCAAATTAGGCAAGATTAGTAGGTTTTCCTCCTTTTCTTGCTTGCTTGCTTGCCTTTAGAAAAACACGTTATTAATTTTGCCTTCCATTTGTACAAGAAGGTACCAAACATGCAGGCCGTATTCTTGAACAGAGGTAAGAGAATATTGGGATACATTGATTTCCAGTGGAAAAACACAGAGTAAGTGGCTGTAGTTTATGAAATGATCACCCAGGTGTGAATTTGCTTGTGTGATTTAGAGTCAGCAACAAAAATACAGACAAGAAGTTCTTATAAGGGTTAATCCTACTGGGAGCTAGGAGAAGGAAAGGCAGTTTTTGTTCTGTATTTCCTGCTGTTGTATCAAAGGGGAAGAGCCCCTGTGAAAGCTTGCCACTGCAGATTTATGGCCAAATTAGGAAAAGTACTGTACTTGCCCAATAATTACTGCCATCACTGGGAGCTAAAGAGCACTCAGCAGCATGCAGAATGCACTTAGTCATCTTTCAAGCTGTATACTGTCTTGGAATGTCTTTTGAGAAGCTGATGCACCAAATAACAGAACAAAATAAATGTGTAGAGCAGTTTCCCCTGACAGCATGACTCATGCTGGTCATTCTACTTTTCAGTTAACTTTCTAACGCTATTGTGTGATTGTCATCTTTATCAGGTGTGGTTCATTCTTACATAAAGTCACAAACACTTGCCACAGTCACAACCTATTTGAAACTACAATAACATAGAGGAAGGATAATCTTGTGGCTTTATTTCTCATAATGTTTACGTGTGACATCCAGAAACTCAGATAAAATTCTCGGTAATTCACCTAACCCTCTAGAGACCAACCCACCACACTGCAACCATCTCAGTGACAGCAAATAAATGGCAAATATATAACCATCTAAGTGGGTATTTAGATGAGATAGTAAATCCCACAAAGGAATTATATCCTATCTGGTCATCAGAAATGTCATTCTGTGAGATATCAGAGAATGGGGAGATGCCTTATCAGACTGGCATTTCTTGTGAGTTCGGTAGTATGATGATTTATAGTTCTGCTTACATGGCTGTGCTGCTGTTGGGATAAGATCCATCGCTGTGCTTTCCAGGTCAAGTACAGTGTGCACTGGAGGCACATCCTATGTCTGTTATAGTGTCCTAGTTTCTTCCAGACCAGTGTCCTCACACAAGGTAGCCAAGTGCCCACTCCATCTGTACTCTATTCCTTGTACAGACTACTTTTTTAAATCTTAAATTCCAGGAATTTAACCACATGTTGTGTGATACCTGAATGCAGGACATACTACACTGGTCTCATCCCACTATGAAGAAGGGATGCCAGAAGCACTCAGAATCAGGAGAGAGCAAACAGTCTTTGTGAAATGAAAGAGATGTTGTCAAGGCTTGACTGCGCATCAGACTATCCACACCAACTTAGCATTTCTCGTCACATGTCTTCTATTCATAAGTGGTGTTACTAGTTTTATTCTCTCCTGGTTAACCATTTATGCTGCTTATCCAACTCAGATGACACTTTGTGAGTCTCACAGCGTTCTGTATTGGAAACAAGAGAGATCATTTATGTTGCCAGTTGAACTGTTCAGGTCAAGGGATGTCTCAGAGAGTGAAGCGCAAGGCATATTCCTGTCCTCCAAGGTGTGCCCATGTAGAGAAATACCTGGAGGGGTTTCACTGCAATAATGATACTGGAAGATCCCTATATGGACATTTTCACTACCATACTAGCACCATCATGGAAATGTTGGTTAGGAGGGACTTCTAAATATTAGTCCAGTCTCCCACTCAGTGCAAGACTACTTCCCACTCAGGACCAGGTCCTCCATGTTTTTGCCTCTCCAAGTCTTGAATACCCTGGGAAAGGATGGATTTTCTGTAATTAAAAAACCCAACTTTTTTTCCTAACATCCCGTTTGAATTTAACAACTTGGAGCTGTTGCCTTTTGTTTATGACAGAGGCTGCCAAGATGAGTTTGGCTTCATTGCAACGTGCCTCTAGGCAACTATAGGCTACTACTTACCCTTTAGCTTCCCCTTTCCCAGGGATGATAAGATGCCTGTGCCATTCTTAGTACTTTCCTGAATTGCAATAATCATGAAAACACCATTTATCTTATAGGGTGTAGAGGCAAAGGAACCTGAATTCTTATACGAAAGCTTCCTCACAGCTCTCAAAACATTTACACTCAGCTATCCAGTTTCACAGTAAGAGAGAGAAGATGCAAAGGAAATACTCCAGAGCTGGCTGGCTACAACGCTCAATGAGTTAGTGGAGAAGCATGTCCAAATCCCTGATGCACAATGGAAAATCCCTGTACTAAATCAGGTAGAGCAGGAACCTCCACCTGTGTCTCCCACATGCCTGCCTTGCTTCACCGCCCAGCTATTAAAGGGACACATTGATCCCACCAGTACGCATAAAATGATAGAACATTTCTGATTTAATTTCAACACAGTCCTTCAACCTCAAAGTAGTCAGGTAGCAGAATTGTTGTCCCCTAGTGGCTTAATATTTACTAGCATCTTTCCTGGCATCTGTTACTTTGGGTACTATTTGTCATAATTATCCCTTGCCCATTACATATTAGAAAAGGAAAAAAGGAAAAGGAAAAACTATTCTAAGGGTGTTCCCACTTCCCACAGCAAGTGCATGCTTGTAAACAAGTCTTTGGTCTCAGATAGCATGGGTTGATTTTCTGGCAGGTTTCTGATAGGTTTCTGGTAAGCCTGCACTGAAGAAGGGTCTCCATTAAAACACCACTGGAATCTGTTTAATGATGTTTCTGAAAGCAAGCTTCTGGAAACCATTTACTCCTGTGTCTTCACTAGAACTATCCCAGGCTAGCAACATCTTGCTATATCCTCAGTTTATTTGCCCATGGTCATGCCTATCTCTTGTGGTTTAACCCTAAAAGACAGCTGAGCACTGCATAGTTTCTTGCTCACCACGGCCTCTCCACCCCTCGGAGGACAGAGGAGAGAATCAGAAAGGTAGAGGTGAGGAAACTTGTGGGTTGACAGAAAGACTGTTCAACAGATAAAGCAAAAGCCACATGCACTAGCAAAGCAAAATATGTAATCCATTCCCTACTTCCCATGGGCAGGCAGGTGTTCAGCCTGCATAGGTTTCAATCATTACCTAGGAGAAAGGAATTTGCATATACTATCTAAACAGTGAATAAACATTTCACTCTGCTTAACAGCACTGGTTTTTAAAATTATAAAATTGATGTGAGGGCTTGGAAAAAATATGGAATTGGGGTTTTCAAACCTTAATCAATTTTAATGGAAGATCATAACCCTTGTTTCCAATTACACATAACTCAGTTTGTTTCTTTGTTCCTGTTTATCAAGGACATGTCTCTGTTCCTCAGGAGAGAAATTCTGTGGATACTTAAATGTGAACCATGATGAGGGAGAACCTCTGAAATTTTTCCTTTGTCAACATGCAGGAAAAGAACTATGTGGCTTTTCTCTTGTTCTTTCTAACACGTGGTATGATTGGGCAAATGATAAATGGGGGGGAGAAGGAGGAAGTGATTTCTGGTAAACAAGAATTAATTCCTTCACATCAGGAATTTTTGTGTCAAAATCTACAGTTTATTTGAGACTGAGTGATAGCTTGTGGTCTGACTGAATCCGCCAGTAAATTTTATTGCTACATGGTTTTACTCATAAGTATACTCATTAGAATGTGAAGAAGGCAGGTATCGCTTGAGTAACTGTCACCACATCTGCACAGTGACATGAGTCAAATTAGTTGCACACATTTAGTATCAGGAAATATGAAAGTTCCAATAATATTTATAGTTTTGTGTAATTATCAGTGAATAATATTTGTCATGTAGTTGGCCCAGTAAGGAACTAAGTCATACTAGGACTGTCATAATAATGCCAGAAAGAGGGCATAAGTGTGATAAAACACCACTGTCTTCAGTTTGTCTCCTCATTCCTTGGGTTACACAAAAGTCTGGCTGCATCTTTTCTTGTACCCCAGACAAGGTTATCCAATTGTGTGTGACTTCAGACTCAAAAATCTTACCATAATGCTTGCGAATTGTTAATTCAGAGGAAGCTTTGTCTGACCATCTGCAGATGTCTGTAGTATAGACTTCTATATGTGAACTGCTTGCCCAGGCATCCTTATCAGTCAAGAGAGGCAGGCTTACAGTGCAGCTCCTCTCATCCTGTACTAAGTAGCTAAAACAGATCAGATAAAGTGTGAGCATCTGTGAGTGGAAGGTACTTTTTTCAGAGTCCCCATGTTTGCCCTTTGGAGGTAAATCTGAAACCCATTCTCCTTGGGATAGCTCTATAAATAATCCATCTAAGGCAAGAGTATAATCAATAAGATCACAGACTATGGTAGAAGTAGTAACTCATGTGCCTGTTCCCTAATGAATTTTAAGGCCTGTATTTTTCCAAACTGGCCTGTAGTGAAGATCTACTGCCATTCTGTGAGAAAGGACTGTAATGAACTTCAGGATTATGAAAGTAAAAGAAAGTTACTTATTATTTTGGAAAATAAACCTTCCTCTAGCCTAGCTGTTTACTATTTTTTATTTTGGTAATATATTGTGAGTCTTAAGGAAAATGAATAATGTCTGAAACCAACCAAAGATGAGATGCTAAGTTATGACTTAGACATCAAATGAGTGCTCATGCAGCATAACAAAATATTGTGAAAGGCAGTGTCATAAAATAAATTTTCTTTTGTATTTCTTTTTACAAAAAAACATATGTAGTGGTTTGAAAAATTGTGTATGGTTTGCCACAATGATTTTCCTATAATTAGACAAGTGGTTTGGTTATTTGCAGAGTAAATCTTCATATGCATTCATACATGGCTTTGTAACCTGGCTAAGTAACTAATTGCCTAAGATGTTCATCTCCATATATACCTGATCTGAATATTCACTCAGAATAGAAACAAAACCTTATCTAGGTAAAAAAGTATTACTAATAATAAGGTGGGCTTACCAGGAGCTAGTGCCCTTTATACAATGATATGGAATCTAGATGATTCATGACTACTGGCAATCCCTGTGTTAAGATAAAAATCTTCCAAGTATGCAAATCTCACCCAGTGGAAGGTGGGTAACTTTCTCTTGAACACACTTCACTGCTTTATTTTTATCTCTAATCAAGACTGCCACATCTGTGTCAAATTTCTGAAGAAAGAAAAAGACAAAACCCAAGACATTCTCTGAAAAAAACAATAGATATAAGGAGAATAATCATGCAGATATAAAAATATGCAAGAAAGCAAATGAAGACTATGTGACAAAATGGTTCTAAAACACATATCACTTCTATTAAAGTTGAAGTACTGGAAGAGTGTTTAGCATGCCACAGCAAAGAGGAGAAAAAGTATACATCACCCTGTCTATAATTCATATTACCCTTAGCTACTGCCATCAAAAGGCAGCTTTCTGTGACAGCACAGCAAGCATATTGTCACATTCTTACCCTTCTGTCAAGCAGATTTGCTTAGCTCTGTAATTTTGCATATGTGTATAGGTTTCTGCTTGATTCACTACAATTAAAACTCAGCTACTATGTCTATTCTGCATCTCTACCTTTCTGAGTGAGTTTTTATACCTAATCTTAAACAGATTATGAGTATAGTCCTGGAAATATGCATTAATAGAACAGATACTGAAATACATCAGTTTGAAAGTAAACATGTCTGTATGAGCAAGCCCAAGAAAGAAGGTTTCTAGACTGCCTCACCTCCACAACTGCTGCCGTAATGGAAAGTCCGAACTGCAGGTTTTGGTTCTTTTAAGTCAGTGCTGATGTTTCTGTTACAGTCCTCCCACAGATCAAAAATTATTTGGAGGTACAGGAGTTGTTGAACTAATTTGCTCTGTAGTATTTTTTATTGCATTGAGATACTGGTAAGGCAGCTGTAGAAGCTGATAATGTTCTTGAAACTATTGAGTCATAGGTGAAAATGCTTGCAGAAATGCTTTAAGTGCCTAATGTATATATGATTATATCATGTTAGAGGCAGAAAGTCCTTGTGAATGATCTGTCTTCTTTCTTGGGAGTTGTGGGCTGTGCTCTGGAGGATGATGTTGACAAAGAAAATAACAGTAATTGAATTTTTTCAAAAGAGAGGTTG